>NC_069682.1:67703376-68318376 GCF_023699985.2 Odocoileus virginianus | reverse complement strand
GCGGCTGGACCCCCAGCCCCCCTCCCTGGTCGCACACCCACTCCGGGCAGCACTTGCCCGGGACCTCCACCCTCCTGGGGTGCGGGCAGTCCCAGCTGGGGAGCCGCACGTCCTCGCTGCACAGGGGCACACACGTGAAGCCGCCGTCCTCGCAGCGGCAGCGGAGCCTGCAGTGAGGCTGAAAGGTCTCCCCGTCCCGGTAGAGGCGGCCGTTCACCTCGCAGCTGCCGTCATCCTCTCCCCCTGCGGAGGAAAAACCGGACCTCCATCGGCGACCTCCCAACGTTTCCCTGGGCAGGGCTGTGCCCGCCGCATCCTCCGCTGGGTCTTCTCTGCAGAGCTGGTGTGGAGGCGCTGGGGACGCAGAGACCTTGGGGAAAGTGAGCGCTGCAGGGGGCTCCGCCCCTCCTCCACCCCCCACCCCACCCCACCCCAATCATCGAGGTCCTGTCCTGTCCCCCGCAGGAAGACAGCGTGACAGGCTGCATCCTGGAACAGGCTTTGCAGGAAGACTGGCCTGGTTCAGCTCCTTAGCTAGCTATGGACCTTGGCCAAGTGATTCTACTTCTGGGTTTAGTTTCCTCACCTGCAAAGTGGGTTTTGAAGTGAAGTGAAAGTCGCTCAGTCTGTCCGACTCTTTGCGGTGACCCCATGGACTGTATAGTCCATGGAATTCTCCAGGCCAGAATACTGGAGTGGGTAGCCTTTCCCTTCTCCAGGGATCTTCCCAACCCAGGGATTGAACTCAGGTCTCCCACATTGCGGGCGGATTCTTTACCAGCTGAGCCACAAGGGAGTTCCAAAGTGGGTTATAATAGTACTTATTTCACACATGTGGTGTAGACTAAATGAATAGTATATGTAATGGATACAACATGAAGGAGACCTTCAACAGACCTACCTGCTCTGTTTGCTGCTGTTATTAGTATAAATTATTACATATTATTAATAATATGTATATTAATGTATTGCTGACAAGTGCTCAGTTGTGTCTGACTCTTTGCAACTCTATGGACTGTAGCCCGCCAGGCTCCTCTGTCCATGGGGTTTTTCCAGACAAAAATACTGGAGTGGGCTGCCATTTCCTTCTCTAGGGGATTGTCCCAACCCAGGGATGAAACCGGTGTGTCTTGCATCTACTTCATTGGCAGGCAGATTCTATACCACTAGCATCACCTGGGAAGCCCATATATAATATGGTTAGTAATATACATTATTTAATATAAATATATAAAATATCATGACTATTATATACGCACTGAGATTTCATGCCACAAGCTTTCCTTGTCCATCTGCTGCATTACAGTTATCACCGTCGGGTCAGGGCTTAACTTGCTAGCTGTGTGACGGGGTAAGTGACTAAACTTCTCTGAGTCACTTTAACAATAGCAACGATGAGAACAGTAATCAGAACCTTCAGTGACACAGCATCTAGCACGGGGTCAGGAATTCAAGAAACACTCTTTGGAGGAAGCCCTCAAATATTATGGGCATCACAGCCTCTTCCTCCACTAGGCATGAACTCCTGGAGGGCTGGGGCTGACAGTGTTCATCGTGGCTTCTCCTGTGCCAGCTCAGAGCAGAGGTGGGACACACAGAACCGCAGGAAATGCCCCTGGAATGAATGCCTGGCACCAGACTCAGCACATGAGAGACACTGATAAGAGTTGTGATTCCTTATTCCCTTCAGATACACTGCGTCCTTCCTGGGTACCACCCACTGTGCTCCCAGACAGGACGGAGAGCCAGGTCCTGGGGGGACTCAAGGGTCAGTGCAGGGCACAGGTGTGGACGCTGCATCTCCAGGACAGAATAAAGCGAAAGCCCCGCAGAGGTGTCCGTGAGCCACTCAGGAAGTGCAGAGAAAGGAGGGTTTCCTGGAGATGTGGGTGGCACTTCAGCTTGATCTGGGGGACAAGACTCACGGGAAGCTGCTTTTCCCAGGTCTGCTGAGAAAAACCTCAAATAGGTCCACACACATGCAGGAATTTCAGAACCACATAGACCTGGTTCAAATCCCAGGGGGTAATAATTTCAGCAAGGTTTCCTGGCATCTCTCCTGGGTCCTCCAGTTCAAAGCTGATTGGGGTGGGGGTGGGGGGTAATGATCCCTCTGCAGCTACTCCCCACCCTGGGTCTGTGTGCATCATGTGCATGGTCCCAGACACCATGAGGCACCTCCAAATGTACTTTCTGTGAGACCCCCACACCTATACACATGTGCAAAACCCTTCTTCTGGGCTTCTCCAATGGTCTCCTTGTCCAGCAATTTCCCCCAAATAACTTCAGGGCATAATCTTGTGATCTGGTAATTTCTGCATCCCTCTTTCTCTCTGAGAGTCCCTTGCAGGAGAAGGAGCAACAGGGTATTTTTTTTTTTAACCTGCACCCACTCGCACATTGGTTAAGAACCTGCCTGCCAGTGCATGAGATGTAAGAGACGCAAGTTCAATCCCTGGGTTGGGAAGATCCCCTGGAGAAGGAAATGGCAACTCATTCCAGTATTCTTACCTGAAGAATCCTGTGGACAGAGGAGCCTGGTGGTTTATAGTCCATGGGGTTGAAAGAGTCCGACACGACTGAAGCAACTTAGCATGCACACACTTGTACACTGTGGGACCTGAGGCAGGCAACTTAACCTCTCTGAGCTCCATTTCCTTCACACTCAAAATAGGGATAATAATAGGACCTACCTCATTATTAAGGATAAAATGAAATCATGTATATAAAGGACTTGTTCATAGTACCCGCTTCATAATTGGTGCCTGTTACTGCACCATTACCCCACCAAGTGGTACCTGTTACACAAGCCCCACCAGATCTGTCATTATTATTCATGCATTCAACAATTATTTGAGTGCCTACTATGTGCCAGACATTGTTCTAGGCGACTTGTGACATAGCAATGACTAAAAGCAGCCAAAATCCTGCCCCGGTTGGAGCTTTCGCTCTAGTGGAAGCAAAGACAAGAAACAAAGTTGAGTTTGTGATGTCAGGTGGCTATTAGTGCTCGAAAAATAAAGGAGGGCAGGGTTGAGGAGCAGAGCAGGGTTGTAGTTTAAATATGGTGATCAGGGGAGGGCTTGCTGAGAAAGTGATGTTTGGGTTAAGATGTGAAGGAGGTGAGAGAACTTGCTATGCAGAAATCTGGGGAAAAGAGTGCCGGTAGCAGGAACAGCTTGTGCAAAAGCCCTGAGGTGGGCGCGGGCCTGGGGTATCTGGGAGGCCAGTGAGGATGGAGCAGAGAGCAGGAGGGAGAGAGGGAGTTAGATATGGTCAGAGAGAAAACAGGGGCAGGGTCCTTGTCGCCCGCTGAGAGGGCCTTGGCTCTTACTCTGAGAAAATAGGAGGCTGTGGGAGGATTTTAGGCAGACAAGGGACTTGACCTGTGATCTTATTGACATATATGAAGGAGCCCTCGGGCTGCTGTGCTGAAAACAGACTAGGGGTCAAGGATGGAAGCAAGGAGACAGTTAAGGGGCTTCTGCAAAATCCAGATGAGTTATGGTGGGGATCAGACCCGGTGGAAATATTGTGAAGAATTGACTGCTGGGGAGTGAGTGGGATGTGGAAAAAGACAAAAGAGAAGTCAAGGATGACTTCAGAGTTTGAGGCTGAGCCACAGAAAAGATGGAGTTGCCTTTAGCTGAGCGGGGGAAGCTGTGCTTTTAAAGTGAAGGAGAAGGACTTCCCTGGTGTCCAGTGGTTAAGACTTAGCCTTCCAATGCAGGGGCTGCGGGCTCGACCCCTGGTTAACCCCTGGGGAGTTAAGATTCCACATGCCTCGACATCAAAAAACCAAAGCATAAAACAAACAATACAGTAACAAACTCAATAAAGACTGAAAATGGTCCACATGAAAAAAAAAAAAAAAATCTTAAAAGAAAGCGAGCCACACTGAACATGCACACAGCTCAGAGGCGGTCCCCTCAGAGAAGGACTGTCCAACTAGTGGGTGAGAGGAGAGATTTGGGCCAGCATGTTCCCTCCAGAGCCAAGACCTAGACTCAGCCTCTGTGAAGTCTTAGTTCTGCCTCACCTGTGGCTTCTCCAGCTACCAGCCTCCAAATTCAGTACCCCTTATTACACATTCATGAGCACCTGTAATTCATTATACATTCATGAGGCACATTTGGTGTCACCCAACCAGAGCTGGAAGTTGCAGGAAGGAGCGAGGGCCAAATAAATTCTTGGCTTCCAGGTATTTAAAGTCTGAATCAAGGTGGAATAAGAAAAGCCCTGTAATAAAGTTAGTGACAGTAACTAATCATATTCTGAGTGTCAGACAGTAGAGTGAAAGAAACAAAGATTGTGGAGTCAGCTCCTTGAGTTCAAATCCCAGCTCAGCCACTTCTGAGCTGTGTGACCTGGGGCAAATTATTTAACCTCTCTGGGCCTCTTTTTTCCATTTACAAAATGGGGATGACATTAGGAGCTACTTCATATGGTTGTTGGGAGATTAAATGAGGTGATATTTTGAAACTCTAGTGCCTGGCACATGGTAAGTGCTAGGCATGTGTTCAATAAACAAATTTTGCCAAGTGCTTGACATGTGTGATGGCTTATCTAGATGACAGCCTTATAAGCTAAGTGTTGCTTTTCTGAGTTTTTTTCTTTAGATACATTTTTCTCTCCCTTCATTTTATGATGTTTATTTTATTTTTTAAATTGAAGTATATTTGATTTACAATGTTGTGCCAATCTCTGCTGTATAGCAAAGTGACTCAGTCATTCACATAAAGACATTTTTTACATTCTTTTCCACTATGGTGTACCTACAGGGAATCCAGTATAGTTCCCTGTGCTATGCAGTTTCTATACAGTAGGACCTTTCTTTCTGTTCATCTTTTTTAAAATTTTAATTGGAGGATAATTACGTGACAATATTGTGATGGTTTTTGCCACACATCAACATGAACCAGCCGTAGGCACACATGTGTCCCCTCCATCCCATCCGTCTTATATATAATAGTTCACATCTGCTTATCTCAAACTTTCAGTCCTTCCATCCTCAACACTTCTGCCTTGGGCAACCACATTTTTAGGTACCTTTTTATTAGCAATCATCTATAAGTTTATAAAACACATCGCCCCTTTCTCATTATTATACTCCCCTTATCATAAAAAAAGTTTTTAACAGGGCTTTACCATTGAAAACTTTATGTCTATAAGTTTTTTTTATTTTAATTCATTTGGCTGTGTTGGGTCTTAGTTGCAACATGCAGGGTCTTCCATCTTGGTTGTGGCATGCAAGATCATTTTAGTTGTGGCATGTGGGATCTAGTTCTCTGGCCAGGGATCGAACCCAGGCCTCCTGCGTTGCGAGTGTGGAGGCTGAGCTGCTGAACCACCAGGGAAGTCCTATAAGTTGTGTTTTTCTTTTTAACAAGTTTTTTTTTCTATAGATCGATTCATTGTCAATGACTCATGAACCTTCCTTTGTCTCTCCCGTTCTGTTTTTAAAGTGCTACATGCACAAAGATGAGAGTGATAAGGTTTATTATTAAAAAAAAAAAAAAGAGCACAGAACAGTCCCTCACCCTTTTCTATTTCTCTAAAGCGGTGGTTCTCCAGTGGGGGTTATTTTTCTCCCCAGGCAACACCTGAAGGGAGATGGTCACGACTTGCTGTTTCGGGTGCTACTGGTATCCAGCGGGTAGAGACCAGGGATGCTGCTTTAATTCCGACCATGCACGGAACTGCATCCCGCAGCAGAGAATCACTCAGTCTCAAATGACCCGGGAGCAAAGTTGAGAAACCCCGACCTAAAGCCCACCCAGAGGGCATAAGAGTAGAGCGGTGGGAAGTGTAACCTGCTCAAGGGTGCTAGCAGATAGCAAACTCAGGATTCATAGGCTCAAGGGTTCCCGACCCCAGAAAAAGACAGAACAGAATGCTGCTTCAGAGCCTGTTTGACTCAGTCCCCAGCTGTGTAATGTTAAACATGTCTGTTAGTATTGTGGAGCCTCAGTTTCCTCATCTATAAAATGGGTCTGAAAGTACTTACCCCAAAGGATTATTGTGAGGATTGTGTGACTTAGGAGGTAAGTGCTTAGCACAGGGCCTGATACACCTTACGCCCAAAGTAGAGAGCTCCTCTTTCATATTCCCAAGGGTGTCGAGGGTTCTGAGAAAGGGTGGTGACCTCTGGATTGAAGAATCTGGGAGCACTGCTCAGGGGAGGAGGTGTTTGCCCTTGGCTTTGAAAGATGGCTAGATCTGGATGGATAAGAAGGGAGGTAGGCTGTTTGGGTGGTGGGTGTGATCCGAGCAAAGACAAAAGAAAAGAAGCGGGGAGTGGGCTTAGGGAACCTTGTGTCACCAGGTTTGGCTTGGAATGAGAAGGACTTCCCCTGGACTCAGGACCTGAAGGCCTTGACCCCCTCCCCACCACCCCCTCCACCAGACCCGCAAACCTGCTTACAGAGGCACACGGCCCCCCGGCCTCCAGGGCCCGCCCCGGGCTGGCAGACCAGGCCCTGGCTGGGGTCGCAGACGTGGAGATGGTCGCAGGGCTCCCCCAGCCGCCGCGCACATACCCGGCAGCAGTTGCAGCCGTCCAGAACCAGGGGCACCCCCGGTGTGCATTGGGGTGGTGGCCAGGGACAGGCACATGGTGTGGGACACAGCTGGGCACACACCTGCAGAGACAGAGACCCCCTCAGCCAAGGGCACTCAAGGCGGGCAGTGAGACCCTCATGACTGACTCCTTCTCTTCCAGGCTGTGCAGTGTAGAGTCCACACCTTGGCCCCGGAGTCACGTAGACCTGGCCTTGAACCCCAGCACCCCTCATCACTCGTATGAGACAGCATGGCATTGTGGTCCTGAGCAGGGGCTCTGGATTAGTATTCCAGTCTTTACTCTGTTGCTTATTAGCGGAGCAGCCTTGGGCAAGTTACTTAAGCTCTCTGAGCCTCAACTGCCTCATCTGTGAAGAGGGGGCAATAATATATAACTCAGAGGATTGTTTTGAGGAGTACATGAAATAAGGTGTATAAAACCTTTAGTACATGGCCTGCCATGCAGGAGATGCTCCATGCACTTAGCTATGATGACTGCTGTGTGAATTACAATAGCGGGCTTAGCCTCTGCCTTCTGGGAACTTACAGAGGCAAAAGCGGATTAAAATGACAGGGTACTATATGTTTTCTAGCAGGAGGACTGTGGATATTTATCCTGAGGGCTGAATAAATCTAACAGTATCATGGATGTTTTTGATCTTCAGAACAATCTAGAATATGTTTCCAGATGAGCCTCAGATCAGCCAAGAAACTTGGCCTCTCGTGGGACTTATCAAATCAGAGCTTCCAGAGGCCTAGCCCTGGAATCTATGTTTTTAACGAGCCATCCAGGGGCATTTGAGGCACAGCTAGGTTACTGGTACCTCACCTCCACTCTAGCCCCTCCCCCCGCCATGTAAAGATGGGGAGACTGAGTTCCAGAGAGAGGAAGGGACACAGTCCCCATGGGTTAGCTACAGGGCTGGGAGTGTGCTTCCCCACTGAAGACCCAGGGACCCAGAGTGGGTGTGGACTTCCTGTAACAAGGAAAAGCCACAGCCAGGGTCCCACCCCTGGGGGCAGGCTCAAGGTATCAACCCAAGTGTCCTGACTGCCCCTTCTCACCTAGGACAGAGAAACAACCAAACCAGAAACCAGGTACTCTGGGTTCCCATATGTCCATTGGAAGGTAGGGACCTAGGGCCACACATAATTCAAGAGGTTCCCAGTGACCCACCTCATCTGTGGACCCTTGGAGGGCTGGAGGGTTTTGTGTAGAGGATGGAAGAATTGGATGCAGTTTAGGAAGGTGAAATTAATAACCTCCTATGTCCTGTGTGTGGCCCCAAAGCAGGCAATGACCCCTCTGCCCTAATCCCTGCCTTTCCCACCCCAGGACTCCGAGTCCTGCAAACCTCTCTATGGCCTGCAGTTCCCAAGATGGCCACTAGGGGCCGCCCCAAACTAGCAGACCAGCCTCCGGTGTGTGTGTGGGAGGGTGGGTTGCAGACCAGGATGCAATGACAGGGCCCATCAGCGATGGCACTGGTAACATTAGATGCAAGTGTGCAGCTCTGTGCCTGGAGCCTCGCCAGAGGGCGAGTTCCCATCTCTGCGGGCATTTCAAGCAGGGCACTGGGTGACACCAGGTTCTAGAGAGGATGGTCTAGCTTCACCCCGCAAAGCATGGTCTGGACCCACAGCAGCAGCATCACCTGGAAGCTTGTTAGACATGCGGCATCTAGGGCCCCTCCTTATGACTCTGAATCTGCATTTTCATAAATTCAGATGTGATCCACATGGCGTTGACCTGAGAAACAATCAGCCGGACTTTGGGTTTCCCTTCTAAACCCTCAGAGGCTGAGCTCCCTGGGCTGGGGGGAAGAAAGCAGAGTGAGGGGGTGGGCTTTTGACCAGAACCGGCTCTTGGGTCCTTTCCTCCGGAAAGCAGAGGTGCCAGGACATAAGCCATGTGCTTTGCACCTGGGTTCTCACTTTGGGCTCTCTCTACCGGGCAAGCTTGACAAGGCTGGGTCTACAGGAGGGACCACTGATGACTCCGATGACCACGGCTGTCATTCACCACGGGTGCACCGTGCGCTGAGCTATGTAACATCCTAGTTTAACCCTCCAGTGGGAGCTACAGCCTTATGCCCATTTTATTTATTTTTTTGGCTCACCTTGTAGCATGCGAGATCTTAGTTCCCCAACCAGGGATTGAACCCATGCTCCCTGCAGAGGAACCACGGAGTCTTAATCACTGTACTGCCAGGGAAATCCAGCATTATACCCATTTTAAAGACAGGGAAACTGAAGCTTAAAGTGGTATAGTGACATCACCAATAACAGATCAGGAACAGAATCAAGGCTCATGTGGATCCAAGCCCAGGCTCTTAACTGCAACACCCACCTCTTGTCACCTATGGCTCTGATGCCAGCTTAGCCTCTGCATCAACTTACTGTTTGCTCAAGAGGGATAGGGACAAGTCAGGGAGGGTGTTTCAGCACAGCCAAGGAGAGAGAGGTCTTGTCTAGTCTCTCTTCCCTTTCCAACCAGCCTGTCTCTGTGTTCAAGCTGTCGCATCACACTTGGTTCTCCCAGACCTTTGCTGTGGTCCCCAGCGGGGCAAGAGCCCTGGACAGGGAATCTTCCAGGCAAGAGTTGAAATCCAAGTTCTACCACTGAGTCGCTGTGTGGCCTTGGACATTTCGCTGCTGCATCAGGAGAGGGGAGGTGTCCTCCTCAGTAAAATGGGGTGGAGACCACCTGTCTTAGAGTCAGGGATTTAATGAGGTCATGGGCAGCTTCTGGTCAATGTGGCCTGGCTTGTTTCCAGGTCTCTACCACCTGCCTCTGTCCACAGGCCTGAGCTCAGGAGCTCACAGCCTGCCTGAAAGACTTGCAATTCTCTCTCTGAGGATTGGCATGGCTTTCATGTGCGTGATGACTAAGTCCCTGTGTTCTGTGTGGGATGCTGCCTGGCTCCCTGGGGCCTGGGAAGAATGGAGGGCTGGGGGAGAGAACGGGGAGTCTAGGACTGCTTCATTTTGACCTTGCCTTTAATCCCAGGCCCAGAACCCCAAGTCCCCAGCCCCCATTACCCAAGCTACCCTTCCTGGCATCATCTCCTGCTTATCCCGGTTCGGAAGAATAAAAAGCAGGGTTAGGATGCCAGCAGGGTTCTCAGCCTTCCCCCAACCACTGCTTGGACCCAGGAGAGAGGCGTTCCTGCCTGTGATTCTCAAAAGAGCATGAAAATATAGTGAGATCATAGCTTGCAGCAGGGCCAATCCCCATGACACCAGGAACTTGGCATTTGTTAAGGTGATGGCAGGCTCAGCAACTGTGGCCTTGGTCCAGGTTGGAGGTGGAGAGATACAGACTGCAGTCCCCTCTCCTCACACCCAGGCCTGTCTTGGTCTGTCTCCTCTATTGCTCCAGTGCTGTGTGGGTTCAAGCAAGTTGCTTACCCTCTCTGAGCCTTGCTTGACTGAAAACAGGAAATAATCATTCCTGATGAGGTTGTTGGGCATGTTAGGCAAGGTGGATGCCTAACGGGCCCTTTGAAAATATCCCACAGGAGAAGGTCTTTATTCTCTAGAGCTGTCTCCCTACCCTCTCCAGCTAGTGTCAGCAGGCCACTCACTGCCCGAAGGCCAAACAGCATTAATGCCTTTGTATGAACCTTCCAATGGGCTAGGCACCCAATGTCCATTCAAATCCTGGCTCCTAGTTAGACAAAGCAGGCCCCCTCTTGAGGCTGCCTATTTATAATGAGGGGACCAACTTCTGTTTGCAGAGGGACTTTAGGGATTGATAGTCATAAAAGTCCTCTCTTAAGCATTTGTCATATTCTAGGTCCTGTGCTAGGCTCTGGAGATGAACTATGATAAATGACCTTCCCAAAGGCCTCATGGACATTATACCCATTTACCTGAGGAAGGAGCTAAGGCTCAGAGAGGGGAAGGGATTGTCTGAGGTCACACAGCAGACTTGGCCAGAGGGAGGCAGCTCTCTGGGCACCTGGGAGGGAAGCTCAGCTGAGTCCCATCATAGGAGGCCCACAGGAATTCTTCCAGGGGGTCCTTGACCGTGATTTCACATCTCCCCCACCACACCAAGGAAGCCAGCAGTACATTTCAGGGCCCGGGGCCCCCTTACCTTGGAGAGGAGACAGAGGAGGGAGAAGGCGAGGAGGTGGGTCTGAAATGTGCCTCTCATGTCACTGTGTCCCCCACGGAGCCAGCTTTGAGCCTCGGAGGCAGGACCTGTAAGTCTTTATGTTCCGGCGGCTGTGAGGTCACTCCCAGGCATGCACACACACACACACACACACGCACGCACACACACACACACACACACACACACACACACTGGCCTTTGTAGCCCTGTTTCTCTCCCATCCTCATCTTCCCACTGATGAGCCCATTTACCTGGGGGTGAGACCTCCGAGGCCACCACGGAGGTGCTTGCCAGTGTGTGTGTGTGTGTGTGTGTGTGTGCGTGTGTGTGTGTGTGTGTGTGTGTGAAGTCAGAGCCAGTGCCAATGCCGAGAGCCTGTGACAGGCTGGCAGGGGCCTCACTAGCTCCTCCCAGCCCCAGAGGGCCTGCCCAAGCTTCTGCTGGAGCTGCTGGAGCCCTGCCCCAGACCCCCTGGCCGACCCCGGCAGTGGAGGGGGCGCTGTAGATCCAGAAAGTGCTCTGCAGACGCCCCCTTTGCAGAGCTGACCCAAGCCCTCCCAAGCCCCGTGGTCTGGACTCCCGGCGGCTTCAGCGGGCCTGCGGTTTCTGGCAGGAAGATTGGCAGCCGTCCAGAAGCGGGTGTGACCCACAGCAAAACTTCCCTGGGCGGCCTGTTTGCTTTTGGCAACCAGGAGCCTCCCCATGGCCTGCTTGCTGAGCCGTGGATGGTGACCTGCGGTGGCTGAGCCCACGCGGGCTGGACCTAGTGTGTGCCCTTGCTGGGCCCTGCTGCATGATGGGGTCCTCAACAGTGATCTGCAAGAACCAAATCCTTTTTGTTGAATTCAATCAACTCTGAGGCCCCTCTGTGGTGTCTCCAGTTCCTGAAGAGGAGGTAAGCTGAGAGGGGGAAAGGACAGTAAGGGGGGGCAGGTGGAATTTCAGGGAATATAGAGGAAGGGTCCTGTTCAGACAGAGGGTGAGGGTGAGCTCTGTGAAGCGGGAGCCAGGGATAAAGGTAGTGAGAGAGGGCGATGCTCCAGGCAGAGGGAACAGCACATAGATGCCTCGAGGTGGGGGACCGCGTGATAGCAGGGCCTATTCTGGGAGCCAAGAATGCCTGCTGTGTCTGGAGCTGACAGTGAGGTGGGAAGCAGTGTCACACATGAGGGGGTAAGACACATGAAATTCACACCACCAGAGACTCTGAGCTTCCAATGCAGGGGGCCAGGTTCGATCCCTGCTCAGGGAACTAGATCCCACAGGCTGCAACTAAGAGTTCACAGGCTACAACTAAAGATCCTGATGCTCTGTGATGACCTAGAAGGATGGGATGGGAGTCAGTGTGGGAGGGAAGCTCAAGAAGGAGCGGATATATATATACATATAGCTGATTCCCTGGTGGCTCAGATGGTAAAGAGTCTGCCTGCAATGTGTGAGATCCAGGTTCGATCCCTGGGTTGGGAAGATCTCCCAGAGAAGGGAATGGCAACCCACTCCAGTATTCTTGCCTGGAAAATTCCATGAATGAAAGAGCCTGGAGGGCTATAGTCCATGGGGTCACAAAGAGTCGGACACAACTGAGTGACTAATATATACACACATAGCTGATTCACTTTGTTGTGCAGCATAAACTATCACAACATTGTAAAGCAATTATACTCCAATTAAAAAAAGAATACTGGAAGTAAAAGAAAAACAGTGCAGATCCCACATGCCCCAATGAAGATCCTGCAAAGACACAACCAAGCCTCAGTGCATCCAAATAAATAAGTAGATATTTTTAAAAACCTCACCACCAGCATCACTAGGAGGGGGAAGGTATAAAGACATGAGCTTTGACTGTAGAATTTGGCAAAGGTAATACTAGGGGTGGTGTCAAGAAGGCTTTGGCCCCCATCATCTCCCCCAGGATCCCAAATCTCAAAGTGATGGAGCTGGCCAGCAGAAGAGTCCGGAAAGCACAGTTGGCAAGGAAGAAGAGTGACTTGATACTGGGAGCAATTCCAGGATGAGGAGTTAATATGAACAGAGGTTGAAGATAAAAATGTGGGATTTGATCATTTACTGCTGGAGGAAGTGGCTGAGGGTGAGGGTTGTGGGTCCCCAGACTTGGAGAGAAGGAGAAACAGTGTTGTTTATTCAGGCTCGTGTTTGAGTTAGAGGAAGGCTTAGGGTATTCTACACCCAGGGTGGATCAGTTTTGGAATACCCACCACCTTCCTATAACAAAGTGTTATCAGTCATCAATGTGAGAAGAAACAAATATAGTTCATTTATGAACTAGAATTTGCACTTACCATGCGAAAATGTTACCCTTTGCAGTCTACAGTTTGACTTTTCTAAATTTTAAACACAAATTAAAATTTCAAGAAGTCACCTGGGATGACAGACTTGAACTCCCTGTATCTTCATCTTCTCCATCACTCTACAGTCATTGGTTTTTTTTTAAAATCTACTCGTGAGATGCAGAAATATGTGATACCGCGGCGTTGGAGGCAGGAACTGTACTTGGAGCGAGTACAAAAGATTCCAAGCTGTTGGGAACTGACTCTCTTGGTGAACCTGTGTTCCCGAGACCCTGTGTGCTGGTGGCAACTGCATCCCTAGAAATTCTCCATGTCGAAGAGGTTTATTAAAGGATAAATCAAAACGTGCTGATGTGAAGCTTAGCTACATGTTATTAAAATACAACTTGTGTTAGTCACTCAGTCATGTCTGATTCTTTGCAACCCCATGGACTGTAGTCCACCAGGCTCCTCTGTCCATGAAATTTTCTAGGCAAGAATACTGGAGTGGGTAGCCATTCCCTTCTCCAGGGGATCTTCCCATCCCAGGGATCAAACCCTGGTCTCCTGGGTCGCAAGAGTCGGATATGACTTAGCAACTAAATCATCCCAGGTGGCCCTTGTGATAAAGAAGCTGCCTGCCAATGCAGGAGACACAGGTTCAATCCCTGGGCTGGGAAGCTCCTCTGGAAGAGGAAATGGCAACTCACTCCAGTATTCTCGCCTAGAAAATTCCATGGAGGGAGGAGCCTGGCAGACTACAGTCCATGGGGTCGCAAAGAGTCAGACGTGAGTAAGCAACTGCACATTTATTTATTTATTTTCTATGTTTTGACCATGCCAGGATCTTAGCACCTCAATCAGGGATCATAACCCTGCCTGCCACAGTGGAAGTGCAGTGTCTTAACCACTAGACAGCTAGAGAAGTTCTAGGTCCCTGGTTTTAATAATAATGAAAGTGATTATGTATTGAGGACCCAGTAAGAGCTGACCCTATGCTGAGTACTTTTTATAAAAAGTGGTGTTTCTAATCCTTGTCATCCATACCTTAATAAAAAAAAAAAGAAAAAAGAAAAACTGAAGTCCAGAGAGGTTAAGCAACTTGCCAAAGGTCACACAGCTAGAAAACAGAGCCAGATTTTCAGCGGAGGTTCATATGACTCCAAAACCTATGCTGTGGTTATTTATTTTTGCTACTGCTTAGAAAGCTCTCTGTGGCATATATTTTTTAAAATTGAGGGGTAACATATAAACAGAAATGCTTACAGTGCACTAGTGTTAAATGCACATCTCGACAACTCTTCACATACGTACACACCCATGTAACCACCACCAAGATACATTTCCAGAAAGTTTCTGACGCCTCTTCCAAAACTATACACTCTGCCTCCCAAGGTACTCACTGTTCTGACCTCTATCACCATGGATTAATTTTTGCAAGGAGGAACAGTTTTGTTTTGGCTTTTTATTTTATTTTTTCACTTTTTATTTTGTGTTGGATGGCTGACTAACAATGCTGATAGTGTTGGGTGAACAGTGAGGGGACTCAGCCATGCACATACATGTATCCGTTTGGGAGGAACAACTTTGAACCAGTTCTGCCTCTGAGGCAAGAAGGAAGATAGAAAAAGCTAGGAGGTGAGAGGGGGAGGTGGAGAAAGGCACTTTGTTCACAGCACTGTCCGCATCAGAGGAGGAGTCCCGCCCCCATCAGTGGGGGGAGGCCGGTGTGCTTTCCGAGGCAAGTGAAGGAGGCTCAGAGTGTGCTGCGCCGGGAGGTGACAAGACTTCAGTGCAAGCGCTGCCTCCTGCCTCAGGGGCCCCTCTGAGTCAGAGCATGTGTTTGTGCTTGGAACTTGTTCTCTCTAAATAACCGAAGTTGGGCGAGTGTGGACAGCGGGCGGTCCTGGGGCCTGGCCAGTTCAGGAAGCATGTGGGTTGGCATCACGGCGTTGGGTGATGAGAGTGTGCGTGATGAACACACATCACGAAACGCCGAAAATCCGCGGCAGGAGCTGCCCCTGTGCTGACTGGTTAATGGGGTTCAGGCCCCCAAAGTGCCAAGTTCAGCACTAGAGGGATGTGACAGTCCGGGGAACCCATGAGACTTTTGGCTAGTGCCATAGGTTCCTCTAAATAAGGCCCTAGAATGAGCACAGATGCTCTTTGCACTACCAGAAGCAAATTTCAGGCTTGTAAGCCAAACAGTCTCCACTTCAAATCCTGGCTCCCCCAGTGACTTTTGGCACTGGGACCAGGATGCAGAAAGAGAGGTGCCAAGGGAGAAGAAAGGAAGGCGCTCTAACTCTAAGGTGCTGACCTGGCACGTGTAGAACCGGGGGAATGAGGGGCTCCTCAAAAGTGAGGCATCCAGGCACACTTCCCCAGTGGCCCAGTGGTTAAGGCTGTTTGCTTCCACTGTAGGGGGCACATGTTTAATCCCTGGTAGGGGAACTAAGATGCTACCTGCACGGGGGAAAAAAAAGAAACCCTGCACAAAATGAGTTTATGGTAGGAACTCAAGAAATGTGGGTTGACTGGCTAAATGAAAACTCCCTATCCCAGTGTTTGAATTGGGGTACATTAGGCTATGCTGAGGTCACAAAAAATCTCCCAGATCTCAATGGCTTAACCCAACAAAGGTTTACTTTTGGTTCAAATGGTCCAGTGAAGTTGGGCAGATATTCTCCATCTTGTAGCTGCATCCTCTCAAACCACCCTTCCCTCCTCAAATGTGTGCTCTGATACAGCAACACCATTCAGTTGCTTGTTTGAAATGTAGAATTTCAGATCCTCCCCTCCCTGCCCCGCCCCACAGCAGGATCTACATTTAATATGCAAGAAATGTTTAACAAGGACCTAGAAGAAATAAAAAAAAGACAATTAAAAATTAATAATGAAATAAGTGAGATCAAAAACACTCTGGAGGGAACCATGAGTAGAATAACAGAGACAGAAGATAGGATAACAAAAGTCTACAAGCAATAAATGCTGGAGAGGGTGTGGAGAAAAGGGAACCCTCTTACACTGTTGGTGGGAATGCAAATTAGTACAGCCACTATGGCAAGACAGTGTGGAGATTTCTTAAAAAGCTGGAAATAGAACTGCCATATGACCCAGCAATCCCACTTCTGGGCATACACACCAAGGAAACCAGATCTGAAAGAGACACGTGCACCCCAATGTTCATCGCAGCACTGTTTATAATAGCCAGGACATGGAAGCAACCTAGATGCCCATCAGCAGACGAATGGATGAGGAAGCTGTGGTACATATACACCATGGAATATTACTCAGCCATTAAAAAGAATTCATTTGAATCAGTTCTAATGAGATGGATGAAACTGGAGCCCATTATACAGAGCGAAGTAAGCCAGAAAGATAAAGACCATTACAGTATACTAACACACATATATGGAATTTAGAAAGATGGTAATGATAACCCTATATATAAAACAGAAAAAGAGACTCAGATGTATAGAACAGACTTGTGGACTCTGGGAGAAGGCGAGGGTGGGATGTTTCAAGAGAACAGCATCGAAACATGTATACTATCTAGAGTGAAACAGATCACCAGCCCAGGTTGGGTGCATGAGACAAGTGCTTGGGCCTGGTGCACTGGGAAGACCCAGAGGGATCAGGTGGAGAGGGAGGTGGGAGGGGAGACTGGGATGGGGAATACATGTAAATCCATGGCTAATTCATTTCAATGTATGACAAAAACCACTGCAATGATGTAAAGTAATTAACCTCCAACTAATAAAAATAAATGGAAAAAAAAAAGAAGATAGGATAAGTGAGTTAGAAGATAAAATGGTGGAAATAAATGAAGCAGAGAGGAAAAAAGAAAAAAGAATCAAAAGGACAAACTCAGGGACCTCTGGGACAATGTGAAACGCCCCAACATTCGAATCATAGGAGTCCCAGAAGAAGAAGACAAAAAGAAAGGCCATGAGAAGTTACTCGAGGAGATAATAGCTGAAAACTTCCCTAAAATGGGGAAGGAAATAGTTACACAGGTCCAAGAAACCCAGAGAGACCCAAACAGGATAAACCCAAGGCGAAACACCCCAAGACACATATTAATCAAATTAACAAAGATCAAACACAAAGAACAAATATTAAAAGCAGCAAGGGAGAAACAACAAATAACACACAAAGGGATTCCCATAAGGATAACAGCTGATCTATCAATAGAAACCCTTCAGGCCAGAAGGGAATGGCAGGACATACTTAGAGTAATGAAAGAGAATAACCTACAACCTAGATTACTCTACCCAGCAAGGATCTCATTCAGATATGAAGGAGAACTCAAAAGCTTTACAGACAAGCAAAAGCTGAGAGAATTCAGCACCACCAAACCAGCTCTTCAACAAATACTAAAGGATCTTCTCTAGACAAGAAACACAGAAAGGTGGTATAAACGTGAACCCCAAACAACAAAATAAATGGCAACAGGACCATACCTATCAATAATTACCTTAAATGTAAATGGGTTGAATGCCCCAACCAAAAGACAAAGGCTGGCTGAATGGATATAAAAGCAAGACCCCTATATATGCTGTCTACAAGAGACCCACCTCAAAGCAAGGGACACATACAGACTAAAAGTGAAGGGCTGGAAAAAAATATTCCACGCAAACAGAGACCCAAAGAAAGCAGGAGTCGCAATACTCATATCAGATAAAATAGACTTTCAAATAAAGGCTGTGAAAAGAGACAAAGACGGACACTACATAATGATCAAAGGATCAATGCAAGAAGAAGATATAACAATTATAAATATATATGCACCCAACATAGGAGCACCGCAATATGTAAGGCAAATGCTAACGAGTATGAAAGAGGAAATTAATAGTAACACAATAATAGTAGGAGACTTTAATACCCCACTCACAACTATGGATAGATCAACTAAACAGAAAATGAACAAGGAAACACAAACTTTAAAGGACACAATGGACCAGCTAGACCTAATTGACATCTATAGGACATTTCACCCCAAAACAATCAACTTCACTTTTTCTCAAGTGCACACGGAACCTTCTCCAGAATAGATCACATCCTGGGCCATAAATCTAGTCTTGGTAATTTCGAAAAGATTGAAATCATTCCAGTCATCTTTTCTGACCACAGTGCAGTAAGATTAGATCTCAATTACAGGAAAAAAATTATTAAAAATTCAAACATATGTAGGCTAAACAACATGCTTCTGAATAACCAACAAATCATAGATGAAATCAAAAAAGGATCTACATTTAATAAGACTCCCAGGTGATTTGTATGCATATTGCAGTTTGTGAATCACCATTCTAGACCAGTGGACTCCAAGGTCACCTTGGAGAAGAGAGATGGAGAAGGCACACTGGCTCTTCACTGGCTCAAACCGGAAGTGATGATGCTCATCCCTTCTGCTTATATTTCATTGGCCAGAACAAGTCACATGACCCCAACTTGACTGCAAAGGAAGCTGGGAAATGTGATGTTTCTCTGTGGTCCTTGAAGAGGAATCAGAGTGAGAAACATATGACATATTCTTTGCCACAGTGTCTGAGGATCTGGGACACAGACTTCTGTGGCCTTTGATTTCACCCATTTTTGTTTTGAGGTGGCCTTCTTGTTCTTTCAGACCCGAGCCAGACTCTCTAACACTTGAGAGTCTAGGAAATGCCTCTGAAAAGTGAAACTGGGGAAACACTCTTTAGCTCAGGGTGCAGCATATGGGAGCCAGGAACAAGTGTCTGCAGTTGCAAGGATGAAGCCAGTTTCAGCCATTCACAGCTTGTCAGCTTCCTCCCTGCCTTCCTCCTTTGTGTTCAATGCACATCTACATGCCAAGCCCTGTGCAAGAAGCTGGAGAGATTGGTGTGTGTGTGTGGGGGGTGGGTCTGTGTGAATAAATGGTCAACACTGGGGACATCACTGTTGCTATAGTAGGGTCATGGGGACAGAAAAACCCAAACAGACCTTGACCCCAGCAGGGCTGAGAGAGTCAGGGTCAGTGCTCCTATGGCTGGACGTACTCGGGTAAGAGGGAACCCCGTACCATGGGAAGATGAAGAATCAGATGAACCCAGCTCTGACACTTGCTATGTGGCTGTGTGTAAGTGCCCTCACCTCTCTGGGACTCTCTTTCCCTTTTGTGGAAATTGGGATCTATGGCAGAGCCTGATGGAAACCCATTCCAACATCCTTTCTTCCCTCCTTCCCTCATAATCAAACCTTGATTTTGTTTGGGCTGGCAGTGCACTCAACTTTGCAGCTAGGCATGGCCATGTGACCGGTCCCAGCAATGAGATACATGAAGAAGTGTTATGTGCAAATTCTGGGAAGGCTTCTGAAAGGGAAGAGCATCCCTCCTGTCCCAATACCACCCTTCCTTCCTTCCTCCTGCTTCCAGTCAGTCATCAGATGTGATGGTGAAGCTTGACAGCCATCTTGGACTGAAAGGGTATCTTAAAGATGGCCCTCAGGTACAGAGGAAGAAAGAGGAGAAATAAAAATGGAGCCTGGATCTCTGATGACATCAGAGCTGCCATGTGCACTCTGGACTCCACCTACAGAGGCCATTCACATGATTTTAAAAATAGTATAGCTATTACTACAAGAATACTATGAGAATATTAATATAGTAATAATAAAATGTTACTATATATTATTCTGTCTATATATAATAGTGCATGTTTATGCCCCTTTGTTTAAGCCACCGTTGTTTTGAGTATTGCTGGTGTAAAAGTATTATTGATTTTTATTATTGATCATGTATCTGGCAAACTTGCTCATCTCCCTTATTTGTTCTGATATGTTGTCAGTTTATTTCATTTTTCAAGGTAACGGATCACACTATCAACAAAGAATAGTTTTATCTCTTCCCTCTCAGTCTTTATACCTCTTATTTTGTCTCCTTTTAGCTGTAGCCTGAATCTGGCACTGTGTTAAGAATTTGTTGTTATTGTTTAGTCACTAAGTTGAGCCCTACTCTTTGCGACCCCATGGACTGTAGCCCACCAGGCTCCTCTGTCCATGGGATTGCCCAGGCAAGAATACTGGAGTGGGCTGCCATTTCCTTCTCCAGATGAATTAAGCATTAGCAGTGATAATGGGCATTCTTGGCTTGTTCCTGATCCTGACACACACGTAAAGTTTCTCCACTAGGAATCATATTTTCTGGAGGTTTTTTGATACTGACCTATCAACCAAATGAAGAAACTTCTCTTATGCTCCTCGTTTGCTAAGATTAAAAAAAAAATACCTAAGGTTTTAAAATAAATACCTAAGATTCTTATCAAAAGTTTTTTCTGCATCAATTGACAATCATTGGATTTTTAAAAGATTTTTTGTATATTCATTTGTTTGTTTGGCTATACTGGGTCTTAGTTGAGGCACATGGGATCTTTGATCTTTGTTGCAGCATTCAGGATCTTTTTTAGCTGCAGCATGTGGGATCGAACCGGGCCCCCTGCATTGGGAGCACACAGTCTTAGCCATTGGACCACCAGGGAAGTCCTTGGCCTTTTTTTTTTCTTTTGATTTAATGACTCAGTGAATCATACTGGTGGATTTTTTGATGTTAATGTATTTCTGGGATAAACCCTTCCTAATGGTAAGATATTATCACTATTTTAACACACTGCTGAATTCAGTCCACTAATACTGTAGTTAGTATTTTTTCCATCCTGTATTCATAAATGAAATGAGCTTATGGTTTTCTTTTATTGTATTGTCTTCTCTGGTTTTGGCAACCAAGATGACACTTGTCTCATCAATAAACTAGGTTGGCTTTTGAGGGGATGTGGAGTAGCTACTTGTATAAGCTAGGCGTTCATTGTTCCTTTAAAATTCAGCGGAACTCACCTATAAGGATGTCTGGGTCTTATTTGGGAGGGCAGGAGAGCTCTGGCTACCACTTCAGTGTGTTTAATACTAATTAACCTATTAACATTCTCTATTTCTTCTTGGACCCATCTTTTGGCATCTTATAACTTTCTAGAAATGTATCCATTTTCCCTAAGCTTTCAAATTCCTAACAATATAACTGTTCACAGTAGTTTTAAAGTTATGCTTAGTCCCTGTTAAATCAATATTATTCTCCTTTTCCACACTATAGTTTATCTACTGTAACTTAACTCTTTGGTCATGATCAATCTTAACAGGACCCTGTCTCAAATGAATTCCATCCCAGAAGTGGCTTTGGGTCCCATTGTTTTTTCATAGTCTTTTGTTCTCTAGTTCATTCCCAGAAGGTATTCTGAATGGGCAGGGCATTGTGCAGCTGAATCTTATTTTGGCCCTTGCAGTCCTGAGGTGTTCTACATTGTCAGCGAGGCCACCTCCATCGGGAAGGTCCAGAGAGGGGGCCCCGCCAATGGCCATGAGTTGCCCAAGTCTGGGTCCCTGCCCCAGAGGGCGAGGCTCCATCTCCTCTACACTGGCAGCCCCAACACTGCCCCCGCCTCTGGTCATGTTGGGAGGGGCTGGTGGGTGAATTGCTGCTGCTGCCTGCTCATCCAGCCTGCGGATAGCCAGCCCCCAGGTGCCCCTCTATGGCCTCTTCTGCACATTCCTGTCTGCGCAGAAGCTCAAAGGTCTGTTCCTGGCCCTGAGATCCCAGGTGCCACCATGAACTTCCTTCCCTGCCCCCAACACCCCAGTACAGTTATGGGGCTTTAACACTTGGCTTCAGTCTGAACTGGTGTGCTTCTGTGCGCAGGGAGGGACCAGGTGGTCCTGCAAGGAGGGGGTGAGAGGTAGTACTCTCGGGTCGCACGTGTGACTGCCTCTGTACATGGATGCTCATGCCAGTGTGAACTGGGGTGGTCCTCATTTACTGGGTGAGGGGGTTGGGACAGGGTGCCGAGAATGCAGCTGGTGAGGCAGAGGCAAACGGGCTGGGGAGCTGGGAGAAGTCATGATGGAACATGGGATTCAGAAATTGGCACCAGAGTTTACTCACAGGCCTGGAATGCCAGAGAAAAGACTCTGAACTTGGCATGTGTTGGATGGTAGATGTATATTTGTTGCATGAATGAATACATGAATGAATGAATGGAGGAACCCAAACTTTAATTCCTTCTCATGCTGTACATTCTCGGCAAATTTCTTGGCCTCGCTTGGTCTCAGTTTCCTCATCTGTAAAATGGAAGGGGGGTGGATTCCATATCTTATAATGCCTCTTTCTCTAGGGATTTCTGGAAGCGTTTCTGGAGTGGCAGTTCTGACCCAGTGGGAAGTATGCAGTATGGGCCCTCAAGAAGGCAGAATTCTGAAAGGTCAGGAGCAGAGGTGGTTCCTATAGATTCTCTGATGTCTGAATAATTATCAGAGTTCAGAGGACCCAACTGAGTTAGAATTAGCTGGTCAGGAGGAACGAGACGCCAGAGCAGAAATGGCTTTGCATTTGGCCAGACACCCCTTAGAGGAGGCAGATAACAGATTAGGTTACTGCCTCCCCATCCAGGAGCCCCCTCATCATTCAGGATATCCATTCATCCATCCATTCATCCATTTACCTGTTCTTTTAATGATCCATCCATCTACCCATTTGTCCGTCCATCCATTCACCCATTCATCTGTATATTCGTACATCCATTCATTCATTTAACAGAGGCTGAATGCAGGGGCCATGCCCTCATATTAGATACACAATAAAAAAGCAAGGTCTCTGTCCACAATGGATTCACAGGCTAGAGGAGAAGATGGAGACAAGCAAAGAGATGATGGCAGAACAGTGAGTGGGGAGTACTAGCCACTGAGGGAAATGAGAAGAGGACCCAGCCTGGGAGGAGAGAGAGGAGGCTTTGGAAATCTTATTAGAGGCGGTGATATCCAAGCTGAATTTTGAAGCGAGAGTAGGAGTCCAAGCAAAATGTCAACACAGGGGGACTGAGAGAATAGAGGCCGGAAGTCATCACAAGACCTGGGGTGTCTGGGGCGCTGTGCATGTCTGAATCTGGATGAAGGAGGAGCGGGGAGGGGGGGCAGGCTGGAGGAGCCTGGCCTGGGTTTCTGGGAGGACACTTGTGACGCGGGCTGGGAACAGGGACCGAGACCTTGGGGTCTCCAGGGACCATCTGGAGCTGTAGAAAAACTCTGGGTCAGGCATCGAAGGCTGGGTTCCTTCCTCCTTCTCTGGAGGGACCTTAGGCAAGTCCCCTCACCTCTCTGGGCCTCAGTCCCCTTGCTGTGACGTGACAGGGTTGCCCTTTGGGGCCCCTTGGGACCCTTCCAGCCCTGAGGATGTCCTTGAGCCACATGTGGTCAGCAAAACCAACAGCCATGTGAACATTTGGCCTGGCCTGGGGAGCAAGTTAATTGTTCCCAGTCCCTGTGCGTGTCAAGGGGGGAGCGCCTTGGTTAGGGGCCCTGGTTAGGGGCCGCCCCCGTGGGGCTCCCAGTCATGGGATTGCAGGATGTGCTGAGTGGGGAGTGAGTCATCAGCCAGTCATCCGCTCGGGCCCCAGGGTCCCCAGGTGTGGGAAGGGGGGCCCATCCCCCATCCCCTACTTCTCCCTGCCCAGAGCCCCCTTCTCAAGCCAACAGTCCCTTGCTCAGCAAAAAGCAAGTCCACGGAAAATTGTTTCTTTTTTAAGTTTTTAAATTGGAGTCTAATTGTTTTCCAATGTTGTGTTGGCTTCTGCTGTACAACATGAATGGGCCATATATATATATATATATATTCCCTCCCTCTTGAAGCTCCCTCCTACCACCACCCCCATCCCACCCCCAGGTCATCACAGCGCACCGAGCCGAACTCCCTGTGTTACACAGCAGCTTCCCACTAAGGAAAATCATTTGCGGTAAATCAAAGGGTGGGAGCCCTAGGCTGGGGCTCCGGACCTTCTCCCCCCTCTCAGCAGCTCCTGAGGCCCCACCAAGGAGCCCCCTTGGGTTCAAGGGTTCAATCGTCCCCAGGAGGGGAGATTGGGACCCAGAGGGGGAAGGGGCTGCCCCTTGGGTCACCCATCATGTGGCCTTGCTCCTCTCCCCCCGGGCTCTGACCCTGCCCTTCCCCAGCCTTGGAGGATGGGGATCAAAGCATGCACCTCTTCCATCTTCCCCTCCTCTCTTGGGGTCTCCCTCAGCCCCAACATCATAGCTTCTCAGCGACACCACAGGGAACGGGGGTTAAAGCTGAGCTCTGCACCAGATAAGACCCCCGCAGTTCTTGCCTTCATCTCTGGGTTGTGTCTCCCCAGCTCTGCAGTGGGAAGACTGGGGAGAGACTGGAAATCATTTGCATCCATGGAAGGCTTCTGGGTATCAGGCATGAACTTAATCCTCACAGAAACCCTCTAAGGTAGAGGTCCCCAATCTTTTTGGCACCAGGGAGCAGTTTTGTGGAAGACCATTTTTCCAGGGACCTGGGCGGGGTGGTTTCGGTTGATTCAAAGCCTGACATTTACCATGCACTTATTTCTATCATTACGACATGAGCTCCACCCTCAGATCATCAAGCATTAGATCCCAGAGGTTGGGGACCCCTGCTGTAATTGATGCATCATTACTATCTTTGTCTCACAGATGAGAGGCACCAAGAAGTTAAGTAATTTGCCTACCTTCACATAGCAGGAAGGAGACAGAGCTGGGATTTGAACCCAGGCAGCTGGTTCCTGAGCCCTTGTAGTTATCCACTGTGCTATACTGCCTCTCAAAATATGGCTTGGACTCACCTTCCAGCCCCTCCTGTCTGGGATTCAGACAGTGAGCTAGAAGTGGTTCAGTGGGAAGGGAGAGAATCAGTCACACTCTCGGTCTGTCGATTGCTGTGTGACCTTGGGCAAGTCACCTCACCTCTCTGGGCCTCCGTTTCCCAGCAGGGTTGCTGTGAGAATTAAAGGGCTGGGGTAGAGTTTCTTCCTTCAGGGATGGCACACTCATGGTGATTGATGGTTCTTCAGTCTCCACCCACCGCCCCTCCCTGCAGCCACTGTCTTGGTGGGGAGAGGCGGTAGCTTTGGTTAAGACACCTTCCCTTCTGTCGCCAAGCTGCCTGGCTCTGTCTTCAGGAGCTGTTTCCCCAACCTCCCAACCCCTCTGAAAGGACCCACAGGGTCGGTTCCAGCCACACCCTCTCTTGACTCAGAGCCCAAGACCTGTCCCCTTAGAGACCAATCTCTCCTCCGACCCCCAGGGTGGCCAATAAGTCGCCCAGGCTGTGGTGAGGGGCTTCTAACCAGCTTCCAGGAGCCCAAGTAGGGGCAAGTGAGGCAGAGAGGCCCTGATGGCCCATTCGATCGACCCCACCGGCCCCAGAGCAAAACACTTCATTACTGGAAGCTCAGCCAGGCAGAGGGGGTGGAAGTGGCTGTGTTGGAGGAAGCTGAGGAGGGCCCGCCAAACCTCAGCCCCCGAAGCCAGCGGCCCACAGTCTGACCACGCGGGGCTGGCTCGCGGGGATGTTTACGGAAACGCTGGCCCCGGGGCTGGCCCAGCTGCTGGCCTGGGATCCCCTGAGGCAACCCAAGGCCTCAGAGTGCCAGCTTGGCAGGGCACATCAAAGGCTGCAGCGGGGACCCTGTTTCCCTCCAGAGCCCACCTGGGGAATGGAGAGCTGAGGAGGCCAAGGTTTAGCGAGTGGTAGAGACAGGCAAGGTCTCTACCTGGCCCTTTCTGGACCTATCCGGCCCTTTCTGGACCCTGCTGGGAAGTGGCATCAACTCGGGAGAGGCATGGAGCGAGTGGCCCCGGAGCCAGGCGGCCTGAGTTCAAATCCTGGTTGTGCTCTTCTCTGGCTGTATAACTTAAGGTAGTTTGCTTAACTCTTCTGAACCTCAGTTTGCCTATCTGTAAAATGGGGGTGGTGATAATAGTACTTCCTTGCCAGGCACAGTGACATGATTTGACATTTGTAAAGTGCTCAGAACTGTGGCTTGCACACACTCAATGCTGTGTTTGTTACAGAAATCTTTTCAGCTTAAATACTTATTGAGCTTCCAGGCCTCAGTCGAGGAGCTAAAGTTATGGAGATACATCCGATTTAGATCCTTCCCAGGGTGCTTCAAGGTCAAGGTGATGGATGGAGGTCAGAGGGTTAAGAGATTGGGAAGGGGCTGATTTCCCCAATCATAGTCACAGTGGCAACAAACTGGTGAATATCCGCCCCTCCGGTCTCTAAGAGCTGGGGCCACATGAGTCCATTCACAGCTCCATCTCAGCACCCAGTCAAACACTGGCACCAAGTGGGTGCTTAAACCTGGTGTGGAATGAGTGGGTGAATACCTGGTGCTTTTTGAGTCCTGACCATGGTACCTGGCACTGACTCCAGAGCATCACGTGCATGGCCCGCTTCCTGCCCCTCAGTGCCCCAGTGGAGAAAGTAAGATCATTATTTCTGTGTTCAGAGAGGCGAACTGAGGCCCGGCTGGTAAGTGGAGGGATTGCAACTGAACTCACGTCTAAGTTCAAAACCTGCCTTTTAAAACACTAAGCTCCTCTTGTCTTCCCCAGATGCCAGTGTGGCATCAGACTGCATAGCCCTTGGATCCCCCTGGTGGCTCAGTGGTTAAGAATCCACCTGCCAATGCAGGGCCATGGGTTCGATCCTGGATCCGGGAAGACTCCACATGCCCTGGGACATCTCAGCCTGTGCACCCCAACTACGTGCACTAAGTATGCTCTAGGGCCTGCGTTCCACAAGAGAAGACCCAGTGCCGCCATAAATAACTGCATAAATCGATTAATTACTTTAAAAAATTGCACAGCCCTCCTCAGGTCTGAGAGTTCACAGCTGCGCCATTTTACATTCCCCAGTCCTGCCGGAGAAGGAGATCTGGGAGGATCTTGCTGGAAGGAGGACCCTCGAGGCAGAGGGACCAGCCTGTGGAAAGGCTAAGAGGCAGGATCAGCCCTCTACTCTAGTCTCCGCAGATAGCCTTGAAAGCCAGGAGAATATTTAGAGGCTCCTGTGACCAGGGAGTTCCTGAAGAGTCCTGAGCAAAGCTTGCACACGGCTAGGATGGAAGATGAATTCCCAAGAAAGGAGGTCGGAGACAGGGAGAAAATGAACATGTACAAATAAAGCTCAGTGTCATTCTTGAGCCGTCTCCCCCAGATCGAAACTTACCTGCCCCCGTGTTCCACCTCATCCAGAGCCACGTGTGCCTGCCTTGGGGACCCAGGACCTGGGCGTAGAGCACACAGCTTTTAGATCCTTGGAGCCCAGACACGTGCCTTCCTCCCCATCCACCCCAGCCTGGCCCCTGCCATGGCTTTGCAGGTTAACCCTTTGGGGTTAATTCCAATTTGGCCACAGTGGCTGCCATCAGAGGAAGAAGGCAAAGAAGATAAAGGTGACTGGGGTCAAGGGCCCACGAGGCCCTCAGCAGCAAAGCTCAGGCCCTAGCCTACCTGCGACTCAGACAAATAAGAGTCTGGATCTTGGACCTACCATATACTCAGGCTGTGGCCCTGACCGGGGGCCTTGAGGTCTTCCTCATTTACAGCGTGTGTGTGTGTGTGTGCACGTGCTCAGTCGTGCCTGACTCTTTGTGACCCCATGGACTATAGCCCTCTAGGCTCCCCTCTCCATCACTTTTCCCAAGCAAGAATACTGCAGTGGGTAGCCATTTCCTACTGTGGGGAATCTTCCCAACCCAGGGATTGAACCCACATCTTCTTCCTCTCATGCATTGGCAGACAGATTCTTTACCACTGTGCTACCTGGGAAGCCCCGTTCACAGCATAGAGACAATAATACATGAGAAAGCTGTAGTGAGGATTGACCAAGATCTCAGTGTGGTCCAGAGTGAAAGCTCAATAAATATGAGATCAATGTCATTATTATCACAGCCTGGAGACAGAGCTGCTCTCTGACCTGGGAAGAACTCAGAAATGCCTATTGTGGCTTGATAATGCCCAGAAGACTTCTGGGCCATCCCCCTGTCCCAAGCCACCAAGGACCTGACTTAGCTCAGGGGTCCATCTCTCCCAAAGGGCTTTGGGGTCCCTTCCTGGAGCCATCTGTGGGTTGTGGGATTAGACCATCTTGGTGCATAATTTAAGAAGGTGTTCATCCTCAGGCTCCCACAAGTGCAGGGTCTGAACCTGAGAGCCAGCGCCTCCTTAAAGGCCGTGCCCTGGGCACCTGGCTTGCTTCACCCTAGTCCTGGATCTGTTTAAGCTTGGGATAGTAATTATCCCCATTTGATAGATGTGAAAACTGAGCCTTCCCCAGATTGAGCACCTGTCCAATGTCACCCGACCAGAAAGGAAGAGGCAGATGCCATGTTCTTTGATTTTGAAGCCTGGAGCTCTGTTTACCCTGAGGATCTGCCTCCCAGCCTAGCATGGAAGGTCTCAGTTCATCTCCCCAGAAGGCCCAGCAACCTGGAGAGCAGCCTAGCGTGGCCTCCTCTGGCTGGCCTGGGTTTTTGGGAATGCTGGCCTGCAGGGCGGAAGCCTGGCGATTCCTCTCCACATTCCTGGGGGTTAAGTCTGAGGACCCAGGCTCCCGGCATCAGCCATCACGTTCCCCAGAAGGAATCTCTACTCATAACAAACCCCAAAGGTCACTTGTCTGGGAAGGAGCCTTCTGTTTCCTCCCCAGGGAGGAGGGAAAGAGGGCCCTGGCCTTTCTGGAGACCACCTGGGTTCCCAGACAGGGATGTCTTGTTTCTGGCCTGTGAACCCCTCTGGGTCTCCTCTGTGGGTGGTGTCTGGATGGGACAGGTGGACAGAGGATGAATGAACATCTCAATTGAAGGAGTCCCCAGAGAGATATGAATGTGTGGACTCTGGATTCAGGCTGCCTGGGCCCCCGATTTCCTTTCACTACCTCCTAGCAGTGTGCCCTTGGGCAAGTTACTTTAACCTCTCTGTGCCTCAGTTTCCTCTTCTGTAAAATGGGGATAATAACAGCACCTACTGCATAGGGTTGCCGTGAGGATTAAGTGAGACTCATTCAACAACTGTTTGTTGGAGCTCTACCAGCTTCCAGGCGGTGAGTAACATGGCAACAAGTAAGAGGCAAAGCTCTCTCCCTTCAAATTTTTAAAGAGGAAATAGCATGACAAGTATTATTTTCTTTAGAAAACGCTGGCACCCAAAAAAATTTTAAAAAATGAAGCGAGGATGATTAAATGTTAACAGTTGTTAAATTTAGGTGATGGACAAATGGCAAAAGGGTGTTCATCATCTGTTTTCCATGGTTTTTTGAATGCTTGAAATTTTTCTATAACTAGGAAAGAAAGGGGGTGGGGGGAGAAAAAGCAGTGAAATAGAAAGGTAGAAAGAAAGAAGGAAGAGAGAGAATTCCTGCCCTTTTGAAACTTACAATCAAGTGGGGGAAATAGACAATAAATAGATAAGTAAAGAATGCTGCATCCATTAGTACTTTGGAGAAAAAGAAAGAAGAGGGATCAGGCATCCGTGGGGTCGGGGTGGGGGGAGTTCTGTTTTAAACCACGTGGTCAGGGAAGGTCTCCCTGGGAAGGTGAAATCTAAGAATAGAGCTCAGTTCTCCTGGTTTCCAGGCTGGAGTGCTTCCAGTGTCCACATCCACCTTCTACCCACTCAGTGAAAGAGTGATGGTGAAAGCCCCGAATTCAAGACCCTTGGGATGGTGAACTTTCCGAATTATGTATCTCAATTCAAAATTTTGATAAACAGAATTTTGAGTTAATTTTTATGACCATACCCTACTTCCTGGACTTCCCAGGTGGTGCTAGTAGTCAAGAACCCAGCCGGCTGCCAATGCAGGAGACGTGGGTTCAATCCCTCGGTCGGGAAGATACCCTGCAGGAGGGCATGGCAACCCACTCCAGTATTCTTGCCTGGAGAATCCCATGGACAGAGGATCCTGGGGGGCTATAGTCCATTGGGTCAAAAAGAGTCAGACACAACTGAAGCGACTTGGCACACACATACCCTACTTCCTATGCAGGCAGAAAATTAATCCTGATCACTTTGATTTATTTCCCCCCAGCCCATCATTCACGTGTGCATCTCTGTGATTACAGCTCACTGTGAGGTTGTTTCAGGTTCTTTTGACTTCAACACACCACATGACCAGTTCATCACTCCAGCCCTTCCCCACTGTCTACTTTTGGACTCTTCAAAGCTCTCTGGGGTCACGCTGACCCACAAAATTCAAAACATGTTCACTCAAGGCTTTTTTTCCTGGCTCTCTCCCTGATTTTTTATTTGGAAAAAAGGCAAGAGGGGAGAGCAGAGCTGTGTATCAGTCAGGGTCAGCCAGGTTAGGGTACAGTAACAACTACCCCCAGTCTTGTTCCTCAGCCACTCAGACTGTGTGTCCTGTATAGTTCCGATCGGTGTCTCCTTGCTCCAGGATCCAGGTTGATGGAACAGCCACCACCCCAAATATTGTATAGCAGAGGGACAGAAAGGTATCAAATCCCATCTTTCTCTTATTCATGAGGTTTCACTGTGTCCCAGGTCACTTCAGGAATGGTGTTTTGGGGGAGGAAGGGGTGCTCTTAAAACCTAAAGACTTGTTCTCTGATTTAACTAAAAGAAATCAGTCCTGAATATTCATTGGAAGGACTGATGCTGAAGCTGAAACTCCAATACTGTGGCCACCTGATGTGAAGAACTGCCTCATTGGGAAAGATCCTGATGCTAGGAAAGATTGACGTTGGGAGAAGGGGACGACAGAGGATGAGATGGTTGGATGGCATCACCGACTCAATGGACCTGAGTTTGAGTAAACTCCGGGAGTTGGTGATGGACAGGGAGACCTGGTGTGCTGCAGTCCATGGGGTCACAAAGAGTTGGACATAACTGAGCGACTGAACTGAACCAAACTGATTTAACTGACTTGTCTCTTGCCCGAGTAAGTAGATGTTCCACAGTCTACCTGCCCACATAGGGACTAGAAAACACAAAAAGGATAAATGCATGCAGTCTGTGATTCCTAGCTTTTGAGTATTGCGCAATTTTAGACTCGGTCTGAGCAAATGGGATCTGAGAATCTTACAATCACAGACTTTCAAAATGGAAAGGTCTTTGAATCCAGTATCAGTCTTTCTTTTTTTTGTCATACCATGTGGCAGGCATGTGGGACCTCAGGTCCCCAACCAGGGGTCGAACCCATGCCCCCTGCATTAGAAAATTGAAATCTTAACCACTGGACTGCCAGGAAGTCCCCGCAGTATCACTTTTCATGCCGGAGGTACTCTATCACCTTCTCCACAGGCAGCTGCCAGCCTTTGCTTGTACCCTCCCAGGGCTAGGAAACTCACCACATCCCGAGGCAACCTCCTCCATTATGGATCAGCTCAAATAAGCAACTGTCCTTCAATACAAAATTAAATTAATTAAAAAAAAAACAACGTTCAAACGTTCTGCCTTCTAGAGCAAGCCAGACTTTCTCTTGAGAACTTCCAGCCCAAGTTCCTGTTATTTTCCTGGGAAAGTAAGAGTGCAGCTGTCACCAGCACAACCTTGCAGACAGGCTGAGCTAGCTGCCAGCTAGAAGTCATGAATGATTTCATGAAACCCTGAACAGCCCTAAAAGCCAAATCTATTATCCCTTTGATGCCTGAAACACCATCATAATAGCCTGTGGGTCTCTATTCAGTTCAGTTCAGTCGTGTCCGACTCATTGAGACCCCATGGACTGCAGCACGCCAGGCTTCCCTGTCCATCACCAACGCTCAGAGCTTGGTCAAACTCAAGTCCATCGAGTTGGTGATGCCATCCAACCATCACATCCTCTGTCATCCCCTTCTCTAGAGAAGGGAATGGCAAACCACTTCAGTATTCTTGCCTTGAGAACCCCATGAACAGTATGAAAAGGCAAAAAGATAGGGTCTCTATTAGGGAGGCTTATACATAGTGGAAAGAATAAAGGCTGGAGTCAGACCTAGGCTCAAATGTGGACATTTTGACACTACCTGTAAGCAAGTCTTGTCACCTCTCTGAGCCATGGTTTGCCATCTGTCCTGCAAGAGTAATATCAATAATATTACTTCCTATGCAGGACTGCTTTGTGAATCTAATGGGAGAATATATCTAAACACCTGACACAATGTCTGGTACATAGGAGATACTCAACTAGAGCTGGTTCAAAGTGCATCCTGGGTCTTCACTTCCTTGAGCCTCAGATTTCCCACCTGTCAGGTGGGGTTAATATCATGAAATTGGGTTCCTTAGGATCCTGTGCTCAGGGACTTTTAGCACACGGAATTTCAGGTGCAAAGGGCCTGGTGGGCTGGAGCAGGGTTGTTCAGGCTGCTTCTCCCTCCTCTCCATGCAGAGGGGAAAATATTGGTAACAAGAGGCCAAACTTCAGCATCTCAATTCCACAGCTACCTAGGCTGGTCCCCTGGACAGGTGAGTCCACCTCTCTAAACAGAAGGGTTTGCATCTGCAAAGAGGGAGAATAAAATGAGCTCCATCCACATGGATGAAGAGGAAAGGAAATCATCAAGATAAAGTGTTAAGACTTCCCTGGTGGCTCGGTGGTGAAGAATCTGCCTGCTAATGCAGGAGACACAGGTTCGATCCCTGATCCTGGTGGATCCCATATGCCTCGGAGCAGTTAAGCCCGTGGGCCACAGCGGCCTGGGAGCAGCAACTACTCAAGCCCTCGGTGCCCTAGATCCTGTGCTTTGGGACAAAAGATGCCACCTCAGTGAGAAGCCTGCACACAGCAATGAGAGTACCCCCACTCTCTGAAAGTAGAGAAAAGCCCGTGCAGCAGTGAAGACCCAGCACAGCACAAAAATATTTTATAGCACAAAAATAAATAATATAAAAGATACAGCATTAAGCCAAAGACCTTGAACTCAGTCACAGCTCCTTAAGTGTTGGCTGCCCTCATCATCGCTGGGGGGAGGGGTCCACCTCTGGATTCCATCAGCACCCTCTCCCCATCCTGTGTCCCCAAGGTGAGGCTTGCCAGGGGCCACAGCACCCCCTGTGAGAAGAGCTTCTCTTCGCTGGAGCATGGAAGCAGGCCCTGGCAGATGGGTCCTAGCCCCGACTCCTCCCCTTACCAGGATGTCAACGATCTCAGTTTTTGCCAGGTTTCAGTTTGTCCACCTGGACCATGAGCACATTCCACATTCCGCCTCCATCACACAGAACTCAACAGAGGAAGTGAATCGTTGTGCTCCAATAGACAGACTCCACAGGCGCCCAACCCTGGGTTGGAATCCCAGCTCTGACCACCTCTCATTTTGTGACCTTGAAAAGGGTGCCAGTCTAAGGTTTGGGAGGCATTTTTAAAAAATGTGTTTATTTATTTGGTTGTGTTGGGTCTTAGTGGCAGCACGTGGGATATTTGTTGGGTTATGTGGCATCTTTTGTTGAGCACACAGTTGCAGGACGCAGGCTTAATTACTGTGCAGCTTGTGGGATCCTAGCTTCCAGACCAGGGAGTCAACCCAGGTGCCTGCATCGCAAGGCAGATTCTTAACCACTGGGCCACCAGGGAAGCCCCTTGGGAGGCATCTGAATGGTATAACACTGGCTCCTACCTCTGAGGAGAGATAAAAGGGACCAGGGGTATAAAGTGTTCATAGAGCTGAACTTGGAAGGGCTCATTTAAAAGTGCCCATTATTGTTGTTACCACTAGTCTCAAGATTTGGGCCAATACAGAGAGGGGTCTGAATTGAAAAGTTCTCAGGTCAGTCTCCATGAGATACAGAAGAGGAAAGCTCCACCCTCCCCTAGAGGCCCTCTGAGCCCCCCACTACCCCTGCCTCAAATGGCTCCTCTAGCGCTCACATCTCTCCCTAGAATTGGAGCCACGTAGGAGGCTTCCTGGTGCGGGGTTAGGAGTCTAGTCCAGCTTCCACTGCCCTCTGGCTGTGTGACCCCAGGCAAATACATCACCCTCTCTGGGCCTCCTTAACAGTCGTGTGAGGCAATGGGACCGTGGGCTCTCCCTACCGACCCATCTGCTTATGACATTTACTGATTCCTTCCTCACACTGGCCAGGGGCCAAGGAGGGAGGGTGTGGCTCCCTTGCGGGTCCAGGTCAGGGTCACGGCTGTGTGGAATCTGGGCTCTGTTGCCCAGAACTGCCTCTCCTGATGCCTGGAATTCCACTGTTCGTGACTCATGCCTTTGGGAAATCATTGCCCTCACCCCACTGAGTGATAACAATAACAGTCCCTCGTGGCTTTCCTTTGCTGATAGCCCTGGGTCTCATTTGGTCTCAGGGTGCTGCTCCGAAGTAGGCAGTGAAAGCAAGGATCAGATGTAGAAAGCGAGGTACCTGATGCTACCCAGCGAAGTCTAGCCTCCTGTCTCCTGGCTTCTTCATCAGTGCTGTTTCCCTCTCAACTTTCTTTTTTAAAAAATTTTGTTTTTAATTGGAGGATAATTGCTTTACAATGTTGCGTTGGTTTCTGCCATACATCACCATGAATCAGCCATAGGTATACATATGTCCCCTCCTTCTTGAACCTGCCTCCCACATCCCACCCCATCCCACCCCTCTGGGTTATCACAGAGCACCGGGTTTGAGCTCCCTGTGTCATACGGCTTAAACTCCCGTTAGCTTTCTATTTTATATTTGGTGATGTGTGTGTTTCAATGCTACTCTCTCCATTCATCCCACCCTTTCTTTCTCCCACAGTGTCCACAAGTGTGTTTTCTATGTCTGCGTCTCCATTGCTGCCCTGCAAATAGGTTCATCAGTACCAGATTTCATATCTAGGCATTAATATATGATAGAATTCTGCCCCCTCCCAGGACTTCCCTGGGAGTCCAGTGGTTAAAACCCTGTGCTTCCAATGCAGAGGGAGTAAGTTCAATCCATGGTTGGGAACCCAAGATCCCACATGCCATGTGGCATGGCCAAAAAAAATTAATAATAATAACTTTAAAAAAGAGAGAAATGCTGCTTGATCTTTGTGCACCCATGTTCACGCAGCGCCATCCACGGCAGCCAAAATGTATGAGCAAACCCAAGTGTCCATGAACAGATAAATGGATCCGCAAAATGAGGTCTCTATGTGCAACAGAATATTATTCAGCCTTTAAAAAGAATGTCATTCTGAATGGCCATCATCAAAAAGCCTACAAACAATAAATGCTGGAGAAGGTGTGGAGAAAAGGGAACCCTCCTGCACCATTGGTGGGAAGGTAAATTGATACAGCCACCATAGAAAACGGTATGGAGATTCCTTAAAAACTAGGAATAAAATCAATAGAACCACCAAATGACCCAGCAATCCCACTCCTAGGCATATTTCCTGAGGAAATCAAAATTGAAAAAGACACATGTATCTCAATGTTCACTACAGCAGTATTCACAATTGCTAAAACATGGACTCAACCTAGATGTCCATTGACAAAAAATGTCCATTGTTCGGATAAGAAAGCTGTGGTACATATACACAATGGAATATTACTCAGCCATAAAAGGAAAGCATTTGAGTCAGTTCTAATGAGGTGGGTGAGCCTAGAGCCTATTATACAGAGTGAGGTAAGAAAGAGAAAGGTCAATATTGTATACTAACACATATATATGGAAGCTAGAAAGATGGTACCGAAGAATTTATTGGCAGGGCAGCAGTGGAGAAACAGACATAGAAAACAGATTTATGGACACGGGGCGAGAGGAGGAGAGGGTGAGGTGTATGCAGAGAGTAACTTGGAAACTTGCATTACCATATGTGAAATAGAGAGCCAAGGGGAATTTGCTGTAGGCTCAGGGAATTCAAACAGGGGCCCTGTATCAACCTGGGGGGGTGCACAGCAAAAGGAAAGGAAAGAAGGTCATTCTGACACAGGCTACCACATGGATAGGCTTGTAGGACATTACGCTGAGTGAAATAAGGCAGTCACAGAAGGACCAATAATGCATGATTTCACTTATATGAGGTACCTAGAGCAATCAGATTCACAGAGACAGAAGGCGGCAGGGTGGTTGTTGGGGGCTGGAGGAAAGGGGATAGGGAGTTAGTGTTGAATGATTACAGTTTCTGTCTCAAGATGAAGTTCTAGAGCTGGGTGGTGGGGATGGATTGCACAACGTGAATGTACTTAATGCCACTGAACTTGTACACTTAAAAATGGTCAAGATGGCAAATTTCCTGTTATGTGCTTTTTGCAAAATTTTTAAAATTAAAAAAATTGCTGTTTCTAAGAAGAAGATGGAAAGTACCTTTTTTTTTAGTACTAATATTTTGACTGGTAACTTAATTACCAGGATTTGTATCAGTCAGATAGTCTGGGTCATGCTGCTGTAATAAACAATTCCCCAAGCACGTAACCACTGCCCCATACTGCCTCTTACACCCAACCCCCCACCCCCAGAACCTTCTTCTTTGCTGTCCTAAACCTCCCCCTCCTCTGTCTGCACCCCAACTGCAGGAAAAACCAATAGAATCAGATTCACCCCTGACTGTATGTGTGCCTGTGGACAAGCCAGCTAACTTCTCTGAGCCTCAGTTTTCTCATTTGGGAAATGGGGCAATAACAGCACATACCTCTAGGGGAGAGTTCAAGGAGCCTGGAGACCCGTTTAGCATGACCTCGGGAATGCTGTCAGCCTATGCAGATATTTAAGCCTCAGGCAGGGCTTGGCCCTCGGTTTGAACAATCCCAGGAGAAACACCTTCTTCCTGCCAGACTTGCGTCAGGGCCGGGGAATGAGTGGGACAGGGGCCAGAGGCTATAGAGACAGTTGTCTCGAGTCTGAAATACTTTTCTCCCCAATAATCTGTTTTCAATCTCATTCCCTTTTTTCCTCTCCTTTTTCAAACTCACTCTGCCAAGAAACAAGCATGAAAGTGTGCATCAGCTCCCAGCCCAGCCAACATCTCACCCTTTGGGAATTTCTGCTTTAAAGGGGGGTGCAGGACCCTTCAATAAGCCACGTGTGTCCCAGCCTCCACATCTGTACAAGAGCTGGTTCTCCCTCCTGCCATGTGGTACCCTGTGCCCTGGGTCTATTCCGAGCCCGCTCATCATCTGCTGAGGCTCAGCCACAGGCCCTCTCCTGCAGCAGCTCCTCTGCTCTCTGCCCCTGTTCACAGGACCCTTCCCCCTTCCCCCAGGTCTGGACATGTCTTGAATTCTTGTCTCCTCTTGTTATTGACCATCTTTGGGGGCAAGGACAGTGTCATCCTCTTCTCTGCCGACTTAGAGGCTTTCACAAATCAGAATGCCTTCACGACCACTGTATCAATGGGAGGAGAGGATGATGAGTGTGCCCATTTTACAGATGAGAAAATGGAGGTCCCAAGAGCAGGAGCGAGTGGTCATGCTGCTGGCGAGTCAGGACCCCTCTCCCCGGGGTCCCTGCTCTCACCAAGCCTCCCTGCAGGGCTAAGCACACCATAGGACCCGTCTGAACGTGCATCAGGGAGGGGCAAGTGTGGCAGAGGCTGGCGCAGGCTCTTCTCTGAACCCATTCCCTCCTCTTCCTGGGCACAGGGCTGGTCGACAGCCTCCCTTGCAAGGGGAGCAAGCCCTTTGTGGGTCAGGGTTTTCCATGCCTCTCTGCAATGCAACTTTGCCCTGGCTACCCTGTTCAAGAGGCGGACTCTATTCCCCTCAAATAAGGGTTGGCCTTAGCACTCTCTAATCAATAGAATGTGAGGATGGAAGGGCATGCAGAGGGAAGCCACACTGTCTCAGCCAGCTTTTAGATGACAGACAATCAGACTGTGGCTTTAAGTCACAAGCATGGTCTTCATTCAAATTTTAAATGTCAAGACATTCATGGAAACTGTAGCTTGATTTGGGGTTAGACGCTCTCCTCTCGCTTCCTCCCAGCAGTGGGGAAGGTGGATGAAGTGGGGTGGGGCTCTTTCTCCCTCTCCCCTCCCCTCCCCTGCAGACAGTGGCTGGAGATGGCAGCGCTGACCTGTGCCCCTTGGAGACGGTCATCTCTGCAGGGCGGCCCTTCTCCTCCCGAGGGTAGGTCCTACCATCCTTGCTCAGCCCTGGGGACCCAGCATTCAATGCCAGCTTCTTGCCCCTCTGGCAGGCCCTACAGGACTGGACCCAAGATGACCCCCTGCCAGCTTCCCCTCTATACACACCCCCCCCATGCAGGGAGTGTTGATCTGGAAACTTCTCCCCCACCCCCCGAGGTCCACTCCCTGGAAACGCCCCCTCTGCTTCTCTGTCAAGTCTTCCAGTGAAGGCATTTTGTTTCAGTGGGACGCATGTGTTTCTAATTTTGGTAGCTATTCTCAGATTCCCTTCCAGAGGTGTTAAACCAGGTTTTAATCCCACCAGCAGCCTGTGAGTGTGTTTCTCCACGCCCTCAGCTGTGTAACTGCCAGTTTGATAAAGTGCCTGCTCCTTGTGGGTTTAACACACGTTTCTCTTACTAAGAGTGAAGCTAAGCATCTCGTACGTTAAACCATTGCGTTTCCTTTTCCATGAACCACTGGCTCACCTCGTTTGAAGACTGTGTTTTCCATTTCTCTACACATTTCTCCATGCTCCCCAGACCCCGACCAGAACCTGGGACTAAGGTTTAAGGACTAACTCCATCCTCAGGGTTGAGGATTTCTGAATCGTTGGGCAGCAGCAGCAGCTGTTCCCAGGTGTGAGAATTCAATTGGCCATCCTCTGGGAAGGAAGTTAGGCACTACGTTGTGACTCTTTGCAAGTCCATGGACTGTAGCCCCCCAGGCTCCTCTGTCCATGGGATTCTCCAGGGAAGAATACTGGAGTGGGTTGCCATTCCCTTCTCCAGGGAATCTTCCCGACCGAGGGATTGAACCCAGGCCTTCTGCATTACAGGCAGATTCTTTTCTGTCTGAGCAAACCAGAAGAGCAGGGTTTAATTTTTGAGGGCATACTGCCCTCTGCTGGTAAAGCTGAGTTCCTCCACTTGAACTTGGAGCAGCGGAGGAGGCTGGGCAGCTCTGTGATGGGGGCGGGGTGGTAGGGGGATCTGCTGGTGCCTCTGGACTCTGGGTTTGATTGTACCCAGCTGTTTACCGCTGTGTGGCTTTGGGTAAGTAGCTTCACCTCTCTGGGTTAACTCTGTATCTGCAAAATGGGGATAATAACTGTTCGTCTCATTCACAGCTTTGTTGGAGGAATAATCAGGATGTGCAGGAGCTTAACAGAGGAGATGGCTCAAAAGAAGCTAGATAAATGATAGCTGGGGGTTTTCTTGGGAGGGGGTGTTTGTGTGTTTTGCTGGTAGCTGGAATTCTTGACATTTAGAAAGACCAGGGAAGGGGAGAGAAAGGCTGGCCTGGAGCTGAGTAAAGGAGACATTATTGGGGCTGGATTTCCACGGGTTCACCACTGCCTCGCCAGCTTCCAGACCTCAGTTTCCTCTTCTGAGGAATGGCCACTGCACTTCACAGCACGGGTGGGACATGCAGCAATGCCTGGGGCCCTGGGGCCCCATGCCTGACCTGGGCAGGGCCCCACCCTCCCCCTACATTGGGCCAGGCACACAGAGGGCTGAGCAAATCTAGGCTGAACACCCACCAAGACATTCAGGCTTCCCTAGCCTGGACTCTCCATGCCAGGGATGCACGGGGGCCTCCTGGAGGCATTTTTTTCCCCGAGAAGCACCCCGATGGAGGGGACCCCTGTGATCACAATACTAGCTCTTTGGTGCTGCTGGGTGGGGGATGTTTTTATATGAGCCAATCAAACATCCACAGGGCCCTGTCTTCATACGTGACAGTCAACTCCTGCCTAACTGACGATTACCCTCAGGTCCGTCCTCTGCTCTAAAACCTCCCGTGACTGAGCATTGCCTGATTCTTTTCCTTGACATTCAAGGTTGCCCATGGCCCAAGTTCGATCTGTCTGTGAGGGGCACCCCGAGGCTGCATGAGGACCACTCACTAAAACCCTGCGCTTCCTTTAAGATTAAAGGGCACTTCAGTCATTTATTCCCCTATCATGCAGTTGCTCATTCAACACAATCTATTAAACACATAAATTATTTCTTAATACATCTTTATCACCTACCAGACAAAGACATCCTTCTAGGGCTGGAGTAGAAAGAGACAGTGGTCTTAACCAGCTGTAACTAAAATGTCTTAATTTTGCACATTTTCTCAAATGTGACCCTGTAAATGCATCGCAGAACCTCACCCCCACCCCGCCCCCCAGCCTGCAAAAGTCTTGGTTGGTTAGTTGCTAAGTTGTATCCCACTCTTTTGCAAACCCATGGACTGTAGCCTGCCAGGCTCCTCTGTCCATGGCATTTCCCAGGCATGAATACAGGAGTGAGTGAGTGAAGTCATTCAGTCGTTTTCAACTCTTTGCGACCCCATGGACAGTAGCCTGCACCAGGCTCCTCCGTCCATGGGATTTTCTAGGCAAGAGTACTGGAGTGGGTTGCCATTTCCTTCTCTAGATCTTCCTGATCCAGGAATTGAACTCGTGTCTCCTGCATCACCCGCGTCTGCCACATTGCAGGAGTATTCTGCGGAGCCACCAGGGAGAGGGGTGTAAATCCACCTCTGTGTCCAGCCCCGAGGGACCGTCTCCCAGCGCAGGAACTGAGCTCCAGTGTCTTGATTCCTGGTTCTGTCACCAACCACCTACGTGCCCTTGGAAAGCCGTTTTCCCAAGTCTCAGATTATTTATAACAAGTGATACTCACCGTTCGCCTGGCTCCCGGCAACTTGAGGGATCTAGAGATTTGCTCCCTCTGCCCACTGGAGGGCACCAGAAACCACAAATGACATGCCGGCTCTGTACCCTGGCTAAGCAGGTGTCCTGGAGCTCCTGAAGCTGGTAAGAGTGAGGGGTTTCTGAACCCCAAAGAGACTCCACAAGGCCAGCCACGGGCCTGGTGGTTTCCTGTGCTTCTATGTCTGGAGCAATGATGGGGCAGGTTGCATCTGTCCTAAAAGGGCTCCCCAAACCTTGGGCTGCTGGTTCGCACTCCCTAAGCCCTCATGTCCATTCCTCACCGCATCCCACAGCCCAGGATGGTGTGGGTAAGAGACTCTGGCTTCCCGAGCGGGCTCTTCACGTTTCAGTCTGCGTGACCTTGGGTAATTGACTTGACCTCGCTGAGCCTCGGCGTCCTTTTCTATAAAATGGAAATGTTACTGGTCCCAATGAAGGGAAAAGCCTCTCTGTGGAGAAGGTATGGCCTTGATGGTTTGTGTTGCTTACAGTCAGTAAATATACTACAGTGTAATCAGCTGTTTCCTGTTGATGACAAAGGTAATGTGTTGATTAATCCGAACATTGTACTGAGCATCTTACCATGAACCAAGCCCTGTACTGGTTAAGAAGATTGGCAAAAATGAAGCTAGGAGTTTTGTTAGGGGTAGTGGGATTCTGGGTGATAGATTTTCCCCACCTCAGCCCCCTTCTGTATCCTCCAAACTCTACGCAAAGTTTGTTTTTTGTTTTTGGCTGCGCCGGGTCTTAGTGGCATTATGTGGGATTGGCATGTGGGTTTTTTTTTTCAGTTGCAGCATATGGGATCTTTAGTTGTGGCATGTGGGAGCTAGTTCCCTGACCAGGGATCAAACCCAGGCCCCCTGTAATATGAGCACAGAATCTTAGCCACTGGACCACCAGGGAAGTCCCCAAACTCTCTACAAAAGTCAGTGGATGCACTGACTTTACAGTGATAGAAAAGGAAGACGGGGAGGAACGCTGATGGGACATCTACTATGTACCAGACATTTCTGCTTTATCCTTCCTCTAGGGCTGCGGGCTCCAGGCAGACGGGGACCAGCTGGCTTGCTCACTGCCGAATTCTCCATGCCTAGCATGATGCCTGATACGTAGTAAGTCCTCAATAGAAACATGTCTAATGACCAAGAATGACTTGGGCAACATTTACAAAGGAGGAGCTGAGGTTCAGAGAGGTGGTCCGGCCTGTCCGAGGTTACCCAGCCAGTGGGAAGCAGGGCTGGGATCCGGAGGAGCTCCTTTCCGCTCAGTGTCTGTCCTGCCTCCCTCCATCCTCATACTCTCTTTGCACAAAACAATTTATTTTACAAATATAAACTTTGGTAGTTCTGGTTAAGCAACAACCCCAAGGGGCAGGTGTTAGAATTTACCCCGTTTACAGACAGGACAACTGAGGCACTGGTCAGTTAACCAGCTTGCTCAGATCACACAGCCAGTAAGTGGGAGGACCAGGATTCTGAGCCTGCCGGTTGCTACAATGCTCGCAGGTGATCACTCTGCATGCGGCCTCCCAGAGGGGCGGCTGGATGTGAATCTTGTCTTCTCGATACCCTGGGGAGCCCTGGAGGCCCCGGATCATGCTTTTTTCTGTGCGGCCCCTGGAGCCCCTGGCACAGGGTTGGGCAACCTCAGGCCCTCAGTTCGGCTCCTCTGGTCGGGGGGTGCTGGCCATCAGGTGAGGCCCCTTGGTCACTGTAGCCCCGTTTGGAAGGTAGTTGGTGATCCTGGGTTTCTAGTGCAAGGTCAGCTGTACCCTTTGAGTCTAGGACTACCTGTCCATGCCCCACCCAGGCCTGTACACACCTGCTAGCAGCGGCACTTTGAGGATGTGGGGAGGAGGCAAGGGCTGGACTTTGGCCCCTTCATCTGCACCCCTTTCCCGCTCTCAGACGGATGTTTGTCCAGTAGTGTATGGGCTGTGTGCACATGACATATATACACATATATATGCAGATGAGCCCACATGTACACATGCCTTTGGATATGAGCCATCATGTGTGTGAGTACACACGTGTATCTGGCCGTGGTATGTGTGCTCCTGTCTGAGGGTGCAGGTGTGGACTTAAATGTGAGCCTGAGTTTATATGAGGCTTTGCACGTGTATGTGATGTGGAAAAACAGAGCACCAAAGTGGAAGGGCATCTCTTTGCCTAGCCTCAGTTTCTTCATCTGTAAAATGGGAACAGTAATGGTCCCTAACTGGTAGAACAGTGTTAGACACACAGAAAGTGCCATATATTGGCTGTTATTGTTACTAATAATCTCCCAGGGGCTGTGTGGAGATTCCACAAAATAATGGCTTTGAGGGTCTGGCTCAAGAATTGTTCCTCCCACCATCCTTAAATTAGTAGTTTTTTTTTTCCCTTTTTCCTTTTCCCTCGGTTTTATCATCCCAAAGGTAATACAACAATGTTCTATTTTGGGAAATAGAGGTGGGGAAGGGTAGGATATCTCTCACCCAGAACTCCTGTCACCCTCAACACAAGTAGTATTTTACTCTCTTTAACTAAAGTATGGTTTCTGTACAATATTATGTAAGTTACAGATGTACAACATAACAATTAAGAATTTTTAAAGGTTATGCTCCATTTATAGTTATTGTAAAGCATTGTCTATATTCTGCATATTGTACAATATATCCTTGAAAGTGAAATTTGCTCAGTCGTGTCCAACTCTTTGCGGCTCCATGGACTATAGAGTCCATGGAATTCTCCAGGCCAGAACACTGGAGTGGGTAGCCTTTCCCTTCTCCAGGGGATCTTCCCAACCCAGGGATCGAACCGGGGTCTCCTGCACTGCAGGTGGATTCTTTACCAGCTGAGCCACAAGGGAAGCCCAAGAATACTGGAGTGGGTAGACTATCCCTTCTCCAGGGGATCTTCCCAACCCAGGGATCGAACCCAGGTCTCCCGCATTGCAGGCAGATTCTTCACCTGCTGAGCCACAAGGGAAACCTGAGAATACTGGAGTGGGTAGACTATCCCTTCTCCAGGGGATCTTCCTGACCCAGGAATCAAACCAGGGTCTCCTGCATTGCAGGCAGGTTCTTTACCGACTGAGCTATCAGGGAATATCCTTGGAGCTTATTTTACATCTAGTAGTTTGTGCTTCTTAATTCTCTACCCCCATATAGTAGTTTCGTTTTTGCTATTCCTTTTCAGACTTTGTCCATAAATAAGATCACATGAGCCTTAGCACCAGGATAGTGCTTAAAGCATATTTGGGTGGATTAAACATTTTTTTCAGCTTAGATGGTTAAACTGAGTATTTTAAAGTGTACATTTATTATTATTATTATTTAATTGGAGTATAATTGCTTTAAAATGTTGTGTTGCTTTCTGCTCTACAACAACATGGATCAGCTCTGTGTATGCATACATTCCCTCTCTGCTGGCCCTCCCTCCCACCCACCTCCCCCCCAGGTCATCACAGAGCACTGAGCTGAGCTCCCTGGCTATGAGCAGCTTCTCACTTGCTAGCTAGTTCACACTTGATAGTGTATATATGTCAACTAAACTAAGTATTTTTTATCCTGCTTGTGTTCACTTATTATGGGCATTTTCCATGGAATGGCCAGTAATTTATAATTATTAGAAATAATAGAAGAAAATTAGAATTGTCCCGATGCCCCCAGAGCTGGGAAATAGTTGATTTATGGAAGAGCCACTTAAAGAAATGTTGTGGGTTAATAACAGACCTGTAAGATTTTTTTTCTTTCTTTGTGATGAGTTAGTGCTTCCATATTAGGAATGGGATGTCCCAGGATTTATCTGTCCCTGGACATGAAGGGGATTCCATTGAAAAAATGAGACAACAACCATCAAGCAAATGCAGGTCAAAACTACAGTGAGATACCACTACACACCCACTAGGGTGACTATATTAAAAAAGACAGACAATAACAACTGTCAGTCTGGGTGTGGAAAAATGGGAACCCTTGTACACTACTGGTGGGAAAATAAAATGGTGCAGCTGCTTTGGGAAACAGTCTGGCAGTTCCTCAGAAGATTAAAAATAGAGTTACCATATGACCCAGCAATTCCTCTTCTAGGTCTATACCCAAGAGAAATGAAAACATATGTCCACATACAAATGTTCACAGCAGCATTATTCACAAGAGCCAAAAGATGGAGACGATCTAAATGTCCATCAGGTGATGCATGGATATATTAAATACCATCCATCCACACCATAGACAATTTCCTGGCAATAAAAAAGAATGAAGTATCCAAAAAAAAAAAAAAAAAAAGGAATGAAGTACTGATGTATGCTACCCCATTGATGAACCTTGAAAACATTATGTTCAGTGAAATAGGCCAGTCACAAGAGGACTCTGTGTGCTTTCTATCTGGTATGATTCCATTTATAGGCAAATCCACAAAGACAGAAAGTAAATTGGTGGTTGCCTTGGGCTGGGAGGGGTGGGAGATTAGCAGGGAGGGGGGTGGCTGGGGAGTGACTCCTCATGGGTACAGGATTTTATGAGGGGGGATGATGAAAAATTGATTGTGATGAGTATAGTAAACACCATTGAATTATATACTTTAAATGAGTAAACTGTATAGCATGCAAATTTTATCTCAACAAAACAGCTATAATATTTTTTAAAAGGGATAGAGACCCAAGATGACAATGAAAACATACATCGTCGTTTATTTAAGGACATGGACTATGGGCCAAGTGCTTGGTAATCTCATTTAACTTTCACAAACATCTTGGTTATTTTCCCCATTGTACTGATGAGGACACTGAGATTCAGAGTGTTTAAGTAAGTGGCCCAGAGTCACTCAGCTCTTTAGTGGTAGAGCTGTGGTTTGAATCTAGGCTCATTTTTAGGTCCATGCTCAGCCTGCAGTATTTTGTTACAATTCCAGTGCAAGATGGCAGCCTGGGAGGATGCTGAATTCACTTTCTCCCACACACTCACTGAATCTCCAGCTACATATGGAACTGTTTCCTATGGGAAAAGTCCTCTAAAACTAGCTGAGGGACTCCTATGCATCAGGAGAACATGAAAAAGCCCACGTGGAAGCAGGTAGGACAGGCTGGGACACAGTCTCATCACAGACCCCATCCCTGGCATGGTGACTCACAATTAGGAAGGAATTCTAAACCTTGACCTTCTTCCCGAGGAGTGAAAGGTCTGAACCTCACATCTGGCGTGCTAACTTTTCAGACCTGCATCTTAAGTATTTTTGCTGCTTCTTGGAAGGGGCCAGGAGCCGGTGCACCAGGCCAGCTGGACAAACATGCAGCTTACAGGATATGTGGGGCCCAAGGCCTGGGTCTCCTCCCTAGTCTTTATCTGGCCGGGGCAGCCAGAGTTCATGATAAGGGCTCTTTATCCCTCCCTGAAGCCTTCTCCCAGCATCTCTTTGTTTGTGGCCCTTTAGGCAGATACTCAACAAAGGACTGCCCAAGAGGCCTCCAGGACTGGGCCAGGTCGGCCCCCACGACTTCCATCTTTGCTACACTGAGGTAATAATACGTGTGCACTAAGACATATGGACAAAGATGTTCATCACAGTATTGTTGATAATAGGGAAAAACTAGAGAGACTCTGAATGGTCAAGGCTGGGGGACTGGTTACTATACAACAGAATGTACAATGGAATAATACAAAGTAGTGCTTAGAAGTCAAGTCCTATGGTAGAGGACTGCTTCCTGAAACAGGACGAGGCTCATAGGTCAAGGTCAAATGAGAGAAGCAGACACGTGCTGGGCCTCCCCACGCCTCACCACCACCCAGGCCAACCCCTGCTTGCCGTCTACCATGTTGCCATATTAAACTTCTTACGGTCCCCTAAAGCCCCAGGCTTTCCCTCATTTCAGGCATTTGTATTTACTGTCCCCTCTGCCTGGAATGTCCCTTCCTGTCCCTTCCTGCAACTCTTTCAAACCAACTGACTCTGGGTCAGCCAGCAGGTCTCGGCAGAAACGCCTCTTTTCCTGGGAAGTACTCTCGGCCACTTGGGCTGGGGCAGGGCCCCGTGTTCTCTCGCCACTCCCCTGGGTCCCCAGCATGGCATGGGTCATGCTCTGTGACTGGACATTTAATTGCCTGATTCTCACATTTGACACCAGAAGATGAGAACAGACCCGCCTGACTGGCTGTTGTCTTCTCAGTGTCTGTTCTCAGAGTAGACACCTTCCAGGGATTTCCTTGGCAATTGGAATAAAAGCCAGCCTCCTTTCCATGTTGTATGAGGCCTTGTGTGGTCTGGCCAGTGCCCACCTCACCAGCTCATCTCCTGTAATTCTCATTTGCTGACTGAGATCATTCTCTAAGGTACCAAAAGCATTTCTGCCCCAGGACCTTTGCACTTGCTATTTCCTCTGCCTGGAATAGATGACAGAATGAACAGGACCTAATCCTTCATTTCAAGTTGCTCATAGTCCAGTGGGAGGCAGACAGATAAACTGGCCCTCTCTGGGCCCCAGTTTCCTCGCCTGTAAAGTGGAGTTGGTCATCTGCCCAGTCTCTCTCTGCCCTCCCCCTCCCTCCCTCCCTTGCAGGCCTTTAGGAGGGTCCGCTGAGGCCCACAGTGGAGCCTGTGTGGTGAACTGTGCAGGGAAGAATGGTTGTTATTATAATGTGCTGAAAGCTGGGGGCCCAGCTTCCTGATGGATGATCAGGAGGGATGGGGTCAGGGAAGGAGGGACTGCATTGGCAGGCCGGCCCCCACTTTGCCCCAGGCTGCACGTGTCTGGACTCCGCAGATCGTTGCTCTGAGATCATTGCCACCAGATGTGGCCGGGCCTGTAGCATGGACCAGCTGAGGCTGGCAGGGCCTCCGTGGAGTCAGATAACTGGCAACAGCTGACCTCGCCTTCCTGAGCCAGCTGGGCCTGGGGTGGGCTGCGGGGTAGGCAGCCCTGATGCCTCTGCCATTGGGGGTCTCTCATTGCGGCCGACTTGACGCCTCTCCTCCTCTCCTCCCAGAGGGAGCCCCAGGGGGCAGTAGGATGCCAGAGGCTCCAAATAACCAGTTCCAGGTGCCGCCCTCTGCTCTTCTGGCCCATTCCTGGCCCCCTTAGTGCTTAAGGAAGCCGAGTGTGTGTCCTTCACCTAGACGCATCTGTTACCCTACAGAATCCTTTCATGCCTGTGTCCCTAGTGGAAAAGACAACTGAACCTTGTATTTGTCTAGCAGGAGCATTCAGTGCATTCAAACCGTGTGTGAAGTTCCTGGGATTGTAATGAGGATTCCCTGTTCCCATTTCATATATGAGGGAACTGAAGCTTTGAAAGATACTGAGCATGTGGATTCAGGCAGAGAAGAGGCCCAAACTCATCAGACACCTAAGATATGACAAGCACTTCGAAACCAGGATCTCATTTCATCCTCACACAATCCTTTGAGGTGGGTATTATTGTCTTCATCTAGCAGATAAGGAAACTGAGGCTGACAGAGGAGAATGTTGCACAAGGTGTTCACTCGGCCAAGCGGTAGTGGGTCTGGGACTCAAAGTCAAGTTTGGACCACGGCTAAAGCCAGTGCCCTTAATCATGGAGCTTACTGCCTTGGGGCTGCATTTTAGCTGCATAGCCATGCTGAGAGACGGTAGGTTATTATCTATATTTCTCAAGGAATCGCTTCTTGGCCTTTTGGCTAAGATCAAGTGTAGTATTTGTTCCTATCAGTTTAATATATTTCTCAAGGAAGAAGACTGAGGATGAGTGAGATTAGTAGACTGGACAGCAACCCACAGCTGGAGAGACAGGAAGCTCTGATCATTGGCAGAAGTTCAGGATTAGAAGGAAAAACAGGGTCTTTGGAGGTTGTCTTATCCAGCCCTCTCACTTTACAGATGAGAAAACTAAGATCCAGAGAAGGAAAGTGACTTACCAGTGTTACAGAATCAGCAAAATCACACTCAGGGCTCTTTCTCCTGCCCCAGAGGAGGTTGATTTCATTGGCAGGGAGAGTGGCTCACCCTCACCCCCTGGTTTAATACCAGGTCAGTCTCCAGCTCTCTGGGTCCATCTCACTGTTGCATGAGAACCACGCTGGTCCAATTCACTGATGACATCATGCTAACAGGACTTGGTGATCAGGAAGAATTAGGCATCTTAGATGCCTCACTAAGACACACACACACACACACACACACACACACACACACATATGAGAGAGAGAAAGGGAGAGAGGGTCTATGTTACAGTCTTGAAGCAGATTTCCTTCTTCTCTGGGAAAACTCATTTTTTGCACTTAGGACTTTCAGCTCACTGGAGGAGGCCCATCTACATTATGGAGGGTAACTTTCCTTATTTAAAGTTGATTGGTTGTAAATGTTAATCACATCGATAAAATACCTTTAGCAACATCTATACTTGACCAAGCAACTGGACAACAGAGCCCAACCAAGTGGACACATAAAATTAATCATCATGGGCCCCACTCCTGGTACTAATTACTTGATCAACCAAAATTCTTACTTGAAAACAAAAGAAATCACTCTAGCTAGTTTGAACAGGAGAGATTTATTAGAGGATATTTGAGAGACTCTCCATTAAAGGCCAGAGTATCAGAATTTTATTCTTTTCCAACATAAGCATTAAAAGCTAAAAATTCTCCTAGACGTTGCTTTTGATGCATCCCACAGGTGATGATATACTGTTTGTTCATTTTCACTTAGTTGGAAATATTTTAAATTTTCTTCATTATTTCTTCTTGAATGCTCGAGTTATTTATAAATGTGTAATTTCTAAATATGTGGGTTTGTTTTAGATATATCATTGTTAATATATCATTCCATCCCACTGTGATCAGAGAACACTCTGTAAGATTTCAGTATTTTGAAATATAGTGAAACTGGCTTAAGGCAGCACATACGTCTACCCTGGTGAAGGTACCCCATGCACTTGAAGAGAAGTCATTAGTTATAATGAACCATAAGTATCAATTAGCTCAAGGTGGTTGCTGGTATTATCTAGATCATTATGATTTTTAAATATTTATTATTTGTTTATTTGGCTGTGCTGGGTCTTAGTTGTGGCATGTGGGATCTAGTTCCCTGACCAGGATTGAACCCAGGTCCCCTGCATTGGGAGTGCAGAGTCTTAGCCACTGGACCACCAGGGAAGTCCCCATTATGTTTTCTTAATTTAATTTGTTTATTTTTAATTGGAGGATAATTGCTTTACAATGTTGTACTGGTTTCTGCCATTTACCAACATGAACCAGCCATAGGTATACACATGTCCCCTCCCACCCCCTCCCTCCCCATCCCAGCCTTCTGGTTGTCACAGAGCCCTGGGTTGAGCTCCACGCGTCATTCAGCTAATCGCCGCTTGCTGTTCATTTTACACGTGGTGACACATATGTTTCAGTGTTACTCTTTCAGTTGGTCCCCCCCTCCCCTTCCCCGCTGTGTCCACAAGTCTGTTCTCTGCGTCTGCGTCTCTACTGCTACCCTGCAAATAGGCTCATCAACACCATTTTTCTAGATGCCATATATCCCCATTATCCTTTAAAATTTGTATTTATTTTATTTTTTGGCTGTGCTGGGTCTTTGTTGCTGAGCAGGTTTTTCTCTAGTTGCAGCAAGTGAGGGCTGCTGTCTAGTTGCAGTGTGTGGGCTCCTCTTTGTGGTAGCTTTTCTTGTTGTGGAGCACAGGCCCTGGGTGTGTGGGCTTCAGTGGTGGCTTGAGGGCTTAGTAGTTGTGGTTTCCAGACTCTAGAGCACAGACTCAGTCGTTGTGGCGCACAGGCTTAGGGGGTCCGAGGCATGTGGGATCTTCCTGGACCAGGGGTTGAACCAGAGCCTTCTGCATTGGCAGGCAGATTCTTCACCACTGAGCACCATGGAAGCCCCACATCATGTTTCTACTGGTTTGGTTCATCACTACCTGACCCATCAATGACTGAGAAAAAGGTATTAAAATCTCCAACTACTGACATTTGGACACACAGGAATGAATACACAAAATGCGTATCTATGTACAATGGTATATTATTTAGCCTTAAAAAAGAGGAAATTCTGACATGTGCTACAACATGATGAAACTTGAAAACATTATGCTAAGTGAAACAAAACAGTCACAAAAAGAAAGAACTATATGATTCTACTTATATGCATTCCCTAGACTAGTCAGATTCATAGCAGAATGGTGGGCATTAGCAGATGCAAACTATTACATATAGGATGAATAAACAACGAGGTCCTACAGTATAGCACAGGGAACAGTACTCAATATCCTGGGATAAACCACAATGGAAAAGAAGATGAAAAAAGGTGTGTGTGTGTGTGTGTGTGTGTAACTGAGTCACTTTTCTGTATGCAGTAATTAATACAACATTGTAAATTGACTATATGTCAACAAAATAAAATGTATGTCATATGTATGTTAAAAAAAAGAGAGCAAGTAGAAGGATGATGGCCAGGGCTGAGGGAGAGGAAATGGGAAGTTGCGTAACGAATTGAATTTCTGCTCTACACTGTGAAAAACTTTGGCGATCATTTAGACAAAATGTAAATATACATAATACTACAAAATTATACACTTTAAATGGTTAAGATGGTAAATTTTTTATGTGTCTTCTACCATAATTATAATTCAGAAATATTTTTTAAATCTTCAACTATTACAGATTCTAAATCTCCCTTCAATTCTGTCAAGTTTTGGATTGTGTATTTTACAGTTTAGTTATTTGACACTTGTACAACTGTAAACTGTCATAGATTCCTGATGAAATGACTTACATTGATTATGTGAAGTGAAAGTCGCTCAGTCATGTCCGACTCTTTGCGACCCCATGGACCGTGCAGTCCATGGAATTCTCCAGGCCAGAATACTGGAGTGGGTACCCTTTACCTTCTCCAGGGGATCTTCTCAACCCAGGGATCAAACCCAGGTCTCCCGCATTGCAGGCAGATTCTTTACGAGCTGAGTCACCAGGAAAGCCTAATCAATATTATTCTCATATTATACAAATTGGAATTCCCTACTTCCAGCTACTTCATGTGGTGATTAAAAGCATGAGCTCTAAAGCTGGAGATTATACCACCTATATATTATGTAACCTGGAAAGTTTAATTACTTTGAGCCTCAGTTTCCTCATCTGTAAAATGGGCTTCATAGCTGTCCCTATTTCCCAGAATTCTCATAAGGATTAAGCACAAACAACACCCAGCACAGAGCCTAGTACATAGTAAGCATTCAAGGTGTGTCAGCTATTATCATCATCATCACATATGTATGTGTGGTTAGAAATCTTTGACATAATGGGTGGGGAAATCTTTAGAAGTCAAGTCATAGGAAGAATCTCTGAAGGAAGCCCCGTAATCCTGGGCAGGAACAAACTTGAGCACTGGTCTCACGTGTCCACAGTGCTATGAGATGAGAAGCAACCAGTTATTTCTGGGGACACTAGGGAAGAAGACAACCCAAGAAGGAAGCACAGATGGGGTCAACTTGAAGGAAGTTTAACAACCAGGGTTTTGACCTGTGGTAGTATCAGATTTGGGGGAGGAAGTGAGCTCCCCAACTCACGAAGTGTGCAGAGCCAAGGCTCAGTAGGCAGCTGTCAAGAAGAGGATCCCTGCACTGGTGGGAGGTGGAGGAAATGACTTATGAGGTCCTTTCTTTGGCCTTAGTCTCTTTGGATCAGGGTCCGAAGGCTCCCTCCTGTCTTTGGCCACACAGTCAGTGAGAAGTCAAGTCGGGGTTATAGGCAGTATGCCCCCCTCCCCTCTGCCGGTCTTCTCTGTGATTCTATTTCTTGATCACAGCCCAGCTCCCACCCCACTGCCATTGGGCCTTTGCACATGCCTTACCCTCTCCATAAGAGGATAGCCAGGTTTTGTGGACCTGAAACTTATACAGCTGGGAGACCTTCTTTAAGAAAAAAGAAGACAAAATCAGATGAGAATGTGAATATTTAGAACAAGAAACAAAATCACAACAAATTTTGCATTGTCAGGCAGATTCTTTACCACTGAGGCACCAGAGAAGCCACGACAACAAATTTTTAGAAGATGATAAACAGCGACTTCCCTGGTGGTCCAGTGTCTAAAACTGTGCTCCCAATGCAGACAGCCCAGATCTGATCACATCAGGGAACTAGATCCCATATGCCCCAAAGAGTTCGTATGCTACAACTAAGAGTTCTTGTGTGCTCAACTAAGACCCAGAACAATCAAATAAATGAATATTTTTCAATAAGCTGATAGACCCTAGGCAATATCTAGAAAAATAATAATATTTATTGCCTGATACACATCCATAATATTTATTTTATTCCTAAGTTTTGGCTGTATACTTATAGGATCACCTCTTCATATGACATTGGTTTTATAGTGTCATTTTCTTTAGAGAAAATAAGAGCACTTAGTCTTTTCTCTAGCACAGTTGACCAAAAGATTTTTTTAATTGTTGATAGTTTAGAAAAGTTTCTTCCCAACTTCACAACTCATTATAGATGAGGTCATAAATTTTTAGGACTGTTGTCAAATTTAGAAAAACATGTATTAAGTTTCTTTCATAGGGGAGCTGTAAGATTTCAGGACTTTTTATGGTTTCCTTGATCATGCATCTTAAAAACCCTTTGACTAAGATGCTGCCTATTAAGCAGTTTGTTGCTAATGTCTTCTTAGCAATGATATATTTTGAGTTTTATTTTTCATCGATGTGGCATTCTGTGACAGCTTCCCCTTAGCTAGATCCCCAAAAACACCCCTGCCATGCCAGTGACACCCCAGTGAGGGGAAGTATGACCAAGGGGGGTGTCAAAGAGTAAAGAGGCAACATTCTTAATCAGCTGCAGTTAAACTAGCTTACTTTGGCAAACTCTGCGTCAGCATGTGATCCTGAATGTTTCTTGCTTGGGCTCCTCCCTGGTCACTGGAAGGCATTTGGCAAATGCGGGGCTCTGGAGCTTGAGCTTCCGAGCTTCAAGGTAAGCCTGGTAAGTCCATTCCTGCCTCTTCCCAGAATGGAGCCTCTGCCCTGCCCACTCCTGTTGAATGTGGCTTACAGATTCTTATCTCCTCCGTCTGTGTTCAAGCATCGCTTGGTCCACGAGGCCTCCAGAAGAGGTTAGCTGCCCCGTGAAGCTGGAGTCCACGTCTGTCTGTCTAGCTCACCCTGTACCCTCAGTGAGTGAGCAGAGCCTGGTGCATAGTAGAACCATAGACTCGGAAGGCCGAAGTGACCTGCCAAGGTCACCGTAACAGTCAGAGCTGGCAGTCAACAAGGAAGGGAGAGAGGAACTCCAGTTTTCCAGACAGCCTGCAGGCCTCAGACAGAGAAATTTATCTCTTGCCAGACCCCTCAGAGCCCTCACTGGCTGGCTTCCCTCCCACCATCCTGGGGCAGCTGATCAGGATCCCCCAGAGAAGGTCATCTGAGCCCTACGGCAGAAATCTCTCTCCCTGGTGCTGTTGTGAAGCGTAGTAAGAGTGTGAACCTGGATTTGGATCTCCGGGCCACTCCTTAGCAGCTGGGTAGCGTTGGACAAGCTGGAATCATCTTTCTGCTTCTTCATTCCACATTCTCAGCTGAGTCTTATGACTGCCCCTCCCCGCACAGGGCTGGCTGGAGGACTGTGGACAGCCTTAGATCAGAGGAAGCTTTCTGGCCCTGGGGACAGCGTCAAGTCACAAAGCTCTCCTTGGTTTTTGTTTGTTTGCTAGTTTGTTTTAAGTTTTATTTTGTATTGGAGTATAGTTGATTTACAATGTTACGTTAGTTTCAGATATACAGCTAAGCGATTCAGTTATTCACATATCCATTCTTTTTCAGATTCTTTTCCCATATAGGTTATTACAGAATATTGAGTGGCTCCCTGTGCTCCGCAGTAGGTTATGAGTGGTTATCTATTTTATATATAGTAATGCCTATGTGCTGTCCCCAGCTCCTGTCAACCAAGATGACCAACATGCTTGTTGGTAAAGTAACTGTGGACCAAGCATCCTGCCTTCCCATCTGCCTCTTGATTTGAGGTGATGAAGGGCACACATCTGTGATGGATGAGCCTCACGCCCACCGAGGTCAGAAGGCAGCTGCCTCTAGATCATGAGTTCCTCTTGGTGGGCCAGCCCTTTCTCACCTTGTGTCCCCAGCACCCAGGATAGGACCAGGCCCAGGGCCACACCCAGTAAGTGCTGATTGGGAATTAAATGAGATGCTAGGACACTGCTTGTCCCAAACTAATCACCCCTGGCTCACCACCGTGGCTGCTGGGAAACAAGGGGTAATGTATCCGCTATGTGCCAGGCACCAAGCTCAGCTTTGCTGCCTGCTTCTCTTGTTTCCCAGAAGCCCTGTAAAATAAGTACTATCATCCCCATTTCACAGGGGTGGAGACTAAGGCTCAGACAGGACAACCCACTTGCCTGAGCCCACCCACATGCTGAATGGTAAAGCTTGGAGGGGACAAGCTTTCCAGTCAGGGCTCCTGACACTATCTCCCTATTAGTCCTTAACCCAGAATTCCCCCTAGGAAGTAATTTTTTTCCTATTAAGGAATGCTCTTCTGCTAAAATCTAGCACTATGTAAAATAAGTCTAAAATTTCATTTTGAAAATTGAACCAGGGGTAAAAACAACTGTGAACTCTTCAAGGGAAGGAATGGGGTTTTGTTCTCGTGTCCTCACTGACTATCACAAGGTCTGGCATGGAGTAGGAGTTGAACAAATGTTTGTTGAATGACTGTGTGGATGTGTAAGTGAGTAATTGAAAGCAGCCACCTCACCAATCCATGGCCCATCCATGTAGAATCATTTGGGCAAGATGAGACCCTCTAACCTAGTGGTCACAGACAGCATGTGGGCTATACCGTTCATAAGAATGCTTTGTTTAATCCACATAAAATCTCTTGTAAAAATTTAATGACTTGCCAATATTTAAGAATTAGAAAATTTCACATATAATCCAGATTTTCACCTTGTGGCAGAGACCTTCACCAAAAGTCTGCCTTTCACCAAACCTATACCCTATTTTTTCCCTGAAGAGAGCAAGACTCAATTTCCCAGCCTCCTTCGTGGTTATGTGGACCATGTGACTACACTGTAGCCAGTGGAATGTGGGCAGAAGTATTAACAATATGTACTACTTCCTGCCCACTTCCTCCCTCCCGATCCTGCACACTCTCTTCTGGGTCTGTGGGGCAGGTGGGGAAGATCCAGAGGCGGCCCCTAGGCCTGAGGAGATGGCAGAGATACAAGATGAAAGGCATGGGGCCCTTCCATGACTGTGGGGAGCCCCCCGCTGACCCACATTGGACTGTGATGGGAACAGGAAATAACACCTTTACAATATTAAGGCAATGCGCTTTGGGATTACCTGTGACAGCAGCCTATCCTGACTAATACATCTTCTCTTGAAAAATCAGAAATCTCACAACACTGGGCTTATTCTACACGGCAGTGAGGAGCTGGACTTTGGTAGCTGTTGTCCCCTTCAGCTGGGCTGGCATTTTCTAAGCTCACCTGATCTTTGCTCTCCCTCTGCCTGGTTTCCCCGACTATTTGATTTTACAGCTTCTGCTCAAATTCAGTCTCTCCCTCCAGTATATGGGGATATTGAGGCACGGGGGGGAGCAAGGGACCAGCTCCAGGTCACAGTGTGTGACGGGCAGAGCTGAAACTTGGACTGAATGCTCCTAACTCCTACTCCCCTCCCTACTTCCTGGGGGGGGGGGGGGTCCTTTCTTAGGAAGTGAGAAAGAGGGACTGTTCCAAGTCTCAGGTCCTTGGGGGTGGAGGGGGAGTTAACTGGCCGAGAGGAAAAGGGGGCCCCCCAGATGGTGGAGGGGATGAAAGGAGGAGGGGAAACACTGGCTCCTCTGCGACTCCAGTTGGCATAAGGCTTAGAAGTGCTGGACAGGCGGACTGAGGAGCTGGGTTTGAGTACAGAAGTTTGAATCCAATTACTCTCTTTCCCCCTCTTGGGAAAGGGCTCATGTCTTTGATTGCCTAAGCTCCACTGACAAGACACAGGAACGCAGGAACGAATTTTCCCTCCCAGACAAATCCCAAAAGAAATGAATTTGCAAAATAAAGTCCCACATTGAGAAAGCTGTGCCAGGAATGTTCGAGCAAGCAGGCAGCAGGGGAGGGAACTCTGTGAGACGTGGACAGAGTTGTCCAGGTGAGGCCTCTCTCAGTGGCCATGCTGGGGTGAAGGCTTTGCCCCCCGCAACAGTCACTCTAACTCCCTAATACCTTGTTGCTGTTTAGTCGCTGTGTCTGACCCTTTGTGACCCCACGGACTATAGCCCGCCAGGCTCCTCTGTTCACGGGACTTTCCAGGCAATAATACAGGAGTGGGTTGCGATTTTCTTCTCCAGATCTTCCCGACCCAGGGACTGAACCTGCATCTCCTGCATTGGCAGGCGGATTCTTTACCACCTGGGAAGCCCCCTTAATGCCTTGAGCACCTGTCACACACGTGTTTTCTGGAGGCTCACCTGAGGAAACTTCCCAGTATCCCTTCCCAAGCTTTCCCACAAGTGTGACTGCATCCGCCCTAAAGATGTTTGTGGACGCCCAGGGGCTGTGGAGAAGCCGTAAATCCTTCTCTGGCTCCATGATCTCTCCTGCTCAGACCAGACTCCTGCCTGAAACCCATGGCATCTTTGCCAGAAACAACATTTTCTCGTGGCTTATCCACCCCCCTCCTGTTGAGGGCCAGCTGGCTCCCCGGGGAAGGCTCTTGAAGACTTGAATTTGTGTCCACAGCCCACCACCACATTGAAGGGCACAGAGAGAAACCACTTAGTTGAGGGCCTGGGTAGAGAAAGGAGAGAAGAGAGTCCGCTCTGCCTTTGAAGGTTGCTCAGAGCTGTTGGTGCAGAAAGGTTCTGCTCGAAAACTCCGTGAACCCAGAAGAGCCTTGAGCGTGAAAGCTCTGTGTTGTCAAGAAGTGATTACATGGCCGTGACACTGGATGTTCATTAAACACTAATAACAAAAACCCTTACAGAGGCTTACAATCCCCTACCTGCAGTCTGGGAGCCGAAAAAGTTGTGAGCAAAATAATTTAAGGTTAGCACCAAAACTCCTCTGGTGGTAAAAACCCAACCTGAACAGTTGTATGAATATTGATAATTACTCTGCAGAGATATTAATCTGTTTAATTATGGCATGCTCACCCAGGTCCCCACTAGTATCATAAAAATTTTTTTCTTATTTTGAGGTATAGTTAATTTACAATGTATTAGCTGCAGGTATAGAGCAAAGTGGTTTAATTATATGTATACATGTATCTATTCTTTTTCAGATTCTTTCCCCATATATTTTACTACAAAATATTGAGTACAGTTCCCTGTGCAATACAGTAGGTCCTTGTTGCTTATCTATTTTTTATATAGTAGTATGTATATGTTGAGCTTCCCAGGTGGCTTGGTGGAAAAGAATCCACCTGCAAAATGCAGGAGACTCAGGTTTAATCCCTGGGTGGGGAAGATCCCGTGGAAAAGGAAACAACAACCCACTCCAGTATTCTTGCCTGGGAAATCCCATGGACAGAGGAACCTGGTGGACTACAGTCCCTGGGGTCGCAAAAGAGTCAGACATGACTCAGTGACTAAAACAACAAGCATCCGGGTTGCCCTGCTACTGTCCTGGATTCAGCAGCCAACTCCTGCATCCCAGAACACTCCTCAGGCCCAACAGAAGGGATGGATGCTCACTTAGTTCTTGAGGACCATGTGCCTCTTATTCTATGAGTATCATGAGCATCACGGCCCACGGAGGGGATTCAGGGGTCTGGAGACATTCATACAACATGGCTTCTGAACCCAAACTGGGACCTCCTGGGGGCGCTTAACCAAGACATGGGGAGGAAACCCTGGAGGAGGTGCCGGCCAGGTCAATTGCACCCAGCAGTGGTGTGTACCGTCAGTTCAGTTCAGTCACTCAGTCGTGTCTGACGCTTTGTGACCCCATGGACTGCAGCACGCCAGGCCTCCCTGTCCATCACCAACTCCTGGAGCTTGCTCAAACTCACATCCATTGAGTCGGTGATGCCATCCAACCATCTCATCCTCTGCCGTCCCCTTCTCTTCCTGCCTTCAATCTTTCTCAGAATCAGGTGATTCTGAGATTTCTTCAATCTTTTCCAATGGGTCAGTTCTTTGCATCAGGTGGCCAAAGTATTGGAGTTTCACCTTCAGCATCAGTCCTTCCAATGAATATTTAGGACTGAGTTCCTTTAGGATAGCACCTTCCTAAGGGGTTTACAAGGAGGAGTGCACTCTATCAGGTTTTTGACTTTGGATTCCATTGTAATCACAGTGGGGATATACCCTTAGGGAGAGATTTACTCTGCAGTTCCAATTGAGAAATGGCTAGCGAGGGAGGAGCCAAGATGGCGGAGGAATAGGACCACTTTCTCCCCTACAAATTCATCGAAAGAACATTTGAACGCTGAGCAAATTTCACAAAACAACTTCTGATCGCTAGCAGAGGACATCAGGCGCCCAGAAAAGCAGCCCATTGTCTTCGAAGGGAGGTAGGACAAAATATAAAAGATAAAAAGAGAGTCAAAAGAGCTACGGACGGAGACCCGTCCCAGGAAGGGAGTCTTAATAGAGGAAGTTTCCAATCGCCAGGAAACCCTCGCACTGGTGGGACTGGGGGAAGTTTTCGGCAATCTAACTGGGAGGAAAAATTAAACAAGGCCCACAGATTACGTGCCTAAAAGCAACTCCCAGCAGAAAAGTACCCCAGATGCCCGTACCCGCCAGCAACAAGCGGGGGCGGAACGGAGAGGAGCGGGCGGCATTGCTTAGGGTAAGAACCGGCCTGAAGACCCTGAGAGCAATCGGAGGGAGCTTTTTTAAACTGTGGGATAGCAAGGGACAAAATTAACCGGCCAGAACACACTGCCGGCGGTTCGCAAAACAAAGGGACTGAGAAACTCCAGAGAAGAGCCGGCTCATCCCCGCTGGAGGTAGGAGGCAGGGGGGAGGGGAAAAGGGCAAACTCAGCCCCTGAGAAGCCACCCCCTCCCACACTGCAAACAGGCCTCCGGGTTCTAGCTAAAGACTTCCTGAGACCCGACTGGTGGCGCGCGCTGGGGCCGCGGAGGGAAAAGGCGCGCTGCATCCGGGGAGAGTGCGCCCAAGCCTCTGGCTGCCTGAGCCGCTCGCCGCGGAGGGAAAAGGCGTGTCGCATCCGGGGAGAGTGTGCCCAAGCCTCTGGCTGCCTGGGGCGCTCGCCGCGGAGGGAAAAGGCGCGCTGCATCCGGGGAGAGTGTGCCCAAGCCTCTGGCTGCCTGGGCAGCTCAGGCCGGGGAAGGCACAAAACGCAGGCGCAACCGAATCCGCGCTTTTGTGGAGTACCCGAAAACTGGAACCGCACTCAACGCAGGGCCCGCTCCATATAGAGCAGCCGGGAGCCTAAGCAGTGTAGACGCCGAAAGCACAGACACCCGTGAGCGGGGCAAACCCAGTGTGGCCGGAACACGGTGAGCGCTATCCACACAGAGCGGTATCTGTCTGCAGCGCCCCGCCCTCCCCGTAGCAGGACTGAACTGAACTAGCAACCTAAATAAGAGATCACCTCTGCCCACCTGTGTCAGGGCGGAAATTAGACACCGAAGAGACGGCAAACAGAAGCCAAATAAACAAAGGGAACCGCTTCAGAAAGGACCGGTGCAACAGATTAAAATCCCTGAAGGCAACACCGACTACACCGGAAGGGGCCTATAGATATCGAGAAGTGTAAGCTGGAAAGAGGAGCTATCTGAAATTGAACTGAACCTACACTGACCGCAACAACTCCAGAGAAAGTCCTAGATATATATGTATATATATATTTTTTAATTAAAAAAATTTTTTTTTCTTTCCTTTTTTAAAAATTTTTTATTTTTTCTCTTTTATTTTCTTTTAAAATTCCCTATTACTCCCCCATTACTCCTCAACTTTCATTTTCACATATTTTTACGATTTTTTAATTAGGGGAAAAAATTTTTTTTCTTTTTCTTGTTTTTCTCTCCTATTTCCTTTTAAAGTCCTCTAATACCCCTCCATTATTCCTTAATTTTCATTTTCATTTCACTATAACCTTGCCCCCCCCAAAAAAGAGAGAGAGAGAAATCCTATTTTTAAACCGAACTTCATATACATTTCTAAATTTTTTTTGTGTTTTTGTTTTTAAATATTGTATTTCAAAGAGTCTAACCTCTACACTAGATTTTTAACCTTTGTTTTTCAGTATGTGATATAAATTTTGGACATTTAAGAATCCAATATTCAGTTCCCATTTCTATTCAGGAGTGTGGTGATTACTCTCCCACTTTTGACTCTCTGTTTTCTACCTCAGAACACCTCTATTTCCTCCTTTCCCCTTCTCTTCCCAATCCAACTCTGTGAATCTTTGTGGGTGTCTGGGCTACAGAGAACACTTTGGGAACAGATAACTGCGTAGATCTGTCTCACTCCTCTTGAGTCCCCTTTTTCTCCTCCTGCTCACCTCTATCTCCTTCCTCCCTCTCCTATTATTCATGTAGCTCTGCGAACCTCTCTGGTTGCCTCTCATGGTGGAGAATCTTTTCACCATTAACCTAGAAGTTTTATTATCAGTGCTGTATAGTTGGAGAAGTCTTGAGACTATTGGGAGAATAAAACTGAAATCCAGAGGCAGGAGACTTAAGCCCAAAACCTGAAAAAACCAGAAAACTCCTGACTACACGGAACATTAAGGAATAAGAGACCATCCAAAAGCCTCCATACCTACACCAAAACCAACCACCACCCAAGAGCCAGTAAGTTCCAGTACAAGACATAAGGCGCAAATTCTTTAGCAACGCAGGAACATAGACCTGAGTGTCAACATACAGGCTGTCCAAAGTCACACCTAACACATACACCCATCGCAAAACTCATTACTGGACACTCCATTGCACTCCAGAGAGAAGAAATCCAATTCCACACACCAGAACGCTGACACAAACTTCCCTAACCAGGAAACCTTGACTAACCAATCGTCCAAGCCCACCCACTGGGTGAAACCTCCACAATAAAAAGGAACCACAGACCACAAGAGTACAGAAAGCCCACTCCAGACACAGCAATCTAAACAAGATGAAAAGGCAGAGAAATACCCAATAGGTAAAGGAACATGAAAAAAGCCCACCAAGTCAAACAAAAGAGGAGGAAATAGGGAATCTACCTGAAAAAGAATTTAGAATAATGATAATAAAAATGATCCAAAATCTTGAAAACAAAATGGAGTTACAAATAAATAGCCTGGAGACAAAGATTGAGAAGATGCAAGAAATGTTTAACAAGGACCTAGAAGAAATAAAGTCAATTAAAAATTAATAATGAAATAAGTGAGATCAAAAACACTCTGAAGGGAACCATGAGTAGAATAACAGAGACAGAAGATAGGATAAGTGAGTTAGAAGATAAAATGGTGGAAATAAATGAAGCAGAGAGGAAAAAAGAATCAAAAGAAATGAGGACAACCTCAGGGACCTCTGGGACAATGTGAAACGCCCCAACATTCGAATCATAGGAGTCCCAGAAGAAGAAGACAAAAAGAAAGGCCATGAGAAGTTACTCGAGGAGATAATAGCTGAAAACTTCCCTAAAATGGGGAAAGAAATAGCCACCCAAGTCCAAGAAACCCAGAGAGTCCCAAACAGGATAAACCCAAGGCAAAACACCCCAAGACACATATTAATCAAATTAACAAAGATCAAACACAAAGAACAAATACTAAAAGCAGCAAGGGAGAAACAACAAATAACATACAAAGGGATTCCCATAAGGATAACAGCTGATCTATCAATAGAAACCCTTCAGGCCAGAAGGGAATGGCAGGACATACTTAGAGTAATGAAAGAGAATAACCTACGACCTAGATTACTCTACCCAGTAAGGATCTCATTCAGATATGAAGGAGAACTCAAAAGCTTTACAGACAAGCAAAAGCTGAGAGAATTCAGCACCACCAAACCAGCTCTTCAACAAATACTAAAGGATCTTCTCTAGACAAGAAACACAGAAAGGTGGTATAAACGTGAACCCCAAACAAAATAAATGGCAACGGGACCATACCTATCAATAATTACCTTAAATGTAAATGGGTTGAATGCCCCAACCAAAAGACAAAGGCTGGCTGAATGGATACAAAAGCAAGACCCCTATATATGCTGTCTACAAGAGACCCACCTCAAAGCAAGGGACACATACAGACTAAAAGTGAAGGGCTGGAAAAAAATATCCCACGCAAATGGAGACCAAAAGAAAGCAGGAGTCGAAATACTCATATCAGATAAAATAGACTTTCAAATAAAGGCTGTGAAAAGAGACAAAGATGGACACTACATAATGATCAAAGGATCAATGCAAGAAGAAGATATAACAATTATAAACATATATGCACCCAACATAGGAGTACCGCAATATGTAAGGCAAACGCTAATGAGTATGAAAGAGGAAATTAATAGTAACACAATAATAGTAGGAGACTTTAATACCCCACTCACAACTATGGATAGATCAACTAAACAGAAAATGAACAAGGAAACACAAACTTTAAAGGACACAATGGACCAGCTAGACCTAACTGACATCTATAGGACATTTCACCCCAAAACAATCAACTTCACCTTTTTGTCAAGTGCACATGGAACCTTCTCCAGAATAGATCACATCCTGGGCCATAAATCTAGTCTTGGTAATTTCAAAAAAACTGAAATCATTCCAGTCATCTTTTTCTGACCACAGTGCAGTAAGATTAGATCTCAATTACAGGAAAAAAATTATTAAAAATTCAAACATATGGAGGCTAAACAACATGCTTCTGAATAACCAACAAATCATAGAAGAAATCAAAAAAGAAATCAAAATATGCATAGAAATGAATGAAAATGAAAACACAACAACCCAAAACCTATGGGACACTGTAAAAGCAGTGCTAAGGGGAAGATTCATAGCATTACAGGCCTACCTCAAGAAACAAGAAAAAAGTCAAATAAATAACCTAACTCTACACCTAAAGCAACTAGAGAAGGAAGAAATGAAGAACCCCAGGGTTAGTAGAAGGAAAGAAATCTTAAAAATTAGGGCAGAAATAAATGCAAAAGAAACTAAAGAGACCATAGCAAAAATCAACAAAGCTAAAAGCTGGTTTTTTGAAAAAATAAACAAAATTGACAAACCATTAGCAAGACTCATTAAGAAACAAAGGGAGAAGAACCAAATTAACAAAATTAGAAACGAAAATGGAGAGATCACAACAGACAACACTGAAATACAAAGGATCATAAGAGACTACTACCAGCAGCTCTATGCCAATAAAATGGACAACTTGGAAGAAATGGACAAGTTCTTAGAGAAGTATAACTTTCCAAAACTGAACCAGGAAGAAATAGAAGATCTTAACAAACCCATCACAAGCAAGGAAATCGAAACTGTAATCAGAAATCTTCCAGCAAACAAAAGCCCAGGACCAGATGGCTTCACAGCTGAATTCTACCAAAAATTTAGAGACGAGCTAACACCTATCTTACTCAAACTCTTCCAGAAAATTGCAGAAGAAGGTAAACTTCCAAACTCATTCTATGAGGCCACCATCACCCTAATTCCAAAACCAGACAAAGATGCCACAAAAAAAGAAAACTACAGGCCAATATCACTGATGAACATAGATGCAAAAATCCTTAACAAAATTCTAGCAAACAGAATTCAACAACATATTAAAAAAATCATGCATCATGACCAAGTGGGCTTTATCCCAGGAATGCAAGGATTCTTTAATATCCACAAATCAATCAATGTAATACACCACATTAACAAATTGAAAGATAAAAACCATATGATTATCTCAATAGATGCAGAAAAAGCCTTTGACAAAATTCAACATCCATTTATGATTAAAACTCTCCAGAAAGCAGGAATAGAAGGAACATACCTCAACATAATAAAAGCTATATATGACAAACCCACAGCAAGCATCACCCTCAATGGTGAAAAATTGAAAGCATTTCCCCTGAAATCAGGAACAAGACAAGGGTGCCCACTCTCCCCACTACTATTCAACATAGTTTTGGAAGTTTTGGCCACAGCAATCAGGGCAGAAAAAGAAGTAAAAGGAATCCAGATAGGAAAAGAAGTGAAACTCTCTGTTTGCAGATGACATGATCCTCTACATAGAAAACCCTAAAGACTCTACCAGAAAATTACTAGAGCTAATCAACGAATACAGTAAAGTGGCAGGATATAAAATTAACATACAGAAATCTCTTGCATTCCTATACACTAACAATGAGAAAACAGAAAGAGAAATTAAGGAAACAATACCATTCACCATTGCAACAAAAAGAATAAAATACTTAGGAGTATATCTACCTAAAGAAACAAAAGACGTATACATAGAAAACTATAAAACACTGATGAAAGAAATCAAAGAGGACACAAACAGATGGAGAAATATACCGTCTTCATGGATTGGAAGAATCAATATTGTCAAAATGGCTATACTACCCAAAGCAACCTATAGATTCAATGCAATCCCTATCAAACTACCAATGGTATTTTTCACAGAACTAGAACAAATAATTTCACAATTTGTATGGAAATATAAAAAACCTCGAATAGCCAAAGTAACCTTGAGAAAGAAGAATGGAACTGGAGGAATCAACCTGCCTGACTTCAGACTATACTACAAAGCCACAGTCATCAAGACAGTATGGTACTGGCACAAAGACAGAAATATAGATCAATGGAACAGAATAGAAAGCCCAGAGATAAATCCATGAACCTATGGTCACCTTATCTTCGACAAAGGAGGCAAGGATATACAATGGAAAAAAGACAACCTCTTTAACAAGTGGTGCTGGGAAAACTGGTCAACCACCTGTAAAAGAATGAAACTAGAACACTTTCTAACACCATACACAAAAATAAACTCAAAATGGATTAAAGATCTAAATGTAAGACCAGAAACTATCAAACTCCTAGAGGAGAACAGAGGCAAAACACTCTCTGACATAAATCACAGCAGGATCCTCTATGACCCACATCCCAGAATTTTAGAAACAAAAGCAAAAATAAACAAATGGGACCTAATGAAACTTAAAAGCTTTTGCACAACAAAGGAAACTATAAGCAAGGTGAAAAGACAGCCCTCAGATTGGGAGAAAATAATAGCAAATGAAGCAACAGACAAAGGATTAATCTCAAAAATTTACAAGCAACTCCTCCAGCTCAACTCCAGAAAAATAAATGACCCAATCAAAAAATGGGCCAAAGAACTAAACAGACATTTCTCCAAGGAAGACATACAGATGGCAAAAAAACACATGAAAAGATGCTCAACATCACTCATTATCAGAGAAATGCAAATCAAAACCACAATGAGGTACCATTACACGCCAGTCAGGAAGGCTGCTATCCAAAAGTCTACAAGCAATAAATGCTGGAGAGGGTGTGGAGAAAAGGGAACCCTCTTACACTGTTGGTGGGAATGCAAATTAGTACAGCCACTATGGAAAACAGTGTGGAGATTTCTTAAAAAGCTGGAAATAGAACTGCCATATGACCCAGCAATCCCACTTCTGGGCATACACACCGAGGAAACCAGATCTGAAAGAGACACGTGCACCCCAATGTTCATCGCAGCACTGTTTATAATAGCCAGGACATGGAAGCAACCTAGATGCCCATCAGCAGATGAATGGATGAGGAAGCTGTGGTACATATACACCATGGAATATTACTCAGCCATTAAAAAGAATTCATTTGAATCAGTTCTAATGAGATGGATGAAACTGGAGCCCATTATACAGAGCGAAGTAAGCCAGAAAGATAAAGACCATTACAGTATACTAACACACATATATGGAATTTAGAAAGATGGTAACGATAACCCTATATGCAAAACAGAAAAAGAGACTCAGATGTATAGAACAGACTTGTGGACTCTGTGGGAGAAGGCGAGGGTGGGATGTTTCAAGAGAACAGCATCGAAACATGTATATTATCTAGGGTGAAACAGATCACCAGCCCAGGTTGGGTGCATGAGACAAGTGCTCGGGCCTGGTACACTGGGAAGACCCAGAGGGATCGGGCGGAGAGGGAGGTGGGAGGGGGGACCGGGATGGTGAATACATGTAAATCCATGGCTAATTCATTTCAATGTATGACGAGAACCACTGCAATGATGTAAAGTAATTAGCCTCCAACTAATAAAAATAAATGGAAAAAAAAAAAAAGAAATGGCTAGCTTGCATCCCCAGCTTTGAATTTTAACTCTTGAAGGCCCACACCTGACCTCTCAGGAATGAGCCACACCAGAGATTCAGAGCTACCTGCCATGGGCTTGCCCAGACCTGTCTGAGGGCAAAGAAGAAAGAGGCAAGACCTCAACCTTGAGAAGCAAATCTGGGGCTGTAGAAGCAGGAGATATGCACAACCAGGCTCAATGGGAGGAAGAGAGCCCCATGTGCTGTGGGTCCAGCAGGCTCCTGGAGCTGGTGAGGAGGAAGAGGGGTGGGATGGGAATGCTTCTGATTGCTGAGGGCTGCCTGAGTCAAGGATGCAGGCTGGAGGTTGCCAGTTAAACATGGCACATATATTTACCGTCACTGTTCTCTGGAGTTCCAGTATAATGACATAAAGGCATTAAAATAAACACACACTTATCCACTGGGGATACCATGTGGAGACCATGTGAGGCCATGACAGCAGATCTGGAGAGTCAACCACATTCTGTAAGTTGGAAAGCAGATGGTGAGTGGGGACCTACTCAAGAAACCCGAGAGGTTAAAACCTGACAATTTAGGGGAAGCCAGGTGGCTCAGACGGTAGAGTCTGCCTGCAATGTGGGAGACCAGGGTTTGATCCCTGGCTCAGGAAGATCCCCTGGAGAAGGGAATGGCTACCCACTCCAGTATTCTTGCCTGGAGAATTGCATGGACAGAGGAGCCTGGGTGGGTTACAATCCAAAGAGTCAGATATGACTGAGCGACTAACACTTTCACTTTCATCAGGACACAAGACAATTTAAGATCCTCAGAAAGGCTCAGGGGTTGGAGGAACCGGGAATCTTCAAAGGCTGAGATGCAGAGCAGATAAAACCAGAAAGGCTGGTTAGTAACTGTCTGTGGGACAACTGGATTTCTCCTACCGCAGCAGGTACAGGCAGGACATGACCCCTCCCCTCTGGAGCAGAAGGCTGCCTCTTGGGAGAGAGAATGACCTGAGAGTATCTTCTTACAAGGCTCAGCAAGGGCAGGGAATATAGCAGGTCCTGGGTGAGCTGTTGCTGTCATTGTATTCAGTTGGCCTCTCTCTGTCTGGTTCTCTAAGTTTCTTCTTGGAGTCAGAAAGAGGCTCAAAGACATAAAGCAGAAGAGGTCACGTGGGTGGAAAGGCTCACTGCCTGGTAAGATCCCCTCTAGCTAGTCACATGCCCTCCTCACACACCGGGTTATTTGCCTTCTACTATCTACTATCTTCTTCTTTTTCGTTAACAATCTCTTTTTTAGATAGCTATCTTGTTCCTAGCTCCAAGGTATTTTCCAGTGTCTTTTGCAATTAGATATGGCCATGTGACTATATAAATAGTAGTGTTGTGAGCAAGTGAGGACTATCTTTATAAGAGAAATGGTCTTTCGCCACTCTGCTTTCTGTGCTGCAGATGTGATGGCCAGTGCTCCAGCAGCCATACTGGGCAATGAGGAAAGAGTCCACTTGCTAGCGATTGAAGAAACCATCCTCATGGAGTTGCCTTACTAGCCTGCATTGCCCACCTTTGGACTTCTTTCACATGACAAAGAAATAAACTTCTTTCTTATTTTGGCTACTATAAATTTAGGATTTTCTGTTTAGGAGTCTCCTCTGATCCTAATCCTGTAAACTTGAGTTGGGGGCAACGCCTCCCTTGTCCTCTTTCCTATTCAGAGATCCTAGAAGATGAGAATCAGCAGAGAACTTAGCTGTTACGGAATCCACAGGGCCAGGGACAAAATCTGGCCTCAAGATATTTTCTTTAGCTCATACAGAGTCTTTAAAATCAGGAGCTATTTGAGCACATTTTGAACATTAAAGTTTCTGTTTTGGGCTTCCTTGGTGGCCCAGACAGTAAAAAATCTGCCTGCAATGTGGGAGACCTGAGTTCAATCCCTGGGTTGGGAAGATCCCCTGGAGAAGGGAATGGCTACGCACTCCAGTATTCTTGTCTAGAGAATTCCATGGACAGAGGAGCCTGGCAGGTTACAGTTTTGGGGGTTGCAAAGAGTTGGACATGACTGAGCGACTAAGCAGAGCACAATCCTATATTATATAGAAACCCTATGAGCTAGGTATATATTAACACACATATGTTGTTGTTGTTCAGTAGCTAAGCTGTGTTTGACTCTTTGCAACCCCATGGACTGTAGCATGCCAGACTCATCTATTCTCCACTATCTCCCACAATTTGCTTAAATTCATGTCCATTGAATCAGTAACACTATCTAACCATCTCACCCTCTGCCAGCCCCTTCTCCTTTTGCCTTCAATCTTTCCCAGCATTAGGGTCTTTTCCAATGAAAAGACTCTCCAGTGAAAAGGCTCTTCACATCAGGTGGCCAGAGTATTGGCTATATATATATTCACACACACAGATGGTTGGATGGCATCACTGACTCAATAAACATGAGTTTGAGTAAGTTCTGGGAAATGGTGAAGGACAGGGAAGCCTGGTGTGCTGCAGTCCATGGGGCTGCACAGTCAGACACGACTGAACGACTGAACAACAACAACATACACAGTATTCTATGAGCTTGGTATGTACATATGTATTGTCTCCAGTCAACAGACGAGGAATCTGAGGCTCAGAGAGGATTTGCCCAAGTCATAGGTCACAAAGCTGGAAGCATTGGACCTGAAACTCCAGACCGTCTGCATTCCATGCTGGCCCTGTCAGCCTTTGAGTTTGCAACCACTGAGGTCTGGATTCCTTGCTTGAAGTTCCTCAGAGGAACACAACAGAGCCGAAGAGGAAGAAATACTTAAATGACCTTTATCATGTTGTGTCAAACCAATGGCCCTGGCTCCCCTGCTACACTGTGAGCAAACCAACTCAAGAATGGTTTGTTTTTTTTCCCTCTCTACATCCTGTGTCTGGTACAGAGCCAGCCAGGGAACTCTGTGCTGAACAAATGAGGTGACCCGCTCTCAGTCACATAGACTGAGCCTGATGCAGGGATGGGATGCCAACTCTGGGCTCCCACCTGCCCACCTAGGGCTCTTCCAGACCTGGCTGTCTCCCAGCCTGCCCCGCTTTCTTCAGGATGCCGAGAGAGGGCAAGAGCACAGGCTGAGGCCTAGCTTGTTCACACTCAAACTCCAGCTACATCTCTCACCTCTCTGAGCCTCGGTTTCTGCCCCAGAAAATGGAACTAATCTCTTACCTTATCGGGCTGCTGGCAGGATTTGATGAGATCAAGCCACATGCCTTCCCACAATGAACAGCACATAATAGGTGCTCATTAAATGGGAGCTGTTACTGTGACACGTATTTTGTATGAGGCCGTGGGGTGGGGAGGGATGAATTTGCCTGTGGGTTGAAATCCTTTCCCTTGTGCTTTGACTTGCCTTCTCTTAACCCAAGGCAGCTTGAACCCTTCAAAGGACTGGACACAAGATCACACTTTAGCAGAGGGCTTTGCATATCTCGGGAGCTTGTTGAGTAATGACCTGAAACTTCCCTTCCATCTCTGCACCAATGTATAACAAGTTCCTACTCTCCAACAGGCCCTGCGTCAGGGCTGGAGACTTTGGGGAAACTGAAACTGTCCTGCCTTTGAAGACTGTCCAGCTGGCTGGTGAGGTTAGACAAGGTCACATGACTCTTCGATATGTGGATGATGACAGGTCTTACGGGAAGGGAAGCAAAGGTGCTCCCTCCAGGAAGATGCATTCCCAACCCCACAGAGACTGCTAGAGGCTCACCCACATCCTGGCTCTCCACTCCTTCCCAAACTGGATTACGTTTCCCAGTCTCCCCTCCAGTGTGACCACAGGACCCAGTCGTAGGGGTGGAGACTGAGCGTGGACTGAAGCACTGTGTGCCGCTTCTGAGTCTGGCCCCTCAAAATTCCCAATACTCCTTAATAAAGATGACCCCCAGGGTGACTTTGAGACCCACATATTGTAGATTCAGCCTGAGTTCCAGAAGGACTGAATGGAGAGTTTCCGCCCACCCAGACTTGTTACATGAAAAAAACTCTTCTAGTCTATTTATCAGGTATTTGTAACACTATGTGTTACAGTAGCTACCTTAACCCTAAGACACTGGCCTTGAAAATCAGATGTTTTCATTATGTCACTTTCCCTCTTTACAACTTCGACAGTTACATTTAGTGCTGTAGTTCTAAGTTACCAATGTTCTTTGTCACAACTTAATTCTTTAACTGGAGATAATACCCCTGACCAGGAGTGGTTCAGATTGGAATATTCTTATTCATTAATTCTGCATTTTCTTTTCTTTCTTTCTTTTCTTTTTTTTTTTTGTGTGTGTGTTGCTGTTGGCTGGAATTAAATCTTGAACTAGATTTTTCAGGAAGGGTATGTGAGGGTTACAGTTCCTGCATGTTTGAGAATAGGTCTTGCTTTTCTTCACACATGAATGATGAATTTTGTGGATAATGAATTTGGGGGAGAGTATCTCTCTCCATCCTTCCTCCAACTCTGTAGACATTGACCCACTGTGTACTAATGTGGATAGATTCATCACCAGCCTGTATCACTGAGGGTTCCGGCAGGAACCAGGTGATACACTCAAATTGAGTAATCAAGGACAGTTTAATAGAGGAATTATTTCCATTCAGTTATAAGATGAATGAGGCTTCCCTGATGCCTCAGTGGAAGAGAATCCGCCGGCCAATGCAGGAGATGCATGTTTGATCCCTGCGTAGGGAAGATCCCTGGAGGAGGGAATGACAACCCGCTCCAGTATTCGTGGCTGGGAAATCCCATGGACAGAGCAACCTGGCGGGCTACAGTCCATGAGGTCACAGAGAGTCAGACATGACTTAGTGACTATACAACAGCAAGATGAATAAGGTCTGAGGATCTAATGTGTCATATGGTGACTTTAGTTGATAATTCTGTTGTACAGCTGACATTTGCTGAGAGAATAGAGCTTAAACGTTCTCACACGCACAAAAAGAGGTAAATATGTGAGGTGACAGATGCATTATTAACTTAATGGGGAGAAATCCTTTCATGATGGATATGTATATCAAATCATCACATCATACACTTTAAATATCTTACAAGTTTGTCAATTATACCTCAGTAAAGCGGAGAGGGCAATGGCACCCCACTCCAGTACTCTTGCCTGGAAAATCCCATGGACAGAGGAGCCTGGTAGGCTGCAGTCCATGGGGTCGCGAAGAGTCAGACATGACTGAGAGACTTCACTTTCACTTTTCACTTTAATGCATTGGAGAAGGAAATGGCAACCCACTCCAGTGTTCTTGCCTGGAGAATCCCAGGGATGGGGTCGCACAGAGTCGGACACGACTGAAGTGACGTAGCAGTAAAGCTGAAAAAACACAAAATTTTTAAAAAGGAATTATTTACAAAGAGGTAGGTAGGCATAGCGGTCAGTACACTGCCTGTGTGCCCTCACCATCACCTCTACATGCCAGAAGCTACTTGCTGCTAACACCTGAGCCAGCACCTCTCTCTCCCGGCCCCCTCTCCCTCCACACTCTTCCCCTGCAGGGGTTTTCTAACTGTGGGGGCAAGCTTAGCCAGTGTCCTGAGCAAGCTAAAAGCACCAGGAACTTAACATCTCGGAGCAAGCCTCCCAACAATGACAGCAGGCAGTAGGTGGATAAACCCACAGCTCCCTCGCCCCTCAGCCGAGTCGCCTCTGGGACACATTCACATCATCTCCGAGGTCCCCTGAGGGGCTGAGCTCCAGGTGTCCGTCTGGTAAACTGCCCGGAAGTTTCCGCTCCTCTCACATCCTGTCTCACTTCTGCCCTCCCCTTCCTGTGTTTCCTGGGATGTCTTCCCAAACTACTTGTGTTTTGACTCTTTTATCTCAAGCTCTGGGGCCCGGGCTGGGGTGGGGGAAGGCCGGGGAGAGGGGCAGGGGGGGACCCTAACCCAGAAAGCAGAGTTCCGGGAAATCAATAAAGGCCCAGTGCAGTAGTCCATGGGGCAGGAGGGAACCTGGAGATGGAATGGTGTGGAGAGAGCCACCTGCTGGAAGCCTGGACCCCGGCAGGGAGACAAGAGCTGACCCAGGGACTGTGCAAGCGGCAGAAAAGAGGGAATAAACATCCTGACTTCTCCCTCCTCCCACCTTCTGACCTCCTAGTGGTGCCCCCTATCGACCAATCCAACCAGAAGTCAGAGGGCAAGAGAGCCTGCCGATGGTCAGGCTGCCTGGCACAGAGCAGCAGTGAGAAGGGCAGGAAATGCATCTGGAAGGGCAAATAGGAGATATAAATGCAGCATATAGGCTGATAATTTTCCTTTGCATTTGACCTGAATGGAAAGCATAATCTGGATAATTTCCAGGATCCAGGAAAAGGCTTTTCCAGATGTCAGAGTGGAATAAACTAAGAGCAGAGACTGGGCGGGGGGCTGGAGTGGGTCAGCATTTCTATTATCTACAGCTGCCTAATAATCCACCCTGAGACTCAGAGGCTCCAAATAACAGCCAGGTATTATAAACCACAATTGTGTAGGGCAGGACCCCAGACCCTGGGTTGGCTGTTTTGTGATTCTTCTGTTCCACATAGCACTACTGAAGTCACAGGTTCAGCCGGCAGCTTTTCTGGTCTGGAGGGTGCAACATGGCTCCACCAGCGTATTTGGTTTCTTGGTGGAGACAATGAAAAGGCTGGTGGACTGAAGTGATTATACAGGATTCTTTAGTGTGATGGTCTCAAGGCAGTTGGATTTCCTACACAGCAACTTGGGGCTTCCAGAAAGAATGTTCACTAGGCCCCAGTGGAAGCTTCAAGGTTTCTTCTGATCTAGGCTCAAAGTCCAGGAATGTCATACTCATCACGTTCTATCAAACAAGTCACTCAGCACAGTGCAGGAACAGAAGGAGGAAAATTAGATTCCATCGGACAGTGGGAGGAATAGAAAAGAATTGGGTCAACTTTCGCTGGCCAGAAAGCCATCCAGATTGATTGGTGTTTGGGGAATGTGTTGGGAAGTGATGAGACTGACATTGGAGAGGGACTGGATTGTCAGAACAGGGGACGGGGAGACAGTAATAAGGTACAGATGAAGGTTCTAGAATCAGATTCAAATTCAAATCCTAGCTCCCTCACATACAACACGTGTGCCAAGCAGGCTCTTCCTTTCTCTAAGCCTCAGTGTTCTCATCTGTAAAATGGGACCTGATCCTACTTCACAGAATTGCTGTAGACACTAAATGGGATGGTGCTTATGAAGTGCTTCCCAGAGTACCTGACTTCAAGTATGTCTCAGTAAACAGGAGCCATTATTGTGCACTCTAAGTGACATGAGAAGCCAGGAAACGGTCTTACAGAAAACTCCTCTGGCTTCAACAATGCATCAAGGATCTTTTTTTTTTTTTTAATTTCACTTTTATTTGAGATAGTTATCTTACTCTTTCTTTCCACTAGTAAATGTGTTTTATTTATTAAAAAAACTTTTTGACTGCACTGTGTGGCATGTGGGATCACAGTTCCCTGATCAGGTAAGATAACCCGTGCTCCCTGCTTTGGGAGCCCGGAGTCTTAACCACTAGACTGTCAGGGATGTTCTAGGGCGATAGAGTAAAAAAGGGTCATTTTGACTCACTCTCACCCTCACTGTTGCACACAATTCAACCCAAGCCTCACTGATTCTACCCCTAGATGTGGCTTGAGTCTGATTTTCCCCATGGTCACAGCCATCTCTACTCAGATCACTGCGCTACCGCCTTCCTCCTCTGGCCCCTCTGCAGTGCCTTCCCCTCACAGCAGCGAGCCCGGGCTTCCCCTCCATCTGCATAGGAACCACATGGGGGATGATATTCAAGTACAAATTCCAGTTCAGGAGGGCTAGAACGGGGTCTGAGAGTCTGTGGTTCAGATCGACTCCTAGGTGGTTATCATGCTAATGATTTCAGGACTACACTCTGAGCAGCTGCTGGAGAATGTTTCTTCTGAATGAAAGTTTCATCCTATCTTGCCTCCACTTAAAACCCTCCATTGATTTTCCAGGGCTCTTGGGGCGGGGGGGGGGGGGGGGGGGGGGCCAAATCCTCACCAAATCCAACAGGTCCCTTGTGATCTGCTCCTTGCCTGACTTTGGCCCCTTGTCCTCCACTCTCCTACCCCCCTCTTTCTCCCTTATGTGTTGTTACTGTATTTATTCTATAATGAAATGAAACAGAACCATCACCCCACCCAAGTACTGGACCATCGCCAATAACCTGAAAGTACCTGTATGCTCCTCCCCCCTCCTCTCCTTCCCCATTCCCCTGAGATAACCATTCTTCTCAAATATTTTCTCTTGCTTTTTTTCTACTGATGCCTGTTTGTCTAAACATGCATAGTTTGGGTGTTGCTTTCATTAAGCATTCTAGATGTTGCATCATCGTGTATGTAGTTTTCTGCTACTTATTTAGTATTGCTTGTGAGATAGATCTGTGTTGTTGTGTGAAGTTCATTCAATTTCACTGCTGTATAATATTCCACGCTGTGAATATTCCAGTTTATTTGCCCACCCGCCTGGGGATGGGCATCAGGGTGTTTGGAATGTTTTTGCTATTAGAAGCAGCACTGTGGGAACATTCTTGCAGGCGTTCTCCGGCTGTACCGTGGGTCGTTTCTCAAGGGTAAATGCCTAGGAGAGAATTTGCTGTATGCCCCCTCCTCTTTTCATTCCCTAGCTCCCTGGGGTCTGCAACACAGAAGGCCCTCTCCACCCGGGCTGCCCTCTTCCACTCCACCCCCACCCACCCCAACCCCCTTCATTTGATAAACTCCTTAAGATCCCAGGAGAAGCCTTCCCCCACCTGCCGGCCACGACTGGTCCCCGTTAAAGCTTCTTGATTATACATTTCTGTTGTGTGATTTTGCGATGAGCGTGTGTCTTGTCCGGTAGAGTGCGAGCCCCACGAAGTTTGTGAAGCGCACCGATTTCCCAGTTTCCAGCTGGGGCCTGGCACATGTAGGCGCCCAGGCAGTCCTGTGACCCTGCAGGAGGGACCGGGCCGGCGCAGAGTCCGGCCAGGCGGCTGGAGTCTGAGCCCACAGGTGGCTCCAACCCGGGGTCCCGGGCCAGAGACATGGGGCCGGTCAAGGTTCCGAGGGGACTCGGATTTGTCCACCCCGAGCGGCAAAATTCCAGGAAATACGCAGCGCGTCTGTCGATGGGGAGGGGCGGGGCGGGGGCTCCGGCGAGGGGGCGGGGCGGGGCGGGGCCCGGACGGCGGGGGCGGGGCCGGGCCCCGTTAAGAGGAGCGTGGCGGGCCGCGGTCACTGCGGGCCCCTGGAGAAGCGGACCGGCCATCGACCCAGCGGGGACCACCCATCTTCCTTCGGCAGAGCGAGCAGCGCTGGGGCGCACGCTTGGCACCATGGCCCAGACGCCAGCTTTCGACAAGCCCAAAGTGAGCGCGGGAGGGGGCTCGGGTTCCGGGGTCCGGCTCCCTGTCTGGCTGGAGGGCTTGGGGGCATCTGCAGCTCCCAGAGCAAACAGGGCAGCCGCGGGCGCGTTCTTCCCTCAGCTCAAGTCCTTGCCCGCCTCCACGCCGGTTAATGAGAGGCAGTGAGACAGGAAGGGTCCTGAATCTGGAGGCGCCCCTGGCTGGCCTCCAAGTTCTGCTTCTGCCTCTGATTTGGCCCATCTGGGTCTCAGTTTCACTGTCTGTCAAATGGGCATCCTAGCAATGCCTGCGCTGAGCAGCCTAGGCAGGTGGCTCAACCTCTCTGAACCATGGCTGTCAAACCGGTCCCAGTGTCTACACCCACAGGCACCTAGTGTGAACAACACATGAGTGCAGGGTGAATGGGAACAGCTTTATGCTCCAACACTATGACTGTTTTGTGAGCACCAAGGAACCCTGGTTTGGGGATGTGCTTGTGAGAGCAGTGGGCCATGCCAGAAAGGGTAGGGAGGGGGAACAGGTAACCCCTCTCCCCACATTAGAGGGGGTGGATGGGCCTTAGGCCTTGGGCCCCCATAGGGTTCACTCTGGGCCAAGCCATGACCACTAGCCGCCAAGGGATAAATTCCTTATCCCTTCTCCCACCAGCTGTGGTGTCTTGGGAATGGTGGGGTCAGGGAGGGTCTGGGCCCACTTGGCAGGCTTGGGAGCACTGAGAGAGTCCAGGGAAAGGAGCCCAGGAGTCTGTCCAGCAGAGTGAATCAGCTTGTAGGGTTTGAGGCGGATTGGGTGGGGTCAGAGGAAGGAACTGCAACCAGCCTCAATTTGCCTCTCTGAAAAATAGGTGTGAATGATGATGGCAGGTATCGCTAAAGCATGGGTGAGAGTCCTGGGTGTGGGGGAGAAGGGGAGGGGGACTCTGACGAGGTAAAGGCTGGTCCCCACTTCTGATGCCCCCCCCACCAGAGGGAAAACGCCTCTGCTGTTCCTGCCAGATGTTTCAGGCACTGGGGCTGAACATCTGCCATCCACATGCCTCCTTCACAGCTCACCTGGATGCCCTATGTCCCATCATTAGTGTTTTGTTCCTTTGAAGGCTTCCCCCCCTTTTGTAAATTTATTTTTTTGGCTGTGCATGCAGCATGATGGATCTTAGTTCCCCAATCAGGGATGGAACCCATGCCTCCTGCAGTGGAAGTGCAGTGTCTTAACCACTGGACCCCCAGGGAAGTCCCCTGGGGGAATCTTGGTGAAAGCACAGAGCCAAACCACTGGACTGACTGCCAGGGAATTCCCTTTTTTCAATGCTTTGGGAGTCCCCCTGCCTTTGGGCTGGAGAACCACCTTACCCTAATATGCATCCCAAGGCAGTAGACAAAACCTCTTGACTGGGAGTGAAATGGGGGTTATGGAGAGAGATCACAGACGACCCTTCTGTAGAACTTGCTATATGCACCAGCTTGATCCTTACAACACGTCTGTAACAGCCCTGTGAGGGAGGGACTATTATTGTGCCCATTATCTGGGCCTCTCCCAATCCTCTCTGCTTCAAGCTGGCAGGCCATTTCCCCTCTCTGGGCCTCAGTTTCTGCAGCTGGGAAATGGGCTCCACCTGCAACAGAGGTGTCCAAAGATTAAAAGGTAATGCTTGAGAGGGAAGATAGAGTGTCACCCACTGCCTAGTGAGATGCGATACATTTTGTATAATTGAGAGGAGGGATTGTGTCTGAGCTGGTCAGTGAAGCCAGGAGTGTGGATCTCAGCCATTGTGACCAGAGCCAACTCCCTGCCTTCCTGTGTGTAGGATGGGGAACCACTAGAATTAATAGCTAGACCCTATTGAGTTGAATTATTGTTCTGTGCCTGGCACCATTCTGAATAAACTACCCTTCATTAATTCACTTGATCCTAGCAGTGACTCTGGGTGGTAGCTGGTGTCGTCTCATTTTACAGATGAACAGAGAGATACAGAAATTAATGAGGCCTACGATCACACATTTAAGATGTGATGATGCTGGGGTTAGAGCCCAGGGTGGGCTGGCTTCAAAAATTCCGTGCCCTAGCCAGCTTTCCTGAACTGCCTGTGTGGAAACCACTGGCAGTGGTGTGCCCCAGCTGTGGGCCTCTCTGGGACAGAAGCCGCTGCTGGGTTCTTTGGTTTCTCAGGACCGGCCAACTTTGAGAAGGCAAAGCAAAGCCATGTCTTCCAAATTTTCAAGAGTATTCATGTCACCTGACACTTGTTAGTGTTCAGACTCTGAATCAGGAGATCTGGATTTGGGGCCTGAGATGCTGAGCTCCTAACAAGCTCCCAGGAGGTGCTAACATTGCTGGGCCACGGACCACACTTTGAGGAGCAAAACCCTAGGCAGCCGCCTACCTGCTCTGATTATGTTATTCCAACAAATAACTTCCTGAACACCTGCTGGGGACTGGAGGAGGTACAAAGGTGGGTGGAGGGGTGGCCCTTATCAGTCTGTTTCCACAGGAGGCAAGACTGGAAAATCTCATGGCCCTCAGGTGTTCAGTGTCATGGAGGGCGATGCTGATACACGGCTGTCACTGTAATAAGAGTAACGATGCTGCCATTTGAGTGTTTGTGGGTACCAGGCACCTGGGTGATTTATCTCACAGAATCCTCTGGACAGCGCGACAAAGCAGATGTTTTTGTCCCCGTTTACAGATGGTGAAACTAAGGCATGACAGGTGAAGTGGCTTGTTCAATGATATGCAAAATCTGACAGCCTTGAAGCTGTAGGCTGCAGAGGGAGCCAATCCAAGTTGCAACAGCCCAGGCCCCCCTCTCGTGCAGAGTATTGAGGCTCAATGTCTAACATACCTTTTTCTTTCTCTTATTTGAATGTTCACTCTGTTTCAGGCACTGTTCTAACTGCTTTGTGTATATTAACTCATTTAATGCTCACAGCAGTCCTTTAAAGTAAGTCCTATTATGGGACTTCCCCGGCGGTCCAGTGGTTAAAATTCCACTTTCCAGTGCAGGGGGTGCAGGTTGGATCCCTGGTCAGGGAAATGAGAACATATATGTTGCAAATATTTAAAAAAAAATATTATTTTTATAATATTATTTTCCTGTTATTATCTTCATATACATATAAGGAGACTGAGGCTCAGATAGGGGAAGGAACTTGTCAAAGTCACATGGCCAGAAAATAGCAGAGCTAGAGGTGAACCCAGACCCACCCAAGATGGAGGTAGATGCTGTTAACTGCTTTGCAGATTTACATCCCACTTTGTGGGGGCAGGGGCAGAGTTAGAATCAGGGTGGTCGTGGGCCTCAGACAGACTGAGCAGGGATGCTTGCCTCACCGCTTAGCAGCTACAAGGGCTCAGGTGGACAGTTCCCTGAGCCCCAGTTTCCTTCTCTGTAAAGTGGGCTGAGAAAGCCAGGGTCACGCAGTTCTTGGGGGGAAATGGATGCTGACTGGGGCCGGTGACGCACCTGGCTGGCGGGCAGGTCCTCGGGGCGCACTTCCTCCCTGGGGAGCGCGGTGGGGGCTGCGGTAGCTCTCCACCTGCACCTGCAGCTCTCACTCGCGCCTCTCGTCTTCCGGCCACAAAGCCCACTGGCTTAGCACCGCTGTGGCTCTTGGGGCCTTGCTGTTACGAGAGCCACCTGTTTAAAGAAAAATGCGACCTGGCCGGGAGGAGCCCTCCAGCCTTACCCGTCACAATGCACGTGGCAGTTGGGAGGGAGGGGAAGGGAGAGATTGGGCTTCCTGAAGCCTTGTGCTTCACAGAGGAAGAAGCAAGGGCCAGAGAGCGGAGGTGCGGTGTCCGGGGTCACACAGCGAGGCTGGGCAGGGCAGGCAGGGCAGACAGCCCCCCGAGTCGATGTCTGACCTCAGGGTGGGCTTGGCCTGCGTGGGAAGGGCCCCTGGGAGCTGAAAGAAGCTTGTCTGCCTGCCTTGTTGTCCTGGGGGATGGCCCTGGGCTGGAGAAGGGTAGGACTGTGGCCTGGATTTGGACAGGGGAGAAGAAAGGCCAGGGCAGCCAAGGTGAGGGTCAAGCCTGTATCTCGAGAGGGTTGGGGGCCATCTCAGCCTCAGTCCTTAGGTTCTGAGGCCCCAGAGGAGCAAGGTCAGGGGAGAGACAGTCTTTGGGGTTCTTAAGGGAGTTGCTTTTCTGAACCTTAATTTCCCCATCTGTAAAATGGAAATCATATTTGTATCCACCCTACCTAAAACACCAAGTGCAGGCCTGGGTGAGTGGGCAGGCCAATGCTAGCTGCTATTGATCACCCTCATTATGGTTATTAATCATCCTGTTTAGATTTGACCAGCACTGACTCAGCACCGATATGCAGGATGAACAGAGTGTGCTGTGGTGCTTACGACCTCCCTCTTTAGAATCAAACAGCTTCTGGGTGTGGCACTCATTAGACTGTGCCCTAGGGCAAGTTCTTAAATCTCACTGAGCCTCAGTCTTCTTATCTATAAAATGGGGGTAACCTCGCTGAGTTCCTAGGCTGTTGCCCCATAGGTTGACCTCTGGCTGAGGACACACCTTGCCATCTGTGAAACCCCATGGGGAAGCTCACAGAGGCCCAGGGAGCTCAGCTGGGCCCTGAGTCTGCCAGAGGCACTGAGGGACTGCTCGGCCCTTTCTCTCTGTACCTCGGAGCTACAGGTGCAGATGGGGCTGAGCCCAGAGGACTTCTTGGAGGAGGTGTGGTTGAAACAATGGCAGCCCTGAGGCTACTCTGTCTCCTGACATCACCCCCCAAATTGGCTGAGGGGCTGTGGTGGTGTGAGGGCACTGACCCCTGGTGTTGCCCAACTCGGTGCCGAAAGTGGGGCTGAGAAGGGTCATGGGCACCTGTGGCTCCTCCCGGTACCAACTGCAGCACCCGCGTCCTGGGGGCTGGTCAAGCCACCCTGGCTACTCTGCCCCATCTGGGTTCTCTGCCAGGCCCAAGGTGGGTAGGTCAGCCCTTCCTTGCTGCAGAGAGGACATAGCACTGCTGACCCAGGACAGGGAGGGGAGAAAACAATCACTTAGTTGTTCAGCACCTCCTGCTCTGCGGGGCTCTGTCTCAGGCACTGGGGGCACAGCAGGATAGCGCAAAGTCCCCGCTTTAAGGGAACTGAGAGTCAGGGACACAGGCATGATAAGTAGGTGGACTGAAAAAGTCAGTGGGATGGGGACTTCCCTGGTGGTCCCAGTGGTTAAGACTCTGAGCTCCCAATGCAGGGGGCATGGGTTCGATCCCTGGTTGAGGAGCTAAGATCCTGCGTGCTACACAACGTGGCCTACAACATTAAATAAATAAATAAAAATAAAAGTCAGGGAGATAAAAACAAAATGGGTATGTTTGGTGAGTTGGGGGTGGGGTGCGCTGGGGAGAGGTAGTCTCAGTTCAGGCGTGCCTTGAAGGTAAACAGCCTGGCCAGTCGTGAGTGGGAGTCAGATCTGGGAGTGTCTGGTCCTAGAGTTCAAGTCCTGGGTCCTCGTCCTGGCCCTGCCACTGACACCTTGTGTGACACCTTTGTGGTTGTTGTTTAGTAGCTAAGTCATGTCTGACTCCTTGCAATCCCATGGACACTATAGCCCGCCAGGCTCCTCGGTCCATGGGATTCTCCAGGCAAGAATACTGGAGTGGGTAGCCATTCCCTTCTCGAGGGAACCTTCACGACCCAGGGATCAAACCTAGGTCTCCTCCACTGGCAGGCGGATTCTCTACCTGTGCGTCCAGGGACCTTGGGGAGTGCAGATTCCTTCCTGGGCCTCACCTGCCTGCCTGGTATCTCCTGAGAGCACAGATTCCCTGTGTTCCCCACAGTGCCTGGCACCTGGGGGTGGGGGGCTTAGTAAATATTTTTTGGTAACTGGGGATGTTTCCTGTTCAGACCTGGAGGATTTCCTGTAGTTCTGTCAGATGCTGGCTGTGAGTCAGCCTCGTGGAGAGTGAGTGCAGCGGGCGGGGTTTGAGATTCCCTCACCCCGCCCCCCACCCCAGCACTCTGGAGGCCTAGTGCAGATGTGCTGCAAGCTCTAGGGAGGTAATATGGCCGGTGGACAGGACTTGGGTTAGAGGTGGAGGGGCTTGAGTTCTGCCCCAGCTCTGCCCCTGTTGGTCTTGGTAACCCGGCAGGTTCCTGAATTTCTGAGCTCAGCTTGGCAAGTCCATTTCCCCATCTGCAACACGGAGCTAGGATGTCCCCTGAGGAGCTTGCCTAGGGGCAAAGATGAAAGGAAATAAAGGGTCTGATAACAGTAAGCAGCTCCTCACATCTGAGGTTAGGCCTGCAGAGACAGTGGAGCAGGAGCTCAGTTCAGACCTGGGAACAAATCCTAACTCCATCACTGCCCTTGCATCCTTGGATACTTTTGTGACCCTCAGTTTCCTCATGTGTAAAATGGGAGTGAAGTCCCTTCCTCCCTGGTTGTAAGGATTATATTCAGTTCAGTCGTTCAATCGTGTCTGACTCTTTGCGACCCCATGGACTGCAGCACGCCAGGCCTCCCTGTCCCATCACCAGCTCCTGGAACTTACTCAAACTCATGTCCTTCAAGTCAGTGATGCCATCTAACCATCTCATCCTCTGTCGTCCCCTTCTCCTCCCGCCTTCAATCTTTCCCAGCAAGGATGATATAAAATGATGGATATAGATGGTCCAGAACATAGGAGATGGTAAATTTGAGGTCACTGCTATTTCTTTCCCCTGAAGGGGGCCGACAGAGCTGGGTCCCCCCACCCCCACTGTCTCTGAGCTTGTGCCTGCTTGTCATCTGGGGTAGGCTGACAGCTTTCTTCATGGGTCACCTGTTTTCCAGAAAGTGCAGTGGGAGGCCTGCCTGAGCATGGACCGCCCGCCAGTGCAGGCAGTTCCTGACCTTTGTTCCTCCCCTGAAATGTGTCTGGGCAGCTTCCCAGGAGGCCCTGAAGAGCACAGGGGGTGGGCGCAAGAGGCAGGCTCTGCTTTCCCTCCCCCCGGGGCCCCCTTGCCACCTGTATCCTGTGGGCTCCCTGAGGCCTCCTTCCCAGGGGAACCAGCCAGTTCCTGCTCCCTGAACATGTACCGTGTCTGGTGCTGCAGCTGGGCTTCCCTGTGGGGCTGGTCTCCCATCTGGACCACACCCTCAGGTCTCTGTCCTCTGTTCTGACTTCCTTCAGCCTGCTTTCCACACAGCAGCCAGAGGAAGCTTTTACCAGGACTCCCCTGTGGGAAACCCTTCAGCAAATTGCCCTTTCCTGTGACCTGTGAGATCTCCCTGCCCTCCGCCTGCCTAACTCTCTCTCTGGCCTCATCTCTCACCAGCTGATTCAGACACTTAATGCCCGAATGTCCCGCTGATAGGAGACTTGTCCTTGTCCTTTCCCCCTGCTGACTCCTCCTCTAGTTTCTCCTGAGAGGGAACCTCTCCTACCTTCTTGTAACCATTTGTCAGCTCTTCAGCTTCTGGGGGCTCCAGGTGTCCCTTGCGGTCACCTCACTTTCACCTGCTGCCGTGGTCCCGGTGCTGCTTCCTCTCATGTGTGTCTCTCAAAACTCTCTGCCTCCCTCATGAGGGAAAAGGGGATTGGGTGTAGGGCCCACCCAGATATGCAGAAGGCAGTGGCAACCCACTCCAGTACTCTTGCCTGGAAAATCCCATGGATGGAGGAGCCTGGTAGGCTGCAGTCCATGGCTTCGCGAAGAGTCGGACATGACTGAGCAATTTCACTTTCACTTTTAACTTTCAATCATTGGAGAAGGAAATGGCAACCCACTCCAGTGTTGTTGCCTGGAGGATCCCAGGGACAGCGGAGCCTGGTGGTCTGCCGTCTGTGGGGTCGCAGAGTCAGACACAACTGCAGCAACTTAGCAGCAGCAGCAGCCACCCAGATAATCCAGGAAAAACTCCTCAAGATCTTTCATCCCATCTTTTGCCCTGTATGAAAGTCTATGTTCTGGGGATTAGGATATAGCTGTCTTTTGGGGGGCTCACCATTCAGCCCCCTGCACCAGCTGCAGGGGCTGGGGAGGGCACTCCTCCCTCTTGAAATCGGCTCACCTCTCACCTTCTGCAGCCTGCACGCTCCTGGCTTCCCTTCCATCTCTCTGGCAGCTCTTCTCCAGTCTCACACGCTTCTGTAAGCCACTGGGCACTGGTGCTTGCCCAGGCTTCCTTTCCTGCTCTTTCCTCTACATTCCCTCCCTGGGGGAGCTCATTGAAGACCACAGCCTTCATAGTCCTACTCACAGCTCCAGCCTGGATCTCTCTGGGAGCTCCAGACCTGCACAGACGCTGGCTCAGTCCAGGTGCACGTGAAGATCTCAGGGGCATCCCCACTTCACATACCCAAGATCACACTGACTGCGCTTCTCTCCCCACGCCTCCACCCCTCCTCCCTGTTCAGAGCTTGACCTCTCCCTGGGCTCTCTGTCTCAGAGGCAGAATCGCTTCTCACCCAGGCCTGACCTGAAACATCCTCCTTGACACCCCTTTCTGTCCACCTGGCATGTCGGCCTCACCATCCCAGTCCAAGACACCATCATCATTCAAAAACTTGACTGCAGCTGTCTCTAGCTAGGCATTGCCCTCTTCAGCATCAAACCCATGTCTCTGTCACTCTCAGATCAGAACCCAATCCTCCTTGTGTCCCTACAGCCTCTCCAGTCCCACCAGTGCTCCCCTCTCTGGACCTGTGTTCAGTCCTTCTCACACCATATTCTACTCCCACTGCATGGCCTTCGTACATGCTGTTCCCTCTGTCTAGGTGCTCTTCCAGGCTTCCTGCTCACCCCCGCTTTTGCCTGTTGCTGTTCAGTCTCTAAGTCATGTCCGACTCTTTGATACCCCATGAACTGCAGCACACCATGCTTCCTTGTCCTTCACCATCTCCAGGAGCCTGCTCAAACTCATGTCCATTGAGTCAGTGATGCCATCCAACCATCTCATCCTCTGTTGCCCCCATCTTCTCCTGCCCTCAATTTTTCTCAGCATCAGGGTCTTTTTTAGTGAGTCAGCTCTTTGCATCAGGTGGTCAAAGTATTGGAGCTTCAGCATCAGTCCTTCCAATGAATATTCAGGGTTGATTTCCTTTAGGAAATCTCATCCTTAGCTCTTAGCTCAACCTCTGCTTTCTCTGGGAAACCATCATCAGCCCTCTAGCTGAGTGAGTTCTTTTGTTTGTTACCTCTTTGGTAGGTCTGTGTTCATGCCTCCCAGGAGCTGACTTGGCTTGTGACTGTGCATTCACCAGTGTGACATTTACTTAACGTCTGTCTCTCTTGCTGGACTGTAAGCCTCATGGGACCAGGACTCCTCCAGTGCAGAGAATGTGGGTTGGATCCCTGGTCAGGGAGCTGAGATCCCACTTGCCTTGTGGACAAAAAACCCAAAACATAAAAGAGAGGCAATATTGTGATAAATTCAATAAAGACTTAAAAAAAAAAAAAGAAGAAAGAAACTGGAGGCTCAGAGAGGTGAGGTCACCTGTCCAAGGTCAAACAGCTGGTTGGCAGTTCCCTGCCCTTCAGTGTTCCCAGCGCAGAGTACTTTTCGAGAATCCAATCTACTTTTGGCTGAGTGGGCATTCAATTCATCTTGTCGGGGAATCCAGCAACTCACTGGATGCAGAGTCTGCGACAGAGTCGGTTCTTTGTCGGCTGAATGATTTCCGGAGAGATCTGATTACTCTGATATCCTGCTGATGGGGGGCTTGGCGGCCCTGGCCCTGCTGGCCCCCTGGGGGCCCCAGGCTGGGTTTCCCACACAGGAGACAGCTCATGTGGGTGCTCCCAGGATGCCCTTGGGCCAGTGGGTCCCTGGCTACTCCCTCCCCAGCCAGGGTGACCACTTCTTGTCCAGACTCCCAAGTTCCAGAGAAGGCCCCACCCTAGTAGATATGTTTATTAAAAAATGGTCTGAGTCTCTCCCTGGCTGGGGAAAAGCTCTTCCAGAGAGATGGCAGTTGCTTCCCCACCGTCTCCCAGCACCTGCTCTGCTTTTCTTAACATCCTGTGCGAAAGACCCTGGCCGAGAGGCAGGGGCTCTTGCCCATAGGCTAAACCTGCCACCTTTTAAAATCCTTAAATTGTTCTTAGACAGGGAGGCAGTCTTTTTGGCTGTTGAGGAAACAGGCTCAGAGAGCTCAAGTGTCTTGTCTAAGATCACACAGCCAGAGAAGAGGCAGAGCTGGGAGTCCAGTCTGATGAGCTGGCCCCCAAATCCCTGTCTGTAAGCTCTTTGCTTTGGGTCCCGAGTGTCGTTGGTGGGGATGAGCATATGGGATAGGATCACCAAGATAGCCAAGTAGTTAGTGCCCTTTCTGGGGTTGTGGGAAGATCTTTTAAGAAAAAACAAAAACTTTAGTTTGTATTGGAGCATAGCCAATTAGGGCTTCCCAGGTGGTGCTAGTGGTAAAGAATCCACCTGCCAATGCAGGATACGTTAGAGACTCTGGTTCAACCCCTGGGTTGGGAAGATTCCCTGGAGGAGGGCATGGCAACCCACTTCAGTATTCTTGCTTGGTCTTCCCTGTGGGGAAGCGACTTGGAACACAAGGGGAGAATGGATATATGTATGTGTATGGCTGAGTCCCTTTGCTGTCCTCCTGAAACAAACACATCGCGTTCCAAGTCGCTTCAGTCATGTCCAGCTCTTGGCAACCCCATGGACTATAGCCCACCAGGCTCCTCTGTCCTGGGTTCTCCAGTTTATGGGTGTTTGTGTTCTCTCTTTTCCCCTCTGCGCCCTTGCAGGTAGAACTGCATGTCCACCTGGATGGCGCCATCAAGCCCGAAACCATCTTATATTATGGCAGGTAAGTCCACAGATAAGAGGCCTTCTTCCCCAGGAGGCCTCTGGAGAGTTCCACGTTGTTTGGATTGACTTACTGAAATCTCGTGACAACTTATGAGATGGGTATATTATTGTCCCCAGTGTACCAGCAAGGAAACCAAGTCAGGGTTGGGGAAGTGAGTTGTGATGTAAACAGGTGTGATCCTGAGTCCATGCCCCTGACCATTGCCCCAGTGAGCTGGAGGTTTCGATGAAGTATTGCACAAAAACTACTTAGCTGAGGGCAAGCATGCTAAGTGCTCCATAAATGTCACTTTATGATGATATTACTATTATTAATTATAACCTATGGTTCTGACTAAGTGGGGTGAAGCCACTGGGCTTATCTCTGCCTGTCCATTGCCCAATGTCAAGTACCAGCTGTTGGCACAGGGCCCCTAATGAGGCCATTAGGGTGGGTTAACCAGGTACCCAGATGGGATCTAATCGCAGGCACCCACTGAGGGGTCATATCACGCTCATTAGTGGAGCAAGAATCTGAGAGTGTCCAGGGCAGGTTAGAAGGAGGAGGAAAGGGAGGAGCCCTTGTAGGGCAGCTGGTTGGGTTTTCTGTTTCCCACGTCCGCTTGGCATCCTGGGAACCATCTAGGCACTTCTTTGGGCTCTAGAGAAGGGGTGTGGGTTTGATCCAGCTGGAGTTTGATCATGAGGTCCGCAGGCAGGGGACCGGGGAGTCAGTCAGACTGGGATATGGACAGAACATGCTAGAGGCCTCCCTGGTGGGGTGGGCTGGGGCTGAGAGGGGGAAGCATGGGTGTGTCTGGTCTGATGCCTCCTCCACCCCAGCCAAATCCAGTGGCCTTTTACCTGCCCTGTGACTTGAGCCTTCGTTGACTGTTCTCACCTGTTTCTTTCTCTTTTTTTTTGGCTCCCATGCCACATGGTTTGCAGGATCATAGTTCCCTGACCGCCCTCGGCAGTGAGACTAGAGAGTCCCAACTCCTGGACCACTAGGGAATTCCCTCACCTGTTTCTTCTTATTCTATCTTGTCTCTGGGAGCTTTAATTTCTTTCTCAATCTCCTTCCTGACTTTGCCACTCTTCTCCAAAGCCCATTCTGAATCTGACCACTGTCTCTTCCCTGTCACCATCCTGGTCTGAGCCATTGGACTATTGCAACGGCTTCCTGACTGGTCTCCAGGTGTCCACCCTGACCTCCCCTATCTACTGTCCCCACAGTACTGGAGTCAGAACAATCATCATAGGACATTGTGCAATTGGTACACTTCCTTGCTCAAACCCTCCCCACTTGCTCGGGGTCAAAGCCAGTGTCCACACATGGCCCTTGCAGTTCTACAAAGCCTGTGTTAATCTCCTTGAACTCTTCTACTGCATCTTGGTTAGTTCATGCTAAGTGTTCTCAAACATGCCAGACCTAACAAGCAAAGAATTTGGGTAACTTACCCAAGATCACACAGCCTTTAAATAAGAGCTGGGATTTAAACCCAGGTCATTGGACTTGAGAGTCTGCCATCTTTCCTTGGACACACAAATAGTCTCATTTGTTCTTTCCTGTACCTTGAAAAGAAAGTGTGATCTGTGTTTTACTGACAAGGATGTGGAGGTCCTCAGGGGGACAGCTCCTGCCCAGGGTGTCTTGGCTCCTACTGGAGGAGGATGGACTTTGAACACCAAAGCCTGTGTTCATCCTCTTTATTGGGTTCTTATTCCTCTTGTTCAGTTGCTCAGTCATGTCCAGCTCCCTGTGACCCCATGGACTGCAGCCCTCCAGGTCTCCCTGTCCCTCACCATCTGCCAGAGTTTGCCCAGCTTCATGTTCATTGCATCGGTGAGGCTGTTCAGCCTTCTCATCCTCTGATTCCCTCTTCTCCTTCTGCCCTCAATCTTTCCCAGCATCAGGGACTTTTCCAATGGGTCATCTATTTGCATCAGATGACCGAAATACTGGAACTTCAGTTTCGGCATCAGTCCTTCCAGTGAATATTCAGGGTTGATCTCCCTTAAGATTGACTGGTTTGATCTTGCTGTCCAAGGGACTTTCAGGAGTCTTCTCCAGCACCACAGTTGGAAGGCATCAATTCTTGGCATTCTGCCTTTTCTTCCGTCCAGCTTGAACAACCATATGTGACCACTGGAAAGACCATAGCCTTGACTATACAGATCTTTGTGGGCAGAGTAATGTCTCTGCCTTTCAACACACTGTCTAGATGTGTCATAGCTTTCCTGCCAAGAAGCAGTTGTCTTCTGATTTCATGGCTGCAGTCCCCATCTGCAGTGATTTTGGAGCCTAAGAAGAGGAAATCTTCTTGGCTCTTAGTGTATCTCAACACCAAGCAAGGCAGAGAATTTTGAGCAACAACCAGGGCATGACCGTGGCTGACTGGGGAGCCATCTAAGAACTGAGCTTGGCCCTCGGTGGAGAGAGGTTTGGCTGCCGTGAGTGGCTGTGGGTGGCAGGGAAAAGTGAAAGTGTTAGCCACTCGGTTGTCGTGTCTTGACTCTTTGTGACCCTACCGACCATATGCAGCCCTCCAGGCTCCTCGGTCCATGGGATTCTCCAGGCAAGAATACTGGAGTGGGTTGCCATGCCCTCCTCCAGGGGATTTCCTGACACAGAGATCCAACCCGGGTCTCCTGCATTGCAGGTGGATTCTTTACTGTTTGAGCCACCAGGTGGGAAGGGACCTAGGAACAGTTCTTTCCTGTCTCAACCTTGGGTCCCAGGGAGGAGTTTTGCATCTTAGTCCAGCAGTTTCCAGAGGCCCAGTCCCCTGAGCGGTGCTGGACCGTCTCCTAGGGGACCGCTGCAGCAGCTCTGGCTTCTGCCCTGGTTTTCCTCTGTTCCCCACACCCCAGCCAGGAGAAGCTCTTTAAAAAGTACATCTTTGCATGTCACCCCCTTGCTTAGAATCCTTCAGTGGCTTCCCAGGGCTTTCAGGATAAGGTCCCAGCTCCTATGAAGCCCCCGTCTGGCCCTGCCTGCCCCTTGGTTCATCTACCACTGGCCCCGCTCTGATCTGCAGCTGCCCTGCTCTGGAATTTTCTCATTGCTTTTTCCTGGAGCTCTAGCAGGGCTCTGATCCTACCTGCCTGTATCTCTTTCTGCTCCCTCAGGGGAAAAGGACAATCTCACTCTTTGCTTAACTGTCACCTCCTCCAAAAAGCCTTCCCAGGTCACTCTATCTGTGGGGCAAAAATATCTCTCTTGGGTGGCTGTGGAGAAGAAGAGACTAATGGGAGAAATATTTAGGATGAAATAACTGGGGCTTGGGGACCAGCTGTTGATGAGTAAGGGAGATGGCATCTGGGGGAGGCTCCTGACTCAGGTTCAGGCAACTGAGTGTGTGGAGGAGTGTGTGCGTGCTAAGTTGCTTCAGTCATGTCCGATTCTTTTGCGACCCCATGGACTGTAGCCCACCAGGCTCCTCTGTCCCTGAGATTCTCCAGGCAAGAACACTGCAGTGGGTTGCCATGCCCTACTCCAGGGGACTTTCCCAATCCAGGAAGCGAATCTGTGTCTCTTGTGTCTCCTGCATTGGCAGGTGGGGTCTTTATCCTAACTAGCGCCAGGAAGGATGAGCCACATTAGGAAATGTGGAGCCTAGGAGAGGGTGGGGCTTGGGGGAGGCACAAAGGGGGTGGTCAGACACAAGAGTCGCCTTGGTCTTGGCTATCTATCCAGGGCCAGCACACTGTGGGTCCTCAGATGGCAATGGGAAGAGGGAGAAGATTGAAAGCTCTGGATCTGGGACTTCCCTGGTGGTCCAGCAGTTCAGACTCTCCACTTCCAATGCAGGGGGCACGGGCTCGATCCCTAGTCAGGGAACTAAGATTCTCCATGCTATATGGAGTAGCAAAAGAAAAAAAAAAAAAAAAAAAGTTCTGGATCTCTGGATTGGTCCAAGGGGCCTGTGGCAAATGTGGCCACTGTGTTTGGAAATATGGGAGCTGGTGGCTTAGCCTTACTGTCTCTGCCTTCCACCCACCAGCTCCCAGAAAGATATGCCAAATATAGCATCTAACAACTGGTACGGGCTCTGCAGAGGCCGTGGTGACTGGGGATGGCCTCATGAGGGTGACTTTGAGGCAGGCTGGCCAGCAGGGGAAGGCCCAGGGGGCACTGAGCACCTGACCTTGGTGCCAGGACCACACCATGAGCATCATCTTCCCTGGGAACACCTGGCAGGGATGGAGGCCTGACTAGGAGCTTGAGCACCAGGGTGACCCCTGGTGATACCCACAGGACACTCATGAGGCCTGGGGTCACCTTGAAGTGGAAGAGGACATGTTTAGGGGGATTTAGGGAACAGGTATTTATGTAGAGAAACATTTTAGTATTTTAATAACAAGCTATTAAAAGGACTGCAACACTTTGGTCCATTTTTCATTTCTTTGGCAGTGTCATCCCTTCTGTCTTCTGTTCTTGCTCTGCCGGTCACTGGAGGCCGAACCTCTTGGTTGAAGCACTTAATATTCTTAATCATTTGCTTGTATTTTTTATCTTGTCTTTTGTTCTACTTGCAGGAGGATTTTCTCAATTCTATTTTCCATTCCTTTTATATTACATCCTGATGTTCACTGCCCTATTCTTCTAGATCTCCAAAAGCTCTTTCTTCCTCCCTGAATGTCCCCTTTTTAAAAAGGACCGTTCTCGTTTCAAGGATGGAGCATTGTCTCCTCTCCTTGAGGCTGTTCGTTTTAAGGTTTTTAAACTTTCTCTGCCTGTTTGTTTCCTACAGTTCCTTTGATCTCTTGACCCTCATGGGAGAAGCATCTCTTGACTGTCTGGGGTTCTCTGCCTGTTGCTTTTATCTTACAAGTGGAAAAACCGAGGCCTGGGGTCACTCATGGTTGGGGACAGGGCCCAGAAGAGCAGAGAAGTGAGGAAGCCAGCCCAGCATTGCACCCAGTGGGCCCCAGCTGGGAGGAGGCAGGGAGCTCTGCCCTGGAGCAGAAGGGCTGTTCTCAGCCAGCCTGTACTGAGCGGCCACGTGTGGGGGGCTGTGGGCAGGGAGGGGAGAGAGCTGGGGAGGCCCCGGTGCTCTGCCAGGACAATGGGCCGGGCCAGCCTCTCTGATGTGCCGGCCACCAGAGGGTGGGGTGGGGAAGTCCGGCGCCGGCCCCTGCCCCGGGCATTGTGTGCTGCAGTTCTTGCCCCTGATAACCCTTGACCCGGCACAGGATCAGATAGCTCTACAGTGAGCTTGCCCTTGCACGTTGCATGTTCCCAGGCACCCGTGTGTGTGTGTGTGTGTGTGTGTGTGTGTGTTCATGTGTTAAATGGGCTTTAACACCAGTTGTCCTCCTTGAGATTTGTTGGCTGGTCATGGCTTCGGTGACAGGAGGTCCTGGAAGGATTTGGATCCTGGTTCTATACGCCCTGGGCCTCAGTTTTCCCATCTGTCCAATGAGAGGAGCTGGATACCTGCACCCTGTGAGGAACTGGTAGGGTCCTGCCCAGGGTTATCCACCATCCTCATTGTTTTGTCCCCAGGAAGAGGGGCATCCCCCTCCCCGCCGACACACCAGAGGGGCTACAGAACATCATCGGCATGGACAAGCCACTCAGCCTCCCAGGCTTCCTGGCCAAGTTTGACTACTACATGCCTGCCATCGCGTGAGTCTTCCCACCCCGCAGGCCCTGGGCAGCGTCATGCCATGCTGCCGGCTCCCAGCCTGCACGCCTCAGCCTGTGGGGCAGGGGAAGGCACTGGGCCACCCTGCTCTACCTCTCAGCGTTGGCTGCACTCCTGCTGCAAATCTCCCATGCCTTTGGGCCTTGGTTTTCCCTTCTGGAAAGTGGGTGTGATGGGCTGAAACTCCTCTCCTTCCATAGCAAAGTGACAGAATGTGGGGGGTTGAGAACACAGATCCTAGTATCAGAATCTTTCATGAGATAATTGCGACACTGGGGAGATTTGCCCTCTCTGGGCCTCAGTTCTCTCATCTAGACTACAGGGCTTATGACCCTCTCCCTCCCAGGCTGGGGTTTGGAATGGACACAGCGCTGTCCTCAGCAAGCCCCCTGTTACTATGAGGACAGTTGCTACCTTTATTGATAGCCAGGCACTGCTGATTTGATGTTACTTTTCATTCCTTCCATTTTTAAATTTATTTTTCATTCCTTCCATTACAAAAAAAATAGACTCTCTTAGATATAGAAGAAGGTAATGTGTACAGCTCACAGAACTGTCCTCATTGTAGTTGTTCACAGTCCTGAGAACTGGACCCCCTCCTCGTTGGCTCAGGAAAGTTGAAGGACCCTACTCAGGACTACAAAGCTGGCAAGGGGCAAATCCCAGATTCTTGTCCTGGTGTCACCTAGAGCTTCCTGGCATGAAGCAGAGTTTCCCAAGGCAGGCGATAACTGGGCCTTGGCAGTCAGTGCTGCCGGAGATCAGAGGGGGATGAAGTGGAGGGGGCTGGAGGAGGCAGGGAAGGCTGCCTGGAGGAGGAAGTATGGACGGATCCTTGGGAGGGAAAGGTGTGCTATTGTCCAGAGGGCTGGACCTAAGGAAAGTTCTGGAGAACAAGCTGTTGGAGGACCAGTGAGGAGGGTGTGTGAGTCGGATAGAAGCCCTTGGCTGCGTAAGTGGCAGGACAGGAATGAGGAGTCCTGGGGAAGGAAGGAAGATGTGTGCCAAGGCTGCTGGCTGCTTTCTGGAAGCTTCTGGACTCAGCCTGGAGGGCCCCAGGGACCCCATCCTTGGCCCATCAGTAGCTGCTATGGTACACATGCTGCCTCCCCCTGGACGCCCCGCACCAGGACACATGGATGGGCAGAGCTCATATACAGGCCGAGGTGCCTATCCTGCGCTGCTACCAGCTCCCGTCTCTTGGCCACAAGACAGAAGAGAGCCAGTTTCCTGAAGGCTTAAGGCAGTTTTGATTTGCATTTCCTTGGTGATTAGTGACGTCAGGCACCTTCTCGTGTGCCTGTTGGCCATGTGTATGTCTTTTGACAAATGTCTATTCAGGTCCTCTATTTTCTAAAACTATTTATTTATTTGGCTGTGCTGGGTCCTAGTTGTGGCCTGTGGGACCAGTTCCCTGACCAGGGATCGAACCTAGGCCCCCTGCATTGGGAGCACAGAGTCTTAGTCACTGGACCAACAGGGAAGTCCCCCTTTGCCTATTTCTTTTTTTCAATCAGTTTTTGTGTTGTTTGCTTTGCTGTTGAGTTGTAGGACTTCCTTCCACATTCGGGGCATTAGCCCCTTACCGCATGTGTGGTTTGCGAACACTTTCTCCCATTCGGTAGGCTGCCTGTCACTCTGCTCCTGTTTCCTTTGCTGCGTGGAAGCGCTTCAGTTTGGTGCAGTCCCCCTCCTCTGGTTTTGTTGTTGCCTCTGTGTGTCCTTTTCTCCTATTTCTCCTCCCTGCTGGCCTACATCTGTCACTCAAGAAATATTTCAGCGGCTGCAGTGTCCGAGACTCTGTCCTTGGCTGAGGGATCGTAGCCATGACAAGACAGAAGGGTCCTTGTCTCACGGAGACTCTGTTCTAGGTTGGGGAGGTGAAACCCAGCTAATAAAGAAACCACATGATCTGTCATGTCAGCTGGCGATAAGTGGCAGGGAGAAAACTGAAGCCCAGGGGAGGGGGCTGGAGACGGCGAGGGGCTGTTTTAAAATGAAGTGGCCAGGGAAAGCCTCCCTGAGGAGGTGAGGCTGGAGCCGGGCTCTGAATGGAGGGAGCAGGGAGGACAGGGTGATCCGAGGAGGAGCCTGCAGGCCAGGGAGCTGCACACACGAAGGCCCCGACCTGCGAACTAGCTTGACTGCTCACTGGGTGGAAAGGCGGCCCTGGAGGCCTCAAGGAAGGAGCGGGGAGGTTGGCAGGGATAGGATTATGCAGGCCTTGTGGGCGGGGTCTCGGAGTTGACATTTCCTCTATGAGGTGGGACGCCATTAGTGTTTAGAGTGAAGGAGCGACACTTTTATTTTTGGCAGCATCGGGTCTTGGTTACAGCACTCAGGATCTTTCATGGTGTGACGTGAGATCTTTCGTTGAGGTGCGGGACTCTAGTTGTGATGCAGGGTCTCTCCAGTTTGGTGCAGGACTCTCTAGGTGAGGTGCGGGGTCTCTCTAGTTGCAGCACGTGAACTTAGTTGCCCGGCAGCCTGTGGGATCTTGGTTCCCTGACCAGGGATTGAACCCTGGTTCCCTGAACTGCAAGGCAGATTCTTACTGTACCAGGGAAGTCCCAGAGCAGTGTTCTTTGATTTCCGTTTTTAAAAGACTGCAGTAGCTGCTGTACCCGGGCAAGTGTGGAGATGGAGAGGCTGGTGAGGTGGTCGAACTGGGCTGGAGGGGGCGAGGATTGGCATCGAGTTGGGAAGCAGAGCTGACAGGATGTGCTGGGCTTCTAGGATCTTCTCCAGTTGAGGCCCAGAGCTTGTGGCTGGGGGATGAGAGATTGGGAGCCCCACGTGGGTTTGGTCTGCCATGGGTTGGGGACAGCTTTGTCACTCCTGGAGCTCCCAAGGGGCCTGGGGAAGGTTGTCTCGAAGCCCTCTCTTCCCTTCCCAGGGGCTGCCGGGAGGCCATCAAAAGGATTGCCTATGAGTTTGTGGAGATGAAGGCCAAGGAGCGCGTGGTGTACGTGGAAGTGCGCTACAGCCCGCACCTGCTGGCCAACTCCAAGGTGGAGCCAATCCCCTGGAACCAGGCTGAGTGAGTGACCCAAGGAGTGTCATGGTGGGGTAGCCTGGCCGGGCCTGGGGCCGAGGGGCACACTGGCAGCTCTGGCCCACACAAGACTTTGATCTTGCATCCTGAGCTGGTCCGCAGCCTCAGCAAGATGGGCCTGACTCTGCCATGAGGGACGTGGTCCCCATCCCTCACCCAGGCTTCTGGTCTTACCTTGGGCAGAAGCGTTTGGCTGTGTCTTGCCATCCGTAGTCCCAGGCACAGGCCTGTGGTCTAGGAACGTGAACTTGCATATCCAGTGACATCTAGGGGTCACTTCCTCACCCAGTAGCTGAAGCGATATGACCCATTCTTGCCCCTTCTGCCTAGACCCCAGGGATGACCCCCGTGGTACCTCTCAACTGCCTTGCCCCCTTCTAGCCATGACTCTGACTTGTGGACAAGTGGGAATCAGAACACCTTAGCTTAGCAGAGCTCTTCATCTTGAGTAGGGGGCTGTCTGATGACCCCCCAAGTTGGGACAGCACTTCCGGGTCTGAAAGCCCCCCAGACAGACCCAAGGAAGATGGAAGGGGGTGTCCTAGGCCTTGGGGCCGTCTCCCTTGGCCTTTCCGCAGAGGCAGTGGGTTAGTGGGGCTGAGGGCTTCTCCTGGAAGACCCCTCCTTCCTCTCTCTCCTCCCTCTTCCGTCCCAGCCTCTGTCCTTTACACCTGCCTTTGTCTCGGGCCCACGCCTCTCTTCCCCACACACAGAGGGGACCTCACCCCGGATGAGGTGGTGTCGCTGGTGAGCCAGGGTCTGCAGGAGGGGGAGCGGGACTTCGGCGTGAAGGTGCGGTCCATCCTGTGCTGCATGCGCCACCAGCCCAGTGAGTGTGACCCCGGCCCCGGCCGCCCATCTGATGCCACCACCGTGACCTGGTCTCCTCTGTGTCCCCCCACCCCCACCCCACAGTCTCCCTTGAAACCATCAGCTGGACCGTGGTGGGGCTTCCTTCCGGGCAGGCTCAGAACTTCCTGCAACAGACTTGGCTCCCCAGGGAGTCTGAGCCTGAGGGCCATGTGACCTGCAGGAGGCTCAAAACCAAGGGAGCCTGCACAATAGAGAGACGCCTAAGCCAGGTTCCCATCAGTGCGCAGTCCCCGCTGGAGACTCTGTGGGCTGTGCCCCCTCCTGTCGGAGCTGCGGAACTTGGGACTAGGGTCTGAGCTCTGGGGCCTGAAGGGTCTCCCTGTGACTCACACTGGTCACATCTCCAGGGCTTGTGCTTCCAAGGCTGGGTGACTCTGGCCAGATCACATCACCTCTCTGGACTTCAGATACGCCTTGTCACAGGAAGTGACCGTACTCACCCTATTCTCTGCCCTACGGAGGAGTGAGACCTCAGTGAGGGGCTGATGTCAACCCACAGGGCCTCCCTGGACAGAGTGGCTCGTATTCTCTCTAATCCTCACAGGGGCCTAAGAGGCAGGACCAATTTGACATTGGCGGTTGATAAATTCAACCACCATTTATCCCCATTTGACAGATAACGAAACTGAGGTAGAGGCTCAATCAGCAAAGCACAAAGCCCCGGATCAGAAGCCAGGGCCATCTGGTTGCAGAGTCTGTGGTGTGGTTCATTCTTTACGATGACCTCACTGGTTGCAAGTGTGTAGTAGTTAGGAATACGTTTAGTAACACGAGTGTGAGTTACGTTTCAGGTTTAAATGTTAACCTGTGTGGACCTCCAGCCCCTCTGCTGAGTTGACATGGGTGTCGGGGATTGAGAAAGAGAACTGCCTTTTGTCCTTTACTGAGCCCAGGCCCTGCCCTCAGGGTGTCAGCCACGGGGCCTTGGCAAAAGCATCCCTGTGACCTTGTGCCACAGTGGGTGGCGTCCGCTCTGTGAGGAGGGGACGCTGAGGCCCAGAAGGCTGTGGAGTCAGGCCTGGAAGACGGGACCCGGGGCCCTCTGCCTTGCGCTGGCCTTGAGTGGGAGGCAGGGGTGTGTGGGGTGGGAGGTCTTTCTCCTCCGCGCTGCTGCCAGAGGCCCGGCGGGCATCTCGCCCACAGGCTGGTCCTCCGAGGTGGTGGAGCTCTGTAAGAAGTACCGAGAGCAGACTGTGGTGGCTATTGACCTGGCTGGAGATGAGACCATTGAAGGCAGCAGCCTCTTCCCTGGACACGTGCAGGCCTACGCGGTGGGTCCTGGGGGAAGGAGGTCAGGGAACTGCAGGCATGGGGAAGCCACATGCAGGGAGCTTATCTCCACCCTAGTAGGGCATGGTCATGTGGACCGGGGATCCCAAGGCCACCTGGGCTTCCAAGTGTTCTTGACTTGGGTCTAAAGTATTAGTGGCTTAGTCATGTCTGACTCTTTTGCAACCCCATGGACTGAGCCCGCCAGGCTCCTCTGTCCGTGGAATTCTCCAGGCAAAAAGTAATGGAGTGGGTAGTCTTTCCCTTCTCCAGGGGATCTTCTGAACACAAGGACTGAACCCCAGTATCCTGCATTGCAGGCAGATTCTTTACCGTCTGAGTCATCAGGGAAACTGTCTAAGGGGCTCTAGAAATTGGAACTCTGGTATGAAGAAAAACCCCACTGGATGCTGGGGGTCCTGCGTTGGAGCCTTTCTGCCTAATGATTTGCTCTGTGACCTTGGGCAAGACGGTCTCTTCTCTGGCCCTGTTCCAGCTGGTGGGATGACGGGGTTGAATGGAGCCAACCCCTTAAAACCTCATGACGTCCTTCCTGTGGAAGGGGTGAAGCTTGGGGTGGAGAACAGGAGCTCTGGAGTCTGCCTGGCTTCAGAGCTCAGCCCCCACTTCCTAGCTGTCTGACCTCGGTTGTGATCCCTTGCCCCTCCCTGTAAGACAAGTATCAGCGCAGTTGTGAATGTTACCCTCTGGTATCCAAACCAAGTACAGTGCCTGACACATAACAACTGTCTAATAAATGAGAGCGACCACTTACACGTGGTTACAAAAACAAAACCCACCCAGACCTCCCTTTCTGAAGGCAGGCCAGGCTGACTCAGCCCCAGGGTGCGGTGAAGGCAAGGCCCGCGGGGAGAACTCCAGGCTGCCCCTGAACTTGCCCTTGCCCTTCCAGGAGGCCGTGAAGAGCGGCGTCCACCGCACGGTCCACGCCGGGGAGGTGGGCTCCGCCGAGGTGGTGAAAGAGGTGAGTGGTGTGGGTTGGTGGAGGGGTCCTTCTTCCCGCTCCCCCCGCTCCCGAGGCCCACGCTGGGCTCCACGCTGCTTGTCCGCAGGCCGTGGACACGCTCAAGACCGAGAGACTGGGGCACGGCTACCACACCCTGGAGGATGCAGCCCTTTACAACACGCTGCGGCAGGAAAACATGCACTTCGAGGTGAGGGGCCGGGGAGGGGAGGACAGGGAGGCGGTGTAAGTGGGGTGGGGCCAGAGGGCGGGGTCAGGGGCGTGGGGGCGTGGCCTCGGGCCTAATTGCTGCTAGGTGGGGGAGAAAACCAGGGCTGACAGGTGTGTGGGACTCAGCTACAAGGCCACTGGCGTGACCAGGGCAAGAATGCTGCCTGGGCAGGTGGCTCTGGATGGGGTCAGGGGAAGGCGGGGGGTGGGGGGTGCGGTCAGCGTGGCCCGGGAGGATGTGGAGGTTCGTGCCAGCCACCCTCCGCCTCTTCCAGGTCTGCCCCTGGTCCAGCTACCTCACCGGCGCCTGGAAGCCTGACACGGAGCACCCGGTTGTTCGGTGAGGCCTGGTCCCACTCAGTTTCTGTTACTAGGAAAGCCAAGGGTGGAAAGGGGGTGCAGACACTGGGCGCTGGCCCCACTGGGTCTCTCGGGTATAGAATCTCTTCCAGTGCTTGGGAAGCAGGAATTATTGTCCTCATCCTACGACAAGTGAGGAATCCAAAGCTTGGATGTGGTGTAATTTGGCCAAGGTCACTCAGCTGTTGGAAAGCAGAGCTGGGGGCCCTATAGCCCCATCCAGCTCTAGCAGAATGCCCTGTTACCCACAAGGGAACATCCACACTCCAGCTTCTGCCTCCTAGCAATGAGGAAGATGAGTCTCTCTTGCCCGCGTGGTCTCTGGGCATTCTCCCAGCACCATCTTGACACTTCCCCCTGGAGTCTGTTCCCCTACCCATCCATCCAGTCCCACCCCATGGCCTTGGCCCTTCTTCAGGGTGTCCTGACAGAAGCCTCAGGAGGGCAAAGCTGACCCAGGAGAAGTTCACCAAGAACTCTGGGTGACCACAGTCAGGCCAGCACTGATGGTCTGTCTGCCAAGATTATGACAAGGAAGGGAGCTTGGGCTCCATTTACAACGGGGGCCCAAAGTCTGCTTTAGAACGTGAAGTGAGCGGTATCTACAGGACTTCCAAGTGGAGGTTCCTGGAGGCACGCGGGTTTACAGTCTGTGGGCTGGAGGAAGACTCGAGTCGTCTGAGCAGACATGGTGTTTGGAGGAGAGGGGAAGCCCTCAGCAGGTGGTGGAGCAGGAGGGCCTAGGAGAGAAACCCGGAAGGACAGTGATACTGAAGGGACGGGCAGAAGGAAAGCCAAGTAGTGGTGTCGGAGAATTCTAGGGAAAAGGTCAACAGTATAAAATTCTGCGATACAAGTCTGGTGAGGTAAGAGCTAGGAAAAGCCCTCTGGCCTCCACAAGATGGCAGTCAGAGACGGTGCCAAGAACAGTTTCCATGGTGGGTCTGAAGAGTCAGATCCCAGTGGGACTGAGGATAGCCGCGGCAGGAGGGGTGCAGACAACTCTTCCAGAGTGGCGGCTATGAAGGGGAAGGCTAGAGAGGGTGGTAGCTGGGGGGGGGGGGGGGTTGCTTTTTTAGCCCACCCCAAGCCCCCTTCTACCTGGCTCCTCTCCTGCCTTGAGCTGGCTCTAAGCCTGGCTGGATGCTTTCAGTCTTGAGTTGCTGGTTTTGTGGCCTTAAGACAAGGCACCGGAGTTCTCTGAATTTGTTTCTTCCTCTGTACAATGATGAGATCTTCCAGGCACGTCCAAGGGTGCCATGAGGCTCAGAGGAGGGTGGACGTCCATGAGTAATGGGGCGGGGGGCACTTCTCCCTTGCTCCCCTCCCCCATATCCAGGTTCAAAAACGACCAGGCTAACTACTCGCTCAACACGGATGACCCGCTCATCTTCAAGTCCACGCTGGACACTGATTACCAGATGACCAAGCGCGACATGGGCTTCACCGAAGAGGAGTTTAAGAGACTGGTGAGTGGCTGAGAGCCTTAACTCTGGGCTGTGTGAGTGTGTGGCCTGCAGGTCCTGGAACCTCTGGAGAACTAGGGGTGAGTCTCAACAGGCCAGGCCAAGCCAGACCCAGAGTTTGAGGTCTTCCACAGAGAAGACATCTGTGGCTGAGATCCTGGCCTGGGACTGATTTTCTATCCTGTGTTTGGCTCTAGTGCCCTGAGAGATCCTCAATGCTGTCAGCCATCTCCCCAGAAAGGGGCTCAGCTCTACATCCTACATGTGGTTTGCAGGCCACTCCTGGACCCCAGGATGAGCCCTTGATTTCAGTGGTTCTGATACCCCCAGTTTGTCCCCGCAGGACTCTCTGGCCCCACACATCCTGCCCTGTCTTCAAAGGTTTCTCCAGCCTCCTTCCCGCATCTGTGTGTCACGTCCCATCACTTTAAGAACACAGACCCTCATGGTCTCTGCTCTGGCACTTGCTGCCTGTGACCCCGGACAAGGGCTCCCCACACTGAGCTTAACAAATTGCCCGTGTTTAATGAAGAGGCTGGACTGTGACTAGATTGCCAAGGGCTCCCTTCCGTGCTGTCTGGTTTACATGCTGTCTGTCGTGCTGGCCCTTCCAGAACATCAATGCGGCAAAGTCCAGTTTCCTCCCTGAAGATGAGAAGAGGGAGCTCCTTGATCTGCTCTATAAGGCCTACGGGATGCCCTCTTCGGCCTCCGCAGGTATGTTTCTGGTGGACCTGCTGGGCTGGTGTCCTGCCCTGGCTCCCGCCTGGCTTCTGGGGGCTTCTAGCAGGATGCTCTCCACTCCTCTCTTGGGCAGCACCAAGGCTGGGTGATGACTCCCTGGCTGGTGGTATCCCCTCACAAGACCAGCTTATGTTCTGCGTAAGGCTCTCATGAGACTGGTCTGGGGACAAGACTTTCTGAAACCCACTGCCAAAGGTCTCGGCAATCTGGGGCATCTCCAGGGCTGCCCAAGGTCAAGGGCAGGGAGTTGAGCCCAGGTCGCAGCTCTGTTCTGCTCCTTCCTTCCTCTGTGGCCTTGACAGAGCCTCCTTGCTCCAAGCCTCAGTCTCCCCATCTGTACAAAGGGATTCCTCTCTGGCTCTGATGTCCTGTGATTTTTTCTGTTTGTTTGTTTTTTTGATGTCCTAGATACTACAAGTTGACTAATCTTTTGCTTCTCTGACTTGTCAAGCAGAGCAGCGTCCGTGAAGACGCCGTGGCTACCTCTCCAAGTCCTGGCCCTGCGGATGGAGCCTTCACAGCTCCGGGGTCAAGCGACATCTTACCTTTACTCCTTCCAGGGAGACTGTGATTTCCAGAATCACCTACCGATGATCACGAAGCCCACGTGCCTCCTTCCATACACACACATGCCTCGGCGGGGCCGTGGCTCCCCTCTGTGTGCCTGGGCCAGGGCAGGGCCTGGGGCAGGCTGAACCCGAATTCCTCCTCCTCTGGTGACTTCTGCTGAAAATCTGGTGCTCAATAAAGAAGCCAGCAGCTGGGGTCGTGCAGCCCCCGGTGTGTGCACTGCCGTCTGGGGCGGGCGACCTGGATTTTGTAGAGAATGGAAGGGGCTTTGGGGCCCCCAGTCGCAGGCAGTCTGCCCAGCAGCAGTGTCCTGAGAGCCTGGCGGGGGTTATGAATGGGAAGAGGGAGGACAGAAAGGTTTCCAGAAAAAACCAGGCTTCTCCTGAAGAGTCAGTTTCTTAAATGCTCCCTGAACTCTTAACCACCTTCTACCCTAGGTCCTAAGGGGGAAACTTTCCTTTTGGGTTCCCATAGCTGTGAAGTGGGGTGGGAGAGGGTGAGGTGGAAGAGGACTCATCAGATACTGGGCCGAGGAGTGGCGGCTCTGTGGAACCCCGGCATCTTCTCAGCTACTTCCCAGGTACGCGGGAGCCTGGGGCAGCAGTGGGTCTCAGCTAGTCGTGGCCTTGGGGAAACAAGGCCCAGCTCCTGCTTTTTGCTGTTTACAGGAGAAACAGTCATCGTAAACCAGTCACACAAATCGTCAGCATTTATTTCCTGGGTTCTAGGTGTCACTTATCTTGGTAGAAAGGGCAGAGAGTTAATCAAGATGGTTTTGAGCACAAAAATCCCTTCCCTAAAAATGGATCTGTGAAGCTCCAGGAGGGAACCTCAGAGCTGCATAGATGGTCCAAGAGTTTAGCTCACAATGGCTTCCAAAAAAAAAAAAAGTAAATTGTCAGCTCCCTCCCTTCTCTGCTGAGAAAAGGTTGAAAGTTTCTAAAAAGTTTAAAAGTGCTTTTTAAAAAACAGGGTAAGAAGGTGTCCTGACTCAGAAGGCTGGAAAGGCTGGAGACAAGGGGGCTGAGCTGGGACGTGATCCCGCCCGGGCTGCTCACCCCTGGGGCCAGGACCCAGCCCCTGAGTCCCGGCACCTACTGAATAAATTACATCCTTGCGGTTACAGTGTCTTGAAATGTACCCGGGCGCGGGGGGAGGTGGTGGGGGCATGGAGCCTGGGGGTGCGGGCAGAGGGCCTTCCAGGGAGGGGGCCGCGGGAGCCCCTGGGCCCGCCTTTCAGTCTGGCCCTGCTTGCCTGGAACACACTGCTCAAAGCAATGCCAGGGATCCGGGTTCACGGCGCAGCTCCCGTCCAGCCTCCTTGGGCAAGGTCACGTTCAAGATGAGGTGGTGCCATCGCTGCTCTTGGGCTGGCTGCTGGCTTCCTTGTCTGAGGTGCCCACCTCTGCCTGTCCTTCTGCAGAGGAGAGGGAGAGGGACATAGTCACAAACGTAAAGGGTAGAAGGTCTGGCGGGGCCTGGCCACAGCGGGAACAGTGTGGATAAGCCTGAGGAGCAGGACAGGAGCTGGACTGGGGTGGTGGCGGACAAAGGGAACTCTATCTGGGCCTGCATCCTTTTAATTTCTACAAACGAAATGCATCTGCTGTTACTAGTATGCAGTGGTGGTAGTTTAGTCTAAGTCGTGTCTGACTCTTGTTACTCCAGGGACTGTAGCCCACCAGGCTCCTCTGTCCATGGGATTTCCCAGCCAAGAATACTGGAGTAGGTTGCCATTTCCCTCTCCCGGAGATCTTCCTAACCCAGAGATTGAACTGAGGTCTCCGGCATTGTAGGTGGGTTCTTTACCAACTAAGCCACAGGGGAATAATTAAAATCAATGAAGGGCCAGGATCATGGATGGATGCTATAAGCATCAGGTGAAGAGCTGTTGAGGGTCAGGATATTTGAGTGGGTTCTCCAGGGTTGGGGCGGCGGGGAGAGGGCATGTGAGGTTCTAGCATGTGACGGGTGTTCAGCAAATGGTAATTCTTACAAGACAGGGAAAAGGGCATCAGATGACGCTGGCTCAGGACTTCCCTGGTGGTCCAGTGGTTAAGACTCCATGCTCCTCATGCACAGGGCCCAAGTTCAATCCTTGGCCAAGGAACTAGATCCTATCAGCAGCAACTAAAAACATCAGCCAAAAAAAAACATCGAAGATCCCACCTGCTGCAACTAAGACCCAGCACAGTCAAATAAATAAATATTTAAAAAATGAAGATGCCAACTCAGGGGAGCACCAAGGGTGGCCTGCAGAGGGTCTAGGGTGGAGCCTGAGGCTGTTTCATTGTGCTGTGTCCTCCCTAGACCACCCCTATCTCCCTCTCTGGGCCCCCCCGTCTTTGCATCCTTAGGCTGAGCCCTTTACAGGATGAAGGAGAAACTACCATGTACCAGGATCCCTAGGCTGCAGGCTAACAAGTACTTTCCAGGTGATCACACAGCAGCCTGGAGGCATGATGAGGGTCATAATACGATTTGAGTAAGAAAAACCGAGGTTCAGAGGAGAAAATTGAGGCTCAGAGAGGTGAACTGAGTTGCCTGAGAGCCAAGCGGTGGAGGGAGCAGTGACCTTTCCCTTGACTGAAGCCGGTCCCTAAAGCATCTCTCTCTAGGGTTTATAAAGGCCCGTCACTGCTGCCACCTCTTTCTGCCCTGACAGCCGTCTTGGGGAATGGGGTGAGTGGTGGGGCGGGGATGTGGGAAGAACTTGGCCACCAGCCCCTCCGACCCCGCCTATCCTGGGGCGCTGCCTGCAGCAAAGACTTGGTCCCATAGGGTCCTCCTGGCCTGCCAGAAGCCCGACAAAGCAGCCAGCACTTGGGGCAGGTTTCCCAATGTGTGACACCCTGCTGGGTCCTAAGCCTCCCGCCCTGGCAAGCAGAACATTCTAGTCAGATTCCCAGGACCTGCTGTTTGGCCATGTCCTTGCTGGAGGGCCTCGGGCAACAGAGTTATCCTCTCTGAGCCTCTAATTCCTGATTCAGGAAGTGAGGATGACGACACTTCCAGCCCTCCGCAGTCGCCAGGCCCCAGGGGACAGCTTGCCCAGGGGTAAGGCTTCCCCTCTGCAGGTCCCAGCTCTCTTCTGGCCCAGACAGAAGGTCCCCAAGCCCCCTTGGAACGGACTCCCTTGGGGCCAGTTTCAGAGTATGATTTGGAAAATTTCCAGTCACATACTGCCAGGCGGTGCATTCGTATTCCTTCATGTCCTGCTTGGTTGTTTATGTCTCATTATTTGGCCAAGTAAGGAAACACTGGTGCTCCCCACAGAAGGAAACACGGGAGCAGACAAAGGTTTGCACACAAAGGGCTTGAGAAGCCTTAACACACGGATGACCTGGGGAAGCCTGGAGGCCAGGCCTTCAAGGACAGGTGAAAGCCTTGGTTCCTCCTCCCTCACCCGGGCTGGGCATCTGTCTCCCAGGAGATTTAAGCAAGCAGATGCTCCGGGGCCTTCAGCACCTGTAACTTCTGTAACCTAGTGAGTCCGCCGGACTGAGCACGCCTTGTAAGACTTGCAGGGGAAGCTGCTCGTTGCAGGGCCTACTAGAAGGTTCCCTGGCCACTCACTGTAGCCTGCACTCCACCAGGAGGGCTTCGCTGACTTACAGCCAGCAGTACTCCTTCCTCAGGGCCCCTTCTTAACGGCCTGTCACCTGGGCAGACAGATGCCAAGACGCCCAGATAACCTCAGGGATTTCAAATTGGATGCGGGTGGGAGCAGGCAGGAGAGGGCCTGGGTTGGTGGATGAGCCGCTACACTGAGGTTGAGGGAGGCAGAAAACAGTCCAGCAGGCAGACGCAGAGGCCTGGCAGCCAGTCCCCTGGCCGCAGGCCCGGCGTGGCAGCTGGACGTGCTGGTCAGCGAACAGCCACCAACCAGGCACCCCTGATATGAACCAAACACTGCCAGGCCCCAAGAGGTCAGGATGCGGGTCCCAGAGGATCTCTGGGCTCTGTGGGATCATGGAGGTGGCCAGAGAAGGTGCCTCCCCCTTCTGGGAGGGCGATGAAGTCAGAGGAGACTTCTCAGCAGAGCAGTCTGGGCTATAGAACAAAGAGGAACAGCCAGACTGGCATGGGGAGGCCAGGAAGGACCAGACAGGGAGAGTGCACGGAGGCCCACTGGGGATTTTCAAGAAACGGGAGTCCCTTCCTCAGCTGGATCAGAGGCACAGGGGAGAAAGATGGGCCTGGAGGCTGGAGGAGAGCAGGTTCAGACCCGGGGAGGCTCCAGAGCCTGGGGAGATCGGGCCGCAGGATGAGGGAGGGCTGACCACAGATGGATAGGACGGTGTGAGGATGGAGGGAGAGGCTCCTGGGGCAGCCAGGAATGGGGGGAGGACGTTCTAGCAGAGGAAACTGGGAGATGAAGGGGGCCAGGGGATGAACTGGAAGAAGCACGGTGGGACGGAGGCTATAGATGAATCCTGCTGGCAGCTGTCTGGGAGGAAGGCTGCGGTGAGGGTGGGCCAGGGAGGCCTGGGCAGAGGCTGCTGGGAGCAGCCTGAGCCCGGTGGTGGCCGTGGGGACAGAGAGGAGCAGAGGGACTGGGAGGGGAACCGACGGGGCCTGTGGATGGGCAGGGAGGCTGAGGGGCAAGGGAAGCGCTGGGATGCCTGGCCAGAGGGCATGAGGATGGCCTGAGATGCTGGCACCCTCCTGCCTGGGGACTGGCTGCCCTCCGCCACTGACCCTGGGCTGCGGGCCTGATTTAAAGGCAGTTTCTTCTCTGAGAAAGAGGGGGGCAGCCTGGGACTTAAGAGGCCAGCCCTGGAGCCCAGAAGTGGGTCTCCTGCCCCAGGTGCTCAAACCCAAGTGTGCCCGTGGGTTCCGACCTGCGCCCTCGAGGGCCAGCTCGCCCATGTCGCCAGCCAGCTTCCGCACGCTCACGGCCTCGGAGTCTCCCTGGATGTCAGGGACCGCATTCCGGCGGCCCGTCCGGTCACAGGAGATGAAGTCCGAGTAGGAGGACTCGACCTCCATCATGCCTGTCGCATCGCTCTTCACGCCTGTGGAGGCAAGGGCAGGAGGGCAGAGGTGAGCCCAAGCGTACCCTGCAGAGAAGACCCAGCACTGGCGGCTTCTGACAAAATGACAACTGCTGCCTTGCTCATGGACCACAAAACAGAAAGCACAGGAAACTGCAAAGAACAAATTAAGTCATGCATAATTTTATACCCCCAGAGCTACCACTACCATTTTAAAGGACATCTTTTTTTTCCTCTAAAGTTCATGCTAACCCTCTACACATTTATCAACACCATGTACCAGGCACTGGCCAGGGGCCACAGATGCAGCAATGAACAAGTCAGCCCCAGTCCCTGCCCTCAGGGAGCTTACAGTCGGTTGGGTCATTTAGGGTAATTAATTTCTAACACCTAAGTTTTAGCCACGGTGCTCGGGGTTTGCAGGGAGAAAGCAGGGTGCCAGAAGAACAACCAGGGCCTGACCAAGGCTGGGGGACAGGAAGTGATATTTTAGCTGAGATTCCAGGAGGGATAGGTAGAGGAGGAGTCTAGGATTGCAGAGAAGAACGCGTGCAAAGGCCCTGCGGAGGGAAGGCATGGTGGGTGTTAGAAATGCAAGGGCCGTGACACTGAGACGCCCAGGACACCGCTGAGCTGGGCAGGGCCCTGTTCGCATCTGCAGCTGCTCCCTCAGGACGATCAGATCAGCATTTTCAAAGATGACTCTGGCCCCTGGAGTGAGCAGGCCCAAAAGGGGGCCAGTTACGGTATGAGAAAGATGGTGGGAGGAAAGAAGGAAGGAGGTGGTGATGGTCAGAAAGATTCTAGATGTGATCTGGTGGATCAATCACCAGGACTTGACGTGCAGCTGATGTTTCTGATGTGAATACTGCAGGTGGACAGAGGATGGCTTGTGAGACGCCGGGTGGGTGGGGAAGAAAGACGGGTAATTAGGCTTTATCACTACAGTCAAAGTGAAAGAGGTAGTGGCTCAGTCATGTCAGACTCTTCGTGACCCCATGGACTGGAGCCCACCAGGCTCCTCTGTCCATGGGATTCTCCAGCAAGAATACTGGAGTGGACAATCATTCCCTTCTTCAGGGGATCTTTCCAACCCCAGAACTGAACCTGGGTCTCCTACACTGCAGGTGGATTCTTCACTGAGCCACCAAAGAAGCCCTGTTGTTACCGACACGGTTACAGAGACGGTGGTCAACAGCCCTGCTGGTTGATTCTACAGCTGAGAGAGAGGAGAGCCACATGTATAAAGAACCACATGCATGTGAACAAAGACCTGGAGATCATAGTATAGTATGCTGTCTTTTATAGTTTACTGTTGGAAACTCCCTAAAGCATGTCCTGAAGATGATTTTTGCACATGTGCTTGGGTATATCATAAAATTTTTGAAGAGTCCCCCTAGACATGAACACATCCCTGCTGGCTCAGACAGTAAAGCGTCTGACTGCAACACAGGAGACCCAGGTTTGATCCCTGGGTCAGGAAGATCCCCTGGAGAAGGGCATGGCAACCCACTCCAGTGTTCTTGCCTGGAGAATCCCATGGACAGAGGAGCCTGGCGGGCTCCAGTCCATGCGGTTGCAAAGAATCAGAAACAACTTAGCGACTAAACAACAACAAATAGGCAGCACTAGGTCTTTATGTAAATATTTCAGCCTATGTCTAGCTATTTCTTTAGAGTACATTCCTAGAAGTAGAATTGCTAAGCTAAAGGGAAGGGTGAAATAATGTTTAAGACACAATATTTTGACACATTTGCCTTCCTGAATGACATAATGGTATTTATAATAACCGAAAAAGATGAGTAAATAAAACTCATAAGTTCAGTTCTGTTCCTATTTATATTCCCACCAGCAGCCTGTAAAACTGTCCATTTATCTGCACCCTTGTCAAGAATGGATACTGCTATTATATATATATTTTAAAAGGTTAATCTGCTAAGGGAATAGAAGTATCTCCCTTTGAGCACTGATGATTTTCTGAAGGCAATCAAATCACACAGTCACCACAGGGATTCTGGCCACTGGGCAGACCCTGAGTTAGGAAGCGGGGGTTGGGGGGGGGTGGGGTCTAAGACACTGGCCTGACCATAGGAGTTCACAGTACTCTAGTTGAGATGGGCCCAGCAAATCCCAGTTCCAAACATATGAAGGCAAATGCCAACGCTCTTCATAGTGTGAGGATGTTTACTGTACACGGTCAGTGACAGGGAAGCTCCCAAATGTCCCTGAAAAGGCTAGGCATTGCATGAATTATAGAGTATTCAAAAAATAACCTATACTGGGTGGACACATACTGATGGCAAAGTGTCAGAGATAAACTATTAGCTGAAAAATTCAGGAACATTCTTGGTGGTCCAGGGGTTAAGACTCAGCCTTCTGAAGCACGGGGTGTGGGTTAGACCCCTGGTCCGGGAGTTAAGATTCCCACATGCCTCACAGCCAAAAAGCCAAAACATACAACAGAAACAATATTGTAACAAATTCAACGAAGACTTTAAAAATGGTCCACCTCAAAAAAAATATTAAAAAAAGAGAAAAATTCAGATTGCAACACCTTAGAGAAAACTCAGTTTCAGCTCATACAACTCAACAACACCAAAAGAAAAACAACCCAATCGAAAAATGGGCAGAAGACCTATACCAACATTTCCCCAAAGAAGACATGCAGAGGGCCAATAGACATGTGAAAAGATGCTCAAAATCACTAATTATTAGAGAAATGCAAATCAGAACTACAAGGTACCACCTCACAGAGGGTATGGAGAAAAAGGAACCCTCCTACACTGTTGGTGGGAATGTAACTTGGTTCAGCCACTGTGGAAAACAGTATGGAGGTTCCTCAGAAAACTGATATGATCCAGCAATCCCGCTCCTAAGCATATATCCAGACAAAACTCCAATTCAAAAAGATGCATGAATTCCTATGTTCATAGCAGCACTACTCACAACAGTCAAGACATTGGAGACAAACTACATGTCCACTGACAGGTGAATGGATAAAGGTGTGGTACATACTCACAATGGAATACTGCTCACCCATAAAAGTGAATGAAACAATGCCATTTGCAGCAACATGGATGCAACCAGAGATGATCATAGTAACTGAAGTGAGTCAGAAAGGCAAATACTATGTATGCTATCACTTATATGTAGAATCTAAAATATGACACAAATGAACCTACCTACACAACAGAAGCAGAAACAGAGAACAGAGCAGTGATTGCCAAGGGGAGGGGGCTGGGAGGGACAGAGTGGAAGGTTGGGGTTGGCAGATACAAGTTTTTATACATAGAATGGATAAACCAGGTCTCACTGTATAGCACAGAGAACTATATTCAATATCCTGTGATTAACCATAATGGAAAAGAATATAAAAAACAATGTATATGTGCATGTGTATGTATAACTGAATCACTCTGCTGTATAGAAATAATTTAAAAAATATTGTACATCAACCACACTTCAATTTAAAAAAAAAAGAAAGAAAGATAACCCAGTTTCTGTGGAGAACAGAAAGATACAAGAAAAACACCTTGCCAAATGTGGTACTTTGTGACGAAGAGGAACTTCCACGCCTAAGACTAAATTTTTTATAACGGAAGGAGTTTGTATAAGCCCAACTCATTGTGCAATGCTTTCAGAAAGTAACCGACATTGGCAGGAAGCTCCCAGAAAGCGCCCAGGGTGGGGCTCAGTAAGTGGTGTGTGTGTGTGTGTGTGTGAGAGAGAGAGAGAAAGAGAGAAAAGAGGGACTGGTCAGTATGGAGGGCTGCACCCACATCTCCCCACAACCCCAGGCTGAGAAGAGACACCTGGAGAATGAATGAGGAGGAGACAGGGAGGCATCCTGCAGTAGGAAGAGTAAAGAAAAAGACACGTGACCTGTTCTGCTGTCAGACCTTGAGCAAGATTGCCCCCTCTGGGCCTCCAGGTCTGTAAAAGAATGAAGGATGGGTCAGAATTCCAAGGCAATCCCCAGAGCTCCAGCAGGGGGCGCACCAAGCCAATTTTTCTAAGCTGCCTTGAAAGAAAGAAGTTGCCCTAGTTGTGTTGCTGGCTGCTTCTTGGCCAAAAAAAAAAACCAACTCCAGACTCTGAATCTGCCAAGAGATGGTTCTTCCGTAGGTCACGGAAGGTTCACTCCTACACTCTCCCTCTGGGGAAACTGCTGAAAGCTCCAGAACTGGGGAGTGGCCTGTGGTAATGACAGCAATAACAGAATAAAATTTATAATGATAGGTCTAACCACAATAGTAAAAGCAACAGTAATCAAATCACTACGTTTCCTGTACCTCGCTTACTAAATTTCCACAGCAGCCTCTGAGGTCTGTGAGGTGAGTTGATCACCACGACCTGGGAAGGTCTGTTTCAGGTGGCAGGACCCATAACTGCCAGAGGGAGGGAGACCCTGGGCAGGCCACACCAGCTCCCAAGCCGGCTCCTCGGGGCTTTTCCCCCAACTAGGATGTGGGCTCCACGAGAACCGGTATTTCTGTCTGGGTTTTCACCAGGCCAGGCCAAAAGGCCTAACCCCAGCAGCTGAACCACATGCTCTGGGTGCTCCATCTTCAGCTTCTCGCCCAGGGCCTGGCAAACAGTAGGTGCTGAGGAAACACTTGTCAGATTAAATCTGAGTCTGTCCATCGCTCTATCTCCTCTCCAGCCCTCTTTCCCTGCCTGTGGGAACCAGCGGGAAAGGCCTCTGTTGGCCGTAGACGGCTGTGCTGATGGTCCTGTCCAGGTCTCCAGTATCTGACACTGTGGGACGGATGGAGTTACAGGCTCCATCAGAAAGGCCAGCGCCCTGCTCGAACTAGCACCCTGGGGCTTTGGCTCCTGCCCTTGCCCAGCTGACCTTACAAGCTGCCCAGAGCAGGAGGCCAACCTCCCTGGCTCAGAGAGGGAAGTGTGCCCAGCTCAAAGGCCAATCCTGGAAGACGCCAACCGCCACCAGCGTGCTCCGGCTGCCTCCCCGCTTCCACTTCCGCAGGGATAGGTCTAGGGAACACAGTATTTTCATTTTTCTGCAATATTTGTATATTTTCCCTTCACTCTCTGCTCTTAAAAGTCAACAGCAAATGGGGAAATATGAGCAACCATCCTCAGAGTTGAAGATGCATCTGCAAATGGTCGTTTTCAGACTGTTAACAACAGCATCAACGCCAGAAACTCTCTGAGGAGTGATCTGACACGATACACCAAGAAACCTCAACTTTTCTCATACCCTTGAGCCAGTAAGTCAGCAAGCTGACATGTGAGAACAGTCCCTGGCTATATCAGCTTGCACTGCTCCTGGGGGTAAAACACAGCATCTTTCCGTGTGTATTTGCTTTTCTTTGAGCTGTACTCAAATCCTTTTGCCCACTTTTCTATTAGATGGTGGCATTCCCACTGATTTGTGGGAGTTCTTTATATATTGAGACAATCAGTCTTTTACATTAAGAAGCATTACAAGTATCGTTTGGTTTTTGTTCTCTGATTTTATTTCTCTGCGTGCACACTTTTTTTTTTTTTCCTATTCATGTAGTCAAACTGATCCATATTTTACTGCATGGTTTTCAGGTTCTGGATCATACTTAGAAATGTCTTCCCTACTCCAAGATTAGTGAAGAATTCTCTCTTGCTTATTTCTTGTACTTTCGTGGCTTTATTTTTCATATTTAAATCTTTCATTGAGCTCAAGTTTATGTGCTATGAGGTATGAGGTAGGGAATCTACCTTAATTTTTCCCACTTATCTCAAAACATTTTGTGGAATCATCAAATTGAAACGGCTCCCTGAGCTCACAGAGACAAACCTCTCATTAATAGCTGGGGGAAAGTGAGGTTCAGAAAGGGAAAGTGACTCACCCAAAGTTCTTGATCCAGCCATCTGACCTCCTAGTCCAGAGCTCTTTCTCTCATGCCTTGCTGCACCCCTGGGGGTCGTGATCCCCAGTGATACGACCCATCTCTCGAGGGCGTGTGGTTGCCAGGAGGCCTCCAGCACCAGTGTGCAGCCCACATCCCTGTTTATGGGCTCAGAGACCTTGGACAACTGCCTCCATTTCTCAGGACCCCAGCTGCCTCCTCAGCCACACAGGGATAACAGTAACACCTTCTGCTCTGGGGGCTGTTGTGAAGTCAACGGGACAGTGTGCTCAAAAAGAGTCTGATAAGATGCGTGCAAGGGAAGAGGCTCACAATAAGTCATTACTATGGTCCATTCTCACTGGGTGACTTATCAGTAAAACTGTCCTACTGACGCTTTCTTTCAGCTTCTTTGGTTTTACTCTGTGTTTAGTGATGCACAAAAGCCAAAACTCACACTTCCTGCTTTTGTGCTTCACGGTGCTGAGTGAATTAAGTTCCACAAATGTGACGCCCTGACTGACATGTAGACTGCTGCATCTGATAGACCTAGCACAGACGTGAAGCCCAATGAATATTACATAAATGAGTGAATAATAGAAGACTGTCTAGATTCCAGAGCAGAGCAAAGACTATGCAGCTTTGCCTTATAACAGGGGCCAGAGGTCTGGCTCAGTCTCCTCACAGCAGGGTGACCACCCGCCACCGCTCCCCGACCCCTGGGACCTTCCCTCTCTCCCAGCTTACTCTCCCTCCATCAGAATAATCAGGTTGAAATATGGTCCCTAAACGTCTTCCAGTCCTGAAATTTCATTCACTTATTCATTCAGTGTTTACTGAGTACTTTTTATATGCCAGGCACTACGCCAGGTATGGGGTATGCATTGGAGCCAAAAAGATATTTACAATGTGATAACAGAAAAGGGCACCGGAAATCAAAGCTACAATGAGATGTCACCTCATGTCAGTCAGAATGGCCATCATCAAAAAGCCTACAAATAACAAATAATGGAGAGGGTATGGAGAAAAGGGAACCCTCCTACTCTGTTGGTGTGAATGTAAATTGATACAGCTTGGAGAATAGTACGGAGTCGCCATGTGACTCTTGGACATATATCTGGAGAAACTTCTAACTTGAAAAGATACAAGTACCCTAAAGTTCAGAGCAGCACTATTTACAACAGGCAAGACATGGAAGCAACCTACATGTCCATCAACAGATGAAGATGTGGTGTGTGTATACATGTACACACATATATATAATGGAATAATTCTCAGTCATAAAAAAGAATGAAATAATTCTTGCCATTTGCAGCAACATGGATGAACCTAGAGATTATCACACTAAGTGACGTAAGTCAGGCAGAGAAAGACACATACAATATGATATCACTTATATGTGAATCTAAACTAATGGTACAAATAAACTCATTTATAAGGCAGAAATAGACTCACAGACACTCACAGACATAGAAAACAGATTTAGGGTTTCCAAAAGGAGAAGGGGAGGGAGAAATAAATTTGGAATTAACAGGTACATACTATACTATACATATGATAGATAACCAGCAAGGACCTACTATATTAGACAAGGAACTATATTCAGTATCCTGTAATATCCTATAATGGGAAAGAATCTGAAAAAGAATATATAAGTGTGTGCATATATATATACATGAGACTGAAGATATATATATATATATATATAGATAGATAGATAGATAGATAGATATATATATGACTGAATTGCTCTGCTATACACCTGAAACACTGTAACTCAACTATACTTTAATTAATAAAAGAGAGAGGGGCATTAACAAATAAACAAATCTATCATCAGGGACTGTGGTAAGTGTTGTGGAGGAAGAGAACAGGTTTCTCTGCGTGGGGGTTGTTCAGTTCAACACTGTACGGTCAGGGAAGGCCTCCTAAAGGATGTGATCCTGCACTGAGGTCCACAGGAAAGTCAGACAGAGGGTGATTTAGGCAGAGTCAACAGCCAATCTGGGAATAAGCGATCTACCATCTTCTATCTCAGCTTGAGCCCTGAGCAGTGCTCAAGCCTGACGCTCTTCTGCTCCTCCCCATCTTTGGGAGGTTTGGGGGCCTTCCTCAGGGTAAAGCTTTTGGCCCTGAAAAGAAGAGGCTTTGGGCTCACCTTCCCAGACCCTTGGCGGCATGGGGCCAGAGGCTGCGCACTCGCAGGTGCTTGCCCTGGTGCTGTCTGGTTTCCCCACAGGAAGCCATCTTCTCCCTTTGGTTGTTACTCTCCCCCCAGCTCTGTAAACTGAAGAGGCCCCAGCCTTTGCCAAGAGCTACACAGTCTGTTCCAAGTCTGCCGCTATTAGTCCTCATAGCTCAGGCAGATTCCATGACAGCGCCAAATTGTTTTCCAAATATACCAGAAAGGTCATTTCCTGTTTTTTTTCTTTTTAAAAAATTAAGTATTTGCAGAGACCGTACAAATAAGAAAGCAGACCCTTCTGCAGTGGACACGGAGCAGACAGTGGGACTTAGTCCCCTGGGACAGGCCTCCTCAGGGGTGGAGAACATGCTTTCTAAGGCTCCTCTGAGGGAAAGCAAGGGCTGTGGAAACCTGATGGAAATACCAGGGCCTGCCGAGCTGGCAGTCCTCAAATTCAGAGGAAGCGGCTTTTCTCTGTGATGAGAAGCCAGACCCAGAGAAGCACTGAGGCAGGCAAAAAAAAAAAAAAAGGCCAGGGCCCCAGACTGAGCGCATTCCCAGAACCTAGGAAAGGGCAGGGCAGTGGTTCTGGAACGCGCCGAGGTCTGCTGGGGACCAGCCCCGAGCTCTACCTAGTCCTGGAGGGACACACCAGGGCGGAGTCTCCAGAGAGGAACCCTCCTACCAGGGCAGCACATGATGCCCCCAGGGAGGCATCCTTTGGAGGCAGCTGGGCAGGGCCTTGGCCTCTGCACGCAGGGGCCCAAAACCACGCGGCCCGGGGGCAGGCGGTGGAGAGACCTGCTTTGGGAGGGAAGAGGGGCGGTGCTGACTCACACGCGGTCTCCATGGACGCCCTTCTCCTCAGGCCACTCTCCGCGGGGGCCCCTGCAGACCCCACACCCTCTGGGCCTCCCTCCAGCCTCAAGGGCCACTCCTTAACCTGGTCCGTGCAGGCGCCTCTCTGTCAGGGACCTCCACGTGAGAGGCCCCCACCCTAGCACCAGGCCCCCGGGGCTCACACCCTTGCCCCGGAGTCCGTGTGGATGGCTCCCCAGGCCGCTCTCTCTTCAGAGCTCTAGAACGGGCAGTCTAACCGCCTACTCCGCCCTTCCCTTGAACGTCTCACCAGCATTTCCAACTTCACGTGTCGGATCACAAGCCTGCTCCCCCCAGCCAACCCCCAGGTCACTGACGGAACCAGATGTCGAGGCTGCTCAAGCTGGAAACCTGGGGCCATCCCAGGGGAACGGACTCTTCTCCTTCTTCACTCCCGGTCCGGTCTGTCACCGGGCCCGGTCGCTTCTACTTCAGAACTGAACCTGAACGGGCCCCCTCTCCGGTCCACCTCCCGCTCTCCATCACTGCTCACGTGCGCCCCTAGCGGCGGCATCTCCTCACCACCTCGCTGTTCCCCGCTTGCCCTCGACCCAAGGTCTGCGCTCGCCACGAGGGCCAGGGCAAGGTACGCGCCTCAGACACTGGGTCCCGTGGTTCCCCGCTTCATCCGGCCTTGGATGCTCTAGCTTTTCACATCTGGCCAAGTCCAAGCTCTCTACACCAGCCCCTGACATCCCACACTGACCTGGCCCCGCCTTCTGTGAGCTTTTTGTCTCGTTTCCACCTTCTTCGCAGCCCATTCGGGTCTTTAATTCCTCATACTAGCTCTTCCGGACTTCAGGGCCTTCATGAGACAGCGTGCTCTGCCTGGAACGTTCTCTGTCACTTTTCTTTTTATAGAGCCTCTTAAATGGATTCCTGACCCTGCCTTTTCAGGCGCTCCTACTCTGGGACCCTGACACGGGGCCCTGCAGGTCGTGAGTTCCCGTGCTCCCCCAGCTGCGTGTGGCTGAACACCTGGAATCCTACATGATAGGGTGACTCAGCGAGGGCCTGGGGTCGCTCAGCTGCTGTCCCTAGAGCTGCGCACCTCAATGGCCACAGAAGCCTCTTCTGTAAAATGGAGGTGTGCCCGGAAAGGGGCTCGTAGGGAATAATCAGAGCTGGCAATCACTTAGTCCTGACTGCCTGCTACACTGCTAAGCATCTTACAGGCATCTCACTTAATCTGACAGCAACTCTCTGTGGTAGGAGGCATTACTACTTCTGTCCTACACAGGAGGAAGCTGAGGTACTGAGAGGCTAAGTACTTGCCCAAGGTCATATCATCCTCTGAGTGTGGGGAGGAGGGAGCCTGTACTATTGGGACAGGAAGCACAGAAATGAGATAGCATCAGGCCTGGCAGGCAGTAAGGATTCACTGAAAACTGTCTACTTCCCTTTCTCCCCTTTTTTCTCCTCTATCCCCCACCTCATAACAAGGCATTTCTGAATGAAGGACAAGCAATGAAGTCCTAGGAAACCATTTTATAATGCTGGCAAAAGCATATACCCAGATGCACTTTACCCAGGCTTAAGCAAAATCTGTTGAGAATGTTTGACTGTAAATGTAAAATCTTACGAACCCATCCAGTGACGTTGAATTGATTCTTTGAACTCTGCCACAACAAATTCTAAGTTTTGTCATCTAACTTTGGTGAACAAGTATTGGGGGTACACATTTAAAAAAACCCTCGCCCATTCTGCCACTGTGTCTCCCCCTATGGCTAGGCAGTGTCAGCATTTCATGGAGGGCTGGGGTTGGGCTTTTGGGATGGTGATACAAGCTCTTCAATCCACGGTATTGAGTGCTTCTACGGAGCCTTGGGAAAGAAGCAGAATATAGCCCAACAATATTACTGCTTGGAGACTGAGTCTCCCTGGGTCTCCTGTGGTTTGCACATTATCTATACTTGGTGAGGGCTCTGCTAAAACACAAGGTTCCCAGAGGCCAGCAGTCCCAGCTGGAACGTGGAAGGAGGACCGGAAGGTGAAGTGAGATCACTTCCCAACAGGCTAGCCAGAGCTCCAGTGGCTGGACTGAGCTCCAGCTCTGCCGATGCCAGGATGGGTGCCTTTGGGCAAGGTTCTTGTTTCTCCAACCTCGGGGGTCTCAAGTGTAGAAGGAAGGGGTAAGCTGGGCATCCGTGTGGTGTTTTTGAAACATGTCTACAAGTTCTTTGACATTTCTCTTGTCAAGCGGTGGAGTGTAATTTGTATCCTTGTAAATGAGCTGGTTGTCGTGACTTGCCTCTAACTAACAGAGTACAAGAGAAATGATGATGTGTGACTTCCAAGATGGGGTCAGAAAAAGTGTCACAGCTGCCATCTGGCTCTCTCTTGGGACACTTGTCTTGGGAGCTCTGAGCTGCGTGTAGGAAGTCTGAGGCTGCCACGTTTTGGGGAAGCCCAAACCAGTCATATGGAAACGTCTGGGGTGGCCATGGAGGGAGATACAGCAGGTGGCTCCAAGCCGGCTCCTCGAGGCTCCGACACCAGCCACCACCTGCAACTGCATGGGAGGTTCAAGCCAGAACTGTCCAGCTGGGCGGTTCCCAAATTCCTGACCCACAGGAAGAAGCATGGAAGGTAACACGTCACTGCTGTCATTTTAAACCACTGAATACTGGCAGTGGAGTGTTATGTGGCAGTGGATAAACAGAGAGAGTTCTAATGTGACTTCCAGCTAGGGATTCCTCTAGAGTACCTCTAAAAGTCTACAGAAAACATGCCCCAAAACCACAGTGGAGAATGAAAAGAAGCAAGATACTATCTCTATAATATGAATTCATTCATCTATTCATGTAACGAAATATTACTGATCACTCAGTGTGTACCAGGCTTGGGACCAGGTGCCACAGATACAAAAGCAGTGAGACACCAGGGGCCCTGGAGGGACAGTCAAGGTTTACTTAGGGAGGTTGACTCAAACACCCGAAATTCTTAACCAGGGATGAGGGGCAGGGGCGCACATACCAGAATTCCAAAATCACTGGTGAACCACAGCTTCAAACTATCCCTTCTGCCTCCCCTGGGGAATCTGACAATGATCCAGAGGCGGATGCGGTGTGCGTGTTGTCGCTGATGACCACTGCCCATATCAGCCTCTGTTCCTGATGGAAGGTGTCATGGCCCACACACATGATGAGAGAGGAGAGACTTTAGGGACTGATTCTGTACAGGAATCTCTTAAAACTTTAAGAATCTTTGAAAAGCTTGGTTGCTAGGAGCTGTAACAATAAGATGTACAAGGCAGAATGGGCTCAGAAACCAGCCACTTACACACAGTCACTAACTTTAAAGAAACAACCCCCTCCACTCCTTTATATTTACTGCTCACTGGGCACCCAGGAGTCAGCAAGGACTAGAACAGTCTCTGCCCTCAGGAAGCTCACGCTCTGTTGGAGTGACTCACGAGCAAACAGAACAACCATCAGGGGCACCAGTGCCTCAGAGAAAACTGCAAGAGGGCAAGGGGCGGGGGGTTCTCTCAGAGTAGCCAGGGAGCCCCTCTGCGAGAGGGACCTGGGTGCAGAGCCCTGGGGGGGATACCCAGGTAAGTGTGCCAGGCAGAGGGAACAGCGTGCAAGAGGCGGGGCCCCCCTGGTGTCCAGCAAGAGGACAAGGAGGCCGCGGGGCTGGTGTGCAGCGAGTGAGGGAGAGAGAAGGCTCAGGGTGGCTGGGGCCTTCCAGGGCCTTGGAGGATAAGAGCTGACCCGGAGTTTTGCTCCGATTTTGACTTCACCCTTTCAGGGCCATTCCCAGACGAATGCTTTAATGCTCCCTTCCACGCCAGTTCTCAGAGTCCCCTCCCCGCACCCCCCCGCCCCGAGTGGACGGGGAGTTAGGCCTGAGGGCGTCTCATCACACATCCCTCACAGGCACAGACACTATTGACCCAAAAGCAGGGCCAGCTGGGGTGGCGGGGGGCCTCTGGTCTTCAGCTAAAGGAGAAACAAGGTTCTCATTCCATTCCTCCTGCCTCTGGAGAGAAGCAGAGCTCGGAATCCACACAGCATAACACAGGAGAGGACCGAGGCAAGAGGACCTGGCAGAATCACATGTCTCCAAGCCAGGGACCGTCCGACCTGAACAGCTGCTGCCGCTAAGTCACTTCAGTCGTGTCCGACTCTGTGTGACCCCACAGACGGCAGCCCGCCAGGCTCCCCCATCCCTGGGATTCTCCAGGCAAGAACACTGGAGTGGGTTGCCATTTCCTTCTCCAATGACCTGAGCAGAGACACAGGAAAAGACCCTGATGCTGGGCAAGATTGAGGGCAGGAGGAGAAGGGGGCCACAGAGGATGAGATGGTTGGATGGCATCACTGACTCGATGGACATGAGTTTGAGCAAGCTCCGGACAGGGAAGCCTGGCATGCAGCAGTCCATGGGGCTGCACAGAGTCAGACACAACAGTGACTCAGCAACATCATGTTCTCCTGTGCCTTTGACCCAGAGTCTGCACACGATTCCAGTCCCTCGGTTCAATACCCCAGCCCTCAGCCCCCTACCTCCAGGCACAGGGTCTTCAGGGGATGACCAGCCCTCAGGGCCCAGTGATCCCTCCCTGACCCAGCAGAAGATAAGAGCTTCCTGCTTTGCTGTCCCAGCTGTCCCATATCTGCCCATATGTGCCCACCTGTCCCATATCTGCCTTCCCCACTGGCTTCAGGAGGACAGGCAGTCCTTCTGGTCACTATCCCTGCCACATAGTACAGTGTGTGATGCATGGAAGATGCTCAGTAAATGCATCCATAAGAACGCGCTAATGAACAAACAAAATAAGCAGTGAACATACAAAATAAGCAATGAACATGTGCACTCTCAAGCCAGTGATGAAAACAACCACCCCAGCCCTGGTCCCTGACCAAACAAATAACAAAGGGAATAATAAACTAAAAATGGTACTATTTACAGGGTATATGTGCTATGTGTCGGGTATGGTTAAGAAGTGCTTCTCGGTAGCCCTGTACAATTAGGTAGGTCCCTTTAACACACAGCAAGGATGTTTGGGAACCCACCCCGCCCTACACGCCCAGGTGCCTGGCTCCTAGGCCCAAGGCCTCAAAGGTGGTGGCTCCCTTTGGCTTGGGGAAGCAGAGCACGCCAGAGTTGAGGACAGGTGAGCTGAAAGGGGCGAAACGGCAGGAAGGACTGAGGTTCCTGGAGAAGGAGAAGGAGGTTCCCCTTGGTCTTCCTTGAGACCTTCTTTCCACCTAGTCACCTGACCTGCAAGGGCTCTGCTCCAGCTCTGAGAATCACAGGATGTTCCTTCTCTCCTTCAGGGACCCCTTCAACACCTACAGAGCACGCACTCTTCCCAGCACTGGGACTGAAGACACCTTGGGAGGCCTTGTGTTACTGAACCCTCACAATGGACAGCTCGTGGCTTGGAGAAGTTGTTATGAGTCCCCTGAGGTCCTCCGACCAGTTACTGACCGAATCAGGCCTTGAACCTGGGTTTCCTCCACCCCGATTCCGAGCGCCTTCTCTAGGATGGTGCATTCTGGGGACGGCTCTGTCTCGAGGGGGCGGACACGGCATCTGCCTCATCCTTAACAGAGGACTGTTCTGTCACCAAACTCCCTGCCCCTCTGGCTGGTCTCAGCGCAAATGACCCCGGCCCCCTGGATCCAGGAAGGCCAGGCGCTGTACTGACCGGGATGAGGAGTGTGTGGAGGGACTGACCGAGCGCCCACACCATGCCCGCAGCACGGCACCCAGGAAATGCTTTCAGAAGGAATGAGTGAGGCAGGAGAGACACAGTGGATCTGCCAACCTGAAAGAGTCCAAGAGAGCATGTGGTGGAACGCACGCAACCTCCAAGCATCTGACGAGGTCCTGCCCTGAATCTCAGAGTGATGGGCAACAAGCGGAGGGCCCCTTCATTTCAACAGCTAGAGTCAGGCAGAGAGAGAAAGTGAGCCGGGGACTCCAGCGACAGGAAAGAGATCCCATGGCCAAACCGCCGCTGGTTCTGACGCCACTGGAGACTGTCATCGTCTTATAGCTGCTCGCTGAGAAAAGCCCACTCGACAGGTGATGCTGAGAAGTGGAAATGACTCAGAGAAACTTGTCTCTTGTCAGTCCTAAATTTGGGCATATCAAAGATAGGCTCGTAGCTTCTTTAGCTAATAAAACCATTTATAAAATACATTAGAGTCAAATTTCATTTGTCTAATTATTCCTCAGGGAATGACTCACTCCAGATCACCAAGATTCCCACACTGTTACTCTTTTAAGCATCAGAACCTTCTGTGGAGACAGAAAGCAGACTGGTGGTTGCCTGGGACTGGGGAGGCTGGGGGGCTTGGGAGGGTGATGAGTTCAGGATGTGGGGTTTCTTCTAGAGGGAATGATAAGGTTCTAAAATGATCATGGTGACAGATATGCAACTCTGAAATATACTGTAGGCCAATGAATTGTATATACTTTAAATGGGTGAACTGTGTGGCATATGAATTATATCTCAGTAAAGTTGTACCAAAAAAAAAAGAAACCCGTATCTGAATTAAAATGGAGAGAGACTCTTCTCAGGCACTGCACTAATGCATTAGCATATTACCCACTAACCTTTTCTTAATGATTTAAGATCAGTGCTGGGTGCATAGTTTTTAATATCTTGTATAACGTGGCAATCTTCTCAGTATTATAAGATACAGAGTGGTTTGACCTACACTGCAGAGCGCACTGTTTTTTTCTAAAATCGGTGAATTTACTTTCACCATAAAGCGTGGTGGTTAAGCTCATGTACTTGGGTCATGTACCACTTACTGACTGTGTGACCTCTGGTGAATTAAAAGATTTTTCTGTACTTCAGTTTCTCCACACATAAAATAAGAGCTTCAACCTACATGGGAAGTTGTGATGATCAAATAAGATAAGGTGTACAAAGCACTGGATGCTGTTCCTGGTGGTGGTAAGCCAGACTGAAATTCAGCTATCCATCAACACTGTTCCCACTGGCTGGCTTCCCAGGTGCCTCAGCGGTAAAGAACTTGCCTGCAGATTCATTTGGCACTGAGCCAGAACAGGACACAAGCCTGGTGGCTCAGGAAGGAGATGCAGGAGACTTGGGTTCGATCCCTGGGTTGGGAAGTTCCCCTGGAGGAGGAAATAGCAACCCATTCCAGTATTCTTGCCTGGAAAATCCCATGGACAGAAGAGCCTGGCGGGCTCCAGTCCACGGGGCCGCAAAGAGTTGGACATGCCTGAGCATACAGAAACAGCACTGTTCCCACTGCTGTCAGTGTAGCTGCTGTAACGCCCCCCTGAGCCATAGACTCAGAAACCAGAAAACCCCCAAAGTGTGCTCAGTGAGATGGAACAGGGGCTGGGGCGCAATTTTGTGATTAGACTTTGGGACGTGCCATCAGATGGCTTTAAGCTCCAGCGATATTAGCTAGTTTGTCCCAGTTCACCCCTAAACAGAAAAACCAAGATATCCCGGCATAAGGAAGGCTGGTGCCTAAGGAGACCCGGGACCCCGAAACACTTGGGGCTCTCTTGTGACCATGCGTGCGTGCTCAGTCGCTAAGTCGTATCAGACTCTTTGCAACCCCAGGCATGGGAGCCCGCCAGGTCCCTCTGTCCGTGGATTTCCCGGGCAAGAATACTGGAGTGGATTGCCACTTCCTTCTCCAGGGGATCTTCCCAAATCAGGGATTGAACCCATGTCTCCTGCATGAACAGGTGGATTCTTTACCACCAGGGAAGCCCCTCTCTAGACCACTGATTCTTAACATTCAGAGGTCACAGACACATCTGAGAATCTGAGGAAAGCTATAGATATTTAGCCTAGGAGAGTATGTGTGTGTATACATACAAAACTGCACCCATGTTTACAGGAAAATCTTGAATCCCAGAAGAAGCCTGTTTAAATACCTTGGCTCTAAACCTCACATAACCCTAGCATCCTCAAGGTTCAGTGGCTAGGTCCCAGTGCTCCCACAGCAACTGGAACAGAAGGCCCTCTGACCTTGGCCAGATAAACAGTCCTGGGAGCTGACTGCCGCATCCAAGTCACTGCAAACATCTGCATCCAGGGGCTTCCCGGCGTCATTGAGTCAGAACAGGACACAAGCCTGGTGGCTTGGGAAGCTGCTACAGGGCAAGGCTCAAATGCCTTGCTGATAAGCAGCTGGGGAGTTTCAGACCCAGGGCAGCTGCCTGCCAGATAAAATCCTTTCTCTGCCAACAGAAGAGGAATCTTAGGAGTGGTGCTAGAGGCAGGCGGGGCCATGAGAGGGAAATCGAAGGAGTTGGAAATCCCCCAAACTCCCAGGACTACTAGGACAGTGAAATAAAAAATGGAGATTCTGCCCAAATGCAAGAAGATGGAGTTGGAAAGGGGTAGAAAAGTTGGGGGCAAGGAAGGTGGTTGGACCACAGATCAGAGGCTGTCAAAAAATGTTTAGATACCATATAGATACAAACACTGACCCAAGGCAGCCATACTTCCAGGCAGAGGATCTATGAACTGCATTCTTCTTCCAGCTGGAAGGGACCCGCACCATCTCTCCTCATCAGATCACTGGGCTGTACTTGTTTCTTTGGGCTTCGTTTTGCCTGCTTTTGCTTCTGCACCACAGTATTAAAATACCCATCATGTGCCCTGGTCTTTATGAAAATACTTTTACAACAAACAATTGGTGGATGGGGAAGTTGGCATCGCACCCAGATTTGCTAATAACTCCTGTGTATGATTCCATCTGCTTAAGTAGATGATTGAAGAAACACATTCTCTTGTAAGCCACTGAGGTAAATGGTCTTTCTGATTCTCTAAGCATCAGAGAAACGGTGTAAATGGAATCATGACTGAAACTGCAGCGCGATTTTACGTAACTTCTGAAAAGGGCCATCCTGCCTTTCCCTCATGGGACACCGAGTCCTCTCTGATTTCATTTGGAACCGATTCCTTTTCCTTCTTCAAACGGAAGTAAAAGTATTCAGGCAAACACTCGTGATGCCACAGCAGAGTGGTATGAACAATGTGACTACCCACCTGGTTTAGTTTCTTTTTCCTGCTCGCATCTCTTCAGATTTTCCACTGTTGACGAATCAATGTGGAAATTCTAAGGAACCAGAGAGAAAAACAAAAATTAGAGCCAGACATCCCCTAGGGCTGTAAACTGAAGCAATCTTTTACGAATACAAGTTAACAACATCCATCAATCTATTAACTGTGTACATCCTTTGGCTCACTCAAACATCTGAAAATTTATCCTATAAATTGGTTCACATAAGTTTAAAAAAAATGTCAGTAAAACATATTGTGTAAAAGTAAAAAAAAAAAAAAAGAGGAAACAACTTAAGTTACTAGGAAAAAGAGTTAAATTATGATATCAACGCAGGGAGGAACTACACAGCCATTACAAAGAACAGGGGAGAGTCTGTTGTACTGACACGGGAAAATGTACATACTCTGGTGTTTAAAAAAGTGTAAAACTGTATATACTATCGTCTGTTTAGTTAAAAACGAACATGATTGTTTATCCTTAGAAAAAATGTACAGCATTTGTGTATATACACACTTTTTGTATCTATATTAGAAAAAGGCAAACAGCAAACCAAAAACAGCAGCTCCCCCTGGGACTCGGAAACTGAGGGGAGAGGAATGAAAGGCTTTCAATTTTCACAGGAACTGTTTCTGTTGCAGCTGAAAACTTTCATTAGAGGCACACACATCTTTCATAGTCATTATACATGCTATTTAAATGCTAAAGTATCAAGAGTAAGGGCAAAAGACATTTTTGGACAAAGACTAAGCAAGTTTACCATTGACAGACTCCAAAACATTCTCCAACAGAAGAGAAAATGAACACAGAGTATCAGTGTGATTTTAGGATCAACAGTGAGCAAAAGTAGTAAGAATATGGTTACATTTAAACAAGTACCGACTGAGTGAAACAAAGCTAAACAAGGAGATAAAAACAAACTTGACAGTATTTGACAATGATAACACGTAAGATGGAACGGAAATCAGAGATAAATATTCTAAGGTCCTTGATTATTCAGGACAAAGAAATGCTATTTTATTCTAGATAACTCATCCATGATGTATACTGAAAGTTTAAAAACAACAAAATACAGAAATAGAATGCATGAGTTCAAACCAGTTAGTATGCTCCTGGGTAGAAAAGTCTAGTTATCCCCAAATGCCATCCTTACCAAGTTACTATATAATCTTAATTAAATTCCAATAAGAATACCAATAGGTTTCTTGGATGGGGGAATGAAAAAAATTAGAGTTCATATGGAATCAGTTCAGTTCAGTTCAGTTGCTCAGTCATGTCCAACTCTTTGCGACCCCATGAATCGCAGCACGCCAGGCCTCCCTGTCCATCACCAACTCCCGAAGTCTACCCAAACCCATGTGCATTGAGCCGGTGATGCCATCCAGCCATCTCATCCTCTGTTGTCCCCTTCTCCTCCTGCACCCAATCCTTCCCAGCATGAGGGTCTTTTCCAATGAGTCACCTCTTCGCATGAGGTGACCAAAGTAAGTATTCAAGAAAATTAGCCAAGGACTAAAGAAAATTATAAAAGGTAAACAGAGGATTTGTCTTAAAATTTTAAAAAGTTACTATAAAGACATAATAATAAAAAGATACACAATTAACAGAAGAATAGACAAATAAGTTGTGGGCTAGAATACCAAGTTCAGAAACATACCATAAAGGAACTTATTAATGACAAAGATGGGTTTCAATACAAAACAGAAAAGATGGCGTATTTAATAAATGCTGCTGGCCTATCTAGAACAAAGCTTGATCATTACTCCTCACTATGCACAAACATAAATTCCAAAGGGATTAAAGGTTCAGGATTAAATTAATGAAAGCCATATTAAGTATTAGAAAAACATTTATTAAAATATTTATGTAACTTTGAGGTGGGGAAATTATTCCTAAACAAGGCAAGAAATTCAGGTACTATGAAGAGCAATACAGAAACAAATTAATAAATAACAGATTAGGAAAAATATTTACAACACATATGAGATCTTTAATACATAAACACATTAAGAGCTCCTACATGTGCTTGAGAAAAGGCAAACAACTCATAGGAAAATGGGAAAAGGAAATTCACAGATGAGGAAAATGAAAAGATCACTTAACAACACAATCACAATCTCACTAAATCTTAGCAACAATCACAATCTCACTAAAGAATATACGAAAGTAAGATGCCATTTCCCCATCAGCTTGGTCACAAATAAAACAAGAGAGATGAAGGGAGAGATGGACAGAAGAGAGAGTTCCTAATGCTGGTAAAGATTTAGGGAAATGGAAGTGCTCACATATGGCTGGGGAGAACGTAAACTATTAGAACTCTTTGTAAAGTAGGATGATATTATCAATCAAGATATCAAGTATGAATACCTTTTAACCCAGCAATACTATTTTTGAAAATATAATCTATAAAAGTAAAAGCAACAGTGAAGAAAGATATGTACATGAAGATATTTAATGGAACAAGATTTTTAATAAGAAAAAATGGTAGTAACTCAAGTATCTGCCAAAGGAGACCTGGTTGAATATATTGTGGTACCTCTAGGTCTATAGCCCTGAAGTCATTTAAGCGTGAACTGGATTGGTACCTACCCAGGAAGTATCATTTAGTGGGAAAAATAAACTGTAAAATAACAAAGTACAATCCCACTTCTGACAAAACACAATAACCACATACATACACAAAACATCCATCTACACAGGAGCTCGGAGAAAGGTATGGAAGGATATACACCAAACTAACTACCCTGGGTATCTCAGAAGGATGGAAATGCGGAGCAGGAGGAGAGGAGATATTATAAACTTTCTCTGTATACATCTTCAAATTGTTCAGTTAGTTACAATGAGCACATGCATCTCCAGGGGACATCAATGGAGAAAGCAAAAACAACAACAAAGAAATAAACACACGAGTGCAGAGCCATACAGCACAGCAAACTATGTCACACACCACCGTTCATCTTTACATGGCATAGTTAACTGTACTTCCTCTCACTTTTTTTTTTGGTCAAATAGAACCTATCATTTTAACAGCTGGAAGACAATTTATCTAAAAAACATTTTTTTTTGGCCAGGCTCTGAGGCATGTTGTCTCTTAGTTCCTTGATCAAGGATCAAACCCGCGCCCTGGGCATTGGAAGCGCCCAGTTTTTACCACTGGACAGCAGGGGAATCCCCTGAAAGACATTTTTAAAAGCTTCATGAGATGGGGAAAAGGTGCACATTTCCCCCTAAGCATTTATGTGTTTTATTTTACTTAAAAAAAAAAGCTCCCCTTTAAAAATCCACTGCCCTGCTCAGGTGGTGTGTGGCTGGTTCCGCACCATTGACTGTTTTCTGTGGCTCCTTGCCCCCAATTACCTTCCCCCCCCAAACCCAAATAAATGCACTCCCAGGCGCCTGCGTCTGCCGGGAACCAAGGCCCAGTAAACCGCAGCAGCTCTGCTCACAAGGCTCTCTTGGCCTCCAAGCAGATTCTCTGGCTTCGATATCAAATGGGTCCTGGAATCAGAGAAGTGAAATGGATTGTTCTGTAACCCATTCTGACAGAAGCAGAAAGGAAGGAGATGGTTTATTCCAATGGATGAAGTGAAAGAGGAAAGAGGAACAGCACTCACAAGCAGCTCTGGAAGGCGAGCCCCCTAGGTGGACTCTGCCGTTTCTGGGTTACCTGGAAGGGGTCCAGTCTGCCTTTTCCTGGTGCCTGCTTTGTTTTTAGCTTAATTTTATTTCATTTCATTAATAAGAAATCTTTCACTGAAATAAAAATGATACCGCAGGTGTCTATAAGACTTCGTATTTTACAAAGCACTTTAAAATACTTTATCTTTTTCGATCTTCACAATGACCTGGGATCAGATCAGCACCATTCTCCTTTGGAGATGCAAATGAGGCCCAGAGAAGTTAAGGATCTTTGAAGGTCACACAGCAAGTTGGTGATAGAATGGCAACACAAACTCTGTTCTCTAAACCCAAGTCCAGTAGGGAGCTCACATTTGAAATCAGAGAGAAACGGAACTAACAGGCAAGCCAATGAATGAAAACACTGGCTCTTGGGAATACCAGATTTTTCCTGCCCCTTATGAAAAAGTTATAGACCAAGAGGACAATTCTATGCCACCTCGGGGATAAATTTTGCTCATATACTGGAATCCAGCTGCTGAAGAAGAGAAGGAAAATCCTTCCTGTGTCCTGTCCTCGTTGCCTCCATCTTCTCTCTTGCCTTCCCCTCTAGGCTTTAGCCCCACCGGCCTCCTTTCAGTTTCCCCAACATTCCTGCCTCCGGCCTTTCACCGGTGTTCCCCTCTCTACCTGGAACAGTCTTTCCCACAACGCAGCAGCCTTGTGTCCCAGCCCCCTGCTCCCGCCTTAGCTCTCAGCATAACCGACTCCTCCTCTGGGTTCAAACACTGCTCGTGCGGCAGACCTGCCCTGACCACACACTCCTCCGCACCCCTCACTCGTCCTGGGTATTTCACACCACTATCAGTCCTGGACGCTGCAGGTGAGGCGGGGTCATGGCTGTTCTGTGCAGTGCTCTCCAACTACCAACTCGCCCAGTGCCTAGCGGATATTAGGTGCTCAATAAATACTGGCTGGATACGTGAAAGACTTCCTGAAATGAATCGAACGCTCGGCTTAAATGCTGCTCTGTCAGGCTTCCATAGCACTAGCCCTCTCTTGGGGCACGTGATCACACATGTTAAGAGTTTTTCTTCCTATCAGGCTGGGAGCTACTTACAAGTCTCACTTACCCTGGTATTGCCAACAGCACCTTGCCCCTAATGCTGAAAACACAAGGGTTCTTAATGATGGATGCATTCACACATCCATACAGGAAAATACCAAGGAAAGCTGGGGTCCTTAACCGACGCAGACCTGGTTTCTCCCCCCACCCAAGGGGAGAGCAACACAGAACCTCAGCACCTCTGAGATACACAAACAGGGACTCTGCCCGGGGAGAGGGTAAAACGAGCTCAACTCCCGATGCAGTGGGTGTGCGCCTGAGAAGGGGATGGGGGCAAAACCATGGATTGCGAATGGGAACTCACACAGGTGAAAACTTCCCGGTGGCTAACTGCAAAGGCGGATCAGAGACCTAAAAGAGTCATGCTCTTTGACCTCACCATGCCTTATTTAAAACAGAGAACGGAAATCACTGGGTGATGATTTCAGTATGTTTTTCTGTACTGTCTAGCTTTTCCTTTCCATGGGGGTGGTTTAGTCGCAAAGTTGTGTCCCACTCTTGCAACCCCATGGACTGTACCTGCCGGGCTCCTCTGTGCATGGGATTTCCCAGGCAAGGACAATAGAGTGGGTTGCCATTTCCTTCTCCAGGGGATCTTCACAACCCAAGGATTGAACCCATGTCTCCTGCATTGTAGGCAGTCTCCTACATTGCAGGCAGATTCTTTACCGGCTGAGCCACTGGATCTAGCTTATCCATGAAGGTGTTCTAACTTTGTAATCCGGAAAAAAAAAAAAAGCCACAATAAATGTTGTAAAAACAAACCAACAGAAAGCCTAGTGGTGATTTTAGACAACAGAATCACCCATCCCGAGGATTCCGTGTCCTCTAAGTTGGGGCCGTTGCATTTTCGTGATGAGTTCCTTTCTATCCTCCGAAACCCTGGGGGATAGGAAGGTGCTGGGGGTGAAGGCTTCACCAGGAGCGGCTCTCATTTCTCCTTAAGGCAAGTGCTGGCACAGCTCTGGGCGTCAGAAGTGGAGGGGAGCGTGGGGGTAATCAACCCAGCTCAGGATAAGACCTCCTCCACCTGCTGCTGATCCGCCATAATTATTCACTCATCTGCCTGTCCTCACGATGCTCTGAGAACTGCACCAGACTGTCTCTGCATCAGCCAGTTCCTCGAGCCTCGTGCTCAGGGCCCACCAGCCCTCAGCACGGTTCCCTGACTGGCAGGGCCCACAGCCATACAGTACTAAACAAAATAACAGACCCAGGTCCCTGGGACATAGTAAGAATGCATTAGCAACCAAATGCTTCATTATTTGAGTGCCCTGAAGGTCCATTATTCAGTTCGGAAGAGCCAAGTTGAAGGACAGCAATTTCTTGGAAGATGAGAGACTACTTTTACAGTCAGGAGATGCTGGCCTCCTTCGGTCAGAGCGGATGCGTTTATTATCATCGGCAATTCAGAATCACTTAGCGCGGCAGCTGAGTGCAACTCCCAAAGAAACCATTCTTTGAAGGAGCAGTACTTAAAAGTTTTCATGAGGTGTTTCTGAAAGATTTCCAGGAGGTAGTGAGCTCAGCCTTGGGTCCTGATTGATGACTTGTTTCCGAGAACCTTAGACTTTCCATGTCTGTCTCCACTTAGGAATCACTCCTGGCCGCTTGTGAAAGCCTAGCTGAGTGGACTGGGGGAGTTCAGCTGCCCGTTACACTCAGAAAGGAACGCCTGCCACCTTTTCCCTTTGGTCGCTGGGTGGACCGGGGACCTCTGGTGTCAGGAAAAAGCACCCACTTCAGCTTCTGGCCTCAGCACTTCAGTGGGTGACAGGAAACGGTGCTGGGGCTTGGGTTAAAGAGCCAGCATGGCGGCCCCAGGGCCATCTTGGTGGGGGGTGGGGGTGTGGGGGGTGTGTGTGTATGTGTGTGTGTCCCATCTTGGCAAGTGTGTTTGTGTTTGAAGATTGAGGAATTCAGAGATGACTTCCAACTCTTCACACAAATGCCATCCTGGGACTGAGGGGCCAGGGGATGCCAGCTCACATCCTAGGATGTCAGCTAACATTCTCTTTCTGGAAACCATAAAGCGGCTAATCCTGAGCACATATTACTAAGTCAACTAATCATGTTGTGAGCTTTAAGCTGCTTTGTCCTCATGGCACCCCTGCCTGCCTGCTAAGTTGCCTCAGTTGTGTCCGACTCTCTGCGACCCCGTGGACTGTAGCCCGCCAGGCGCCTCTGTCCATGGGATTCTCTAGGCAACAATACTGGAGTGGGTAGCCATTCCCTTCTCCAGGGGATCTTCCCTGGGGACCCAGGGATCGAACCCCCATCTCCTGCACTGCAGGCAAATTCTCCACTGCTGAGCCACCAGGGAAGCCCCGGCACCCCCTGAGGTAGGTAAAATTGTGACCCCACATTTTGGAGAAAAGAAGGGGGGTGGGGAGGAATCTCTCCGAGATGGCTCAACCTCTCATGGAACCCTAGACTGTCTAAGAAGACAGACAGGCACTGGGGACACCAGTCAGCCCGGGGGCCACAAATACAAGTGCCCACAGGGGCCAAGCGCCAGGCAGGAGCCTAGAGAGCACCAGACAGACCAGGCAAGCATTCACATTCAACAAAAATAAAACTCAAACCAGGTACCTTCCTTCCACGGTATCACCTCCTCCTCACCACCAGCCTAGGAAAGGGACGGACTTTTTAAGCAGCTGAAGTGTCGGGGCCCTGGGGGCTCGAGGTCCTGGGTGAGGTTGGGATGGTGCCCACACCCCGGGGCGGTGCCCTGGCAGCAACGGTCCACTTTCAAAGGGCTCAGCTGCTGGGAGGAGATATGCTGCAGCTCTCAGATCTGCCAAGGGGCTTCACGAGCCCTCCAGTTCACCACGATCTTAATCCAGTCAGTTCAGTTGCTCAGTTGTGTCCAACTCTTTGCAACCCTATGGACTGCAATACGGTCTTAATCCAAATAGTCTTAAATACTGCATCTTCCTAGGGTTAGGGTCTCTGACAGGCTCTTAAAGAGAAGAAAAACCCTTCAACTACCAAGACCTGGAGCCTTGGAAACCCAAAGTCCAAGACCCGAAAGCTTCTTTTGCTTTTCTTTGTACTTTGGCCCTGGCCAACCTTTCCCTGCAATGCCCACTGCAGCATCCTGGCCTGGAGGATCCCATGGACAGAGGAGCCTGGTAGGCTACGGTCCACGAGGTTGCAGAGAGTCAGACTGAAGCGACTGAGCAGGCACGTTCACGCCCCGTTTACCCGCAGCGGTGTGGACTGCGGGGAGGTGAAATGGAGAGGGGAGGGAGGCGAACAGAGATTTCCCTCTCCTCTTCTCCCTCTCGCTGGCCAAACTAGGGAGTGGGACAGCGGGCTTGAAGTTGAAATCGAGTATAATGTGTCTCCTCTGTACCTATATCCCAAGTTCTCTATCAGGCAACGAGGAGACGAGGCCTGCGGTCCAGCGGAAGCAGTGAAGGGATGGCACGCCAGCACAGCTCAGGTGCAACTCCCTGACGGTCGAGAGGTTAGGATTCGGTCTCTCACAGCTCGGGTAAACACAGGAAGGAGGTCCGGAGAACACGGGAACACACAGTGGAGACTGACCCTGTCGGTGCAGTTGGGGAATATTGACACCTATCGCCTGGCGTTCTGTGAAAGGGTGAGCGTAACAGAGAGCCTGGCTCTCACCAGGCGCTCAATATTTACCGTTGTTTCTTTTTCCTCCTCGCTCCCCGATACACACACACACACACACACACACACACTGAGGATTTCTCCTTCCAGAGCACAAAATCTGACAAAATGTAAACTCAGCAAGGAACCGCAGTGCCTATTTGGTGTCCTCTTTTAGTTCTCCTAGAGGCACCAGTTTTCACCCGCTCCGGGATGCCGACGACCAAGGGCCCTCTGTTCCTCGAGCCCTAAGGACTCTCCTCAAAGGGCAAAGGGCTTTGGTGTTTCTTTCAGGCTGAATTTAGGAACAGAGCTGACCCTTGAGCAGCACAGGGTTGAGGGGCACCGGTCCTCTGGGCAGTTGAAAACCCAGGTGTGACTTTACAGTCGGCCCTCTGTATCCACGTGTCCGCAGCATCCTGGGCCTATGTCCGTGGATTCAACCAACTGCAGATCCTGGTTCTGTAGCGCGTTACTTATGGGAAAACATCCGCAGGACAGCGGACCCTCGCGGTTTAAAGGCATGTTGTTCAGATGGAGTGCTCATCTAGTTTCGCCCCTGATTTAGGTACAAACAATGGAACTGAGGTCCAGAGGATAAAGCACCTGCCCAGGGCCCCACAGTTTCCTTGGGTGGCCGTTCTGTTATATAGTGGCTCTTGCTGTTTTTTTTTTTCTTTTTTAAAGATGGAGGCTTTCTTCTTTAACTGTGATTTTTCAACCATTTTTACCTGCAAGGAGGGTGAGTGGAGCACACACAGCACCTGCAAGCTTTATATCTTCAGCCACCTGAGAACCCTTGGCTCAGCCCCCGCAGGTACGGCCACCCCCCCCCCCCACCCCCCCAGTGCCTCCCTCGGTTTAAAATCCGAGGACAGGACCCAGCAGAGAAAATGCCCAAGGGCTTACACAGTCGTGTTTATTTTCTAGGAATAAGCAGCACTTTTTTTTTTTTTTAAAGGAAGCAATTAAAAGATCAGAAAGCCAAAGGTAAAGATTTCTGTCTTGGAGTTTCCTGGGCAGTTCCTGCAGCACTGGCCAGAAGTGATGAGAAGTCATGAAATCTAACAGTCTCTGAGTCTTAAACTGAAAATACCCTGTTACCTCTGAGAGCGGCAGATTATGGAGAATTCTCATCGGCAGAGACATTTCTCTCTAGAAGTGTTTAAGATATTTGGGGCTCCCACCTTGATCATCAGAAAAATAAATTAAGGAAAGCTTCCCCAAACACCAGTTTCTAAGGGAGGATTTCTTTCCTCATCTATATTTGGGGCAAGGAGCTGCTTTTAAAGCCCGAGCGACTCTGCCCAAGTTCTTTGGGAAACAAAGACAGTGTTTGACTGGAGCCCTGTCTGTGAGCCTTGAAGTTCAGACTCTGGCCCTAGGCGGTTTCAGACAAAGCCATGGTTTTCAAAGCAATAATATATCATAATATAAAAATAGACACTTGGTGACCAACGGGCTGGAAAGCAAACTCTCCGGAGAGCCCTGCCTCCCAGCCTGCTTCTCCCTGGGGGTGGGGGCGGCAGAGAAGAAAGTCCTACTTACCAGAGCAGAGAGTTCCTTCCAAGTCCAGCAGTCCTCGGTCAGAAGGGAAGGTCGAATTTAAGGAGCCAGCATTCAGGATGCCTCCCTTCGGAGGGTAAGCTAGACTAGCACAGCAGGCCTGCGGGGGCAGGCGGGCTCTCTCCTAAATGAAATGCACTTCGAGGTTTTAGTGGGTGTTTCCCACGTCCCGGGCCAAGTAAGTCCCCATTTGTTGTAACCCAATGCTCAGCCTGATGATGTCAACCACTCAGCTCCCTGGTTCAGTTTCCACCTCTCTGTCCACAGGAGAGATCCGTTTCCTCCGGACAATGAGCCGCGGGGGCTGTAACTGCATCCCGGGCTGGCACGTTTGCCTAACATCCTTCCTTCCATTTTCGGCCTCAGTGACAAAAGGCTTCCTATTCGCTCCCTGGGCCACGGCTCCCGGCGTGAATCCCTTTGCCCCTTAGACACTGCTGACCCTGGGCTGATCTAGGGTGCTGTGCCGTGGTCCAGTTCACTTCTTGGGTGTATGATAACGCTAGTTAGGGTGGGGAGCCGCACACCCCCACCCCCACCGTCCCCATCTTTTTTCTTCCTGCTCCATTTTCCAAGCTGTGGAATTTCTCCAGAAAGTCTCTTAGGTGTGTGCTGGACAGAAGGCTCGAGTCTGTCCTTTTCTTCGACAGATGGAACGTGTCCGCACTGGAGGCTTAGAACAGGCACGGGGCTGTCGCCTGGGAACTGGGCTCTGGTCCCCAACATGCTCCTAACTGAACGAATGACCCCACACACGTCACCTCTCTCTCTGGATCTCAGTTTTCTCATCAATAAAATGAGAGTTTTGGTATCTTCCACTTCTAGAATTCAGTAACGGATGAGCTTAATCAACAAATTCACCATAAGGAACTTTACTACAAAGAGGCTGACCACAGGCTTGAGGGAGGGAGGAACTCTGGAGGGGTCAGAGGCTACTGCTCAAGATGCCTGGTTCAGCTCAGGCTCCTTCAACCCCCTTTCTGGTGGAGCTGAACAGTTTCTCTGGGAGAAAACCCCCAAGAATTCACTGAACAAGTCCTGGGGGACACGGAAAGAGGCAGCATAAACTATGAGATAAGATAAAGCAGCAAGAGAATTTAACTGTCCTAAGGGACTAACGTGGAACAGTCCTGGTTACGAGAGATAATAAGTAATCTCCTGCGTCTGAAGAGTGCTTGATAAGAAAGACAAATAAAGCCTCTGTGCTTTGATGTACAGTGGGAAGCAATGTGACATGTATAGTGATTATGAGCATCAATTTTGGAGCCAGGGACGCAGCTGCTCTGACTCCTATGTGACTTAACTTCTCTGAACCTTTCTTTTTTTAATTGCCAAATGGGATATGAGGGCCTCCATTTTGAGGACACTAAGAACGAAATAATAAATGAAAGGGACCTGAAGGTATTTCGCCACATGAGTGATGACAGATGGTGGCTCTCACTTGCTGTACATGATTCTCCTTTGAGGACTTCCCTGGGCGTCCAGCGGTTAAGATCCGCCCGCCAATACAGGGAACACAGGTTTGATCCCTGGTCTGTGAAAATCCCATATGTCTAGGGACAACTAAGCCCATGTGCCACAACCACTGAAGCTACACTCTAGGGCCCGTGCTTCACAAGAGAAGCCACCGCAATAAGAAGCCTGTGCACCACGACAAAGAGCAGTCGTCGCTAGAGAAAAACCAGGCACAGCAACGAAGACCCAGCACGGCCAGGAATAACGAAAGAAAAAAATTAAAAAAAATCTTTGACTCTCACTTGAGGAGAATTAGGTCATTGCTAATCTCCTTTTCCTGGATAGGAAAATGAAACAGAGAGAAGTTATGAGATGTGCCTGAGGGCACACGGCTGAAGAGGAGAGGACCAGACTTGGAAACAGAGTCTTTGAACTCCTCCTGAGGTCAGCACACAAGCCACGCAACAGCCAGTGCTCCTTCCCAAAACGGTTACTCCGCCACGCCGGGCCCTCAGCTCTAAATGGGATCATCCCCACTTCGGGAAACAGGCGAAGCTTCTTCAAACCAGTGGGGAAGCAGTGGGAGGGAGAGTCTTCCTGGGTTCAACCAGGCCTGGGACGGGGAAAGGTCGTCAGGCTGTTGGCTGACAGGAAACACTCGGGCAGCTAGGTAAGAGGGGCGCTCACCTGCTTTTCTACCAAAATACTGTGTGGCCTGAGGCACATCTGGGCTTCAGGGGCTCCTCCCCTCAAAGACGCAGACCTGATTTGCCTTAAAGCCATTTGGGACTTAGGCCCTGTTGGGAAAGAAGCTATTTATAGGTGGGAGGAAGGCTGTGGCAGTGTGTGACTGAACAAGAATTTTAATGAGTGCTCAGAAAACTCTGGTGTTAATCAGAAAAGGTCCCAGCAAACACAGTGTGTGTTAGGAGGGAGTGTGCCGCTCCGCAGGCTTGCCCACAGGTTGGTGTGAGACTGCGGGAGAATACAGAGGACGCCAGCCTGGTCACCCACAGACAGCGGCGGTCCACAGATGGGAGAGGCCGCTCCCTTCTCATCCCTGGACCTTCTGCCTGAGTAGGACCCTGCCAGTTAACTTCTTTGGGCTTTGGCTTCCCAATGGAAAATGAGAATAATAACAGCTTTCCCCCTTCAACGTTCTTGGGTGACTTATAGCACATAGTACAAGTTCAAAAACACTTGTAAAAATCAGCTGGCACATCCTAAAGACATCATTTTCTCAGTCTGACTCAGTGCCACCACCCTCTGCCCTGAGCACGACGTGACAATGAATAAGGTCAAGAATGTCGGGAAGCCAGAGAGGAGGGCTGGTGTTTGTCTAGAACGTCAGGATGAGTAAGGAACAAAGCCTCTGACGCTCTCGCAGATACACTCTGCGTGCAGGGCCCGGAGGCGGGGTGGTGCTCGGCTGGGCCTTTATTGCAGACATCTGAGTGGGCGTCAGGAAGTGGGGCCAGATCCTGACAGGTCAGTCTACTGACATCACCCTCGCGCGCCAAAGCACGGCTTGTCACTTGAACGAAAAATACTAGGAAGGCGCTCATTCATAAAAACAAAGAGAGCGTTTTCCTTGTCAACGCGTATTCTGTCACACGAGCCCTGCGGACCGAATAGCCGTCCATTTGTGACAGAAGCCAAGGAGAGGGAACTGTGAGGACATCGGCACACCAGCCTGTTCTCTACCGACCACGGCAGGGGACACGCTGTGTGGACCGGGGCCACGCGCCGAGCTGTAAACCCCCGCTGCATGGCATCCTTACTTGAATCAGCGACAGGAAGGTTATCCACGGTCTCTCGACAGTTGTGGAAACCGATGCGCGCCGAGGTGGACTGGCTGGGCTGCCCGGAGGGCCCCCGGAGTAAGAGATGGAGCCTGCGCTCCAAGCCGGGCTGCCTGGGCCAGACCTGTCTCCTTGAGCCCCTCCTGCTGCTGCCTTCTAAATGCTCGCCCGGAGGAACTCGGCGGACTTCCCCGGCCAGCAGGACTGGCCCCATTTGAGGATAAAGGAAACTGGCAGCTTCGGCGCCCAGGGCTGGCCTGCAGGGCCCAGAAGCCCCTTGGCCCCAAAGCTGCCTTTAATTCCCATCCCCTCACCCCTGGTCCTGAAGGGATTTCTCCCTGAATTTTCTAAGTACTTGATCTGTTTCTCTCTTAAGAGACTTATCCTTTTCTCCTTCGAGGCATATTTATATCTGGACAGAGCTTATTCTACTGTAAAATCTGAGCTTCTTAAGCAAAAGCTCTGTCCAGTTTATGAGCATTTTGTACACGTTATAAGACATTTATTAAAATAAGGAAATCCATAAATAACAAAAACTTGTACTGAATGTTTGTCATATATCAGATGACATTCTAACTGCTCTACATAAATAGCCTCATTTAATCTTGACAAGGATCCTACAAGGCAGGTATATTATCTCCACTTGACACAAGACAAAATTCCAGACACAGATCACCTGAGTAACTTGTTTAGATGGTAACCGACAGGATGTCTGTTGAAAGGAGGATGTGAATGAATGAATTCTGGCCACCACTAACCACCCACCCTCTGGGCTTCCCAGGTGGCTCAGATGGTAAAGAATCCGCCCGCAGTGCAGGAGACATGGGTTCGATCCCTCGGTCGAGAAGATCCCCGGGAGAAGGGAAAGGCAATCCACTCCAGTATTCTTGCCTGGAGAATCCCCATAAACAAAGAAGCCGGGCAAGCTATAGTCCACGAAGTCGCAGAGTTGGACAAGAGTTAAGTAACTAAACACACACGCAGGCACCTACCCTCTAGTCCAAACACCTGTTGTTAAAATACAATTAACTTTTCACCCACTCAAAGGCCAGTTTCAGCTGTCATGCCCTTTCAAACGCACTTATTCCCTATGCCACACAGCTGTAAGTTCCCCTTTTTTCCAGACAAATATAATTGAGAAACATATGGCCTGAGACTTAATGAATCAAAGTAGATTTTGTTTACTTTCAAATTATAATCATATTTGCTTATTGTAAAAAAGAAAATAAAAATAGGAAAGTAGAAAAGATCAGGCAAAAAGACAAAAAAGGAAGATGACCCAACATTCTATCACTAGGAACAGCCTATTAACCTCCTGGGGGCACGGACCCAGAAAGAACTGCACCATCACTCAAAACAGGGGCGGGGGTGGTTAACTCCACAAAAGATATGCGAACACCACACTGCCCCTCCCTACCTTTTCCAGCCTTCCTAAAGACCTGCTTCCCCCTAGCAAGAGATGGGTTTCAGATGGGGGCAGTTATGGGAGAGGTGGAATCTCCAACTCTTGAGTTAAACAATCTTAGACGTGTTGACTTTTAGAGCTGAAAAGAGCATGTGGTCTCCTCATTTTTGAGATGGGGAATGCCAGGCCCCAGAAGGCAGGGGTGTTTTCTGAGGCTGAGCAGTCTGGTGCTCTAACAGTAGGAAGACCTTCTATTGGTTTGAGGTGCGCTCTGACACTGCACTGTTGATCACGCATCTGACTGGCCCCACCCATTTGTGTTTTTTTTTTCTTTGTTTTTTTTTAATACTTCTTCTCTTCATTTTTGGCTGCGCCAGGTCTTAGCTGTGGCATGCGGGATTTTTGATCTTCCTCGCAACAAGTGGGATCTTTAGTTGTGGTATGTGAAATGTTAGTTGCGTATGTGGGATCTAGTTCCCTGGCCAGGGATCAATCCTGGGCCCCCAGCTTTGAGAGCAGAGTCTTAGCCACTGGACCACGAGGGAGGTCCCCCCACCCTCTTGTTTTGGTTAACTGCTACTCAGCCATCAGATCTGATTAACCGTCACTTCCTTCTGGAGGTCTCCCTCTGAACCACATGGGCTCCCCCACGCGTCGGTGTCTCCAGGCTCCTTCTGCCTCTCTCTCCTAACTTGCTAACACAGGTTACTGTTAACACGTTACAGGTACTGTGGGCACCACAAGGTCAATGACATGTCTCCTTCATTCACTGGTACAGAACAGGAAACTCAACAAATATTTTCTAAACACACACACACATCCCGGATTGTCCAGGCTTATGTATGTACGTGAAAGTCACTCAGTCCTGTCCGACCCTTTGCAACCCCGTGGACTATACAGTCCATGGAATTCTCCAGGCCAGAATACTGGAGTGGGTAGCCTTTCCCTTCTCTAGGGGATCTTCCCAACCCAGGGATCGAACCCAGGACTCCCACATTACACGTGGATTCTTTACCAGCTGAGCTACAAGGGAAGTCCAAGAATACTGGAGTGGGTAGCCTATCCCTTCTCCAGCAGATCTTCCCAACTCAGGGATTGAACCAGGGTCTCCTCCATTGCAGACGGATTCTTTACCAACTGAGCTACCAGGGAAGCCCTTAATGCAATTGTTTGATGTTAAAAAAAAAAAGTACCATGTCTTCTAAACTTTAAACCAGGCGTTCCCTCTTGTCAGCTAGAATCATTAGAGAACAAAAGATTTCACTCCAAATAATTTCTAAAAGATGTTCAGGATGACAGAAGATGAAGTCCAGAGCACAGGGACAGAAAAGCACCCATGGAAACGTGGGAAGCCCAGGGAAGCTCTGGGACTGGGGACGGCGGGCATCAAGAGGATTTGGGAAGAGGACTGAAAATCGGGGGACCCACTGAAGCCCTTGTGCCGGCCAGGTGCCCACAACACAGCCGCAGCACATGGAGGGTCAGCAAGCTCTGCAGAACCCCAGGCAGATGGAGGGCTCTTTAAATAAATGGAATGATCTGCCTTGGGGTGAGCTAGGGCTTAGAGCAAGAGAGTGGGCATCCTTATTTTAACTTTTAAAGGACCTTCAGAATCAGGTGCCCTAGAGTAGGATGTACCCTTCAGGATTGTACCGAGAGCTTCCAGCAGCTTCCTAGGCAGCGGTAGGGTCTCTGGGGGCAAACAGACAACCAATTCCGGAGGAACTCAAGGCCTCACTCCTAAAAGGAGGCTTTTATTATCGACTATAAATGGCAGAAAGAAAAAACTATCATAGGGCATCCGATGAAAGCCAACAGCATGAGAGAGACTGAAATAAAGAGAAAAATAGACTCCACCATGAGTAAAAAGGTTCAGACAAATGGTAAGCTTTACTAAAAAAAAAATTCTTATGTCTTCAGAGATTCTGAAGATCCTGTGTCCATAAAACATAAACAGACAAAAATGGGCTCTTAGAAATTAACGACATGAAAACTGAAATTGACAAGGAGAAGGGCTGGAGAACATGAAAAGGAAATCTTTCAAAATACAGGGAAAAAATATTCATAGGACAAAAAAGGATCTTGATATAGAACAACAATCCAGGAAGTTCGACGTCAGACTAAATAGGAATTCCAGAAAAAGAATAGAAAGTACAACAGGAAGTTATCTAAGAAATCATGAGGAAAAGTTCTCAGAGACAAAGGGAGACTGCATCTTCAAACTGAAAAGCTCAAAAAGCACCAAGAGGATGAAAAAAGACATAGTGCCTTGACCTTTCAGAATTCAAAAAGGAAAAACAGCTACATCTTTGTAGAGAGACAGATTATTTCAATAGAAAAGAATCAAACTGGTATCAGACCTCTTGCCAGCAATGCTGGTACCTGAAGAAAAGAAGCAATGCTTTCCAAGAAAAAAGTTCAAAATGATTCGGGATGTAGAATGCATATTCAGCTAGGCAAAATAAAGACTTTTTCAGAATTGCAAGGACCTAGAACAAGTTTACTTGTACAATTTGTCAGTAAACTTCTGGAGGAGAAATTTACCTAAACAAGGGTTTAAACTAAAAAGTAAGAATGACAAGAAGGATCTAATAAGAGAGGTGAAAGACACGTCAAGGATGATGGCGATGATGATGAAGCAGGTGGCTTCAGGGCCTGGCTGACTCCTGAGCCTAGGGAGCACCAGCCTGATTAAAGCAGGAAGGTGGAAGCTCCAGGGAAATGGACTTCATGGAACTCCTTGACAAGCCTGCCAAAAACTGTACTCAAAGACTACGGGAAGTGTGGAAAGATTCAGCCCGATGGAACAAGGAAAACTGAGCATATTAAAGCAGAAGCAGCAAGTCCAGAAAAACCATCACAGAGAAAAAAAATAATTAGAATGTTATTGGCTCGGTGGTAAATAATATTTACAGTGCCGTAACACTGAAAACACTGAATATGAATTTAACCAAAAAACTGTACTGCCGGAAGGAAAGGGAGAAAAGAATATGAGCGAGGCTGAGGTGTCTGAACAAAGGCTAAGGCCTCACACACCAGCCAAGGAGGTCAATAGGCAATGTCGAAAACTGACAAATAAAGAAAAAGCAGCAAGGTTGCACGTGGCCCTTGTTTGGATCTATTTGAAAAACAAATATTTTGAGTTCATCGGAGATCTTTGCTAGTAATAATGGACTATTAGTTATTTTATTGCATAATAATGGTAGTGTAGTTTTTTTTTTTTTAAGGAGTCCTTATTTTCTTAGAGATACATGCTCAAGTAGTTATTGATGAAATGTTGTCTAGAATTTAGGCCCAAATAATCTGTGAGCAGGGGGAAAATGGCCACTAGCACAGAGGAAACAAAATTGGTCATGAACCCTGGGGCTGAGCAATGAGTGGTCCAGGACAACTATTCTATGATAACATGTTTGAAAATTTCCTTAATAAAAAATTCACAAGAGAGGGAGACAGCTGCATACTACTTAGATATAGGGAGAGAAATACTAGAACAAACAGCTAACAGGATCAAAAGTGTATGCTCTTGGGAGCAAGAAGAAGGGGTGGGAGCAGGGGACAACTGTTTTCTAGTGTAAATTTATAATGATATTTGACCTCAAAAAGAATAAAGCAAACCTGTGTGCAGGTGCCATTTTGACAAAAATTTTTTTAAAAAGTAGTAGAAGGCTTCCCTGTGGCTCAGTGGTCAAGAATCGGCCCGCCAATGCAGGAGACATGGGGTTCAATCCCTGATCTGGGAAGATCCCACCTGCCACGGGGCAACTAAGCCTGTGAGTCACAACTACTGAGCTTGTGCTCTAGAGTCAGGGAGCTGTAACTACTGAGCCTCCAGGCTTCAACTACTGACGCCTAAGCAGCCTAGAGCCTGTGCTCCCCAACAAGAGAAGCTGCACGCCACCAGAGGGGCCCCCGCTCAACGAAACTAGAGAAAACCCTCACAGCAGTGAAGACCCAGCACAGCCAAAGAGAAATAAATAAAATAAATGAAACATTTTTTTTTTAAGTGAGAGAGGTCATTTTATTTAGAGAAATGGAAAAAAAACCACTTGAAGGGTTAAAAGCAGAAAAATTAAATGGTTGTGTCAGGTGAGGGAGTAAGCAGTAGACTGATGTCTTTCTGGACTCGTAGGATTTTATTTTTTTTAATAATTTCATTACTTTGATTTTTTAAAAATGTTATCTATTTTTACCACTGATTGCCATGAGCATTTCACAGGGCCTTTCGGTAATCTCAACATCTACAAACTGAAGCTGTTTCTCCAGGTGAAGAATCCTCAAGTGGCCAGAGTGATTATCTCCACATGAAATGTAACACCACCAGGACTGCCATTTATCTATTATCTGCCATTTGTCAGAGCTTTACCTGTGTTATTGCTAATCGTCACAACACCGCTGCAAGGCAGGTATTGACATTACCATCTTACAGATAAAAAGACTGAGGCTGAGAGGCACAGGCTCATGGGCTTGAGGTCACACAGTCCACAAGGCCAGACTTCTACTTCCCCACCTCTCCTTTATAGCCTACTGTTCGGGACAATCCAGAAAGTACTGCCACATCCATTTTCTCATCAACTCCATGAAACAGGACTATCCTCACCTGACAGATGAAACAACTAAAGCTAAGAAAAGTTGGGTAACTTGTCCAAGGATCCCAGAATTCCTGATCCTAGTCCAGTCCTTGCTAGCATTTCTGTCCCCTGCGCCCTCAACAACAAAATGTCAAGATCTTCCTAGGCTCCTCGTGGGTATCTGACATGAGAGCCACAGCAGATGAACGTGGCTGCAGCAGGGATTCTAAGAGAGAGAGAGAGACTTATTTTTTCCAAAGGAAGTAGAGTAATAAACCGTGGAATGTCCTCAGTTGCTCTAACGGCAGCATTTTGTTTGAGTCCCCAGTGGGGCTTTGGAAATGTCAGCTGCCTGCCTGCCTGTCTGCCTGGCACACGGCGGGACAGCTGCTGGCATCGGCAGCCCATGGCAGTTCCGACCACCACACCGCTCTTCTTAGCTCCAACAGAAGGGAACGAGTCGTGTGTGCTTCTGCCCTGAAAGCTGAACGTCTGCGTTGCCTCAGTCTACTTCAGTCAACGACCAGGTGGCCCCGGGGCTTTCTAGAGCTGCTGGGAATCTCAGGTCTGGGCTCCTCTGCCTCTGCAGAGCTGCAGGACAGGCAGGGGCAGGGTGGGAAGCGAAGGTGGGGAACTGAAAGGCCCGAGGATGGGGCCCCCCGTCATCTCAAGCCCTGGGTACCACGGTCGCTGACGGCAGCCTAAGAGTAGGGCGCAAGCTATTGCTGCTCCCCGGGCAGCTCTGGCATCTGAACAATGACCAAACCGCAGCTAGGGGGGAAGAAAGCTGTTCACTCGAGCTCAAACTATTTATAGAGCCAGCAATCTGCACATATTTGGATGACAAATCTCTGGGCTTCAAGTGAGCGGTGCTTTGCTCCTGGACAATTTCACTGAACACATTCCCTCCCCACGCCACCCCCAGACTCTCCCCCCCAACACCCCCACCCCAACCCACCCACCACCCAATCACGAACACATGCTGCCCTCGGGATGTTTTACTTAAGTTGCTGAGTGAGTTTAAAAGATCATAAAAAGAAATCGCATTTTAAGAACTAGTGACGTTTAATCCATTTGTCTACGGGTTTAAGCTACACAATATTATTCTAAGGCTTGAATCAGACATTAAATTCTAATACCATGTGACTGCTATAAAAAAAACAAACTGAAATAAAAACAGGACCTGAATGAGGTCTGTAATTTAACATGTGCTGTATCATTTAATGTTGCAGCTCCAAGCTTAAGACCTAGGAAGAGAATGTTTCTTATGACACAGTTTGTGTGGGATGATGAAAGACTTTACCGAACAGATCCACAAACAATACGCAATCATAGATACATTACAAACAAACAAAGGAGGTCTTCTTACCCACCGACTCTGGGGCAGAAGCAGATGTAGGGTTCAGAGCTGGGCAGGCCCCCTCCCCTGGCCGCCAAGCAGGAGAGGGTCTGACTGTAACAGAAAGAGGTAGGGAGCCCTCCGTGTAGGTTTAACTCACAGGAGGTACTAGATCCTTGCCAACAAATTCGCTTGGAAAAACCAGCTTGTCTCTAAAAGCTGCCTTGTTTGTATAGTAAAAGCGATGCTTGATCAGCGGTCTCCCCTGAGCCAGGCACTGCCTAATTCCAGAGGGGGACAGCGGTGGTTGATCCACATGGATATTGGCTAAAACGCTGGCGGCTTCCAGTCCTATTACACGGTGCAGGCGGGAACTGGCAAAGAAGGGGCAGGGCGAAGGGAGGCTGAGAGTGTGCGGGCTGGTGCTGGACCGTTCAGAGGGAGAGGGGGCAGAAGGGACTCCTCGGAGGTATCAGCTGGTTTTCTTATCTCTTCCCCCTGCCTGTGAAGCTCCTTAGAAGACGAATAGAAAGACAATCTAAGACAATCTCTTAACTCCCCTGTTTAAAATCAGGAGAAAGGTGCTGGTGAGGGTGAAGAAAAGAAACATGCCTATACACAGAGGGAGTGGAATTTTAGGAAATTTTTTGCAGGTCAATTTGTCAGTATTTAGTCAATTTATGACCCCCACTTTTTTTTTTAATTTTTAAATTTTTAAAAATGGAAGTGTAGTTGATTTACAATGTTGTGTTAATTACTGCTGTACAACATAGGGATACAACTGAATACATTCATATACACTTTTTTAAAAAAAGAAAAAACTTTTTTCCATTATGGTTTATCATAGAATACTGAATACAGTAGGACCTTGTTGTTGACTCATTCTATATATAAAAGCTTATATCTGCTAACCCCAACCTCCCACTCCATCCCTCCTCCATCAACCCCCTCCCCCTTGGCAACCACCAGGAAACACCCATCTACCTATCACATCACTTAAATTGTCTGAATAGCACTGTTCTTTTTCCTATACATTAATCTGTTTACTGCCTGCCAGTCTTTCACTGTTCCCTCCCCTACTCCCATATTAAAATGCCAACTTTGTAAGAGCAGGGACCAGTCTTTCTAAATATACTGCTCTTCCTATGTGTTGGACACTGGCCAGGGACATACCATTCATCATCTTTCAGTCCTCATGGCCACAAGAGGTTTCTATTATCAGCTCCACTTAACATAAGAACAAACTGAGGTTCAGGTTAAGTCTGTGTCTGACTCTTTGTGACCCCACGGACTGTAGCCTACCAGGCTCCTGCGCCCAAGGGATTTTCCAGGCAAGAATACTGGAGTGGGTTGCTATTTCCTTCTCTAGGGGATCGTCCCAACCCAGGGATGGAACCTGGGTCTCCCGCACTGTAGGCAGATGCTTTACCATCTGAGCCACCAGGGAATTTCTAAGTCTAGTGAGTGGCCAGCAAGTCAGCAGTGGGAATGCGAACACTGGTGTGTGTGTGTGCAAGCTCAGTAGTGTCTGACTCTTAGCAACCCCATGGACTGTAGCCCACCAAGCTCCTCTGTTCGTGGGATTTTCCAGGTGAAAACACTGGAGTGGGCAGCTATTTCCTACCCCAGGGGATCTTCCTGACCCAGGGATCGAACCCGCATCTCCTGCAATGGCAGGCAGGTTCTTTACCACTGTGCCACCTGGGAAGTCCAAAGCTCTTAACTACCTTTCTGCAAATGAACCAATATTTCAGTGTACACACTTTTTAAAAAAATATTTATTTATTTGGCTGTGCCAGGTCTTAGTTGTGGCATGAGAGTTCTTTAGTCGCGGCATTCAGGATTTTTACGTGGGGCCTGTGAACTGTTAAGCTGTAGCATGTGGGACCTAGCTCCCCGAGCAGGGACAGAACCCGGGCCCCTGCACTGGGAGCACAGAGTCTTAGCCAGCGGACTCCCAGGGCAGTCCCATCACCATGCACACTGTCTGACCAAGCAACTCCAGTTTTGGAAATTTATTACATGGAGATAATCAGACAAGAACACACAGTTAGATATGTCTTGATTTATCACAGATTGCTTATGTAGCAATCTATTAGAAATATGTTTAGGCAAGTCACCAGTTAGCCGTGAGCCTCAACTTTGCTTTTTGATAAACAGGGGCCCCATCTCAGAGACACTGTGAGAATTTTATGAGACAATGCACTGTACCTGGCTCACAATCACTGTTTTGTTATTGTATGCATTTAAATCTCTAAAAGGATACAGAATATACCAAACTGGGTTACAGATTTCATTAAGTAGTATACTTCTGTGTTGTTCTAATTTTTATAAAATGCATATTAGTGTTATACTCTTCAAAAATAAATATATTACTTAAAAAAAAGATGAGGAAAATAAAGTTGGAGGAACCTAAACAGCAGAAAAATCTCAGTTTTTAGGAGAGGGAAACTAGTTTAGTAGATCTAAATAAAAATGTTCCTGCCCTTTTGTTCTATGTAAGAACAAGATCTTCAATGTGCTTATAGGCTCTATCTCATTGCAGAGCCTACATTCACAGTGAAGCGAAAGCGATTCTTAATAAGAGTACAGGTCTAAAGAATTTTTTAGATGGCTTCATGAAATTTGAGGAAATTTATACACAAAAAGAAGAAAGTCTTTATAACCACATCTACCTTCTAAACAAAAAGGTTCCTGTCAAGTGGAAGGCCCTCCTGGCTGCTAATCCTCTTTTGGGGTTCATCCATGCAAAAAACGACAGAAATAAAAGTTGAAGGCTTTTATTGCCAAGTAGCTCTGCGCAGTAATGGAAGGTGAACTGGACTTCTAGGGGAAGTCTGTGAGGAACAGCAGAAAGGGATGGAGCTAGAAGCCCGAAAGATGTCGGTGGTCCGTGACCTCTTTCTGGGATTTTCCAACATCAGCAAAGATGATGCCACAAATGCTCTTTGTGGGTGTGCTCTGTGTTCTTGATGGAAACCCAGAGGGGACTGAGTTTCTATGATGAGCTGACAGGCTGAGAAACAGAAAGAGGTGGCAGAGATGACCAGGAGAATATAAGCCACTCCTGCTCCACGAAGGAATCTTTACAATCTTGGGGAACTTTGGACTTTTACAGCGCAGGAAGCCTGAGGTCATGCTGATCTACAGCACGTGAAGCCAGGGGTCATGCTAACCTGATCTATATCTTAAAGTGCTAACTCCTCCTGGTTACAGTATGGTTCATTAATCAAATGGGATCAAGGTACAAGTCAATATGAGCATATGTGCAGGAAAATGAGTAGGCTAGAGGACTCCACCCCATTGAAAAGCTTTCCACAGTTTGTACGGTGATTTCTAATTATTTTTGGTCACATACTCCTTTGAGAAGGCAGTGAAAGCTAAGATGCTGCTCTTCAGAAAATGCCTATCTTCAAATGGATCTGATTTAAAGAGGCCTGTGGGAACCCTTGAAGGCCCTCTCTGGATCCATGACAGGTTCAGAGATCAAGCTCAAGAATTCTTGCTCTAGGGAAACCACAACAGTGTTGAAGGACACTGCCAGCATTCATTGGTTTATAAACATTTGTTGGAGACCTAATACACCAGGTCCTGCTGGTGTAAATGCAATGTGATCCCTGTATTCATGGAATTCCGGTCAACTGAGGGGAGGGAATGGAAAGAAAGACCGCTACAAGAGGATGGGGTGAGCCACCTACGTTTGAGACTAACCTCACCCCTCAACTTCCTTTTTGGCTCCAGGATTTGTTAATTACAAGTGAAACAACAGGTGGGAACAGATTTACACGAATACTGAGGACAAGCAGAGGAAAGCAGCGCCGGATGAGGACACTGGGGCCACAGAAACAGCCAGCTGGCTCTTACATGGACTTGGGATTTCCCTGTGTCTGCATAAAAATATCCCATCCCCCCACAAAAAACTGAGCTTTTTTCCTTAAAGAGTAACCATGGATTTTTTTCAATGTTACATTTTCAAAAAAGAGTTAACAATAGAGCTCTTTTCCTTAATAAAGAGTAACCATGGATTTTTTTCAATGTTACTTTAAAAAAAAAAGCAAACTCAAAGATTCTTCTGAAAAAGTCATCTATGCTAAGAGAAGCCTATGTCCACATGGCCAGTTTACTTTGTTAGATCAGCAATTATTTCCCAGACTCTGAAATAATAATACTTGATATTTGCATTACATGGGACTTTCACATGGACTGTGTCCCTTTTTCTACAAAACATCCTGTCACAGATAATTATACTCCTATTTTATAGAAGAAGAAATGGAGGCAAAGAAGGGCAGAGAGACTTGCCTAGGGTTATTTTTTTTTTTCAACTTAAAAAATATTTTTATTTATTTATGCCTGCACTTGTTCTTCGTTGCTGGGCTTTCTCTAGTTGCAGCAAGCAGGGGCTACTCTGTAGTGTGATGCATGCGCTTCTCATTGCAGTGGCTTCTCTTGCTGCAGAGCACCAGCTCTAGGCTGGTGGGCGCAGTAGTTGTGGTACCTGGGCTTGCATCCCAGCGGCATGTGGAATGTTCCTGGACCAGGGATTGGACCTGTGTCGCCTGCATCGGCAGGCAGATTCTTAACCACTGGACCACCAGGGAAGTCCACCTAGGGTCATATACAGCTTTAAAGTCCTACAGCCAAAATAAAAACACAGACCTACCTAAACCACTCCAGTACTCTTGCCTGGAAAATTCCATGGACTGAGGAGCCTGGTAGGCTACAGTCCACGGGGTCGCAAAGAGTCGGACACAACTGAGCAACTTCACTTTCACTTTCACCTTTTCCCAAACTTTAGGGAAGATGACAGTAATGACAGAAACAGGCACGTCAGGAAAGGCAGCAGCTTTGAGGGACAGGGAAGAGGGAGAACTGTGGCATCTTTTAAGTACAGGTGTTGAAATCGTATGAACTTAAAGGAAAATCCTGGCTCCCTCTTCCACTTCCTAGCTGTGTGACCTCAGGCAAATCACTTCACCGCTCTGAATTCTGTCATCTCATTTGTAAAATGACGAACATAACAGTGTCTGTCTCATCTGAATGTAGGGAGGCGGAGGGGAGAACAGCAGGGAGAGTAATGTGGAGGTATGATAATTTCATTTTGCACAGAGGGAAATTAAAGGATACAGAGTGAGTGGGTTAGGACACTGGCCACTTCAATCAATTCGATGAACCAAATATCCTGAAACCTTCCTCCCAGACACCTCTGCATCTGTCTATCCTATCTAGGTGTTTATTTTTATGTACATGTATTACTTTTATATTTTTGTTAAACTGGCAAAGGAACCATAATAAATAGTAATGTTATAAATAATGTAAATATATATTTCAGAAGAAAAAAAATTGAATCTTATGATGACAGGAAAAGGTATTCTGCTTTAAACATGCCGTATCAAAGATTTCTTTTTAACGATAATACTCAAGTGTCGTGGGGCTCTGGGTACACGTAGGTAAGGATGGAAACTGGTACAATAGTCCTAAAAGGCAATTTGGCAACATATGCAGAAATTTTTAAAATTATACATGTACAGGTCAGGAGGGGCGGGTTGTGGACATGGAAACTGTACTTTCGACTCAATTTTGCTTGAACCTAAAATTGGTCTAAAAAATAAAGTTTACTAATTTAAAAATACATACATGCCCTTTGACCCAGCCATTTCATTTCTAATAATTTGCTTAGAGAAGGCATTATGGACGTGTGCAAAGATGAGACTCAAGGTTGTTCACTCCAGCACGGCTAAGAACAGTGAAAAACTAAAGCAATTCTAAGTCTATATTAGGGAGTAGCTAAGTAAACTCTAGTACATTTATAGAATGAAATATTAAGCAGTCGTAAGTATAGAAGCAGTCCTGATAACATGAAAAGTCTCATTTAATGTTTAAGTGTTAGTCGAGCCGTTGTGTCTGACTCTGCGACCCCATGAACTGTGGCCTTCCAGGCTCCTCCATGGAGGAGAACTCATCCATGGAGTTCTCCAGGCAAGAATACTGGAGCGGGTTGCCGTTTCCTTCTCCAGGGGATCTTCCCAGCTCAGGGATCGAACCTGGGTATACCTGCATTGAAGACAGATTCTTTACCATCTGAGTCACCAGGGAAGCCCCATTTAATGTTTATGCATGTGTATATATATATATAAAGGGGCTCATGTTTGTAAAAGGGAAAATAGTATTTTGCATTAAAAATGAATGAAACTATTAGTAATATCACAGGTACTTTTTATTTTCTTCTTTCAGTTTATTGGCATTTAAATTTTTTTATGACAAAGCATTCTTTTTATAACAAATATACAGTATTATTTCTATAAAAAGAAAACATATAGAAAGTTACTTTTGAGTTCCTTTGGTCAATATATACCAACTGCTACAAATAAGCATACACTCTAACTTGTGAGAGAGACATTGGTAATTATTCATAATAGTGAAAAAAGATGGAAACAGTCAAAATATCAAACACATTGGCCATTAAAATAATGGAGAGAGACACGAGCCACGCTCTGTCAGGGCCCTGCTCCTGACCTCTATCCCCCTGACCTGGCCCAGAAGGTGAGCTGCCAGCCTGGGCCTGGCACAGAGGATCGTTCCTACACGTGGGAGATGTACAAGAAAACCAGAAGGACCAAGATCTGTAGAAGGAGCAAGGAGAGGAGCACTGAATGTGGGGGAAGGTGGGAGATGTCTTCAAGCTCTGCCCAGGTCCCTCAGCCGTGACCCAGGCCACCTGAATGACTGGAATGATCGATAAGAATAAGGAGAGAGAAAGGAAAAGGAGACAGGATGCAGGGAAGCAGGTCCTCGGAAAGGAAAACAAAATAAGTGAAGAAAAAGGAGGATTTTGAGAAAAGTGAGACAGAGATGACAGTGTGAGGCAGGGCCTGTAAGATGGAAGTGCCCTGAGCAGCCTCAGAGCTCCTTAGACAGAGCCCCACCTTGAAAGCTTTGATGAGACAATCACAGAGAAAGGACCCCGGAGCCTTCTTCTCATTTCCCATGATGGACTGTATTGCTCCCAGCAGCTCCGTGATACTTATATATCCAGTGGATTTCAGTACAATGAAAGATTAGATCAAGGACAAGGCTGATAGCCCATTGAACTAAAGGTAGCTTCAAACTGATGTGCACCACTGTCATGATTTAAAAAAGACTGTTTATTAAAGGGATGCAAAGAGGCTAACGTGTCCACAGATGAAAATTCTTTGCCAGGAAAAAATTCCAGGCCAGAAGCAGTGTAGTCTTTAAAGAGAGCAGACTGGCAAAAGATCAAAGGGATCCTCCCTCTGCCATGGGAGGACAAAGGCTGTTGGCTGAGAGATAAGAAGACTCTGCAGATACTTAGGTTGAAGTTTTCTAAAGTTCCAATAAGGAAAACAAAAAGAAACAAAAAGAAAGATGATACACTTAAAGATAAATTTAAAGGCAACAAATTAGAAACAGAACAAAAGCAGACAGGATGCTTCTATGAGAGAAACTAGCCCAAGCTGACCAAAAGCCCGTAAGTAGTCAGTTTGAATTTGAGAAAAAAAAAGTTAGAGAGGAAAAATACGCCGAGACTTCTCTATCCCATGGATCCCATGATAGGAGAACCAGGCTACTGGCGCGTGCTCCCTGGGGGCTTCGATGGTAAAGAGTCTGCCTGCAATGCCGGAGACCTGGGTTCGATCCCCGGGTTGGGAAGATTCCCTGGAGAAGGGAATGGCTACCCACTCCAGTATTCTTGCTTGCAGAATTCCATGGACAGAGGAGCCTGGCGGGCTACATACAGTCCATGGGGTCGCCAAGAGTTAGACATGACTGAGTAACTAACATTTTCACTTTTCAAGATCAGAAGACTTCAAAGTGGGCTAAATATATTACATGTGGTCAAAGAGGGCAAGAACAAAGTTTCTGGTCCCTACAATTCTAAGGCACCAACCACTAACTCCATTTTTACAAATTCAGCAAGAATGATTCTGATTTAATGGCCTTAAGCTACAGGACAGACTGCTCTTCCAAGGATTCTTCAGCATCCATCAGTTTCTGGCCACACACCAAGATTATCCATACGTTATCACAGAGCGCTTCTCGGACTTCTAACCAGGGAACCCTCTTATGAGCTCGAAGACACTGTTTTATCTGAAGCTGAGGGCTAAAAGGGACACTTTAACAGAGCAAAGGCAAAAGTAAAATAAAACATTTTAATCACAGAAATAGAGCCCACAGCTTCTTTGCTGTCGTTGTCTTAGTCGCTCAGTTGGGTCAACTCTGGATTAGGTTGCTGTTCCCTTCTCCAGGGGACTTTTCTGACCCAGGGATCGCACCCACGTCTCTTGCATTGGGAGGCGAATGGTTTACCACTGAGCCTCCTGAGAAGCCCATCCTTTCTTTGGACTCTAGCAGTCAAGACAGGCTTGCAGCTCTGAACGTACTGATCAACGCCGACACTCCCGGTGGAGCTTCTGACTGAAGGGGCTAACGTCTCAAGGGAACCCCGAGGAGGCCATCATGTTACTCAGGGAGCTCCGAGAGGCCCAGAATGAAAGCTGGAGCTCTGTCTGTCCCTGAGAACCCTCTTGCGCAGAGTGTGTCTCCCTGAACAAGTCACCAATAGCCTTAAAAAACTTGCACAGCAACTTCTGTTCAACTACTCAGCTCGTCAGAGTGCAAACGCAGCCACAGACCATGTGCTAAACCAATGCGCATGGCTGTATTACAATAATAGCTTACTTACCGAAACAAATGGCAGGTCAGATTTGACCTGCAGCAGAGCACGCCCACTCGTCACTAGAGGACGGGATGCTGGTAGTCAAGGCATGTAGTGCTGAAAGAGTTGAAAAAGTCATCACCTATGGCCATCCCAAGTAAAGTACATACTGAAGGCAAACCTTTTTCAAACTCAGGTGGTTTGCTGTAGGGCAACGATGGGCACGAAGAACATAAAAGTCATGAAAGTGCATTTAACTGCACTGAAGACCTTAAATAAAATTATGAACCCAGGTTATAGAGCTGTTCTGGGGCAGAGTTTCTGATATCCAGCATCTAATGCCACTTGTGCTGAATAACTGAGTCAAGGCAGCAGTGGTGTATTCTCTAAAACAGTCCTCCTTAGTGTGACTGGGCATTTCTATAGAAACACTGCCCCTGACTGCTTTATTTCCATCTGTGTAACATTAAAGTCCAGACTCATCAACTTCCTGGAGACTGTAGTGGGTAGCCATTACCAGGGGATCTTCCAGGGGATCTTCTACCAGGGGATCTACTTCTGCTTAAACCAGCTACAGTGGATTTTGTGGCTTAGAAATTCCATTTTCTATTTACAGCTGGTGTATAAAAAATACAAGTGATTTTGTATATTGATTTAGTATTGAGCAAACTTGCAAAACTTTCAATTTTAATACAGTAATGTTTATATAGAATTCTTCTGTGGTTTCTATATAAACAATCATGTCATCTATAAACAGTAAGTTATTAATTCTTCCTAATACTTAGACATTTCATCTTTGTTTTCTCATTTCAATTGCTAGAACTTCCAACAAATGTTGAACAGACGTGATGAGAATGGGCAACTCTGGTTCCCGAACTCAAAGTGAAAATTTACCATTCAGTATGATGTCTGCTGTATCTGTTTTATAGTTACTTCTTCACCAGATTAATAAAGTTCCCATCTATTCCTAGGTAGCTAAGAGTTACTGTTGTTGCTGTTTTAATCAGGAATGGATGCTGAATTTTAACATGCAATCATCATTTTCCCCTTTTAATGTGTCAGCAAATTATACTGAGTCCTCCAGGTGAAATGAATCTCGCATTTCTGAAATAAACCCAACTTGGTCTTATCCCTTTCATATACTGGGCTTCCCTGGTAGCTCAGCTGGTTAAAGAATCTGCCTGCAATGCAGAAGACCTGTATTTGATCCCTGGGTTTGGAAGATCCCCTGGTAGAAGGTAATGGCTACCCACTCCAGTATTCTGGCCTGGAGAATTCCATGGACTGAATATCCATGGGGTCGCAAAGAGTTGGATACGACTGAACGACTTTCACTTCACATATGTTAGAGCAAACTGTATTTTCCAAAGATGGCCTCAATAATATAATCCCATCCCACATGCTTTTACAATGTGACCTTGACACCCTTCCCACTGGGTGGTAGATTCTATGATCCTTTCCCTGGAATCGGGATGGGACCTTTGCAATTTTTTCAACCAAGACAGCACTATGGGTGTGGCAGTATGTGAATTTCAAGACCAGATTATAAAAATGCTAAGCACTTCCAATTTGCTCTCTTAGGACCCTGCACTTGAAACCAGCTGCCATGCAGTAAGAAAGCTTGAACTACCCCACTCCGGCAGACCACAAGGAGAGGTCACATGCAGGCACTGCAGCTGAGATAAGCTGAGGTTCTACACAGCAGCCAGCTGAGGGCCTCTATGACAGACAGCATCAACTGCAGGACCTGCAAGTGAAAATGCCCACAGATGATTCCAAGATTTTCTCTGAGACTTCCGAACACAGGGCCGGGACAACACGGAGCAGGGATAAGCCATCACCATTCTGCCCTGTCCAGATTCCTGACTCACAGGATCCCTATCGTAATCAAACGGCTGTTTTAAGCCACAGCATCTTGGTTAGTTTCTTATACCACTGTAGTAAGTGAAATACTGGATTTTGCTTTGCTAATATTTAGCTTAGCAAATACCCATGAGGAATTATGGCCTGTGATTTTTCTTTTCTCATAATGTCATTATCAGGTTTCTTAGTTTTACTAACCCTTTTTTCTACTCTCAGGAAAAGTTTGTGTAATATTAATTCTTTCTCTCTTAAATGTCTGATATAACTTCCCAGTGAAGGCATATAGGACTGCAATTTTCCTTGTGGAAAGGTTTTAAATTGGTGATTTAATTTTTACTAACAGTTATATTACTAATAAATTTATCTATTCACCTAAATTTAAAATTTTTGGCATAAAATTGCTCATTATAGCTTACCTTGTTCATAAATATGTGATCCCCCTTTTCACTCCTGACTGGTTATCTGTACCCTTTTTTCCTTTTCTTGATCAATGTTAAAGTATGTACTTTTCATCAGTCTTTTCCAAGAACCAAGCTTTGCTTTCATTGGTATTCTCTATTATACATTTGCTTTATACTTCATTCCTCCTTTTCCTTATTCTGTCTTTCCCCTTATTTTATTTTGTCGTGCTTTTTCTGACTTCAGATAAATATTTGCTCCGTTTTTAGCCTTTCTTCTTCCCTACTATATGCATTTAAGGTTATATACTTTAGAAACTGTGAATTCACCTCTTTTAGTAGTTCTGGGAAATGCTTGGCAATGATCTCTTCAAGTATTACCACTGTACCATTTTTGTTCTTCTCGGATTCCAATTGCAGCTGACCTTTGAATGACAAGGGTTTGAACTGTGCAGGTCCACTTAGGTGTGAATATTTTTCAACAGTACATACTGCAGTATTACACAGCCCATGGCTGGTTGATTCCACAGACATGGAGCTGCCACAGACACAGAGGGGTGACTATCAGTTATACACAGATTAAACCCCTGTGTTGTTCAAGGGTCAACTGTAAATGTATATTAGACCTTCTCACTGTATCCTTTTAAATTATCTTACCATCTTTTCTGTATTTTTTATATTTTTGTCTTGTGATGGTTCATTCTGGATCACCGTCTTCTAATCCATCTCATAGTTCACCAACTCTCTCTTTAGCTACGTAATCTGCTTTTAAATCCACTCTGTTCTTGTCTTCAGTCATTACATTCTTCAGTTCCAGAATGTCTATTTGGTTCTTATTTTTCAAATCTCTTGTTATTTTTAACAGTGTCCAGTTACTAACTGACATGTTCACTCTTGGCTTCTGTTTCTTTTTAGATAGTGAATGTGGTTATTCTGGAGCCTGTGTCTGATACTCCAATATCTCATGGTTTTGAGAATATTTTTATTGTTTTAATGTTCTATTTCTTTTCATGGGTGTCCTATTTCCTTGTGAATCAATTTTTTCCTTATGTGCTGCTCATTATATAAAAAAATTATTGAGAGGACGATTATTCTGATGATCAGGCTGATAACATCTTCCCCTAGAGAGGATTTTGTCACTTGCTTCTATCAGTTGCCCAGTGATGCTACTAGCTTAGGACAATCAAGATAAAGCTTCCCTGAACCTGGAAGCTTAGTGGTAAGGCTATGTTCAAGATCCCCTTCATGTTTTAGGGATTCCATTCAAACTGGAGGGGTGATTTATTCAAGTCTCTATCCTTGACAGTCAACAAACTATAAACTCTGCCCTCATGGGTGAGTCTACGAAAAGCACTGCTTAACCTCACTGATGCTTTCTTAGGATAAGCAAGTGTTTTCAGGGCAAAAATGATTTTGCTAGCAAGGCTTACATGTCTTGATTTTTTCATTCTTCCAGGTGTTGGTATGGGAATCCTCCAATATCTTGAAAAGTTATTAAAGCTTTTGAGAAAATGTTTTTACGTGTTGTCCAGCTTTCTAAACTGTCATCAGCATGGTTGATTCAAATGACCTAGACTGCCTGACTGGAAGTAAAATTCCCACCATATGTCTTGGAATAACTTGTGAATTTTGTACTATAAAATGGTATTGTCTACTCAGATAAATAAACATATTTTTGAAAAGATAGGAAGTAGAGTGATAGAAGGATACAACACTGAGAAAACATAAACATGGAAAGGAGAAAAGAAAGGGACGTTGATTTACCTTTTAGCATTTTATAGAATAGCTACAGGAATATCTTGGATACTGACAAACATGTTACTTTTTAATGGAAAAATAAAAGGAGCTCATCAAAACCTCTTGATACACATATTCCTTGGTAAATCTTGATATTATATACTCTAGCCATTTGGACTAGCTTTTCCACCTGCTTTGATGTTTTGTGACATTCACAGAATATCTGGTTATCAGGAACTCTGCATCTTGTAAGTCAAAAGAAAGCCATGGCAGCCTGCAGATTAGAGTGGAAACCAGTGAAAACTTCCAAGGATGAAAACGGAAATAGCCGTCAAAATTTTAAGCAAGGACTTCCTTAGTAGTCCAGTAGTTAAGAATCCTCTCTGCAGTGCGGGGAACATAGGTTCGATCCCTGGTCAGGGAACTAAGATCGCACACACCTCGGGGTAACTAAGTCCCCAAGCTGAAACCGCGGAAGCCCATGAGCCCTAGGCTCCATGTGCCACAACGAGAGAAGCCGCCTCAATGAGAAGCCAGCACACCACAGTGAGAGCAAGCCTGCACGCAGCAACACCCAATGCAGCCAAAAGTAAATAAATAAAAAAAAAAATGTTTTAAATATGGACTTAAAAAAAATCTAGAATACTGAATTCAAGAGCACATTAAAAGGTCATACACTGTGATCAAATTTAATTTACCCCTGGATGCAAGAATGGTTTAACATAAGCAAATCAATAAATGTGACATACTACATTAACAGAAATGAAGGATAAAAATCATATGATCATTTCAGTAGATTCAGAAAAAGCATTTGACAAAATCACCATCCCTTCATGATAAAAACACTCAACAAATGAGGTATACAAGAAATGTAACTCAACATAATAAAGGCCATATATGACAAGCCCACAGCTAACATCATACTCAACAGTGAAAACCTGAAAGCTTTTCCTCTAAGATCAGGAACAAAACAAGGATGCCCACTCCTGCCATGTCTATTTAACATAGTCCTGGAAATCCTAGCCAGAGCATAGTAACACGTTCAGTGATTTCTGGCACTATGTCAAAAACCTAGATATTGAAATAGTCAGAACATTTAAATGATAAAAGCTTCAGTAAATCTCTAAAACCCCAAACTGTAACAATATTTTTAATACCCAACTTCTAGAAAAGGGAAATGTCACGTGTATGGTAGGTAACAAAAAAAAAAAAACCCAATAAGGTGACTGCTGTCCTGTGTTTCATCAATGAAGTTGGAAGAAACACTGCCTGGAAAGCCAGGCATGCTTTCAGGAGGCTTTCTTCAAAATGTAGGTGGCCTGGGACTCCTTCCAGGAAGACCTTGGAAAACCAGTCTTCTGTGCTCTGTGTAGATGCTCCAGATCCTACAAAGCATGTAGGGGTTTGTCCTCTGCTAAAAACATCTTAGGAAAACAGACCATTCCCCACCCACCAGCAGACCACTACCCATTCCAGTCCTGTCTGGCTGGCGCCCCTCCCCAGCCTCAGGGCATTCTAAGCTAGCAAGCAGTGAGGGTCCTGCTCAAAACCCATCCCTTGGGACTTCCCTGGTGGTTAAGACGTCTTGCTTCCACTGCAGGGGGCATGGCTTCAATCCTTAGTTGAGGAATTAAGATCCCGTATGCCTCATGGCCAAAAAAAAAAAGGAAGGATGTCATCTTCCCTCTGCTGCTCTCCTCTGGATTCCCGGGTGGTATGGTTGATAAAGAATCTACCGGTCCATGCGACAGACACAAGAGACGCAGGTTCAATCCCTGGGTTGCGAAGATCCCTAACAGTAGGAAATGGCATTTGACCCCTGGGTCAGGAAGATTCCCTGGAGTAAGAAATGGCAATCTGCTCTAGTATTCTTGACTGGAAAATTCTATGGACAGAGAAGCCTGGCTGGCCACAGTCTATGCGGTCACAAGAGTTGGACACAACTGAGCATGCACGCTGGCTTTCTCATCTCATATCCATTTCCCCTTCTTACACCCATCACTGTCTGTCTTCCTGCTCTCTCCCATTTTCCATCACTCCAGCATACCCCAGGACTTCAAATCATCCTGAGCAGGCTTACCTATGAAGTTATGTGAGAAGTACATCTCAAAATAACCACTCCCTCCTCCAAAGGAGATCAGTGACATGTGCAGCTAATATAACATTTAAAAAATAAATTAAAAAATAAAGCTCTAGTGGTCCAATGGTTAAGATTCTGCACTTACACTGCAGGGGGCCTGGGATCAATCCCTACTTGGGGATTTCCAGCATGCTGTGCAGTGTGGCCAAGAAAAAAAAAATGGAGCATTGGTTACAAGGATAAATATATGTACTTGTCATGCACATTTCACTGTATGGAAAATTTACCCCAGTTAAAAAAAGTTGTTTTTAATTAATAAGGTGTTAGTCGCTTAGTCAAGTCTGACTCTTTTTTTTTTTTTTTTTAAAGTCTGACTCTTTATGACACCATGGACTATAGCCCTCCAGGCTTCTCTGTCCATGGAGTTCTCCAGGCAAGAATATTGGAGTGGGTAGCCGTACCCTTCTCCAGGGGATCTTCCTGACCCAGGGATCGAACCCGGGTCTCCTGCACTGCAGGCAGATTCTTTCCAGTCTGAGACAATAAACAGATCTGCAATGCTCCTGTCAAAGTTAGCTTGTGCCAAACTTCACCCTCACTCAGCTGTCTTTTGTTGACACTGGAACTTGTTTTACTTGCTCCAAAGGCAAGCTCTTTTCCACCTTGAGGCCTTCACACCCATAGCCCTGTCCATCTGGTATCTCTGCTGCCATCCGGCCCCATCCTATTGCCTTTCTTCTAGTTACACCTTTCCTCATCTAGCCAGTCTCAGTTTGGGTGCCTTTTCCTCCAGGAAGCCTTCCTTCCTCCCTTCATCCTCATGGACGACCATGTGCTCACACATGCAGGCCAAGGCGCTTCTCTGCTTCCTCAGCATCCTCTATTTCTAGCAACACGACATTTATTAGGAACACACATCAGAAGGGAAGATCCATGACAGCAGGCATTGTCTTTTTATTATTCACTGTTGTAGCCCAAGCACCTGGCACATCATGGATGATCAGTCAATATTCACACAACAAATGTCAAATGGAGGCATAAGGATATCAGTCATTCTGATCTAGAACCTTCCTTCCCCATTTTACTGACTCTAATATGCTGCTGCTTGAATTCTGTGTCTGTCATCTCAAATCTGAGTTTAAGGCATCATAGGCTCTAGTTCTATTAATAATTCTGCTCAGGTTTCCTAGCTCAGAAGAAATTTTCTAGGTTCAAAAAGAACTGAAGTTGAGTTGACAACATGTGTTAAGTCGATTAACATGTACGTTTCAGGCACGCGTCCAATCTCTCAGCCAACAGAATTGGTTTGTCTAGACAAGGTTTTATGTGAGATGTTTGGCTACATGGCACTGGTCATTCTGGCCACCCCACGGTAGCATAGACCTTAGCCTTTCCTGAGATGGAATTAATCATGTGACACCGTGACACCTTCAAGCGTTCATCTTTGGAAAGTAAAAAGAAAAAAAGGTAAACCAACTAAATTCCCTAAAAATTCTCTCCCTTGCAAGGTTGTTAGGAGGGGAGGGAAGGAAAATGAAATGGATGAGTCAGTGTGAGTCAGTGTTAAGAAAAAGAAAAAAAAAAACCTCTGCTTCTGGTAAACAGTTTGCTCTTTTACAGACAGGATTGGGATTACTCGGCTCCTACTGCTAAAAATACACAAATAACAGGTGGTATACATTATATAAGTAGCTCAAAAACAGAGACTCAGATCACTGACTCTAAAAAGGGAACAGTTAATCAGTGATAGGCCAGACCATCCCTAGGGCTTGTTTCTTCTGGGAGAGGCCCCCAAGACAAAGTCAGTGCTTCCTTTAAGACAATTAAGAGCCTAAATAATCATACTGTTCATTGAAGTGACCTAAAGGAAGCACTGAGCTTCCCTTATAATAACTACCATTTAATGAGCGCCTACTATGTGCTGAAAACAGTCCTGGCACTTCATATTATTCATCTTTAAATTTACAACAATCCTATAGGATAGATATCATTCTCAGTGTTTTCTAAATAAGGAACCTGGAGCTTACAGAAGTTAAGTGATTTATCCAGGGTTGCACAGTGGCAGTGCTGACTGAACTCAGACCTCATTGGGAAGTGCTTGCTTTGCCTGGATCCCAGGCCCAATTCAGAAATATACATGAATCACTGCAAAGGCATTTTACCAGGTACCGCCTGGGATACAAAGGAACAAGAGGATACCCTATTATCAGGAGAGAAAAGTAAGAAGAAAATGGGACTCTCTAGGAGACAGTCATCGCCATTTCCAGAATCTTGAACAAGGCATATCACATAGGAGTTGCCCAGGGAATGGTGACCGAAACATATGTAGGAGATAAGGGAAACACACACTCAAAAGTAACACAAGGCAGTCTGTGGCCAGTGGCATGAGAAAGAATGTGTTAGGGGGGTTTAGACTAGATCTTGAAGCAGGGCTCTGAGGAAGACCCACAGCCAACATGGCATTTGAGATAAGCTTGACAAATGGACTTTGACAGGTGACACTGAAGAGTAAAGAGATCAGTGCAGAACAGGCAGAAGCACTGAGATACATCCTTCGGCACCTCCAGCTAAACAGGGAGAAATAAAGCAATTGAGGGGGCCCTGGGTCTGCTTCAAGTCCCTTTGTGTGGAAAAGCACAAGAATTACAAACACTCCCCAGTTGATTCAGAACAGTACAGAAGACATACTTAGCGGTTAAATAAATCAAGAATTGTCATATAGTCTTTCTGGAGCAGAGTGGTGGTGGTGGTACTGGGGTAGAATCAAATAAATGGATACATTTGTTCAATTAAATAAACTGAGTAAATATGTATACAAATCTAGAACACACTGTGCTTCTATTACAAAAGGAGTGCTGCAGATACCTTCTACACCTCCATTCCGTCAATGCTGAATTGTTACAGTGAGTGCAGTTATTCTGTGAATCCAAGTTTTCTTCTCATTTGACCCATAGCTCTTTCCTGAGGGAACTAGTTAGGTCAATGACTCTCAGTATGCAGACACCGCAGGGCCTTTTGGAAATGGGGAAGAAGGGGAGGGCATGTTGGGTTGTCACATTTGACGGCTTCCTCACTCAAATGGGTATTTAATAGGTGAGGCCCGAGATGTTACAAGTCTTCCTGACGGCTTCTTCCAATGGCTCAGACAGTAAAGAATCTGCCTGCAATGCAGGAGACCTGGGTTTTATCCCTGGGTCAGGACGATCCCTTGGAGAAGGAAATGGCTACACACTCCAGTATTCTTGCCGGGAAAATCCCATGGACAGAGGAATCTGGTGGGCTACAGTCCATGGGGTCACAAAGAGTTGGATATGACTGAGTGTTTAACACACACAAGATGTTACAAGTCCAGAAAACTGTCAGGTACAGTTAGAGGAACACTGCCCTTACACTGGCTATCTTTCAAATACCAAGACCTTCATGTAAGTTGAAAGACGGTTTAAAATTATCTGAGCCTAGAACTTCTTTTCACATGGAACAAGATACTTTTACATGGAGACAGTGTATTTTCCAAGAATGCACGGGGGAGGAAGAATGGAAATATTGTGGATGTAAATATCAAGGAAGATGATGCTCTGCTTTGTATTCATAGGTGAATTATGTCAGTACCATATTTTCAAACAGTTCAGCAAAAATTGAAACACAGACATGTATGTTGATAAAGCATATGCAGCAAAATGTTAATGTTGTTTGATCTAGGTATTTGATACAGATGCTCACTGTACTCTAAAAATTTTTTTCTGTATGTTTGAAGTTTTTCATAATAAAAATCTTGGGGGGGGGAATCAATCCAGCCCCCACTAAATGAGAGGTCCTAAAACAGGCAACAAGCACAGACTCTAGAGTTTTTCTTCTCCCACAGGAGATAAAGCAATGAATAGAACAGGCAAGGTTCCCACTCTATTTAGTTTACCTTCTACTGGGCAAAAGGCAATAAACAGTAATAATAATAAAAAAAAGTAATTTCAAACATAAGCAAATTCTATGAATAAAGTTAAACAGAGTAATAGGCCAGGTGAACAAAAGTGGGGAAAGTAGGCTACATTAGAGTGGTCAGGGAAGGCTCCCTGGAGGAGGTGACATTTGAGCTGAGATCTATTACTAAGGTAAACTGGGGAAAGGGTACATGGGATCACTCTGCATTATTTCTTGCAACAGCATATGAGTCTCCAACTATCTCAAAAAGTTTTTAAGGAAACAAACACCATGGCTACTACTACAAGGCTACTGTGTACAAACCTACATAATATGTATACATACACAAAACTTTTTTAACTTTAATAATCTGTTCTATTTAACCCAGTATTTCCAAAACATCATCTCAGCATGTACTCAACCTAAAAACCATTAATGACATATTCCTGATCTTTGTACTAAGTCTTTGAAATCCACTGTGCACAACACATCTCAGGTTGGACCAGCCACGTCAGGCGCTCAGTAGCCCCGTGCGGCTAACGGCTACCATACTGGACAGCCCCACTGCAGAGTTCCATGCAAGGCCTTTGATCATGAGCATGGAACTTTGACCCTCATTTCTGTCCACGCTCACTTTTCTCCTCCCCTCCCCCAGTTTTATAGAGATATAATTGACATACAACATTGTATTAGTTTTAGTGTCGAATCAAAACTCTTGTAGTGGGACAGGAAGGGAACCAGGGAGACCAGCGAGCAGGCCACTGCTGCTGTCTGGCAGCTCACAGTTGGCAGCTGGGGAAGGGTGTGATTTGCTTCTATAGCAACACAACCAAATGGACTGGGTGAGGACAGAACAATGAAAGGGATCAAGGAAGAAGGTTTGCAGCCTAAGCAACCGGGTATTTGAGTCCTATCTAACTACCAGTGCTGCGGTAAGATTAAAGGAGCCAAGATGTGTAAGACACCCTACACACTGCTAGGCACACAGAAGATGCTCGATATATGTGAAAAGTGAAAGAAAAATTAGAGCCTGAAGTTCCAGCATATAAAAAACTAAGGTGAATCTCAGACACTGGATAAAATCTCCCAGTTCCTCTAGAATTTAAAACTAGTTCCTGACTTCATTTTTCAACGTTTAACAAGGAGGATCAAGCAGTACATTTAGACCCCTTTCCAACATCCCCTTCAATCAAAAAGACATAAACACGTATCCCAGGGAAGTAAAGGAGCCCTGCGGCTATAAAAATCCAAAGTTCTTTCGGCCAATCTTCTCAGTCGAGAAGTTTCAGTAAGATTTAAATTTATATGAAAAGTGGCATACCTTCTAACACAACACTGGCTAGGTAACTACTACAGATGATTTGTGCTGGGTCTTTTGAAAAGAAGCATAACCAAAATATACTTGGATTCTAGGGGAAAAATAGTCAAGAGCCTGGGTAATAAAACATTTAAATAGAACAGTTTATGGGAAATAAAGCTGAGAGATCATATGTCATTGGGGCCAGATAGTGGAATTAAGAGTTTGCTCTTTTTTGACATAAAACTGCATTTGTATTTGTTTTTGTTATTTGGAGATACGGAACAAGGGTTTAGTTTCTTTGAATGAAGACGTTTATAAAAGTTTAAGATGCTATAAATTATAAATGGTAAAAAGACAACATTTTTTACTAACTGAAAGAACAAAAATAGAAGTTTTTTAAAAAGCTAAACCTAATGGCAAGTAATGGTTTGAGAAGGGACTATCTTCCTGAGAAATTAAGTTCGGGGCACTGACTTTCTGACTTGGATTTATTTAACTCTCATACCCAGGAGACCTAACAGTTGATTGTCTGTCCAAACAAACACTGCAGAAATTTATTATAACCATCAAGGATATTCCATTTCTCTTCCCACAGTATCTCCTAACTCTTATCTCAGACAGATATGTGTGTGTGTGATTTGGATGGATGTTCTGCATAATTAGAATTCTTTGCAGTGCTAAGGAGAAAGCAGTGTTTAAAACTTAGCCTTCATTTAAAAGAAAATGGATTTTTTTAGAAGAATTCTGGCTTTGGGAAAGCTATTTTTAATTAGGAGTTGAGCGAAGTGTTATAAGAAAAATATAGACAAATGAAGATACTGTTTATATTTCAAAGATGGTGAAACAGATTCTGCTATGAAATTTTTTCCAACATTAATCCCCTGCAAACCGTTTCTTAGGAAAACTATTTTTATCCCTTTATCAACTTGGTTGATAAGTATTTCATTTCCAGCGCAAGTATGGACAAGCTATAAAAAGCGAAATTGTTGTCATGCTTCAGGAACAAACATTTTGCAAATAAACATGAAGCTTATTGTGCTATAGTACTTTTTAGACTGACAAATGACTCTGGGGCTCAGGAAATCTCAGAACAAGAGTTCATACGAGAGACAAGCTTGACTTACAAAAAGCTCCCAAGAGCTCCAAAGGGTCCCGCCAGATGGGAACACCACCCCCAGAAAACTGGGATTAATGTTAATTAACCCAGAACACATTTACAGGCATGATTCCACTGCCTTGTGTAGCAGGTCAGATGCTATTATCAGTCTTACTTTTCAGATGCAAGAAACTGCAGCTCAGAAAGTCTGATGGCCAAGGCTCCCACATAAGGTAAGCACCACAGCCGCCAAACTGAGCCCCTGAACCCACGCAGCAGAGATAGCAGTGGCAATAGCAGGAACGGCGGTGGCAGGGGCAGCTCTTCAGCTGCACCCACCACGTGGCTGGGCTTTGCTCGTGGCACTGTGTGTGTGTCAACTCATAAAACCCTCACCACAGCCCTGGGAGGGAGACAGGCAGGTTTGTCTGTGGACCATCAGCCTCCTCTTTCTCCACGCTGCCCATCACATATGCCCTGCTGCCTTCCCCCCCAAATCAAAATGGGCACCCCAAAGCCTTCATGTTCTCTCTACCCAAATAAAAAATTGGTTCTAAAATGTTAATTGTTGAAGTTTAGAGGATGTGCAGTAGGGGTTTCTTTACACTCCTCTAGCTTCGTTTTATTTTTTTAAATATTCGAGGGTGAGATGAAAAAAAAAACTTATTTATTTGGCTGCACCAGGTCTTAGTCACAGCGTGTGAGATCTAGTTCTAGTTCCCCGACCAGGGATCAAACCTAGGCCCCCCTCTGCACTGGGAGTGTGGAGTCTTAGCCACTGGACCACCAGGGAAGTCCCTCTATGTATGTTTATATTTGAACATCACCTTATAAACATTTTTTTTTTTTGCTCTCCTGTGGAATCTGACTTAACTAAAAGACTATCCACTAACAATGAATTCAAAGGAAATGTTATGAAAGATGGCTATGTAATAACAGAAAATGACAAATTCGTTCATTCATTCCATGAACATAAATTGAGGGCCCATAGGTTAGGATCTATAAAGGTCCAATAAAAGACTGCTGCCCTCAACAGGCTAAGAGTTTAGGAGTAGGTACAAAACAGATGCAAAAATAATTATAGAGGAGGACTATTTGTGACAAATGCTATTTTAAAAAAGGTTCAAATAAAGTGCTATGTGAATTGGGAAAAGAAGTTACATCAGAACAACTTGCATTACAGATTTTTCTAGGACAGTATGAAATTTCTGTGTACCAAACAGTAAGTATAATATAGACTCTGAGAGTGGCCCACAAGGAGAACTGGAGCTAAATCCAAAAGCAGAGTTAGGGCTGGCATGCCCACACGCCCTCTTTTATGGTGTTATGATGATTTCCAGACTGAAACTCAGGCCTCTCAGTAAAAAGCGGCTGGCCTTCCTCCCAAGTCCTTGAATTAAAATATACTGATAAAGAAGGTCTTGCTGTAAAGATCAACAGACAACACCCAAAATACGAAAAACTGAGAAATAAATGTCCAACAACAGGGTTTGGTGATCATCATTCACGGCAACTGATGCACAGTAATCCCTACATAAGAATTTAAAATGACATAAAGTAGAAGCTCTCTCCTTGATGGGATCAGGACTATCCATTTAAAACAAAAACAGCCAGTTAAAAAAGAGAAATTGTTGGAAATGTACGTTCACTTGCCAAATACTTGATAAGGGACGAAGATGGTTTCTTTGAGAATAAGTTCTAGCAATTAAAGTTTCTGCGTGACCACACCCAGGAAATGATTTCCAGTTTTCACTGAAAAGCCACTTGTGAAGTTGTACAAAGGCAAAAGGGCTTTCCTGACAGCTCAAACAGTAAAGAATCTGCCTGCAATGCAGGAGACCTGGGTTCAATCCCTGGGTGGGGAAGGTCCCCTGGAGAAGGGCATGGCGACCCACTCCAGTATTCCTGCCAGAGAATCCCATGGACAGGAGTCTGGCGGGGTCCAGCCCATAGGGTTGAAAAGAGCTGGACACGGCAAAAATTCTACATTTTGATGAACTTTTTTCTCTCAGTCTTTTCAGAGGTCTCTTCCACCTCTAAAATTGACAAGCACTTTTTAAATACCCATTCACCTCTTGGGTGGGGTGCATGGGATCAGTCATGTCTGACTCTTTGTGACCTACGGACTGCAGCCCGCCAGGCTCCCCTGTTCATGGATTTCCCAGGCAAAGAATACTAGAGTGGGTTGCCACTTCCTTCTCCAGGGGATCTTCCTGACCCAGGGATGGAATCCAGTCTCCTGTATTGGCAGGCGGATTCTTTACCACTGAGCCACCAGGGAAGCCCACTGTTCTAAGAAGCCCACTGTCCATATAATAAGTTCTTTAATACACAGTAACAGTCTTTTACAAATAAGGAAACTGAGGCACAGGGAAGTTAAGTAACTTGCTTGAGATAATACAACTAGTAAACAGCAGACTGAGAATTTAAACCCAGGCCATCTGGTTCCAGCTTAGTGACTTGAATCATTAAAACTCCCTAAAACCAAACGGTGAGCACAGCAGTGTGCTGGGGCTCTAGAACAGTACAAGCCAATAGAAGTTTCTGCAATGATGGAAAGGTTTCATATCTGGGCTGTTGAATTCAGTGCTCACCAGTCGCATGTGGCTACTGAGACTGAAAGACTGGAATTTTAATTCAACTTTAATTAACTAAAATTTAAACAGTCAGGGAGCTTCACTGCTGGTCGAGCGGTTGAGAATCTGCCTGCCAATGCAGGGGTCACAGGTTCGATTCCTGGTCTGGGAAGTTCCCGTGTGCCGCAACTACTGAGCCAGTGCTCTAGACCGTGAGCCACAATTACTGAGCCCCTGGGCTACGGAATGAAGCCCACGCGTCTACAGCCTGCGTTCTGCAACAAGAGAAGCCACTGCGCTAAGAAGCCCGCGCGCCGCAATGAAGAGCAGCCCCAGCTAGAAACAACTAGAGAAAACCTGTGTGCAGCAACGAAGACCCAGCAGAACCAAAATAAATAAATTAATGAACAAATCTTAAAAAAAAAAAAGTAAACAGTCAGATATGGCCAGTGGCTATTGTATCAGACAGCAAAGTAGAGCTATTTACTAGCCGGGAACATTCAGAAGGCTTCAGAAATTAAACACTAAGTTTTACAGTGACAAAGGAGAGGCTCTGTCAGCATTCATTAAGTGGAGATTGGATTAAAAGCTCCTGCTGTAATACTGGGTTTCCCTTGTGGCTCCGACGGTAAAGCGTCTGCCTACAATGCGGGAGACCTGGGTTCGATCCCTGGGTCAGGAAGATCCTCTGGAGAAGGAGATGGCAACCCACTCCAGTACTCTTGCCTGGAAAATCCCATGGACGGAGGAGCCCGGTAGGCTACAGTCCATGGGGTCGCAGAGTCAGACACGACTGAGCGACTTCACTTCACTGTAATATTAAGGCTTCCCTGATGGCTGAGATGGGTAAAGAATCTGCCTGCAATGCTTGAGACCTGGGTTCAATCCCTGGGTGGAGGGAATGGTTATCCACTCCAGTATTCTTGCCTGGAGAATCCCATGGACAGAGGAGCCTGGTGGGCTACAGTCCATGGGGTCACACAGAGTCTGAGCGACTAACACAGACAGACTGTAATATTAACCGAATGAAGAGACACTTGTGATGTTGTTAAATGGAAAATATGAGATTATAAAACATTATATCAAGTATGTCTCGTTACTGGATTATAAAAACATGAATAAAAAGACAGTACACTCATTCAAGACTGGCTTCATCCAAATGGAAAGTATCGAGGTCATGGCTGGCTGCCTTCAGAGGTAGGCACTGCACGTCACCAGATCTGCAGACATTTTCCCTCTCTTTCGCAGCAAGGTATCCCTCTTACTGTTGGGGACAGTGTTGTGTCCAGCTAAGAAAGGACATTCAGCAGCCTCCCCACAGATATAAACGGTTAATGAGGTGTAAGTTGTACGTGCTGGCCGAGGCTTCTGGTATTTGAAAGGGTGTCCTTGGCCCTCCCTTCTACTTCTTCCTGCTTTAAGGAAGGACTGTTTGGTTGGAGAGCCAGAAGTCCAGTTGTGACCTCAAGGTGACCATGAGCATGCTAGCTATGTTATGAGGACAGTGAAGCAGAAAAAGAGAAAGATCTAGACTGTGGCAGTGCCATGCCAGCAACAGATTGCCTATTTTGGACTTGATGTCTTTTGAAAGAAAAATAATTTGTCTTAAAGCCAACCCAAATCCTAGCTGACCAAACTACTTGGTGTCCATTCCTCCTACTCACAGAAAAACTTCCTAACAGACACACAATTCTGTTCCGGATTGGCCTAAAGATAATTTCATCCCCGTTGTAAATAACTTGTTTAAGAACCAGGCTGAAGTCAACAAGGCATGGCGTTGCCCTGGCGACAGGAAGTGGCTCGCGAACTGGGCACATGACTTGACTCAGGCCAATGACATTGCAGGATTAGTACTGGGGGCGGGGGATGTGAGAAAGATTCTCACTCTTGGGAGAACAGAGGAAGGAAGAATCTTCCTATTCCTTTGGTAGGTGCTGTCCATGGATCTGGGGCCCGGAATTGCTGCCCATATTTTGCTTCTGGGCTGAGGATGAAGCCAACACCCTAGGGAGGGCAGAGCAGCCTGAGACAGTGGATTATGTTAATGATGAAGTCTGTGCTACCTCTGGGGCCTATATAAGTTATATGCGCCAAAAAATATCCACAGTACAGAGAGATCATCTTAGAGGCAAGGGAGTAGGCGCTGAGTGCTATTCAAATATTGTGAGAAAGGCAAATAAGGGAGGTCTTCCCAAGGGGCATGCAAAGTCAGGCACTGGGTCTTTAACAGTTCTGTGCCTTTTCCATGAAAAGTGAAAGTGTTAGTCACTCAGCTGTGTCCGACTCTTTATGACCCCAGGGACTGTAGCCCACCAGGCTCCTCTGTCCATGGGATTCTTCAGGCAAGAATTCTAGAGTGGGTTGCCGGGCCCTCCTCCAGGGGATCTTCCCAACCCAGGGATGGAACCCACGTCTCTTATGTCTCCTGCATTGGCAGGTGGGTTCCTGCACTGGCCACCTGGGAAGCCCGCTGGAGTGGGTAGCTATTTCCTTCTCCAGGGGATCTTCCTGACCCAGGGATCGAACCCAGGCCTCCTGCATGACAAGCAGATTCTTGACCATCTGAGCCACCAGGGAAACACATGCCTTTTCCATATCAGGTCTGATAAAGTAGTTACTTCACACACAGTAAGGTACCAAATACTGAGTTATTTAGCAGAACTTTTTGTTCTTCTGGTCTTCTACAGGCTTCTGCCAAGAAAGGACTTCCCTGGTGGGCCGGTGGTTAAGAATTCCCCTGCCAATGCAGGGAACATGGGTTCAATTCCTGGTCCAGGAAGATTCCACATGCCTCAGAGCAGCTAAGCCCCATGAGCTGCAACTACTGAAGCCTACACATCCTTGAACCTCTGCTCCAGAACAAGAGAAGCCACTGTGACGAGACGCCCGTGCACCACATCCAGAGAGTAGCCCTTGCTCACAGCAACTAGAGAAAGCCCACAAAGCAAGGAGGACCCAGCACAGCCAAAAATAAATAAATAAATTTATATATAAAAAAAGGTCACTGAATAAGTGTACATATTTCAAAGGCATTGTAATAACCCTAACAGTTAGCAGATAGTGTCAAGTGCTTACTAACTACCTGCCAGACCTTGTGCTGAGCCTTTATTTTCATGCAATCCTCACAAGAGACGAGGAACTTTCATTATATCCATTTTACAATGAGGAAATGCTGAAGCTTAGAAAGAAAGGTTAAGTTTTCTTTTAAAAAAGAAGAAGACTCAGAAAAAACTAGTGGTTACTAGTGGGGCAAAGGAAGTGGGAGGAGCACTATAGGAGTGGGAGAAAAAGGGTTATTATGGGATTATATGAAATCATATTTGTGAGGCTTCTGAAAACTGTAAAGCATGATAGAATTTAAAGAAACTTTCACTCAATAAAAAAATTAAAAATAAAGAGGATCCTCCTATTCAAATGCTAATCACAATAAGGGCTTTTCTACAAGTTAGCAAGGAAATTAAAACATTTAAAAAAAGAAAGGAAAGAAAGACTAAGTAACTTGTAGAAGAAAGGGCCAAGACTTGAACCCATGTCCAAAGGACTCCAATGCTTCCTAATCACGCCTTCATACTGCTTCCTCTGGATACATAAAAACACATCTATGATTTTCCTGAGACTGCGCTGTTTTAAAATAATCTGTTCTCTTGACCCTCTAAGTACACTATACTCAGCAGACCATAAAAGTCCCAATGGTTTGGTTTGGAAAAGACAGCCATATGCGCCACATACAACAAGCAGAGCTCATTAAGAAACACTGAATGTTAAACCCTATGCACACAAGACAATATAATTGCATGGGGCTTCCATGGTGGCTCAGGTGGTAAAGCATCTGCCTGCAATTCGGGAGACCCAGGTTCAATCCCTGGGTCGGGAAAATCCCCTGGAGAAGGAAATGGCAACCTACTCCAGTACTCATGCCTGAAAAATTCCATTGGACAGAGGAGCCTGGAGGGCTACAGTCCATGGGGTCCCAAAGAGTCAGACACAACTGAGCGACTAATCTGTGTTGCAAATTAGATCACCAGCACTTCTTTTTCAAGCTTCCTTTTGGTGGTAGGTAGACGCACACAGCAGGCAGGCTTATGGAACTGGGAATGGGAGAAAAGCGGATTAACTCCCGTTATGCTGGAACTCCTCACCCAAACAGTTCCTCTACCTACTAATCCCCAACCAACTGCAGGTACAGTTTGAAAAGCACTGATACAAGCAGCCCCTCACAGTGTGGTTTTGCCAACACATAAGACCAACCCAGGAAAGCAATGCTTTGAGTAACCAGTACTGAACTGAATATATGGGCTCTGTTTTCTGAGCACATACTGAGAGCATGACTCAGGATCGGGGCTTCCCAGGTGGCACAGTGGTAAAGAATCTGCCTGCCAGTGCGGGAGATGTAGGTTCGATTCCTGGGTCGGGAAGATCCCCTGGAGGAGGGCATGGCAACCCACTCCAGGAGTCTTGCCTGGAGGATCCCACAGACAGAAGAGCCTGGTGGGCTACAGTCCATGGGGTCACAAAGAGTCAAACATGACTTCATGACTGAGCACGCACACACGCCATGAAATAGTAAATAGATCGAGGCAACGATCATCAACAGCTGCTAAAACCATTTTGTGAAAGGCTGATGAGAAACTTAAAATGAAGGGATCATGCTAACAAACCCCTGAACCCATGATCAATCTTACCAGGTGAGAATCAGCCTTTACTGCCTGCTGACATGATACACAGCACCACCCATAAAGAGCAACGGCCAAAAATAATAAAGGGAATGGAGGAGGACATTAGAGGGATATAACCAGGCAAATCCAGAGTAGCTGGACAGGACAAATGACCTGAGTTTTCCACAAATGAAAGGTAAGGGGAAAAAAGAAGAGGCAAAATTGCTATAGATTCAAAGACTTAAGCGACTATCACCCAGATGTGATCCTTGTTCAGATCCCAATTCACACAAACCAAGTGTGCAAAGACATCTATGAGAAAATGAGAAACTGAGTATCAAACGGATACAAGGTAATGTTGAGGAATCACTGCTGTTCATTTTCTTAGGTATGATCACAGTATTGTGATTATAGGGGGGAAAGAAAAAAATCCTTATCTCTCATATGCATATTAAAGTATTTAGAGATGAAATGATATGATGTCTTAGGATTTGCTTTAATATAATCTATGGTGGAGAGGGAGTGGAGGGTATAGATAGAATAAAACTGACCATATGTTGGTATCTGTTGAAGCTGGGGTTAGAGTATAACGTATGTATTATACCATCTTTTTTACTTTTGTATATGTTTAAAACTGTACATAAAAAGAGGCTATAATATAAAAAGAAAATAAGAAAACCTAGATTCAAAGTCCAGAATTTATTAGATGTAGGAGCTAGGAGGTTTCTTAAATCCTCTGAAATTCAATTTCCTCATCTGAAAATAGGAATGATAATCCCTATCTAAGGATTATTGGAAGGAGTGAAATGAGATCGTTGGTTCACATCTTTTGGACATGAAGCTCTTAAAAACTGCAAAATGCTTATTAGATGTCAGCACAACAGTTAGTTCCCTCTCTGGGAGGCTCTGGGAGCAGAGACATTACAGGTTTGTGGGAAGAGAAGTAGGTAATGAGCTGAGTCCATTTGGAGTCTTTAACAATTTTTGCTTTGTAGTAAGCATTTGGTAAGACACTGTTTACCTCATTGACCCTCTTCTCCCCAAAGGACAAAGATATTTGCAATTAACTGAAGGTCTATAACTTGAGTTGTTTATATTTCTTCTTTGCTTTCCCAATTATATTTCCCCTGCTAAAGGTAGAAAGTCAAGTAACAGGAGACTGTGTTGTTAAGATAAAACTGAATGAGATTAAGAATCAATGTAACCTAAATAGGACTTTGTTTAAAATATTTCAGGTGCTTTTAGAAGAGTAGATATGCATCTTTTAACACCAATGCTTTGTCTCAAATAACGGGAAATGAACAAAGGTTCAAGTCTAAGTAACACAAAGGGAAATTTTGCACTCTGGCTTCAGCTCACAGCATGGATTGGCCACGGTGATCTTTCTATAACTCGAATGTGATTAAGTCATTTCCCTTCATTTCAACGGTTTCCCTCTACTATTAGGAAAGAGTCTAAACCACTGAACAAAAACGCTCAGGTGGCTCTCCAACCTTATTCCCTCTCTTTTCCCCAAGTCTAAATCCCATGGACAGAGGAGCCTGGCAGGCTACAGTCCATGGGGTCGCAAGAGTCTGGCAGGACTGAGTGACTTTCACTTTACTTCACTTCCCCAAGTCTAAGCCCTCTCTCCCCACAGGCCCCCAGGGTTCTGTCCTTCACTCCTTTCTCCTTTACCTCTTGGTTGTCAAGTCCTGTTGATTCTCCCGAAAGGGCTCTCAAATCAGCCCACTCCATTCCATTCCTGCAGCCACTGCCCTAGGTCTGACTCTTTTTCTCTCTCTCTCTTTTTTTTTTTTTAACATTTATTCCCCCATCTCCCCAAATAGGATATATCCTTATTGTTTTTTTCTGATTATGAAAGCCATCCATGCTCATGAAAAAGAAAAATAAGGCAATAAGGAAAAGAATAAAAGGCTCCCCATGGGTCTCAGGACACAAGGAACTTATCTTTCTGGCACATTCATCGTCTGGAGCAGCATTACTCAAAATAGCCAAAAGGGGAAAGCAACACAAATGTCCATCTATGGAATGAATAAACAAAATGTGTTCATACATACAATGTATACACAAAATGTATATATCCATACAGTGGGATATCATTCAGCCTCAAAAAGGAAGGAAATGCTGACATACTACAACCATGACGCACCTTTAGCACATTATGTTGCTGCCACTGTTGTTTAGTAGCTAAGTAGTGTCTGAGTCTTTCGTGACTCCATGGACTATAGTCTGCCAGGCTCCTCTGTCTATGGGATTTGCCAGGCAAGAATACTGGAGTGGGTTGCCATTTCCTTCTCCAGGGGATCTTCCCAACCCAGGGATGGAACTCATGTCTCCTGCATTGGCAGGCAGATTCTTTACCGCTGAGCCATCAGGGAAACCCTTAGGACATTATGATTATGCTAAATGGGGAAAAAAAAAGCACAAAAAGATAAAAATTGAATGATTTCACTTATATGAAGTATTCAGAGTAACCAAATTCATAGAAACAGAAAGGAGGATGGTGGTTGCCAGAGACTAGGGAGAGGGGTAAGCGTGGAACTGTCTTAATGGGCATAAAGTTTCAGATTTGCAAGATGAAAAAATTCTGGAGGTTGATTGCACAAGGATGTAACTATCCTTAACACTATTAAACTGTACACTTAAATATGGTTATGATAAATGTATGGATTGCTTACCACAATAAAAAATAAAAAACTGTTTTAAAGAACTCGTCTTGGACTTCCCTGGTGGTAGGTCACTACACTATGGTAGTGCCTCTACGCAATGGTAAGACACCACGCTCCCAACACAGACAGGGAGGTTGGGTTCAATCCCTGGTCAGGGAAACAGAGTCCACGTGCCACAGCTAAAAAGATCACTCATGCCACAGTGAAGACTGAAGAACCCGTGGACCCCAGCTAAGACCAGCACAGCTAAATAAAAAATAAATATTTTTAAAAAATAAAGAACTCATCTTTCTAGACATCTTTCCTATCAATATACGTGTATACACTTAAAAAACTCCAAAACCAACCAAGTGAAATCTGTTTTCACACCTAACCACGTGACGTAAACATCTTTCTCATAAATATATATATATGGTTACCACCTTCCTCTTTTTTAATGGCTGATTGCACCCATCACATGACTGCATAATAATGTAGCCAGTCTGTTATTAGTTTTTCAATATTATAAAAACATCACAGTCAACATCTTTGCATATTTTCTCATGATGTTTCATAATAGACATCTGGGTTTTTTACATGCTTTGTTCCTGGTATCAATACCCTGATTTTCCCAAAGAAAAAATTGCTTCCTCTGCATACAAACACACTTCCTGACCTATACTCCCCAACCTCCAGCCAACTCTTATCCTATTTGACTAGCCTGGGTACATTTATTTTAAGGTTTATTCTTAAGTATTTATTTTTCATGTAGCTACTGCCATTTCACCTACAATTCTATTTTCTTACTCCTACTGCTGGTATAAAGCTATTGTTTTTTGTCTCTCTTGTAGCTTGCTTATTTTTAACTCAATTCTCTTGGATTTTTTTCAGCAGATAATCATCTCATACGGAGACAATCATATCATTTAAGGAGTGATTAAGAGCAAAAGCTCTGGGCTCAGGACTGGATTCAAATCCTATGTGACCCGGGCTAAGCATTATACCCCAATGTCCTCATCCATAAGCTGGGAATTACACTAGAGGCTCGCTCTCTCCCAGGGTTGTTGTAAAGAGCATGCTTTCAATGGAGACTCTTGTACCTGGAGAGGGTTTAACACAATGCTAGTTCAATAAATGTCTCCTATCTGATGAGCAGGAATATAGAACTTTCCACATTTACATCTTTTATTTTTCTGCTGGCATTACACGGGCGCATTCCTTTTCAGCAATTACGTTGCTTACCATATGTCCAGGAAAAAAAAATCAAGAAACACGTCATCAGACTCTTTGTAAAGGATCTGTGCTGTGGATCGTATCCACGTTCACATTTTTGGCAAGTTGTTTGTGCCATTTATTTTCCCCTGAGAAAATCTCCTGTATTTTCTCAGTCTCTCCCTCCCTTACTGGCTCTACCATCAGCATTTACATCTGCTCCTGTCTGTTTTCTGCTTAAAAAGACTTCACCTGATTCCCCAACTGCTCTCCAGCCTTCTCCTCGCCTCTCTTCACAGCCAAACTTCTTGGAGCTGCCTACACGTTACTTTCTCACATCCCACTTGCTCCTCATTCCACTGACATATTACACTGAACCTTTGGAAGATGCTGATATTATAGATTCCACCCCCATCATTTCACCAAATCTGCTCAACTGGGTTTCTCGGTGACCTCTATATTTACTTAAGCAAAAGGCGCATTTTAACATGTAACTTATTTTACTTGAAATCTCAACGGCATCCAACAAAGTGGATCTCTTCCTTGGGCTTTCCTTACGACACTCTCCTAGTTTTCCCCCCATTTCTCTGGCCATTTCTTCCTGGTATAGTTCTAAGTGAATGGTTCTGCCAAGAGTGTACAAGATAGTGACCCTGAATGATCTGGGCCTTAAAAAAAAAAAAACCACTCTCTGGATGGGTCTCTTCTGGTATTGATTCAGTTCTAGTTGTACTGGACTACTTCCATCACCACGGATGTACCTTTGAACATGTCTAGAATACAAGCCATGAGGGTAGGAACCTGTTTCCTTACACAGGGCCTGGCACGTAACAGATGTTCAATAAATACTTTTTTTTTTTTTAATCACCATAAATGAATAGCTGCAACGTGCAAAACAGACTGGAGGAGTGACGAGACCAGGAGAGAACAAAAACCCCAGATCTTTGGAAACCACACCTCTGATCACACACACACACACCACACACTCACTGCCCTGATTTAAATCCTTTGGTGTTCCCCACCAACCCTCACAACAAAGTCCAAACTTACAGGGAGACACAAGAAAATCTTTCAGAAGGGCACCTGCTTCTCTCTCAGACACACCTAGCTAGACCACTTCCACTTCCCGGAATCTGTCTCTAACCAGGCTATGAAATGCTAACAGATGTCCAGGAAGCCTGCACTTTCTCCCCAGGACCTTACACTGGTCGGTTCTCTCTGCCCAGAACACTACGCACTCCACCAGCTTCATCTTCCGGCCAATACAAAGGTAGCTGTCATGTCTCATTTTGAAAAGCATCTTCTTTTGGAATCTCTCTTTGACCATCCTCCCCAACCTCATCTCCAGAAATCTGGGTTAACTGCCTTCTCTGTGTATTCACAGTCCCCTGAATGTCCAAAATCATAGCTGGAACCACAATGAGCTCCTATTTATACCTTAACACTGTGGAGTTCCCTGAGGACAAGATGTCTCATTCACTTATTTTTACCCCTGGCGATCAGCCCAGGCCCTGGAACACAACACATGCTCGATAATGGACCTTCTTTAGTAGTAGTAGTAATGATAAAAGCTCCCAAGGATTGAGGATTTAGCTGCAAAGATCTGAAATATATTATTTACTTTGTAATAACCTTCTAAACTGAACTGAACTGAACCTTCTAAAACAGGTGCTGTGATTGTCCCCATTCTGCAGATGGGAAAACTGATGTACAAAGAAGTTAATCCTCTCTGGCCCCAGAAGAGTCGCACAGATGCTCGTTTTCGGCAGTTCGGAGTTCTTTGTCGACCCCCAAATAAGAGGTGCTTTAAAAAAAACTTTTGAATCAGGCCAATTGCCCCCCCCCCACATAATGAACAACGCAAAGCGACTCTCCGCCCGCGCCCGACGGAATTAAACTGCTCGAGGGGCTCCTCCCCGGCGCCAAGGATGGAGGAGGGGGGAGCCGCGGAAAAAGGTCAGGCCCTGTCTCCTTTCCGGAAACCCCAGCGGCCCAGCCCCTCGCCCGCTGCGAAGAATCGACGCCGGGAGCCGGGCGTTGGGCCGCTATTGCCCGCCCGGCCCCTGCTCACCTGCCGTCCCGCCGCCAACCGAGCCCGGGCCACCGGCCCGCAGCGCCTCCGGAGGGCTGCCAGGCGCCCGCCGAGCTCAGCGGAGCCCGTTGCCTTGGCGACTGGAGCTGCCGAACTCCCGAGGCTCGCGCTACGGCGGCTCGGAGGGGACCAGGAGGCGTCGCGGCCCCTTCCGCAGCCCCCGAGCGCGCCGAGGAGGGGCAGCGGGTGGAAGTCCCGCTTCTGAGCCGCGAGGGACCGGGGTTGGGGGTTGGCAGCCTGAAAGTTGGCCCGGAGGGATGGGAGAGGGAAGGAAACGTTAAGGCGGAAAAGGGGACAGCCAGACCGGGGGAAGGACTTGTGCTTCGGAACCTGCCTGTGCCTCAGTTTCTCTCTCTGGCACCTGAGATGGAGGCTATTCTGGGAGAGATGACGGAGCCGCAGGCGGAATCTTGCTAGACTGGGAATATTTAAAGAAGAAAACTGATGTGGGAGGGGTGGCGCATGCCTCTCTTTAATTTCCGAAGCAGTGGTATGACAAAGAATTCTTTTTCTTTTTTTTTTTTTTTTTTTTGGCATGCCCACCACCCGTGGGTAGTGAAAACTCCGAATCCTAACCACTGGACGGCCAGCCAATTCCCCAAAGTTTGTTGTGTTTTTTTTTTAACTGAAACCAAAACCAAACTGTTAGGTAGTTAAAACAGGGAAAAGGAGTCCAGAATGGCGGTGACTAAAAGACCTGGAAGGGAAAAGCCCACGAAAATAAAACAAAGAAAGGTTCGAGGATGGGAGTGAGAACCTCAGGTGAAACAACACTCCTGGCTGGCCCAATTTACATAGGACAGGCCCAGGGACAGAGAAACAAATAAAAAGGAGCCAAAGCACTCTTCCCTCTCTCTCTCCCCCGCGATGGGGCGCTCTTCTCTTCGTGCCCTCACGCCTCGAAGATGGATTTTCCTGCTGTTATCTAAATAAAATAGAGCTGTGACACTGATTTATTTAAGAGCTATAACACGGTCTGTCCAAGACCCGAGAGCTGTGACCCGCTGAGGGGCCATTAATGTCCGTCACTCCAAATTTTTGTTGTGACGAGGCAAAGAACCGAGGAGCATACACTTGCCTGACAAAACCAACCAACCAAACAAAACCCCTTGTTTCTTTGGGTTCATGGTGAGAATGAGTTCACCAGATTTAATTGCAGTGTGAGAAATAACATACTGTAACCTGTGATCAGCAGTTATACTTCGTGGAATAATCCTGCAGATAATCTTGGGACATGAACATAAAGGATATTCACTGGTTCATTGTTTATAACAGTAGAAGGGCTGAGAAGAAGCTAAACATCCAGGACTAACGAATTAAGTACTTTATAGTACATCCATAAAATGGATTATCATAGAAAGAACTAATGAGGACTGAGAGACGTAGATACACTTTATAGACTGGTCTTCAAGCTGTGCACACAGCTATCAACTGGGGGGAAAAAAAAGCACAACCTAAAAGTTGAGAATTTTGGCAGACAAAATTGAGGGTTTAAGTCCAGGACACACCCTCTCAGATAACTTTGATAAACTGCTCTGAAAAGATGAGGGAGGATCTGGGATATATTGGGGTTTTTGCAACACAGATTACTGTTAAAGAAAACCAGACATCTCAAGTTTAAGAATTTAGCGCTTTTCTACATATGGGGTTTTTCTGTGTAAGAGTCGAGCACACTGAAATCATTCCTTTGATGTGCACTAGGGCCAGTATCTAGATTTTCTCCATCCTGAATTCCCTCAGAAGCACAGCTGGCGTGACTGCAGTGGCCAAGGGTTCTGTCTCCATCCTGTGTCACTTAGAAGTTGGCACTTATCATTGGTACTTGCCGTCTACCTTTGTGGCAGTTAAGAGCCGCTGCAGTTGCTGACCTTCAGCACCTCCTGAAAGAAGTCAGGGATGGAGATCAGGAATGAGGCACTCTGTGCTCTGGGGAAAACTGGCAAAACAGGTCTCCAGATAGTTAAATAGTTTCAAAAGATGGTTTATGAGCCCAAGTCTTGCATTTCATCATATCAAGAAAAGCACTAAAATCTTTGATGGTGATGTCAGCTTCTCATGACTAATAGTAGTCTTCGTGAGACTAGCAGCAGCAACCTTCAGCAAAAATGTGTGCTTGATTTTATGTACTCCCGCGTCATCAAAATCACATATATACTGAACTCCCCCCCCTCCCCGCCCCCAGCCTACTTCTTTGGAGCAGCTTCTCAGAGCTGTCTGAAATGCTCTCTCCCAGGCTATAGTCCTCATTTTGCTCTCATGTGCATTTCTTTTCAGTCGACACACGGCAGGCAACATTTTTCACTTCACACAGCAATAGTCTCCTAACTAGTTCTGTCTTTGCTTCTGCTCTAACCTCCAGCCCTGCCTCGGTCTCCTCTCTACCCCAAAACCAAAATGATCCCTTTAAAATGTAAACATGATCACATCCTTCCCCTGCTCAAAAACTTTGTACTGAATAAAATCTAGAGTTACCGTGGTCAACGACAGACACCCCCCGGGTGCACTATCTCCACGCATACCTGTCCAATGTTGTCTCTCACCATGATCCCTCTTGCCCATGCTCCAATCACCCTGGCTTTGTGGTTTTTAAGTTAAGCAAACGTCTATCATGGGAATCCCAAGTGGTTCAGTGGTAAAGAATCTGCCTGCCAATGCAGCAGACGCAAGTTCAATCCCTGGGTTGGGAAGATCCCCTGGAGGATGAAATGACTCCAGTATTCTTGCCTGGAAAATCCCAAGGATAGAAAAGCCTGGCAGGCTACAGTCCATGGGGTCGCAAAGAGTCAGACACAATTGAGCCAGTGGACGTGCATGCATACTTCTAGCTCAGGGAGTTTCCTCCTACTGTTCCACATTGGAACCACTTTTCCTCCAGATATTCCCATGACTTCCGCAGTTCCTTCAAATATCTGCTCAAATGTCAGGTCTTCAAAAAGACCTGTCCTGACTACTTTCTTTAAAAAAGGCCCACCAACTCTATCTTGTCTTCTCCTGGCTTATTTTCTCTTCACAGCTCTTGTAAGTATCTGATGTCATTTTATACAGTTATTTGTTGCCTGTTTCTTTTTGTTCCCAGTGAATTTAAGGTTCTTGCCTCATCTTGAAAGAATTCAGAGAAAAGCAAGGAGGTTAAGAAAGTAAAGTGAGAATTTATTTAAGCAAGAATACGCCCTCCAATACTTTGGCCACCTGAAGCCAAAAGCCAACTCATTGGAAAAGACCCTGATGCTGGGGAAGATAGAAGTCAGGAGGAGAAGGGGGCGACAGAAGATGATGTGGTTGGATGGCATCACTGACTCGATGGACATGAGTTTGAGCACGCTCCGGGAGATAGTGACGGACAGGGAAGCCTGGTGTGCTGCAGTCCTTGGGGTCTCAAAGAGGCAGACATGACTTGGGGACTGAACTACAAAGCCCTCAGAGGGAGGGCGGGGAGACAGGTGAGCAGATGCTGCCCTGGATTTCTCTGGCAAGCCGGATATGAGGGGGTGGAATATTCACTGGGGAAGGAGGAGTTTGGAGGTCATAGTCCCTGATTTTCATCCCAGCTCCATCTTACCAAGCAGAGGAGGGGTTTTTGTCCTTATTCAGCTTGGAACACAGGGGTCATGGCGTTGGTGCATGATGGGAACTTATCTGCTCACTTAATGAAGCTAATTTTATTGTAATGAGAGCATAATGAGCAACAGGTTACATGCTTATGCAGGAGATTCCCGCCTTTCCTCGCCTTTCTTTGTCTGCTTGCAGGATACTTATCACCCAAAAGATGTGGTTTCCTGTCAGTCTGGAGGTTCCTGCCTTTCTTTGTCTGTCATTGGACTTTTGCTGTTTACAGCAAAAACAGAAATGAGTGAAAGGCCTTTGGCACCTACAAGCCAAAGAGGCTTGGAAGAGTTAAACAATCTTGGTTATTCTTTAGCTGTTACTACTCACAAACACTTGTAGCGGGACTTGTCCTTCACAAAGCTAATTACTCTCTGACTTCTTATGAATTGTACTCTGCACCTGGCATCCTTCTCTCCCTACACTCTGTTGTATCATTCTGTATTTCAAAAAGGTCAGGGGCCAACAACTTCAAGGACACTAGACCTGGTTGCTGAGTTGCCTGGTGCCAGCTGTAGCCGTTTTGAAACTTCACAAAAGAGAAAAAAAAAAGCAAGACCTTCATGAGGGTATAAAAGTTTTCCCTATTCCCAAGAGAACAGGGCACAGTTCTTGAGGTACTAGCCTAGTGCGTATTCCTTTTGCCTGGCAAAAATAACAAAGCTCTCTTTTCTATTTTCTCCAAATTCTATCTCCGTATTTCTATTTGGCATCAGTGGACAGGGAGCCTAGATTTTGGCCACGTTGTCCCGCCTCTTGGCCTGTTGCGCCTAATCTCCTGCTCATACCTAGCTACTTACCTGCTCTAACATTTCAGTACAATGCATGCGGTGCGTGCGTGCCAAGTTGCTTCAGTCGTATCCGATTCTGTGCGACCTCATGGATTGTAGCTCGCCAGGCTCCTCTGTCCACGGGACTCTCCAGGCAAGAATACTGGAGTGGACAGCCCTCAGATTGGGAGAAAATAATAGCAAACGAAGCAACAGACAAAGGATTAATCTCAAAAATATACAAGCAACTCCTCCAGCTCAACTCCAGAAAAATAAATGACCCAATCAAAAAATGGGCCAAAGAACTCAACAGACATTTCTCCAAGGAAGACATACAGATGGCTAACAAACACATGAAAAGATGCTCAACATCACTCATTATCAGAGAAATGCAAATCAAAACCACAATGAGGTACCATTATACGCCAGTCAGGATGGCTGCTATCCAAAAGTCTACAAGCAATAAATGCTGGAGAGGGTGTGGAGAAAAGGGAACCCTCTTACACTGTTGGTGGGAATGCAAATTAGTACAGCCACTATGGAAAACAGTGTGGAGATTTCTTAAAAAGCTGGAAATAGAACTGCCATATGACCCAGCAATCCCACTTCTGGGCATACACACCGAGGAAACCAGATCTGAAAGAGACACATGCACCCCAATGTTCATCGCAGCACTGTTTATAATAGCCAGGACATGGAAGCAACCCAGATGCCCATCAGCAGACGAATGGATGAGGAAGCCGTGGTACATATACACCATGGAATATTACTCAGCCATTAAAAAGAATTCATTTGAATCAGTTCTAATGAGATGGATGAAACTGGAGCCCATTATACAGAGCGAAGTAAGCCAGAAAGATAAAGACCATTACAGTATACTAACACATATATATGGACTTTAGAAAGATGGTAACGAGAATCCTATATGCAAAACAGAAAAAGAGACTCAGATGTATAGAACAGACTTGTGGACTCTGGGAGAAGGCGAGGGTGGGATGTTTCAAGAGAACAGCATCGAAACATGTATATTATCTAGGGTGAAACAGATCACCAGCCCAGGTTGGGTGCATGAGACAAGTGCTCGGGCCTGGTGCACTGGGAAGACCCAGAGGGATCGGGTGGAGAGGGAGGTGGGAGGGGGGACCGGGATGGGTAATACATGTAAATCCATGGCTAATTCATTTCAATGTATGACAAAAACTACTGTAATGATGTAAAGTAGTTAGCCTCCAACTAATAAAAATAAATGAGAAAAAAAAAAAAAAAAAGAATACTGGAGTGGGTTGCCATGTCCTCCTCCAAGGGATCTTCCTGACCTAGGGATCGAACCCACGTCTCTTACGTCTAACCTGCATTGGCAGGCGGGTTCCTTACCGCTGAGACCACCTGGGAAGTGTCAACCACGGATTGGCACTTGCTGTGGGTGCTTGCCAGCAACTTCTACAAGGATTAAATCATGTGGCACTGCAGCTGCTGACCTCCAACACCCCCGAAGGAGTTCAGGGTGAAGAGCAGAAATGAGGGACCTTGTGCTTTGGGAAACTGGCAGGACAGGTCTTCAGATAGTTAGATATTCTCAGGAGCCAATTTTATGAGCCCAATTCTTACATTTCCTCAATCTAGAAAAGCACTAAGATCCCTCAGGGTGGCTATTGCTTCTCGTGACTAGCACAAACTTTGAGAGCAGCAGAAAGTTTCTACAAAAAAATATGTGCTTGATTGCATGTACTTCCCCCTTTGCCAAAATCACATATGTACTGTCCTTCCCCCCTGCCTCCTCAGAGTGGTCTCTCAGAGCTATCTGAGGCGCTGTCTCCCAGGCTGAAATCCTTGCTTTGCCCCCAATTAAACTTGCCACTCTCATATTGTGCATATTTTTTAGTCGACAACAGCATAAACTCTTCTAAGAGCAAGCATTTTGTTTGCTCCCTGCTCTCCTCTCATTACTGGGAACAGTGCCTAGCACATAGTAAGAGCTTGGTAAATATTTCTTAAATGAATGAATAAGTTATGTGAAATAAGCAATGTTTCAACACCACGTGGTTGGACTGCAACTATAGGTAATAAAGGGAGAGGTAGATAACACATATAGTGCTGGCATGGGCATACATGAACTCTGGAAACAGATTTGGAAGATGGAGGAAGTAAGCTCATACATTTTCTCTGTATGTTCTTGTGAAATAAAATATTGCCTGTCAGGTTAGTAAACAAAGGATCCAGCCATTAGATTACAGCCTCCTCAGGCAGTGAGCCCTGAGGGAACTCAGGAAGGAAACAGACTGCCAGCCATCTAGCAGTCATCTTGGGGAATCTCAGGATGAGAAAACACAGGATAAATACAGATAGCCGAAGTGCTTATCAAAGGAATGATTTCAGTGAGCCTAGACTCTTGCATCTTCCCATACATAGGAAAGCGCTAAATTCCTTAACTTGAGATATCTAGTTTTCTTTGAACAACAGTAACATTTTGTTCTGACTACCTAGCGGTTGTCGCAAAATCTCTATATATCCTGGCTTCTTCTCTTCTTTTCAACAGTTTTCTCAGCATTTATCTGAGATGCTGCGTCCTGGGCTTGGGCTTGAAGTTCCATGAATGTCCGCCAAATAAAACAACTCTCAGCTTTTAGGTTGTGCTTGTTTTTTTTCAGTCGACTTTCTTTTATGCGGTATTTTAAAAAATCAAATACATGGGTTACCTTTTCAAACAATATATAGGAATATAAGTGATGAGATCACCCCACCCCCAAATACGCCACTTTGGCATAAGGATTATTTCCAGCTGAAGACAACTGAGAAGTAGGCGCAGAAAAGCTCTCTGCCGTCCCCCTGTAAATTTCCCTTTGTTCTTTACATCTGTGTCTCTTTTGCTGTCCTGTATGTAGGATCATTGTTACCGTCATTCTAATTAAAGTAAATTAATTTTTAAGAATTTCCCTTCTGGAGGTGTCCCTAATCTCCTCTCTACCAGGAAGAGCAAAAGTTAATCACAGGAGAGACAACTCTAGATAGACTCAGTGAGAGGAACAAGCAAAACAAACCTGACTGAAACAATCCTTATCTTCCATTAGTTTCACCCATATATTTACTTTCCCACAGGCTGCCACTTTTTAAAAGCCATAAACCCTGATCCTTTGTCTAATCACGTCTCTACAAATTTAAGATGTAAGGCTCCACAGGCTTCACCAGCCCCATCACAGAACCTCAAAGGGGAGGAGGAAATTTTTCCTCTGCTTTGCATAAGAGCGAGCCCCCCACCCCAGAAGAGATGTTACTGAAGGATTCTTACAGGAAGTGGGAAAGTGGAATAGATGATCTCAAAGATCCCTTGATTACAGGAAGTGGGAAAGTGGAATAGATGATCTCAAAGATCCCTTGATCTCGGAGAGGCTGTGATGAGAGGTGGCTTGAAGCCAGATCTAAGTTCCCCGTCCAGGAACTGAACCTCCTTTGCCTGGAAGAAAAGCAGGAATCCTAACCACTAGACCATCAGGGGCTAGAGGCTAGAAGCAAAATTTCCCTGGCCCTTGTGCCCATTGAAAAACGCCATTTCTCAAGAAGGCAAAACTGTAAAAACAAGTACAAAGTTTATTATTAATAACACAGTACAAGTAGGAGAGCGCTCAGACAGAGAGAAAGGTGTGGGCGTGCTCCCCAGTAAGGAGGAGCAGGAAAGAGGTGATTGGTGGTGTTCAGTTGCCTAATCGTGTCCCACTCTTCCCGACCCCATGGACTGCAGCACACCAGGCCTCCCTGTCCCTCACCATCTCCTGGAATTTGCCCAAGTTCATGTCCATTACATCGGTGATGCCATCCAGCCATCTCATCCTCTGTTGCCCTCTTCTTCTGCCAGCAATCTTTCCCAACATCGGGGTCTTTCCCTAGTAAGGAGGCGCAGTAAAGAGGTGGTTAAGTTCACTCAAATAGGGCAGTTCTTCCAGTTCTTTGTTTCAGTTCAGTTCAGTTCAGTTGCTCAGTCATGTCCCACTCTTTGCGACCCCATGAATCGCAGCATGCCAGGCCTCCCTGTCCATCAGCAACTCCTGGAGTTTACTCAAACTCATGTCCATCGAGTCGGTGATGGCACCCAGCCATCTTATCCTCTGTCGTCCCCTTCTCCTCCTGCCCCCAATCCCTCCCAGCATTAGGGTCTTTTCCAATGAGTCAACTCTTTACCTTTGGTCAATTATCTGGCTTCTTTTTTCATATCTGCCCTGCCCTAGGACCCACACTAACATGCGTGTGCAACTTTTTTTCCAAGATGGATTCCAGCCCAGAGGCCTCTGGGGGATAGGGAGAAGGGGCTTTGGCATTGAGTAAGCCCCGGGAGTTGGTGATGGACAGGAAAGCCTGGTGTGCTGCAGTCTATAGGGTCGCAAAGAGTCAGACATGACTGAGCGACTGAACTGAACTGAACTATGAAGTGGTGCCCCCTCCTTTTTGACCCCCAAGGAGTCTTCCTGCACATGTGCAGCATCTCCCTTGCCCCCAGGAGGGGACATATGTGACCTCTTTATCTTTTTCTCAAACAGGGTTTAGCCCCTCTCTGTCCCTACCGTAGCTATTATCCTCAAATGTCCACAGGAAACAAAGCCTGGTTATTTATCCTGTTTCTATTTCAAAGTGCAAACAGGAGGCTTATTATAAATGCCTAAGCTGGAGCCCACCTACCTCCTGTCTCAGGAAATGCAAACAGGAGGCTAGTTTATCTGGCCTAAAGCCCATCTATCTCCTGCCTCACCCTCTCCCCCACCTTTGCCACCTAGATGAAGCACATTTAACCGTTTAGGGTCAGAAACACTGAGACAGGTGGGGTCCCACATGGGAGGACTAATGCTTGCAGGTCAGAAAGTGAAAAAACTTCAGCTGCTGGCTAGACCTAATGTTCCTCACTGAACATAAACAAGTGCTCACAGAATATAAGCAAATATCAGACAAGGTCACTCTGTATTTGGAGCAAGACAGACAAGGAAGGCCACTTTGGAACCACAAATATGACTCAACATTCACCTCCTCTAACAGGAGTGGGTCCTGCTTCTCTTTCAAAGGCAGCTCCGGCCTGGCTTGAATTTTCCTTTCTTCTGGATAAAAATTATGAAGATACCTAGTTACTGAATTGTCCTTGCTTCTTAACTGTGTCCAATCCAAAAATGTTCCTCACTTTCTTAAGTTTCTTAAAGTTTCTTAACCAAACTCTACAATAAGCCCCTCCCAACTTCCTCTTACTAAGATACCTTGTGGCTTCTCTCAATGCATTCTCCCTTCAAACAAGAATTCTCTAAGCAAGAATCCTGGAGTGGGTTGCCATTCCTTTCCCCAGGGGATCTTCCCAACCTAGGGGTTGAACCCGGGTCTCCTGCATGGCAAGCTGATTGTTTACCATCTGAGTAACCAGGGAAGCCCTGCCGCAAGCTAAGTAACTCTAATCCTTTCTGACTGTGGGTATGTTCCTGGTAGGATCTGATCATGGGCTTTATCACAGTCTTAGCTTTTTTCTGCCCAATCCAATGATGCCCAGAGAGAAGCAAGGATTTTAAGGGCTACCTAGAAGTTCTGTGGTCCTGAAACAATCTCACTTGGGAACTTAGTTTGTGGTTCAGAAAGAGAAAGAGGCTGAGGCAGGAATTAGGAAAGCTTGAGTAATTCTTCTTCCTCTGCCATCAACCCTTTCTGTGACTTTAGGCAAATCATTTGAGTCTTTTTCCATTTTTTGTACAAGAAAAGACTAGAATATATGTCTAAGACTTCTTCCAACCTGAATATTTTAGGATCCAAACCCTACAGGCTCTCATACTCCCAGGTGAAAGTTTCCCTACACTAGTTATTTGTATAACACTGCCATCATTGTAGTCATATCTACATACCACTGATTCTGTTCAGTTTGTAAGTTATTTTTCCAATTTTTTTCTTTAAATGAACTCAACTTATACTTAAATTTGCAAAGGAAAATTTACACCATTACTTGCTGGGAAATCAAGTATTGCTTGGTAGAAGTGGAAGAATTTCTACAAACACACACATACACACACCCTAAAACAATGCTATGTAACTGTAGATGTGATTTACCTTTTTATTTTCTTTTGTGATTTACCTTTTGATAAGATTTTAAAAATGAAGCCTTCACCGTGTTTAAAAAAGGGAGATATGCAAATGTCAGAAAAATGTTAAATACATCCTAGTCACCAACATACTTTCTCTTTAGTTTGAAACAAGACTCTCTCACTTTGCCTTTCAGTTCAGTTCAGTCACTCAGTCATGTGACTGTGACCCCATGGACTGCAGCACATCAAGCCTCCCTGTCCATCACCAACTCCTGGAGTTTACTCAAACTCATGTCCATTGAGTGGGTGATGCGATCCAACCATCTCATCCTCTGTTGTCCCCTTCTCCTCCCGCCTTCAATCTCTCCCAGCATCAGGGTCTTTTCCAGTGAGTCAGTTCTTCGCATCAGGTGGCCAAAGTATTGGAGTTTCAGTTTCAGCATCAGTCCTTCCAATGAATATTCAGGACTGATTTCCTTTAAGATGGACTGGTTGGGAAAAAAAAAAAAGATGGACTGATTGGATCTCCTTGCAGTCCAAGGGCTCTCAAGGGTCTTCTCCAACACCACAGTTCAAAAGCATCAATAACTTCAGCACTCAGCTTTCTTTATGGTCCAACTCTCACATCCATACTTGACTACTGAAAAAACCATAGTTTTGACTAGATGGACCTTTGTTGGCAAAGCAATGTCTCTGCTTTTTAATATGCTGTCTAGATTGGTCATAACTTTTCTTCCTTCTTTTCTTTTGCCTTTCAGTGTAACTTAATGTCCTGTTTGGGGATTCCTTGGTGGCTCAGATGGTAAAGAATCTGCCTGCAATGCTAGAGACCTGGGTTCCATCCCTAGGTCAGGGAAGACATTTACATAAAAGTGAATCCTTAGATCCTTTCATTCACCCCAAATGATTTATAAATGCCACATTTTAGGAAACAGTGCCCATCTTTTCTGCTTACTTTGGGATTATCCTTCTGTTCTTAGACTAAAGATAAATTCCTCAGGTTAGCTATCAAGTCTTTCCATGATTGCTCCCTAATTACCTCCTCCTTACATGGTATTAGTCACTCAGTTGTGTCCGACTTTTTGTGACCCCATGGACTGTAGCCCACCAGGCTCCTCTGTCCCTGGGATTCTCTAGGCAAAAATACTGGAGTGGGTTGCCATTTCCTCCTCCAGGAGACCTTCCCAACTGTACATAAAGGAGACTTCATTAATGTGCATTAGAGGATACCCCAGGTTAACCTGTTATAGAAAACTGTCTCTTGAGTCTTTGAATTCTATACCGATTCTACACCTCTGGTGGTCGGCCCATTGTTTGCGTCTTTATTTAGGTTTTAAGGTGAATGACCTGGGGCTATTTGTTTCCATCAACCTGACTGCAAATCTAAAGGCACAGTTAAAATGTCTACTTTTCTTGCTATCCTCAGGAGAGACTGCTTCACATCAACTCTATGATTCTCATTCTTTTCAGCTTACAATACAAATAACTTATTATTTTTGGCAATCTATGTCTTTTAATAAAGCAGTGCTGAAAAATTAAATAGAAGAAACTTCAGCTGCCATATAGGCTATGCAAATGTTTGCTGGTGGTGATTTTTAAGCTCGACTCATTAAATAAACTTTTATTGAGAGAATGTGCCCTCATACTATTTTTTCATAGTAGTCACAACATGTCATAGTGTATTTCTGTCCTTTGTCAGTCTCTTCTTAACTTGGTCATACATTCTCGTGCACTCCTGTACCCCCGATCTTGATAGAGCGCGCGCGACGGAATACAAACGAAGCGAAGGAACGCAACCGGCTCGTCTTCTGCACGCGACCCTACCAGTGGAGCCCCGCCTTCTCCCCGAACCCCCACGGCTGATGGGCGGGGCCACGCGGTGACGCAGGCCGCACGTTTCCGGCCGGAGAAACCGTCGCGTTTCTGGGGTGACGCCTCAGCCGGCAGTTAACCACCGTGCTCTGAACCCCGGTATCGGCCACTTCCATCACCTGCGTCACCATGGGGGCCGTGCTGGGCGTCTTCTCCCTCGCCAGCTGGGTGAGTTCGGGATCTGGTGTCTCTGTTGGTCTTATGGCTTGGGGCGGGGGTTGGGGGGGGTCGGCGATAGGGCTCCCCAAGCCGTGAGCCCCGAATGGGCCTGGGCCCCGGAGGCCCGGGGGTTGGGGGTCCGGCCCTGGACTGCAGAGGGTATATATATCCCGGGAGGTCCAGGGTGAAATCCACGATGCGATGCGATCGGATGCGGCGGTTCTCCTTCTGCGTTTGCTGAGGAACGTAAGAGGCCAGGTCTCCATTGTTTACAATCTGATTGCCCCGCCCCCGCCAGCCTTCCGTCTCTGGACTCCTCTGGAGCTGGGGTGGGGGGACAACCCGGGTCTGGGCTCCCTGGGCCGGGGTCTCTGGTCTATTTCCAGGCGCCTTCTTAGGGTGGCGTCATTTATTTGGGCGGTGGGGGCAGGGGGTGTGTGTGGATAATATATTTATCCCATAGCACAGGATTTGCCAAAGCTATAGAGTATGTGGCAGAGGTGAGATTTTTAGCCAAGGCCTGGATGCTATTCTGGCTCAAGGGAAGAAGGCCTTGTGGATTATTATTCAGAAATGGAAGTCATGGCCTGAACATTTTGGGGCCTCGTACAAGTCATATCTTTCTGGCTTCCCTTAAGATGAGGAGCATCATCCCAGCACTCCTCACCTCCAGAGCTGTTGTGCGGATGAAGTGAATAAATGGGTTGAATCACTTTGTAAATTGTAAACGTCATATTTGCGAAAGGAAAATTATGGTATCTATGGAAGAGAATATGCTGAGTTCACTCATGCATTCGCTTCACAGGGGCATGATTCCTTGACATCATTTCCTTGTTTCCTAATTCCCCGACTGACTTAATTGGCCAAGGAGTCAATCTCAGCTCATTCCACTACCCTATCTTAGGGACAGACTGTATTTCCATCCTTTAAGATTGTTGAACATAAAGCAGAAGAGCTGTTGGTCACTTAAGGGCCTGAATGACAGTGGCTTTCCAGTTTTTTGACCTTGCCCAAAATAAGAAATCTTACATGGTTTATTTAATACAGCTGTTTAGATACAAGCTTCATGAAATAATTCTTTGCCCTCTGCTGTACTTTTTTCTGTCACAGTAAAAAAAATCCTGGCCAGTTGATTGGTACAGTGTTTTCAAAATTGCAGCATTTACAAAATAAGATTTCGGGGAAAATAGTTAGAAGGTCATTAATTAGGGAGTAAATTGATAATTTGAAACCTGAAACACATGGTGGATTTGATGTAAAGCCAAGATTTGAGTTGATGCTATCAAAGCATTTCTACCTATAAATCACTTTTATATTTTATTGGTTTCTTTTGTTCAGTGGGAACAGCAAGTAATTCAGTGTATCAGGGAATGGAGTGAGTGAGGGGAAGAATAATAATAAAAGAGAAAGAAAGGTAAAGGGAGCCAAATCATGCAGATCCCCTTTGGTCAATCTAAGGACTTTGGCTTTTACTCGTAGGTGATTATGGGGATCCATTAGAGAAAAGAAGAATGATGTGAACTGACCAGAGTTTGAACAGGATTGCTGTGTGGAGAATAGATGGTAGAAAAGAAAGGGTAAAGCTGTGTAGAGGAGGAAAAACTTTGATTCCATTTTCTGTGGGTTAGTGGTTGGGGCCTGCGAATTAAACTAAGACAAGACAAATCAGCAGGAAAAAAAAGTTGGGTACTTGTGCAACCCACATACATGCAGTTCTCAGGGATGAATAACTCGAAAGAGTGGTTAGAATATAGGACTTATTATATGCCTTTCTTAATGGGTGGAGGTGTGCAGGAAAGGGCTTCCCTGGGATAAATAAAGAGGTTTCTTTAGGAAAGGTGAATGGGTTTTTAGGAGAACAAGCAGGAGATAAGAAAGTGTGTGATAGTACTTGTTTATGTGAGTGCAGAGGTCTTTTTATCTTCTTCAAGGCAATAAAACTCCCTTGAAGGGAGAATTTATGGCAGTTGCTTCCTTCAGTCAGATGAGAAATGCTCTGAGAGGGCATTTTTTTCCCTGTGTCTTTTGAATCTCACATGTCTTCATCTTAAAATAATTTTTATACTACCTCAGGGTTCTGAATAGCAGCAGGTTGCTATAGCAGCAAGAGAGGAGCTATTGCATTTATTGCATTTAATCCAGGTGAGAGATGATAGTGGTGACTGGACCAGTGTGATAACTGAGGATGCTATGAAAGTAGCTAGATTCCGGATACATTTTGAGGTTAGAGCTGATGTGCTGATAAATGGAATGAGAGTTTTGGGAAAAGAAGGCATCAAGGATGACTGCAAGGTGTTTGACCTGGACAACAGGAAGAGTATGCCTGGGTCCTTGGACTCTTTAATCAATAAAAATTAGTAAGAGGCCAGATGAGAATTCCAGGCAAGCAGGAGGAAGAAACAACAAGCAATGGGTGCCCTTGCTTGCTCCCAAGGGATGGAGGAGCTGGTTCCTTAAATGGGGTGTGGGTAGGGATGGATCAGTGGGTTGAGTAAGAGATGTGGCTAAAGCAGTCTGCTCCCCCCCGCCGCCCCCCCGCGGCCTTGGTGCTGTCATGCACAATACCCAGCTCAGAAGTAGCAGTTGCTTTGTGGCCCTGTTGTATCTTATTGTTCACACAGGTAGTTATTTTTCATCCCTTACAGTTTCTTTGTATTCTGCTGCTCAAGGGTTGGTCTAGGTGCAAGCACTCTGGGAATGGGTCCCCAGGCTTATCTCAAATAGAGTTATTTATGGAAGTAGGTGTGGAGCCTTATACTAAGGTCACAGATGCAGAGCTCCACACCAAGGTCATCTCTGAAACTGTCTGAGCCCCGTAGCAACTGTTGCCATGAACCCCCCTGATCTAAACCAGCCTGCTCCCTCACCCCATATTAGGTACAAATACCCACCCTAATACTCACCCTCTAAGCACCCTAACCAGTCACCTAATGCCACCCTTCCAGCAGGATTTTTTTTTTGTCTTCAGGCTATAAAAGTGAAAAGTAATAGTGTTAGTTGTTCAGTTGTGTCTGATTCTCTGCAACCCCATGGACTGTAGCCTGCCAGGCTTCTCTGTGCATGGAGTTCTCCAGGAAAAATTACTGGAGTGGGTACCATTCCCTTCTCCAGGGGATCTTCCCGACCCAGGGATCAAACCCGGGTCTCCTACTAACTCACGAAGGGGTCGGCTCTCCCTTGAACCGGCCCGCTCTTCTACCAGTTGGCTCCCCCTGGTCTCCCTGTCAGGACCTTGGCCCTCTGTGCTAAGAGCCAGTCTCCCCCTCCAGTCAACTCTCTTCTCTCATTCTGTCTCATGTCTGGAAATTCTTTTCCAACCTGCACACAGATCATGAAAATAGGGGAGTGACGTGACATATAGTAAGACATGTTTGTTGCACTGTTTGAGTACCTATTGTGTAAAAGTGCAAAAAATAGAATGCTTAGTTGGTCACCCCCCCACCCTCAGGTACAGACAGTTATAAACAAGTAAGCAGGTGTACTGGTTTGCCAGGGCTGGGTAACAAAAGACCACAAAGTGGATGACTTAAATAACAGAAATCGATTGGCTCGTGGTTTGGAGGCTAAGTCTGAGATTAAGGTATCAGCCAGGTTAGTTCCTTCTGAAACTCTGTTCCAGGCTTCTTCCCTAGTTGCTGGTGGTTTGGTAAGCAGTCTTTGGTGTTCCTTGGTTTATACATCTCTGCCTTCATCTTCACATGATGTTCTCCCTGTGATGCATAACTGTGTCCAAATTTCTCCTTCATATGACACCAGTAATGATTGATTAGGGGCCCACTCTTCTCCAGTAAGACATCATTTTACCAAATTACATCTGTAGTGACCCTGTTTCCAAATCAGGTCACATTCTGAGGTACTGGGGATTAGGAAACATAATCATGTGAATTTTGGAGGACATAATTCAACCGATAGCAAACATTGGGCACTTATCATTAGTTTATTTAATTGACTAGAGGAAAAACAGCTAAAGGAGTTAGAACCATGTGAGTGTGGACAAAATAAACCAGAAGCAATTAATGTTATTGTTTTTAGCTGTAAAATGTCTGTATCTCTGTCTGTGACCAGACACAGACTTCTGTTATGGTCTTTTGACTCAGATTATAGTTAAGAATTGAAGACTCAGGCTGGGTGGTCAATTCCCCATGGCTGTTTTGATTATGGATATTACTGGTTATCGTGATATATGGAGCCCCTGCTATGAAAGGCATTATGCTAGGTGCTATATACTGCTGACATTATCTCATAAAAGATTATTACTGGGGCCATACAGTAAACCAGAATCCCCCAGTATCTGCATCTGCTGTTGCTGCTGATGATTCTGAATTAGCTTATCCTTGTAATGTGACTTGGTAACGTCACCTGTCAAAGCAATTCAAGTGGTTTCCTAATCAGTCATATGGAAGAATGAGTCAAAGTGTGTCCTCTCATCTGGAATGCTTGTTAGGAGAGTTTAGCTGACCGAAGAACCAGGTGACTTTTTTTTTTAAGTGAGGGGAAGTTCACATAACATAAGATTAACTATTTTAAAGTGTATAATTGTGTTACTTAGTACATTCACATGTTATGCTGTCATAACATATGTCTGGTTCCAGAACATTTTCATCACCCCAAAGAGAAACTCAGTATCCACGTAGCAGTCACCTCTCCTCCTTGCTCCCTCCAGCCTCTGGAAACCACTACTCTGCTTTCTGTTGCTAGATTGACCGTTCATATGAATGAAATCACACAGTATGTGACCTTTTGTGTCTGGCTTCTTTCACTTGGCATGATGTTTTCTAGGTTCACCCATGTTGTACCAGCTATCAGTACTTCATTTTTATGGCTAAATAATATTCCACCCTTTGTGGGTGTACTATATTTTATTTATCCATTCATCAGTTGATGGACGTTTAAGTTGTTTCTGCCTTTCAACAATTGTAGCTGGTGCTGTTTTGAACATTCATGTCCAAGTTTTGTTTGAATACTTGCTTCAGTTCTTTTGGGTGTATGTGTGAGTTGAAGTTACTGGGTCATATGATAATTCTATGTTTAACTTTGAGGAATCTCTGGGTAACTCGTAAATGAAGCCAAAAGTCTTTTGCTTTCATTATTTGTAAGGGTTTCTGTGTAATGTTACCTTATGCTGTAATATTAGATTTGGTAGCTAGGATTCTCAGAAATCAGCAGGTGGAGTTAGGTTTCTGTTTTTCTCAGGATTAAGATTCATTGTTTTTAAATAAAATATGCTGTCTGTGGGAACATAACCAACACTTATTGGGCCTTTACTATGTTTTAAGTATTGTGTTGAGTGCTCATTTAATATAGCAGTGTCTGAAGAAGGAAGATTCTGTTACAGATGGATAAATAAGCTTGTTTGTAACTTGCTGAGGTAAAATGGTAGAAGTAATACTAACTCCAGAACTCAGGCCTTTAACCTCTTCCTCCCAGCTCTGGGTCTCAGATAAGGCCCTCAGAGCCTGGTGGGCCTTGTCTTCGGTCCTGGGCGTCAGGAAGGAGGCCGCTGAAGGCCATCTCAGGTGGACGCTGTGCTCGTTACAGGTCCCGTGCCTTTGTGGTGGCGCGTCTTGTCTGCTGTGCAGTTGCTGTCCCAACAGTAAGAACTCCACCTTGACTCGCCTCATCTATGCTTTCATCCTCTTCCTGGGCACCATTGTCTGTTGTATCATGTTTCATGAGGGGATGGAGACTCAGCTGAAGAAGGTGAGTAGAAGTAACAGTAGCCTTATTAATGTAGTGGTTTTAATTATTTTTATATTTTGCAAAAATTCTAGTTGTAATTAGTACTTATTTCTGCACTGTTGTGAAACTCAATCAAGTTCAGTGGATTGGCTGGGATCGTAAATTTCCGTTCTAGTCGAGACAGAATAGGAAGGTATTAGTCTTTTTCTAAAGTAAAGGTAGTATCAGAAGCAACATCTTTAGTGTGACAACTTTGGAAAAGATACTAAAAGAGTGGCCCTAAAGCTCTACCTTTTAAATAAAGTATATTTAATTTTAAACATTTAATCTAGACTAGCCCTCATTTGCAGACAGGGGCCAAAAAAAGAGCACTTGACTTTTATTTTCAAAATGCAACTTGTTCATATTGTTCGGTAACAAAACTGTAAGTGAATTGAAAGCCAAAGCAAAAAGTCCCAGAGGAGGGTCTTGCGGTTGTTGAAGTGGCCAGTTTTATAAATCCAGACTTTTCTATGGTGGAATCAAATCTCTCTTTAAATGTGGATATTCCCATAGTATTAAAATGTTTTTTTTCCAGATACCTGGATTCTGTGATGAAGGACTTAGTACCAGGATTACTGATATTATGGATAAAGATTGTGATGTGCTGGTTCGTTATAAAGCTGTGTATCGAATCAACTTCGCCTTGGCTGTTTTCTTCTTTGCCTTCTCTCTGCTCATGTTAAATGTGAAAACGAGTAAAGATCCCAGAGCAGCGATACACAATGGGTACCTAGGAATTATTTATTGTTAACTTATCATGGTGTTGTATCTTTGCCTTAAGCAGTTAATGTTGCAATTTTGATGAAAGCAGTAGAGTATATAAATCAGTGGCCCAGATATACTTCTCATCTGTTATATATGGGAAGTTGTCTCAAGGTCATTTTCATTTGGAGCCCTGCAGTATAGTGGAGGTAGAGTGGACAACGAGAATCTTTTTTTTTTTTGTATTATTTATTTATTTAGTATTTTTAAAAAATATTTTTGCTTCAGGTTCCTAGATTTCTCTGCATACCTGTGAAACCGTTCAAGCATTGTACTAGGCACTACACACACACAAACACACATTTTTTTCCTTTCTATTTTTAAAAGATAAACATATACCTCATATATTTAGACAGGATGCTGCTGCTGCTACTGCTGCTAAGTCACTTCAGTCGTGTCCGACTCTGCGTGACTCCATAGACGGCAGCCCACCAGGCTCACCTGTCCCTGGGATTCTCCAGGCAAGAACACTGGAGTAGGTTGCCATTTCCTTCTCCAATACATGAAAGTGAAAAGTGAAAGTGAAGTCTCTCAGTCGTGTCTGACTCTTTGCAACCCCGTGGACTGTAGCCTACTAGGCTCCTCTGTCCATGGGATTTTCCAGGCAAGAGTACTGGAGTGGCATGCCATTGCCTTTGCCATTAGACAGGATACAGAAAGATAAATAGTGAATATATTTGGGCCACTGATTCACATATTCTGTTGCTTCCCATTCCTCATCCCCAGTTCCTCTTGTACATGTATTTCAGAGAGGTTAAATAAATTGCCTGAGATCTCCCAGCTAGAGAGGGTTGGCACTAGGATTGAAAGTCAAATCTGTTCAGCTCCAAAGCTGCTTTCTTTGCATGCTGCCATGCAAAGCAGTGTTTAAAGGTTGACTGAAAGCCAGATTTGGTCCTGTGATGAGCTGTGTGATTGTGGGCAAGGGATTTATGTCACTTGCCTGATGTGCATCTTGCCATACTGAGATGCTGAGATTTGCAGCAGAGATGGGAAGACACATCTTGGGTCCGCCTCCCTGAAGGCCAGAGGCTGTAGATACTTACAGGATAAAGAAGCAGGGTAGTCTGAGGTGTGGGAGTGGAAGGTAGGGAACAGGTGCTGTAATCAGTGTTCTGCACAGGTCTTTATCTGAATTACAGGCTTCTTAACAGGATACTTAACATAATCAGGGGGTGGAGTTTTTGGCACTCTGAATTCATTGAACCACCTGTGCAGGCCCTGTTGTAGGGTCAGTAGTCCCAACCAGACTTAGCCAGCTTGAACTGGACAAAAACTAACTCCCGGTTTCTGAAAAACAGCTTAAGTCCCAGTTGCTGTAGCAACCCATACATCAGAGGCAAGTATCTATAGGGATGGTTAAAGAGTCTTGGGATATATTATCTAGGCTGTAGGTTGGAAGGTATGAAATTTGAAAAAATTTAGACAAGCCTTGTGAAGGTAAGGCCACAAGCAGAGGAGTTCTTTAATGAGCTGTTAAAGCAGGAAAACTCTAAGGTAATGTGTTTCTTTCTTATGAATGTGAATGATTTGGTCTCTGTGCTAATGTTTGTCCTCAAATCGTGTGAAATACTGAGTGAAGTAGCTTCATGTCAGATGAAGAAACAAGCCCAATCATGTTGGAAGTGGCTAGTAAGGCTTTATTTTTGCATTTCAGAAGTTCATTTTCTCAATGAAAGGGAAAATAGCAGTTCATAAATGTACTTTTATATTTTAATAGATTTTGGTTCTTCAAAATTGCTGCCATTGTTGGTATCATGGTTGGATCTTTCTATATCCCTGGAGGCCACTTCAACACAGGTATGGTTCTCTCTAACAGGGTTTAATTATAATGTATACACACTCTACAGATGACTGCATTCATTACTGATTTTGCAGAACTGATAATTAAATGAGATGGTGTCCAATTATCATGACTTGATACTAATATTAAGATATTAATTGACTGATTAAAGCCAGGAGGCATTCAGCCCACTTCTCAGCTATTCTGAAGCCAGATGTTAATGGTTTGCCAATATTTTAGGTTTCCCTTCTCATTTGGCAATACAAAGTTAATCAGGCTTGTCAACATAAGGACTTGTAACCATGTACTCCACTATCCCTGTTTTAACCTGCTTCCTTATTGTGGCATCACATGACATTTGTGGAGTTCCACTGTGATTTACATCCCTATGAGTAAAGGAAAGGGCTTATATCTTTTCCAGTGGGAATGTCAGACCATGGGCTCCCCTTAGCACAAGCTAGAATAGATTTTAAAAGGCCTGAAACCCAACAGAACACTTATCACAGAATGCCTTTGAGTTTGGAATTGGAATAATCTTGCTGTACTGCTTGAGACAGAATAGGTCCCCTTTTCTTACTTGAAACCTTTTTAGTATGTTGGACAGTAACATTTTGATATGTTGCTCCTGTGGTAAAGAATAACTTTGTGATTTTGGTTTGCAGCCTGGTTTGTTATTGGCATGGTTGGGGCTGCCTTCTTCATCCTCATCCAGCTGGTGCTGTTGGTAGACTTCGCTCACTCTTGGAATGAATCATGGGTAAATCGAATGGAAGAAGGGAATCCAAGATGCTGGTATGCTGGTAGGTGTCAAGCCTCTATGAGAGCCGTACTGCATTATCCTATGTTAAACTGGGTGAGAATTGATCCTCTTTAGTTTAAAAGTCTGTCACAGCTGTGAGCATTCATGTTCATTTTCTTTTTTCTAGCTTTACTGTCTATCACAAGCTTGTTTTATATCCTGTCAATCATCTTTGCCGGGTTGCTGTACAAATACTACACCAAACCAGACGGCTGCACAGAAAACAAGTTCTTCATCAGTTTCAATCTGATCCTTTGCGTGGTGATTTCTGTTTTGTCAATCCATCCAAAAATTCAGGTATGGTTATGATTTCTGCTTCTTCCTCTTATGAGAGATTTTTAATTAATGCTAAACTTGAAACCTAGGTAACCTTTTATATGAATTTATGTCCAGGTTTATCTACTTAAACATTTTTCTGCTTTAGCATGATAAAGTCTTCATAATTATATCTTAATCATAAAATGTGCCATTGAATGTCAGTATTATAATTCAATGAATAATTTCCCTATTTAAGGGGAAGAAAAAAACTATGTAATTTGAGAATTTATTGTCCTTATAAAATTGTTTATATCATAAGAATGATTCTTAGAAATCTTTAGCAGAGATATTTTAGGGGAATTAAACTAGAAAAACAATTGATTTTAATATTTAAAACACAACTTATGTTCCTGAGTTTCCTCATTTAAATACCATATTTTAAAAATTCATGGATTTTTAGATATGAAATATGAAAAGAACATCACCTCTCCTTTTAAAAGTGAGAAAACTGAAGGTCCAGAGAGTTGATGGGTTACCTAGCTAGTTAAGGGCAAAGCCTAGCTTTGATTTCACTATACCAGGGAACTAGTGGTAAATCCAAGCCTTTGTATGATCCACAGGGATTTCCAAGGTTATGAAATGCCTGAGAATTGGTGGTACCTGCCTCCTCTTTCTTGGTTATTTTTCAAGCTGACTTAAACTGAAAGGTTCCTTGTCATCTTTCAGCTGTCAAGCAGAATCAGCAGCTCAATAACAGCTCAGTGTGTCCCAGGAAGTACGCTTTGTTTTAGAAATTTGGCCACTGCAGTTCCTATGGTGTGGTTTTCTTTTCGATTCCATAGGAACACCAGCCTTGCTCCGGCCTCCTGCAGTCTTCTCTCATCACCCTCTACACCATGTACCTCACGTGGTCAGCCATGTCCAATGAACCTGGTAAGGAAATTTTAATAGTACATTCATTTGACGGAAAGAAGGTAAGAAATGGGAGTTCTCTGGCAGTGCAGTGGTTCGGACTCAGCTTTCACTGCTGTGGGCGTAGGCTTGATCCCTGGTTGGGAGACTTAAGATCCCACAAGATGTGCCATCCACACCAGGAGTAAAAAAAAGTACGAAATTACTCTGGTGGGTGCCAGAACCAAACTGGAGCAAATGTCCGACAAACAAGTGAACAGACAAAAACTTCATTTAAATGTACAGTGTCTTGGTATTTACCTTTCAAGTTTTATTTTCCATGTCCGCTCCTAGTTGTTGAGAGCTGACAGCCTGAAGGACCACCTAGAGGACCTTTGTGTAGTCCAGGCTTTGCCCTGGACTAAATCAGATTAGTTAAGAGCTGAACAAGGCAGCATTGTTTTGGCCCTTTGTAGAACTATGTTAATTGAATTTTATGTTGGTGGTACAGGCTTCAGAAGAAATAGCTGCGGGAAATCTCCTTTTGTAAATCTTATGGGATTGTTTCTCAAGGGTATCCTGTGGACTAGTTTTCAAGGAAAATCATTACTGCAGACCATCTAGTGATGACTCAACTTATTCTTATTGTATTCCTATGTAACTGTGCAGAAACAGGACTAGGGATTAAACTCCTTGTGCTTTTTTTAAAAAAAAATAACCAGGCCAAATTTATTGACTCAAGCCTTAATTTGCAAACAAATTATCTGTTTTTAAACTTTTGTTTTATATTGGATTACAGTTGATTAACAATGTTGTGATAGTTTCAGGTGTACAGCAAAGTGATTTAGTTGTACATTTCCCCATTTAGGCTGTTACATAACATTGAGCAGAGTAGGTCCCTGTTGGTTATCCATTTTAAATATAACAGTGTGTACATGTCCATCCTAACCTCCCCACCACCCTTCCCTCTGGTAACTGTAAGTTCCTTCTCTAAGTCTGCGTAAACTCCTTATGCTTTAAGCACACAACTGTTGAGCCCCAAAGACTTGCTAGTTAAACTTCAAAACCAGTGAAATCAAGATTGACATTTATGAAATTGGACAAATAATCTGTTGCTGTAGTTTCTTTGCCCTTTCTCGAAAACCAGGTCTTTGGTTACAACATAAATGTGTTGCTGACTGCCCAGTTGCAGATTCTCTGGAGTATAAAACATTCTCATGTTTGAAATTGTGTTGACTGAGTGATGTGTAAACACACCCCTCAAATCTTTTTGGACCCCGATGAGTTATCCCTAAAGATAAAAAGAAGTTTCTCATCATCAGATCGTTCCTGCAACCCTGGCCTGTTGAGCATCATCACACACATGACCTCATCCACCCTGGCGCCTTCGAATACAACTGCTCCAGCCCCTACCCCTGCTGTGCCATCACAGAGTGGGCCTTCTCTGAATAAAGAGAATTTCATTGGGCTCTTAGTCTTTGTTCTCTCCCTTTCCTATTCTAGGTAAGTTAAAAAGTCTTTGACTTGCCTCAGTTAACCCTGTAGTTTCTATAAGTTCAGTAAATCCTCTTGTGAAATAATTCCCCCCAGTCTTACTAAGAGATACGTTCTCCTTTGTATAGGAACATAACGCCCTTGCCTGACCTGACTCTCGATTAGCTAGAACAGTGGCTCTGAAATTTGGTTGGCTTATCTTTTTTTTTTAAAGCAATCTTTATTTTATGATCATTGTAAATAGTATAAGCAACTAGGAGAATTTTATGCACGAAATGTTCAAGTCGGTAGCTAATCCAAGACCCCAGATACAACTGCTATGTTAGCAGTTTGCACTCATTCTCTCACCTATTTTTATTGATATTGTCTATCTAATAGTGTGTGATATCTTAGTAATTTTAAAATGTGAAATAATACAAATAGGCAAGGATATATTTATATAAACTAACAGCATGAGTGAGGGCAGTTTAAAGTAGGAAATGAAATTGTCCTCCCTCTAAATTCACCTCTTCTGTGGTTAAATTTTGGCACATATTATTTCAAGCTTTTTTCTTTTGCTTATATTTACTATTTATGATCTATTTGTATCTGTATTGTTATGTATATTTTTATAAATAGATAATTTATATCACTTGATATATAATTTAAAAATAGAGAACACACTATATAATAGTATAACAGTATACTATTCTGAAATACATATGAATTTGTCATAATTTGGACAGCTTTGCACATATAATGTATAGTTTTACCCTTTTTTCCCTTTTTTTCTTTTTTTAATGATTGCTTAAAATATGGGTTGGCAATCTACAGCCCTTGGGCTGACTTCCTATTTCTCTAAATAAAGTTTTATTGGCTTATAGCTATGTTCATTTTTTTCATGCTCTCTGTGACTATTTTTGTTTATTTCCTTTGATTCTTAATCTTAAGAGGAAAGCTTTTAATCTTTCACTATTAAATACAACTTTTTCATAGAGGCCCTTTATCAATTTGAGGAAGTTTTCTATTTCTAGTTTGAGTTTTATCATAAAGTATCAGATTTTTGCCAAAAAAAATTTTTTTTAATGTCTGCTGAGATGTTCATGTGGAATTTGTCCTTTATTTATATGTACTTTTAAAATTCAATCATTTAGAAAACTTCGAGTATCTGCTGTGTACTAGAAATGCATAGATGACTAAGGTCATTGCCAGAAGTTCTGTGAATAGCAAGGAAGACAGGAGTGGTTAAGTGATACGGCAGAAGGCAGAGTAAGGAGTTACAGAAATTTAATCCAGCCTAGTGATGGGGTGACGTCAGAGAAGCCTTCCTAGAGGACACGGCATGATTAGAGAGTTAAAGAGTGAGTAAGTTAGCTGGGCGAAGATGGGCATTGCATTCCTAGCAAAGGAGAGATCCTTCTGAAGTCCTGGAAGCAGATACCATAAGCATAGTGTATTTTGGGAAACCGCTCCAGGCAGTTGAAGCATCAAATTGTAACTGTTAGGAATACTGTCTCTGTCTTGTGATGACAGGCAGCAGATCAGAACTTTAAGCAAACCCTTCAGAAGCCCTTCAGTCCCCAAAGCAGGAGCAATTTAGAAATAAGCCTCACGTGCACAGGCCCGTGACAGCACTTCATCTTCATGGCCTCCTTCTGACTTACCTTCCTGGGATCACTTTCCAGCATCCGCAATTCCAGCAATAGCCAAGTCAGCAAGCTGACGCTGTCAGGAAGCGACAGCGTGATCCTCCGGGATGCGGCTGCCAACGGCGCGAGTGAGGAGGAGGGTGGACGGCCGCGGCGGGCAGTGGACAACGAGCGGGAGGGGGTGCAGTACAGCTATGCCGCCTTCCACCTCATGCTCTGCTCGGCCTCGCTGTACACCATGATGACCTTGACCAGCTGGTACAGGTAGGAGGCAGAGAGCCCAGGGAGGGCCTCTTAGCCCCTTGGGCTTGCCCGTGAGAGCGCCTGACCTCAGAATCCCCTTCTTTTACCCATATAAAGAAAGTGTGTTCGGTGCTCACGCTCTTCTGAAATATTTCTGTTTTTTCTCCTCTTGCATTTAAAATCCAGTTGGAGTGCTTACAGTGAAAATCATGGGAAGCCCTTCCAAACTTGAGTAACTTGAGAGAGAAAATCATGACATAAAGCGATCTGACTTGTCTTTGTTCACTGAGTTTCCTTTGTCTAGAGATGGCCATGTAGAGTATTCTGATCAAAGGAAACATCTGGTAAAGCAGGGAAGATTCAGTAAATTCATTTCAGTCTTGAATTTTACCAGTAGGTAGAACAGCCAGATGGAGAAGGCTTTGGCACCCCATTCCAGTACTCTTGCCTGGAAAATCCCATGGATGGAGAAGCCTGGTAGGCTGCAGTCCATGGGGTCGCGAAGGGTTGGACACAACCGAGTGACTTCACTTTCATTTTCATGCATTGGAGAAGGAAATGGCAACCCACTCCAGTGTTCTTGCCTGGAGAATCCCAGGGACGGGGGAGCCTGGTGGGCTTCCCTTTATGGGGTCACACAGAGTCGGACACGACTGAAGCGACTTAGCAGCAGCAGCAGCAGAATAGCCAGATGTTCCTGGAGAACTTTTTGCAAGGAATGGTCAGGGTTCTTCATGCAGGCTAAAAGAGCTGTTTGAGTGGCAGAGCCCCCTGCTCATAAAAACAAAAAAATAACAACTTTCTCAAGTCCCTTCTGGTAACTGAGTACAGAGTAGTGTCAGGCAACTTTCAGTGGAGAATTTCTTAGCTTTTGCTGAGGGGCCGCTGTATGCTGAAATTAGGCTCCTTTACTTAACTCTCAGGGGCTTCCCAGGTGGCTCAGTGGTAAAGAATCTGCCAGCTAAGAGGAGACGTGGCTTCGATTCCTGGGTCGGGAAGATCCCCCGGAGAAGGGCATGGCAACCCACTGGAGTATTCTGGCCTGGGAAACCTCATGGACAGAGGAGCCTGGCGGGCTACAGTCCCTGGGGTTGCAAAAGAGCTGGACACGACTTTGTGACTCAACAGCAGCAACCACCTAACTCTCTGCTATTTTCTCAGCCCTGATGCAAACTTCCAGAGCATGACCAGCAAGTGGCCAGCTGTGTGGGTCAAGATCAGCTCCAGCTGGGTCTGCCTCCTCCTCTATGTCTGGACCCTCGTGGCTCCGCTCGTCCTCACCAATCGAGACTTCAGCTGAAGCTCTGAGTGCCAAGGACACCACTGAAATTCATAAAGGTCTCCTTTGCTGAAAGCTTATATACTGTTTACTTTCGCTTCAACTAATATATTAAGCAAATGCTCTGCAAATAAGACTATATCCACGTTTATATCGGAGGGCAAGATGGAATAATGCTTGATGCAGGATCAGAACCTTTCATTTATATCTCTATTATGTTTATTTGTAAGGATAGAGAGCAAAAGGAACAGATTGTGTTTTAAAGTGAACTACAGCTGTGCTGTGAAGAGAGTTCTTTATTAAGACTTGTAGGTTCCTACAACTTTGATTTAAAATGTAAGACAGAAAAATGCTGGATATTTGAGGTTGTCATTAATATATTTCTATTGCAGTATCTTTAAAGAGCAAAATAATTATAATGATGCATTTCTATGACAGTTTTCTTCTGTGAAAGTCTTTACTGTGTGATACAGGCCCTTAGGGGAAAGGAGTCTTGTGTGCAGGTCTTGTCCCAGAAGAGGGGTTGTTGGTATGGCTGCTGCTTCTACGTCTTGAGTTTTTTTTATTTCCTTTTTATTTTTATACTACAGCATTGATGCTGCTTGATTCAAGCCTGTGGCTTTGCTAGAAATGTTAATTTCAATAAACGCTTTGTATGTTTGGTTAAACTGAAGATTCACTTGAAAAACTGGTGCAGCTTTAGTCTATGTCATTATCTTGTTATGAGTATGTAAAACTATAAATGCATGTGAATATATTATATTTGCACTATAAAGGTATTTGATTAAAATAGAAAGACTTAAGCTTTTTAAGGTCCTTTCTTTAACAGCTTTGATGAGTTAGCAGCATTCTAGGTTTTTCATTTTTTTAGACTTCTTTGGGCAGTAAGGTTTATAAAGCATCTTCCAGAATGCCCTCCTAGTCCTTCTAAAATTTAAGCTCTGACCAGTGAGTAAAGTCTTGAACTCATTCAGAAATTCTACTAAATATCTTTCCTGGGCAAGACACTGGGGTAGATGAGAGATAAGGCTTGCATTCTCTGGAAGCTTCTTTGGGAGAGGTAGCACACAGGGATGTAGGATAGAGCAGTCTGCTTGTTCAGCGAAGCTTTACTGCGTGTTCTGTACCAGGTCCCGTCAGGCCTGGGATACAGCCTTAAACATGACAGACACCGGCTCTGCCAACTTGGAGTTAAAGAGTTTCAAAGATGGTGAAATGAGCTGACAGGTGATACAGCGTGTTGTAATTAGTGCTGTGATTTAGGAATTGCAGAGAACTCACAGGAGAGGTGCTGGGTGGGGAGTGTCAAGGTAGGCTTCCCGGAAAAGTGATATCTAAGCCAAGAAATGTTAGGAGTTCACTAATGAGAGGAATAGGGAAGTGGAGTGGCATTGCTGAAGGATAGACTAAACTATGTTAAGGGTAGGGAGATTTAAAAAAAAAATATCGTGTTCAGTGAAGCTTTAATGGGGAGAAGTGGTCAGGGACCAGGCCACAAAGGGCTTTGTAAACCACACTGAAGAGTTTGGACCTTGTGCAGGGCCAGCAGGGAACAGAGAGTGCCATGGGCAGATGGTCTCGTCAGTCACTGCGGCTGATGTATGGAGAAGGGATCTAGAGAATGAGACCAGGGCAGTTCTTATGAGGTTTGAAACAGAAAAGTCAAGTGACGATAGAGAGAAATGGACAGCTGAGAGCTCCTCAGTAACTAAACATTTTAACTTGCCAGTTGATTAGCTGTGGGAGAGAGGTCGATTCCTGAGTGATGCTAGTTTAGCCACCTGAAATCTCTGGTGGTTCTGTTTATATGGTGAGAAAAACCAGGAGGAGAGGAACAACCTGCGCTAGAAGAAAGATGGAGGTGGTCTCTGAAGATGGCTGTTTGGGTTCGGAAGCATGCTTTGTTATTTTCTGTCAGACTGATCAGTAAATACTGAGTATACACTATGCTTTACGACCTTAGGTGAATGACAAGCCATCTGAGCTCAGTGTTTCCTTTGTTTCAAAGTTTATCTTGGTACAGAAGAGCATTTAGAGAGTAAAATTACTTTGCAAAGTGCTTAACCACTGTAAGCACACTGGTGGTAGCTGCCCATCTCCACGTGGGCTAAAATGAGACTGGTCAATAGTCAGAGGTCAGAGATGTTCAGCTGTAATCTAATGGAGATGAGATTTGAGGCTTCTTACAGAATTAGACAGGGCCTAGAGGGGACAGTCTCAGCTGAGCTGTAGGTGCGGGGTCAGGAAGCAGGGCTTGATAGGAACTGTTGGAACTGCCACCGTTTAAACCAGTACTTTATGCCATGGCTCAGGGATAAAATTGCCAGGGATGCGGGAGACAGTTAACGAAGGTATAACTTACTTTGCCGGTGTAAAGCAGTCACCCCATTTTCCTTAAAGAAGAGCCAGCCAGATTAAGACTTTTAAGGGTCCTGAACTTTAATAACATCACTGTGTACCGCCCCTCCCCCACCTTATGTCACTTAAAAGCAATACTAAACTGTAAAATAAGTGTAACAGAGTCCAATAAAGTTTTTATTTTTTTCTCATGATGATAACTTCAATATTAATTTGAAATAACAAATTCTCTTTTAAAACCGAAGGGGCAGTGTCCCGACTTTGCTTGGTTATACACTAAGAGCAAGTTAAAGCTGGCCTGTTGCTAGGACACCCAGTAGTGTACTCAAGACTCAAGTGAATTATACATGTTGAGTGCTGAATTATACACATGCATTAAAAAAACATCAGTATTTTCAGTGAGCTCAGGGTTCCACTGTAAAGGAAGGGGGTATTTTGAATCCTCAGACCTCATGGTGTCATCCCATTCTAGAAGAGTCCCCTGGTGTCTCATCGCCATGAAGCAGGCCTGTCTGTCCCCCACTGTTGCTGACTGGGGGCCCTGGCTCCGAGGTCAGCTGTGTGCCCTAGGAATTCATTAAAGGCAACAGTGTGGCTGCCACTTCTGCGTGCTTAGAGCTGGGAGAAAGCTTGTCAGCCCTTCTTGGATTTCGCTTTCTAGGTTGCTCTTGCTAGGCATTCTGTTGGATGGGAGATAAAACTCTTTGATGATCAAAGATACTCCCAAAGAAAGGCCGTGGACCTGGTTTTCCATGCTTCTGATATTCTGGACCAAACCATAACTCAGACCTAATTTAAACCTGACAACTTTTGTGTTCATTCCAGGTCCCCGCTTGATGATATTTTTCTTTTTACACATTGAGGCTAAAGTGAGTATTCAGTACTATGAGGCATGTGTTTGATCTCTGTGGATGGATGGCAGATGCCAGCCTCGTGCTTATTAATGGGAGCTGCTGTTCATCTCTTTACACGTCGTGTCGGTCTATCCATCCTGTCACAGCCCAGATGGGGCCACCTGCTCAGTGGTCTCCTCACTACTGCTGGGTGACTTAAGTCACATGGTGCCTGTATCCTCAGGTGAAGAAAAATAAGAGCTGCCTCAAAATAGCAACATGTATCAAGCAGGGAACAGATATTATCCACAGCCCTGTAAAGTGGTGATCTCCCCTTCTGTAGATAAACCGAGGTGTAGAGAGGTTAGTGTCTTGCCCACAGACACTTTAGTAAGAAGCAAAGCAGAGAAACAAATCCAGGGCTGATTTAGATCCCAGTCTCCCTTGGCCCGTAAGAATGTAGGAGACAAGATAAACTATAGAGGCTGCTTCATGTAGGGGGGCCAGGCCAGCTGGCTCTCTACCCATTACTAATGAAGGGGAATTAGTAGCTCTCTGAAGGCAGCAACTGCTGTCCTGCTGGGTCAGTGTATTCCAAGAGGGTTGGTACCTTATCAGATAAGAAAGCAAACATTCGATTTAAAGTTTCTTTTTTCTTCCAGAAAAGTAGTGCCCTGAAAGAAATTTATTACCAGCTTTAAACGTGTATTAATAATTAATAATAATATATTAATAATTAATTCAGCTGGGCCGGGTCTTAGTTGAAGCATGCAGGATCTAGTCCCCTGACCGGGGATCAAACCCCGGGCCCCCTGTGTTGGGAGTGCAGAGTCTTAGCCACTGGACCACAAGGGAGGTCCCCATCCATACTCAGCAGCTTTAAATGCAATAACATGAAACATTCGGTGCCACTTATTGTATAGAAGTGCTGAACAAGTACTGTGAGACGAGGGCACTGGAGAAAACTAAGGGGTATTTTAGAAGAGAAACCAGAAAGAGCCGACTCATAGAAATAACTTGTATGGCTCCTAAAGTTCCTAAGTTGATCCTTTTAACACTGTTGTGGAGGTAAGAATTGGAGCCATGAGCTCTGTCTTTCCAGAGGTGAGAAACAGACTAAGTTCCTTTGAGAATGCTGACCTGAAAAGCTGGTATGCTGCAGTGTTAAGTACTTATTACTGTTGCATCATCAGAAACCAGCAGTAACGTATGAATATTCCGAGGGTTTCTCAACTGGCCGTCGCCAACACATCAGACCTGCCACAGACTGGGACCTAGCTCCTGTCTCCTCTGGGGAGACACGCAGCCGTGAGCTTAGAGAAACAGCTAAGCAGCAGGGGACCAGAGCTGAGCAGGCCACACCCAGGTCACCCTCAAGGCGTTTGCATACACTTGTAGGTGCTTCCCGAATAAAGTGTTCACTTGATAGGTGCTTCCAAAATAAAGTGTCCAGTTACAGTTTGGGTCTTGAGATTAGGAACTTCTGCTTTCTATTCTCCAGGAAGCCAGAAAACAAGCCACTTTTTACACTGAGCATTCTGAGTCTATAAATACCTCCCCTCTTTCTATGGTCTGTCTGGGGGCTGACTCCAGCCATCAGGAGATTATGTGCTCCAGTCAGAGTGCCTGGCCTTCAATCCCAGTGCTACTTAACTGTTAATAGCTGTGTGTCCTTGGACAAGTGGCTTTTCTGTACCTTACTTCTCCCCCAGGGGCAATACTACTATTTCATTAAGGGTGCTTGAAGATTAAATGACATTTTGTACGTGAAGCGCTTAACAAGATGGATGCACAGCCCACAAGAGCACTCAGGGACTGTTAGCTCTCGGGGCTCAGCGCCAGTCTGGGAAGTATACCTGGGCCTGGTGAGTGGCCCTCTGTATCACTGTGGACATCTCGCTGCACTTCCTTTCTTCACACTGGTGTCCCCTCACCGCACCTGATCTTCAGAGGCAGCCGGCCCGCTGCCTAGAAAACGCACGTGCTGCCACAGCGCCCCCTTCCGGCCTCAGCGGGGGAGAGGCTCTCCCCGGCCACTGTGAGAGTGAAAGGCACTCAGTTGTGTCCAACTCTTTGCAACGCCATGGACTATACGGCCCATGGGGTTCTCCAGGCCAGAATACTGGAGTGGGTCGCCTTTCCCTCCTCCAGGGGAACTTCCCAACCCAGGGATCGAACCCAAGTCTCCCACATTGCAGGTGGATTCCTTACCAGCTGGAAGCCCTGCCCACGAAAAATTAAACACTTAGAACCTTTACCCAAACTGCCATAGTCACAAAAAAACTCCACACACACTCAGCCTTACAGAGATTTTTTATTATTTAAGACCCAGTCATGCATACTAAAATTACATGTTTTCACCATTTTGACTTAGAAAATGCACTAGAAAAATAAACTTTTGGTCAAAACAAACACTGAAGTAGATGAATCCACCACCACGTGTCCCTATACTTGAAGCCAAACTGAATTTCAGTTTGAAGTGAGGAAGGCAACCAGTGGCCGAAATGATGCACATTAGTCCATCTGGTCACAATTAGTCCATCTCTAACCCCTTCAGAGTCATTGAGAGAGGCTCTTGGCCCCAGAGAAGTTTCAAGTAGTTTACTTGTAACAGGTTCCCACCTGAGGTCAAGGCATATCCACAAGAATCCCAGTGGATGGCAGCTACTTAACTGCCCAACTAAACATGGTGCCCAGTGAGATGAAAGGACAAGTGGCTAATTGGCAAAGAGCAGAACGGTCACTAGCAAGGCCATTCACAAATCACCCTGGGCCTTCGCATGGAGCAAGCACTATGAAGGAAGAATATGACTCCGACATTATTTATTACTTGCATTTCAAGCCATTTCTGCATCAGGAGAGCAAAAGGGAATTTATTCGAGGTTTACAAAACTCACAGACCTCAGTACTGAAAAGTGTGACTTTTCAGATGTCCAGTGTGACTAGACATCTTTCCTGAACAGTTGCTATGTTTTCTGTTTGAGATCTCCACGACTGTCATGCCACAGGACAGCCAAACATCATTAGCTTAGCAGACATTTTACTTGCTAAATGAAAGAAGTGGTTTCAAAGGAAAACCTTAAAATGAGGTATTATGATAATGCCACAACAGTACCATAGCTTTTGGCTACCCAAATGAAAAAGCGACCCCATAACTGATCTGAGGATCAGATGGCATTTAAAGTAACTGCCCACCCACGGAGATTTCTGAAAGACTCAACATCTCACAGGAATTCAGGGAAAATATCTCTTATTACCCTGACTCTCTTTCTGGTAAAAATGTAGTATCTTGTGAACTGAAGTGTTTGTAAAAGCTCTAAGGATAGGCTCGTGACATTGAGCAATGTCAGGTTTGTGATACTGTACAGGAGGCATGATCAAGACCATCCCCAAGAAAAAAATGCAAAAAGGCAAAATGGTTTGTCTGAGGAGGCCTTACAAATAGCTGAGAAAAGAAGAGAAGCTAAAGACAAAGGAGAAAAGGAAAGATACACCCATTTGAATGCAGAGCTCCAAAGAACAGCAAGGAGAGATAAGAAAGCCTTCCTCAGTGATCAATGCAAAGAAATAAGGGGAAACAACAGAATGGGAAAGACTGGAGATCTCTTCAAGAAAATTAGAGATACCAAGGGAACATTTCATGCAATGACGGGCACAATAAAGGACAGAAATGGTATGGACCTAACAGAAGCAGAAGATATTAAGAGGTGGCAAGAATACACAGGAGAAATATACAAAAAAGATCTTCATGAGCCAGATAACTACGATGGTGTGATCACTCACCTAGAGCCAGACATCCTGGAATGTGAAGTCAAGTGGGCCTTAGGAAGCATCACTATGAACAAAGCTAGTGGAGGTGATGGAATTCCAGTTGAGCTATTTCAAATCCTGAAAGATGATGCTGTGAAAGTGCTGCACTCAATATGCCAGCAAATTTGGAAAACTCAGCAGTGGCCACAGGACTGAAAGAGGTCTGTTTTCATTCCAATCCCAAAGAAAGGCAATGTCAAAGAAGGTTTAAACTACCACACAATTGCACTCATCTCACACGTTAGCAAAGTAATGCTCAAAATTCTCCAAGCCAGGCTTCAAAGTATATGAATCATGAACTTCCAGATGTTCAAGCTAGATTTAGAAAAGGCAGAGGAACCCGAGATCAAATTGCCAACACCCGCTGGATCATTGAAAAAGCAAGAGAGTTCCAGAAAAACATCTGCTTTATTGACTACGCCAAAGCCTTTGACTGTGTGGACCACAAGAAACTGTGGAAAATTCTTAAAGAGATGAGAATACCAGACCACCTTACCTGCCTCCTGAGAAATCTGTATGTAGGTCAAGAAGCAATAGTTAGAACTGGACATGGAACAACAGACTGGTTCCAAATCGGGAAAGGAGTACGTCAAGGTTGTATATTGTCACCCTGCTTATTTAACTTACATGCAGAGTACATCATGTGAAATGCTGGGCTGTATGAACAGAAGCTGGAATCAAGATTGCCGGGAGAAATAATAGCCTCAGATATGCAGATGACACCACCCTTATGGCAGAAAGCGAAAAAGAACTAAAGTGCCTCTTGATGAAAGTGAAAGAGGAGAATGAAAAAGTTGGCTTAAAACTCAACATTCAGAAAACTAAGATCATGGTATCCAGTGCCATCACTTCGTGGCAAACAGATGGGGAAACAATGGAGAGAGACTTTATTTGGGCTCCAAAATCACTGCAGATGGTGATTGCAGCCATGAAATTAAAAGACACTTGCTCCTTGGAAGAAAAGCTATGACCAACCTAGACAGCATATTAAAAAGCAGAGACATTACTCTGCCAACAAAGGTCTGTCTAGCCAAAGCTATGGTTTTTCCATATGTATGGATATGAGAGTTGGACTATAAAGAAAGCTGAGCACCAAAGAATTGATGCTTTTGTTTTTGTGGTGTTGGAGAAGACTCTTGAGAGTCCCTTGGACTGCAAGGAGATCAAACCAGCCAATCATAAAGGAAATCAGTCCTGAATATTCATTGGAAGGACTGATGCTGAAATTGAAACTCCAATACTTCGGCCACCTGATGTGAAGAACTGACTCCTTGGAAAAGACCCCGATGCTGGGAAAGAATGAAGGCGGGAGAAGGGGACAACAGAGGATGAGATGGTTGGATGGCATCACCGACGCAATGGACATGAGTTTGAGCAAGCTTCGGGAGTTGGTGAAGGACAGGGAAGCCTGGTGTGCTGCAGTCCATGGGGTCATAAACAGTCCGACACGATTGAGCAACTGAACTGAAGGACAGGCTGCTCCCTGTGAAAGCAGGGTGAAGTACTAGGGAGCTGAGGCCACTTTTGCCGACAGAAAATAGGAAACTCAAGACAGGAGGCCAGGGTTGTTGCACTTTTGGCTATTTCTGTAGATTACTCCCAGCCTCTGGCCGTGAAAGAACAGAATTCCAGGAAGAAGCACAATTTTCCAGAATTCTGTATAGAAGAGGAAGAAGAACTCCCCCAACCCATTACCTAAGCTGACAGACTCATTTGGACGTGTTAGGTGTCAGTTCATTCAGACCTAAACTGCCTAAAGGGTCATTCAGGTGGCGGGGGTGGGGGTGGGCAGGGAAGAACAAATCCTCTGATGCCAGGAACAGAGGGTTCAGGGCTCCCAAGTGTAGACACCCTTTATCATAGGACCATTCAGGGATGTTCAGCAGCTGACCAAGGCCAAGTGGCAAAGTAAAGCTGGAACTTGGGTCTCCTGGTTTACTATTTCTTTCCCTTGCCTACAGCACACAGCCCTGAATTGCAGGAAACGTTCATCTTCAGGTGTCTGAAATGAATCAGAACTTTCCCCTTAAAGAATACGCTCAGTTCTCCTGGCGTTCAGTTACTTGCTCTGTCACTGTGCCCCCACTGCCGAGTGAAACTCCAGGGGTGCCCCTGTGGTCACTCCCCTGCCCTGCTGAGGCAGCCGCAGACAGAAGCCAGGCAGAGACAGCCACGGTTTCCATCCAAGGAGGTCCCGCTTTCACAGCGTGGAGCAAGCCTCCTGAGGTGCCAGTACCACTTGCTCTCCCTGGAGCCAGCATAAAACACAGCAGCTCCAGAAGGCAGACAGCCCTTGGCTCTGACTCCTTGCGGAAGCTGAGTGAAACAGCTCCCTGATCTAACTGGGAAGGTCTGGGAAATGGGCAACACCCTTCCTGGTCTTTGAGAAATTTCTGGAGGTGAGCTTGGCCATCCCCACATTAAGACACGTGGACAAAGGCAGCTTGCCAGGAATGCAATGCCAGTTCAAACCCTGGAAACTTGGTGGGCCTGATTCACGTCTAACTTTTCTGTCTCTGTCCTCTTTGGGACCTAAGAAAACCTCTGACCAATTCTCCCAGGCAGTTGGGTTCTGAACATATTACTATAGCCATCCCACTTGTCCCATTTAGACCTTTCCAGCAATGGCGGTCACACCATCACTGTCATGGCATTGTCTAGATGGGACCAGAGGCAGCCAGGGGTGTGTATTTTGACACCTCCCACCCAGCCAGGTCCTTAGAGCATCCAAGGTTAGTATCTATGGTGAAAACAGTTCTTCCTAGAATTGGCACGAATGAGGTAAGTCACTTCCACCAACAACTTCCCCAGACATTTTAAAAAGTGCTACAGAGAGAAACAGCTTATGAACAACTGATTGGCCTTGACATTTCAGAGGACTGTTCTAGTCCTAACTGAGTCATTCAGGTTGCCTGCTGCTGCTCTAACAAATGCACAGAGAAGGTAACACACACAATGCGTGGTACCTGTCACTTTTTAACACCACAATTTGCATGGAATGAATGAAAGGAAATAGGTCAAAAGCCATCAGATGAACCACCTAATTTGATGCTTGGGCTAAGGCTAAGTTCTTGACAGGAAGGGTCTAAAGTGCTAAAATGCAGAATTAACATTCAGTCTGGCTGGACACAAGAGATAGAAACTCAAGTGTGTTGTGGTGGGGGTGGCCCAGAATAACTTGCCCTTATTTCCAGAGGCCAAATTTTAAAAATGCCAATTAATTTATCCCTTTACCTCGCCAAGTTTAAAATATAAGCCAGAGTCTTAGAGATGGAAGGAATTCATCCAAGATCATGGGCATCTCATCTGCCTTCACAAAGGCCATCATTTTCAAGTTCAACCCTCCCTGTGAAAGGAAAACGAGTATTGCTGAATCCACTCATTTCTTTAAAGACAGGACCAAAACAATGACGCATCCCTCTTGGGAAGGCCTATGCATACCACAAAAATACAGAATCCAACCACTGGTATCTAGAGAGTGGTCTTTCTAGGCAGAAAACCAATGTCTAACATTCAATAAATAACCAAATCACAGAGGCCCATTAGTAGACAAAAGGGCCCTCAGCATCACTTCATTCAGCCTCATTTTACGGATGAGAAGGCTGGAGGCCCACAGAGGCTCGTGTGTCCACAGAAACACATCTAAGGTTGGGGCGCAGGTCTCATAATTCTTAGGCCAGAATTCTTTTAGCTACACAGGACTGGTGTCCAGGCTTCTTGGTTGAATAAAATCACGTGCGTCTAGGATCATGTATGATTCTTTTGAGAACCAGGACTAAGGCTTTATGGGTTCGGGAAAACTTTAAGGTTCTATTGCAAGATTCAGCCCATGAACCCCAGAGGTACATAAGGTCCCTGGTTCCTGAGTTTGATCAGGAGGTGCTGCTTCTGTCTTCTTGCATGATTCAGTGAAGGTGCTTTCCAGACCCAGTGATGGATCTCAGACTTTCAAGCTGAGAGGTCTGTAGTCTGTCTTTGAAGACAATCTCATCATCTCACATGTGGCTACCTGGCAGGCTCGGCCAAACTGTCTCACAGGAGTGCACTGCCTGGCCAAATCGGGGTTTTCTCCTGGAATGTGGGATCAAAGTGACGTTGGTCCTGATTTTTCTTGCTTTGAGCTCTGTAAGAATCAGATACGGCTTCCTCATTCGTGGCTGCACGCTGGGATTGCAAATGTTTCAGAATTGCTGGCGGCCTTTCTCCATGTCTTCCACAGAGTCGTTCAAGCCACGCAAGCCTCACCCTGTGGCTCAGAGCTCTCCAGGCTTTGCCTCCATGCTGCAGTTCTGTTCCAAGGAGCAAGACAATCCCTGGCACCTCGAACCCTCCTTGGGCCTCTCCGAAGAAAAGAAGGAAAGCTTGTAAAGATGGTGCCGTTCGCGGGGGACTGGCTAGTAGCAGGAGTATAGCTGTGATTTCACAGCCCGCATGGAGTCATCACAGGGCACCTCTGAGCTCAGCCCCTCGGGTGGCAGGGCCTGGCCCAGGATGCTGTCACAGGGAGGGCCGGGCTGGCAGAACTCCCTCACGAAGTCCTCCTCCGAGGCCAGCAGCACCGCGTTCCAGGCGGTGATGTCCAGCTCTCCAGCCGTGCCCCCGTATTCCCTGGGGAGGATGTTTCTTGGAAGGTTTGTGTGGAGAGAGTTCAGGTCAGACCCGTGAAGGAAAAACTACAGAGAATGACAGGAAAGCACACAGGTCCTTGGGTTAATCAGTAACCTTTACTGGGAGGCGCTCAACCACACATCTGCTGAATGAATAAAGGAACGCTTGATGCCAACTCTGCTCTACTAGTGCCACGAAAAGCTTGAGGACCCTTCATCCTCTTTTCCTTGTATCCTGTATCCTCTTAGCTGGTACTTCAAAATATGTCCAGAATTCTGACACTTCCCTGCTACCCTAGTGGGACCAGGTCATCATCCCTTCTTACCTGGATTCTCAGAGCATCTTCCTCGGCTCTTTGCTTACGCCCTCACCTTGTCCCACCACAACCTAAGCGCTCTTCAACATAAGTCAGATCAAGTCACTCCTCTAAAACGTGCGGACTTCCAGTGCACCCATCTCACGCAGACTAAACGCCACAGTCCACATGATGGCCCGCACGGTCTGGGCTCTTACACCTTTGCCTCCCATTCCTCCCACACCCCCCTGCTGCTCCGCCAGGGCTGCTTCCCCCTCTCCCCGCCCCACTCAGAGTCCCCCAGATCCCTGTAAGGCTCACTCCCTCATTGCATTCATGTTTTCGCTCAAATGCCAACTTCTCAATGACACCACCTCTGATCATCCCACAGAATACTACCACTCCTTTCCTTCTTGCAGAACCTGCTGTCTCCTTTCTCTGCTTTATTTTTCTCCATAGCATTAGCACTAGATAACAGACATAACTCACTGTCTGTCTCTCTAGAATGTAAGCTTCTTAAAGGCAGAGATTTTTGTCTGTTTTATTCATTGAGAACATACCTGCACAAAGCTGATCAAAAAATATTTCTGAGTCAATGAATTAACATACAATGGACCAAGTGAACAGATTATTGAACATTAGTAAGGTCATTTCATAGATGTAAAAGACTTTGTCCAAAGACTGCTTTGGTACAAGCAGGTTCCAAACAGTAGCTCCAGGAAGCAACATGGGTTCAAATCCAGGGGGGAGGCCCCACTGAGAGGTCCTCAATCTTAACTGCATCAGAATCACCTAAGGAAGTCTTAAAAGCACAGGTTCCTGGGCTCTACCCCTGAACCAGTGAGTTAAAATCTTTGGGGAAAGGGCCTGGTAATCCGGATTTCAAGTTCCCTCCCTCACAAATGAGATTCTACATTTCCTCTTTGAAAGAAAGAACAAAATTGAAGAGTATGTTAGTAACCATAACCATTTGCCTAGGCCTAAGAAAGAAGGAGAAAAATACCACCCATCATATTTTAATCATGGTCCTTGGAAAGTTTAAAAGATCACTGGCTCTTCAGGGTCAGAGGAAGACTGTCTTTTATTTATTTATTTTTTTTGGCTATAGCTTGAGGCTTGCAGAATCTTAGCTCCCCAACCAGGGATTGAACCCAGGTCCCTTGGAGTGAAAGCTCAGAGTCCTAATTCCTGGACCACCAGGAAAGTACCAAGACTGTCTTTTTAAAGTGTCACCTATCTTTTCTAACATAAAAATTAAACTATAAACTCACAGATCTCATAAACCTTGAACTGCTCCACAAACTTCACACAGTAAGACAACAAATTAAGTAAATGGAAAGGCTTAAACAATTTAAGCTATAGGGACTTCTCTATAGCTTGGATGGTAAAGAATCTGCCTGCAATGCAAGAGACCTGGGTTCGAGCCCTGGGTCTGGAAGATCCCCTGGAGAAGGCAATGGCTACCCACTCCAGTATTCTTGCCTGGAGAATCCCATGGATAGAGGAACCTGGTGGGCTACAGTCCACAGGGTTGCAAGGAGTCGGACACGACTAAGCCACTAGCACACAAACAATAATTTTAAAGCACAAGGAGCTGCAGTAAGAAACTGCCAGAACTCTTTTTAACTCCCCACCCAGTGACCACCCTTTGCTTCATCTTCATACATATAATGGGCTTCCCTGGTGGCTCAGAAGGTAAAGTGTCTGCCTGCAAGGTGGGAGGCTTCGGTTCGATCCCTGGGTCAGGAAGATCCCCTAGAGAAGGAAATGGCAACCCACTCCAGTATTCTTGCCTGGAGAATCCCGTGGACGGAGGAGTCTGGTAGGCTACAGCCCATGGGGTCCCAAAGAGTCAGACACCACTGAGCGATTTCATTTTCACTTTCATACATAAGATATGATGTTAGTTCACAATGCCCAGGCCAGGATATTAAAAAGCCTAAATGATCACAGAGCAGAGATGCTCCTACAAAAACAACCCTGGGTCTGCTCTCTCTACAGTCAAGTATTATCTTCCCATTAATTTCATCTTCCCTTCACAGAAAAGATTGTTCATCTGTTTTATCTGAAACCCTGCACTTTCCAACTCAGTAGTCCCAGGCAAGAATAATAAACTGGGCTTCTCCGGTGGTCTAGTGGTTAAGAATCTGCCTGCCAATGCAGAGGCCACGGGCTCAATCCCTGACCCGGGAAGATCCCACGTGCCGTGGAGCAACTAAGTGCGCCCCAGCTACAGAACCAGCACTCCAGAGCCCAGGAGCCACAGCTACGGAGCCCACGTGCGTCGAGCCCGTGCTCTGCAACAAGACAAGCCACTGCAATGAGAAGACCATGCACAGCAATGAAGACCCAGTGAAACAAAAAATAATAAATATGTAAATCCTTAAAAAGAAAAAAAAATAAGCTAAGCTTATAGTTGTTGCAATGAATTTAGAGATGTCACAGATAAGGAAGCATAAAAAAAATGAAAGTATCTTTAAGTTGATAGGATCATCACTTACTCTGTTTGCTATCTTCTCCTTCAGGAATGGTTTTATGATGGCAAAAATACCTTTAAATATTCGAGGTTCATTCACTACATGGACTGCTTTTATCCGAATGGGGAAACCGTCCTGTGGGGGAAGGGAAGGGAATGTTAGAATCCCGATGTTAGAATCTGAAAACCGTCAGTTACCACAGCCTGCCTTCCCCATTTTTAGCCCCAACATCAGTCTGGTCTGATTCTCCTGGTCTCTTCAAAGACAGCCCAAGTCAGGGCTAGACAGGAAGGTGGGTCTCAGGAAAAGAGTCTGTCTAAGGACCCAGAGCTGGTTTAGGAAATGGTTAGGCAAGCAGGTGGAGAGCTACCCTTCTTAGGGCAAAAAAGCAGTCTGAGCCTGTGTGGACGGATCTAACAAATATCAGGCCTTTTAGATCAGTATTACCCAACGTGTATTTCTCAGGTTGTTACTAGCCTGTGATGCAAAAAGGGTTCTGTGGTAAGCAACTGAGTTTGAGAAACAGTAGACTAAATACAGTCAAACAGGTTTCCTTAACTGCAGGACCAGTCAGGCTTTCAGTATGCAAATATTTATGTTGAAATTCACACGAAAGAGGGCATGCTATGCTGTATTTCCCAAACACACTTAACCCTGGAACATTTTTTGTCCCCCAGACCATGTTAAAGGACTAGAGAACCACTGATTGAACGCATTATCCTGACACTTGAATCTGCACAATATCTGGCAGAAATAAAGAAGAGTGGAAGCTAAGGGAAGCCTGAGTATTACCTCCATGCCAGAATTCACATTTCTGATAATGACTGGAAGTGGCATTTAAATGTTTAAATAATCAGCCTGGTATGCAGGAGAGGTTCAAACACTGTGGAATTTGATGGGGGAGAATCATGGGATCACTGGTGCCCCCAGCTCACAGGAGCCAGCACCCCATTGACTGGGTCTGATGAACGAGGGTCCAGGCTGCCAGACTACATCCTGAAGGTATCCACTTCTATCAACAAGGGAAGATAATTCTTACCTTGTCTATCTCAGAGGATTCTCTGAAGGACTGAATGGCTTACCATGACTGTAAGTGTGCTTTGCAGCAACAAGGATATATTGGACAGCACAGGGAAGTATAGCTGTTATTTTGTAATAACTTTTAATGGCATATAATCTATAAAAATACTGAGTCATTCTGCTGTACACCTTAAACTAACATAATACTGTAAATCAACTATATACTTCAATTAAAAAAAACAAGCACTTTGCATGTGCAAACCATCTCACACACTGCGGATGCATGAGGAACTTTATGGTTCCCAGAGACTTGTGTTCTGAAATGCACAACATGAGGTGTGAATAGCATCTGACCAAAACAGCCCAGCAGGGTTCCCTGTGCCCAGGTTCTACAGAAAAAACAAGAGGCTCCATCACCTCAGCAGAAACGTCTCAGTTTCATTTGTTGAGAATTTCTCTGTCTTCTGGGCCAAAAAAAACCCCAAACAAAAAAAGCAGAAAGCATTTCTCTGGTTTTTGGGCTCCTGTCCTAAAGTTGATTTTGCCCAGTAATTACTGGAGACCTTGATGAGAATGAGTGGTGAACTGGACTTTTACATTTCTTCCCATAGTGCTTTTGTATTGTCCTGACTGTGGGGAGGCGTGGGAGGTGGGGTTTGTGTATTAGGTGGAATTGGAGATAGACAGGGCCCTGGGAAAGACAAACAGCCACAGGACAGGCACATGACACATAGGAGCCATACCTGAAGGATGCCAATCACCTTTTTGGCTATAAAAGGGCCAAAATGAGATGCCTTTGATAAGCTCACTCCTTTGTAGTCTGCAAGAATTACAATTCCATTCACCTGGGTTTCTTCAGACTGAATGAGTTTCTCCAATGTCAGGTATACGGCTCGGATGTTTTCTGTAATTGGATAGTTGCTTGGGATCCACCTGTCTAAGGTCGTAAAAGATGGACAGTATGTTACAGAAATGAATACAAACACATAATCAGACAGGCTAGGATTTATCTCCTTCCTAAACCATTGCTTAAAAGTGGAAAAGAATTCTACTGGCATGACTATTTAGATCTTTAAGTGGGAGCTGATGCTTCTTGACTCCAAACATAGCAGCACATTCTGAAACGGAAAAGCAATTGAGTGTTGAAGATGAAATCGTGAGCTCTGAAGTCAGACACACCTGGGGGTTTGAATCTTCCTAGCTGTGTGACTTTAGGCAAATTTTCTCCTCAATCTGGGCCTACGTCTCCTCCTAAGTAGAATGGGATAATAATGCTTGCCTTAATGGACATATGCGCCTTCTGCCATCATAAGTGCCCTTATCTTCGTAAGACCACCCTCATCTTCCTTGGGGGGAATCACTTCTTCCCATACTAGCCAGACTGAGTGTGTAAAGTGACTTCACTCCTGGGTCCAGAGGTGGGCTTGGCCAGTGTGGGCATAGCATCCTCCTGGCCACAGTGAGTAATCCAAGTGAGGCCAAGCAGAAGCGCAGGGACTCAATTCTGGTACCTGGGCCCTTTGGAAAGAGAAGATCTCTCTTCTCTCTGTGGGTGAGGCTGGGAGCCTGAGACCCAGGGACCCATGAGGCAAGAGCTAGTCAGAGGATGAAGCCCAGACCAAGACAGCAGAGATGGAGATGGTTTCCCAATGGTGTAGCTTGAACAAACTCCCCTTTCCAGGCTGGTTGCTCCCTTAATGCTCCCCATATGATTGAGGAGTCTTTTCCTCTTTGGGGAAAAGATGAGAATGACAACTTTTGAGTGCTAACTACTATTCTCAAGAAAATCCCACCAAGATACGTGTGTCTCTTTCTTAGAAAGATAAAACTCCACTGGATGGTCCCCAATGAGATTTGTGACATGTGCAAAATTTCTATACAAAAAAACCTTTGTCCAAAAATTGTGCCAGCTTGCTGTTTGGTAGTGCTGCCAATTAAACCTGCTTCTGCATGCTGGCTATCATCCTTTTCAATCACATATGTCTCAAAAGAACTTACAAAAAGGCAAACCTGACACCTTCCAGATTTATTTCACACTGAAGTGAAGTGAAAGTCGTTCAGTCGTGTCTGACTCTTTGCGACCCCATGAACTATACAATCCATGGAATTCTCCAGGCCAGAATACTGGAGTGGATAGCGGTTCCCTTCTCCAGGGGATCTTCCCAACCTAGGGATCGAACCCAGGTCTTCCACATTGCAGGCAGATTCTTTACCAGCTGAGCCACCAGAGGAGCTAGCTGAGAATAAAATCTGTCTGCCTCCTGCTAAAATGTTGAGTTGGTGGGGAGGTGTTCAAATCTGCTCCAGATATATGGGGGGCAGAAATCCATCTCAGGAGCTAAGAGTTGAAACCATGCAAGCAAAGAGGCGAAACCAGTGTGGTAACATCTGACTGTTCTGTAATATTCATATGAGTTGAGTACAGAGGAGCAGCAGAACTCCCATTGGCTGGTTTCTAGGTTTCCTTGTGCCCTGACCGCTCCACCACATTGTTTATTGTAAAATGCATGCACGCATGCTCTGTTGCTCAGCTGTGTCCAGTTCTTTGCAATCCATGGACAGCAGCTTGCCAGGCTTCTCTGTTCATGGAATTTTCCAGAAGAGAATACTGGATTGGATTGCCGTTTCCTCCTCCAGGGGATCTTCCAAACCCAGGGGTGGAACCTGTGTCTCCTGCATTGGCAGGCAGATTCTTTACCACTGAGTCACCTGGGAAGCCCTGTTTTAATATGAATACCCCCTAATTTTGGAAAACACCTAAAACAGCAGGTAAAACAGTTAATACTGTGCCTGGTATATAGTAAAGGCTCACGAGAATATGGCTGGTATCCCAACAAGCTTTGGTAAATGACTAAAGGAAATGGTAATGTGGGGTCTCAAGGCAGAGGGAGGCTTCCACTCCCCATCAGCTGTCCCTTCAAGAAGTATTTGCACAGGAGCAGAAAGGGTGGCCAGCAGGTTCTCATGTTCCTGGTATGTTTGGGAAGAAGAACAGAGCCATCTTACTTTCACATTTGTTCTCAGCTTGGCCCTGATGGAAAATATTGAGGCAGGGGGAAGAGCAGAGAACTCTCCCGAGTGTACTATGTATTTAGGGTCAGGGAAGAAGGGGAAGAAGACGGAGAATCAGAATGCTTGAGTTCTAGGACCCCTCGGTCTCTGTGTTAACCGAAGTCTTCTCTCACATTTCTGATACTTTGGTGGGAGAGGGAGCAGGGAGAAAACTACCCCCACTGCAAACTTCTGCATCAAGGAAATGTCAGGCGTTTCACTTACCATCATGCACTGCTGAGATGGAAAAGTGCATCTGAAGTGAAGCTTTTCACTGACTTCAAAAAGCAGAGGGGAGGGGGGAGAAGTCAGAGGAGGCAGGCAGACGCTGATATCTGTACCTCACCTGCTCTCTAAGGGCTGACAGGGTGGGGGCGGGGGTGTCCCGGCAGCCCTGCTCAGACCCGAGGATCAGGGTTGCTTTCTCAGCTCACCTGATTCCAAACCCTAGAAATCTGGAATCTGCAGTGAAGGAACGTAGTTGGGCGGCCAGCTAAACCTGGGAGCTGAGGGGTGTAGAGAGGGGCCAAAAGCCGGTACTCGGACTGAAAGCTGAGGTGTGCAAAGGGCAGCAGGAAACGTGGCACTGAGGGACGCACAGGCTGGCAGAGGCAGAGGCAGGGAGAACGGTGGTCTCGGCTCCTGCGGTCTCAGGAAGCATGCTGGCTCTAGCTCCCGGGGCGGGCGAGCACCGTGCTCCCTCAGCTCTCTGCTGCCGTGCTCCCGGCTCCTCAGACTACATCCTCCCTTCGTCTTACGTCAGTAGAGCAGGGTTCTGTTCTCCTGCCGTCAAAAGAGCCTTGACTGAGGCCAGGAGGGGAGAAAAGGGAATAAGACACACGCGCGCACAGACACACACACAGCGCCCTGGGCAGGGGCATCCCACACTGTACCCACACCCATCCCTCCCGCGCCCCCGCAGGGAGCGGTACCTGGGCGGAGGCAGAGGACGGGGCAGCCCCTGGGGTCGGTGTGCGGCAGGACGGTGAGGAAGCCGGAGGCCAGGACCTCCTTCAAGGCAGAAGGCCGCAGGTCGTTGAAGACTTCGGGCCAGCTTCTCCGGCAGCTGTGGTAGTTGATGAGCAGCTGGAGGGCCCGGTCGTAATCAAACTTGCGGGCGCGGAGGAAGCGCAGCAGGAAGGCGTCCTCTAGCGAGGTGCTCAAGTGGGGGCACTCCTTGCGCACCATGTCCCGCAGGGCCTGCACGTCGCGGAGCCTCCATTCCGGCTTCTCCTGCAGCTCCTCCCTGGCTTTGGCCACCAGCTCCTCGGTCAGCGAGCACACATAGCCGGCGGGGGCGGAAGGCGGCGGCAGCTCATTTTCCGAAAGCGAGGCCGCGGAAGGGCTGGTTCTCAGCGAGTCACTTTCTTCTGACATGAGCTCCCAGGATCCCTGCGAAACAGAAGCCCTGCGTGATGCCCAGAAAGCCCGGCACTGGCATCGGTCACTCCAAACCCCTGATGGGCGTGAGGGAGGGGGGCAGCGATGCTGTTGTCAAGCCAAAACAATCAGAGCAGTGGTTCTCTCCTGGAGGAGTATCTGAACCACAGTCCAGCCCAGCCCAGCCCCGGGGCAGCTCCAGCAGGATACACACACCCCTCATCACACACACAGACTTTGCTCCAGCACCCCTCAACACACACACACACGCGCACACACACCTTGCTCCAGCAGGATACACGCACCTATCACACACACACACCCCCCTTGATCACAGAGGTGTGATCATCACATACACACACCCCTTGCTCACAGAGGTATGATCACACACACATACCTTGCTCAGAGGTGTGATCATCACACACACACATCTTGCTCACAGAGGTATGAACAGGTGCTTGACCTTACTGGTAATTAAAGAAATGGAAACTAAAACCCCTTTGAATCTCAGATTAGCAAAAATACAAAACAGGGATTCTGATGGGCCTGTTGTTTGTGGGAGAATAAATTGGCATAGCCTCTCTAGGGCAGTGTGTCAATAGTTATCAAGATTCCAAACCACATCCCTTACAGATGTCATATGGTTTCATTTACATGTGGAATCTAAAAAAAAGGGACACAGATGAACTTATTTACAAAACAGAAATATACTCACAGAGATAGAAAACCAGCTTATGGTTACCAAAGGGGGAAAGACAGGAGGGATAAATGAGGAATCTGTCATTAAGAGATACACACTGCTATATGTAAGACAGATAATCAACAAGGACTACACAGACTGTATTCAGTATAATACCCTGTACTGGAAAAGAATCTGAAAAATAGATACATATGCATAACTGTATCACTCTGCTATATACCTGAAACATTATAAATTGACTATACTTTGATTTAAAAAAATATATGCTTTGGCTCAGCATTCCATTTCTATGTACTTATATGTGTGTGTAAAATATGGATGATCATTACAAGTATTAACTGCAATGGCAAAAGACTGAAAATACTTTACCTCCATCCTCTTGTTGGAGACTAGTTAAATAATATTACCATATGCACAGAATACTATTTAGTAATGAAAAGGAATTAAATGGATCTTTATGAATTGACATGTTAAGGAAAAAAAACAGGTTGCAGGACAGTGTGAGAAAAAAGACTTGTATTTATATTTAAAAAATACATGTGAATGCACCTAAAATTTTTGGAAGAAAGTACAAGAAAACTGTTAACCATGGTTCCCTTTAAGGAACAGAACCAGACACTGAACATTTAAGAGGAGAAAAGGAGATTCTTCACTGCCCTCTTAAATTTTTTACCATACCCACACATGACTTAGCATGGCGGCTGTGAAACTGATCAGATCTCCTGCGGGGGTGGAACGTAACTGATGGGTGTCCCAGCTGCTGTCCCTCTGGATCCACCACCTAGTGGATGTACACTTTCCAGACTGAACCCAGCCAATGACTGAGTGAAACGTAGGACTCTCAAACAGGCAACTTAACCTTGAGGATCCCCTATCAGCCTGGCCGGATCTTTACTGCAGTCCAAGACTTCTTGCCCAAACCTCCTGCACAGGGACCAGGCTCACATAGCTGTCTGAAGCTCTCCCTGATTTCTCCAATTGCCTCTCCCTTTTATGTGTTGCCACCATGAAATTTCTTCCATCTGTATTCTCACCCTAGTGTCTGCTTCTTAGAAAAGCTGAACTAACACACTTATTAAATGGAAAAAAACCCCAAAACAACATAGCTGCCTTAGATATTCCAGGAATAAGGTCCCAGCAAGGCTGCCCAATTCTGAAGCCCAAGCTCTTCTGTCCATGCGCTCTCATTCTTCCCCCTCTCTGAGCTCAACAAGGAAGGCAGGGGTCATCTCGGGGCCTCTGTGCATAGCCAGTCTTCCCCACAGGCCACTGCAGCCACAGTGACCAGGCCACCTCCTCCAAATCTTAGGTCTGCCCACTATGTCGCTTGTGTGCTAACCTCCAGCCCTACCCAGCTTCTTTCACTTTCTCCCAAAGGTGGTTTTCTTGTCTTTGCACATCCTGTTTTCTCTGACTAGCAGGCTTCTCTCCAGTGCCTCTGGCCAATACCAATTCACCCCATTAGATGTCACTTCATGCATTCAACAGATACCAAGCACTTAATAGGTACCAGGCCCTTGACCAGGCACTGGGGGATATAGCAGTGAGCAAAGAAAAACTCCTGCCTTCACTGAGCTTACATTTTAATTAGGGAGACAGAATATAAGCAAAATAAATTATATAGTCTACTAGAAGATGATAAGGGGGAAAAAAGATGATAAGGGCTATGCAGAGAAATAAAGCAGGCAGGGAGTTGCAGGCAAGGGGGCGGGGGTGGATGTACCTGGAGATAGGAGTTGCAGTTTTAAGTAGGGTGATCAGGGAAGTCCTCACCCTGATCAAATGACATGTCTGCAAAGATGAAGGAGATGAGGGAGCAAGCCATGTAGGTCTGTGGGGGGAGGAAAGTGCCAAGCCTGAGGCAGGACCATGCCTGGCTTTTTCAAGGAACAGGGAGGAGACCAGTATGGCAAGAGCCAAATGCACAAGGCGGAGAATATTAGCAGACGGATTTAGAGAGGAAGTGGGGTCCCAAATGGTACTGGGCTTTGTAGGCCAGTAAGAGCTTAGTTACTCTGACTTTGGAGGGTTTTGAGTAGAGTGACATGATCGGATTTAGATTTTAAAAGGATCACTGGGTTGTCTCGAGAATGTAAGAGGATGACTGTAAGATGATGAGGACAGCAGCAAAGAGACCATTTAGAGGCTACTGAAATAATCCAGGTCACGGATGACCGCGTTTGAAGCAGGGAAGACATCTCTCTGACTCCGTCAGTTTAGGAGCACCCCGCGCCCCCTGCAGGAACTCTGTGACATAGCACCTCTCTCACTGTGGCAATTGTAGGCAATTTGTGTGCAATATCCACAACTGTCTTGTTTATCACCTTAAACACAGCACTTAACAGGGTGTCAGACACATTGTCTGCGCTGCATAAATATTTGTTGAGTGAGTTTAATCTGCTTGGCAGAGGTATGCTGAGTGAGGAACAGATCAACAATCATGGTTCACAGGACCCACCCTGGGCTCTGTTTTCTTGGGAGTTGCCAACAGATGCCTGTAATTCCAATCCATTTCTTAGCCAGAAAACTGACTGCAATGTCCATGGACTACAGACCTAGCCTTAAAGTCCCTCTCCAGCCCCTCTCCCACCTTTCCTCCTCTCAATGCACATTAAATGTCAGTCAAAACAAATTAATGATCAAACTAATGAACACCTCATGCATTTCTGATACCTCTGTCTGTAGTTTCCTCCCCTCATTTGTTTCCAACCAGGCAAATCATCACCTTCCAGGCCTAGCTTCAATGTCACCTCCTCTATGAAGCCTTCCTTGACTTCTCCAGGGTAACTCCAGTGTTCCACAGCACTGGGTTCCTATTTCTCTTTTAGAAACTGCAGTCCAGTGTCATGTGTGTTTATCCGAAACTCTTCTGAGTAAGTTTTACCCATCCATTCTTTTATTAAATAATTACTGATCACCTGTGGCAGGCACTATGCTTAGCAGTGCTGTGCACACAGAAACATACAACATAATTGCTTGCTTTATGAAATTTAGCTCAGTGGAATGATGACAAGAGATAATATGTTCATGCATGTTTTACCATGTATCGAGCACTATGATTAGCATTTTGCATCCATCTCTCGTTTAATCTTCACAATATTTGGTGAGAACACTAATACTGTTAACTATTTTACAAAGGGGGGAATCTGCTCACTAGAATGTGAATTTCATGGGAGCAGAAAAATTGCCTCTTACATTCATTGCTCTCCCAGCGCTTGGACCATGACGGTGCTCTGTAAATAACAGTGGATGATGCGAGGAAGGGCCCAAGGGTACCCATCGCGTGAAGCAGAGCAAAGACGTGTCCAGCCCCACAGTGGGCTCCACGCTGCACCTAGAGCTTCCAGTTTAATCTCCAGGGCCCTGGCGGTATCGAATACAGCGCACGACCCGGTCAGTCTGGTGAAGGAATTGTTGGGTGGGCATATAGATGGGTGCAAACACCATTTGTTACGGGGAAGCCGGGAATCCTCACTTGGAGCCTAACATTTTTCGAGCATCATCTTCCTCCCCACCCTCCCCCAAGAAGAGGTCAGGAATCCACCGTTCCTGGAACCCCAGAGACCCACGTCCCGTCGACAACCCTTCGAGGCCCCCCACTTCCGGTTGTCACCCCTTCCCCAGGGGTCCCTGTTTCCTGGGGTCTCTTTCTACGCGGGTGCCCCACTTCCGGTCATCCCTCCCTCTCAGGGGCTCTCCCGGGGTACACGGGCTCACGGGCACTCACCGGCCCGGCTACGGGGCGGAGCGCGGGTCAATCGGCGGCGGGAGCCTCGTCCGGCAGCGCGCACAAAACCGACCCGCACTCCCTGCCCAGCCGGCCCGGCGGCTCGCGCCGGAAGTGACGTACGCAGAGCGTGGGAAGGCGGGGTCCCGCCCCCGTGAGTGCGCATGTGCGACCTCTCCTGGAAGACCTGGTCTTGAGTCCCCACCTGGCGGCAGAAAGCGCACCACGGGTTCCTGAGCCTGGGGAGAGGCTGGCTGAGAGGCACCAGTTTCCGCGGCATAGGTGGGGTAGCTGAGGCCTCGAGAAGGAAGAGAAGGAGCTGCTGTTTTCCGAGAACATATTAACTATGTTATCTGGTGTATTACATCCCTTACCTCATTAAATTCTCAAACGGAATCCTGCTATTTTATGAAAGGGAAACGGAGTCAACTAATGAAGTATAGGGCTTCAAACCTAAATCTCGGGGTTAGCATTTCAGAATTCCAGAGCTGCCGCCAGGACTGGCTGCTCCAAAGGTTAAGACTACATACAGTCCAGGGACCGACATCTGTCTGTCTTTAGCCAAGTGATTTTGAGCGAGTCTCCATTCCTCCTTAGGCCTCCTTTCCCTCATTTGTAACATGATTCTTGTTCTGGAATCTTGATTCAGTAATTTGCTTCCTGCTTTGGTGTTCATGAAGTCTGTTTTAGAAAGTGGTAACCTCAAAAACATCTATTTCTGCTTTATTGACTATGCTAAAGCCTTTGACTGTGTGGATCACAATAAATTGTGGAAAATTCTGAAAGAGATGGGAATACCAGACCACCTGACCCACCTCTTGAGAAACCTATATGCAGGTCAGGAAGCAACAGTTAGAACTGGACATGGAACAACAGAATGGTTCCAAATAGGAAAAGGAGTATGTCAAGGCTGTATATTGTCACCCTGCTTATTTAACTTATATGCAGAGTAAGTACATCATGAGAACACTGGGCTGGAAGAAGCACAAGCTGGAATCAAGATTGCCAGGAGAAATATCAATAACCTCAGCTATGCAGGCGACACCGCCCTTATAGCAGAAAGTGAAGAGGAACTAAAAAGCCTCTTGATGAAAGTGAAAGAGGAGAGTGAAAAAGTTGGCTTAAAGCTCAACATTTTAAAACTAAGATCATGGCATCTGGTCCCATCACTTCATGGCAAATAGATGGGGAAACAGTGGAAACAGTGGCTGACTTTATTTTTCTGGGCTCCATAATCACTGCAGATGGTGATTGCAGCCATGAAATTAAAAGACGCTTACTCCTTGGAAGGAAAGTTATGACCAACCTAGATAGCATATTAAAAAGCAGAGACATTACTTTGCCAACAAAGGTCCGTCTAGTCAAGGCTATGGTTTTTCTAGTGGTCATGTATGGATGTGAGAGTTGGACTGTGAAGAAAGCTGAGCACCAAAGAATTGATACTTTTGAACTGTGGTGTTGGAGAAGACTCTTGAGATCCCTTGGGCTGCAAGGAGATCCAACCAGTCCATCCTAAAGGAGCTCAGTCCTGGGTGTTCATTGGAAGGACAGATGCTGAAGCTGAAACTCCAGTACTTCGGCCACCTCATGTGAAGAGTTGACTCATTGGAAAAGACTCTGATGCTGGGAGGGATTGGGGGCAGTAGGAGAAGGGGATAACAGAGGATGAGATGGCTGAATTGCATCACCGACTTGATGGACATGAGTTTGAGTAAACTCCGGGAGTTGGTGATGGACAGAGAGGCCTGGCATGCTGCGATTCATGGGGTCGCAAAGAGTCGGACACGACTGAGTGACTGAACTGAACTGAACTGAACCTCAAAAAGGCTTTACTAGCCTCTGACCCCAGTCCATTAAAACCCTCAGCACTCTCCACCTCCCCGCCCATATATTTTGTACAGTTTTTGAGACAATATCCTAGGTCCCTCTTTCAAGCAGAGTAATACTAATGTCTTGGTAAAGGCAGTGAAACACTTTTTGGAGAGAAATTATGTGGTCCAGGAGGACTCAAGAGCCCAAAGCAGTATCCAGGAGATGGCTTTAAACAACCTAGCCCCTTTCTTACCCCTGGAGCAAGAGGAATCCCAGAGAGATGGGAACTGACATAGGTAGGCCAGAAGAACACAGAAGTTTCTGCTAGATGTTAAATGGGCTGGGGGCAGGGCGCAAGGATCTTGGGAGTTAGGAGTTTTCATTCCTACTCTGACTACCACTTCTAGGATAAAGTATAGAAGGCTCAATTAAAGTTGAGTTTCATACAAACAAGAATTTTTTTAAATATGCAATTTTGGGGGTGTACTTATACTAAAAATTGTCCATCAGAAATTCACATTTCACTGGGCATCCTGTGTTTTTTTGGGTTTTTTTAATTTAAAAAATTATTTTTTTGGCCACTCCACACGGCTTGTGGGTTTTTAGTTCCCTGCACGTTTATGTTCAGCTACTTCAGTCGTGTCTGACTCTATGAGATGCTATGGACTGCAGGCTACCACAAACCTCTGGTAAACCCTCCATTGGCTTCTCCAGGCAAAAATACTAGAGTGGGTTGCCTTGCACTTCTCCATCTGGAGATCAAACCTGTGTCCCGTGGGTCTCCTGCATTACAGGTGGATTCTTTACCACTGAGCCACCGGGGAAGCCCCTTAGTTCCCCTACCACTCAGCAATAAGAGCATGGCGTCCCAACCACTGGACTGCCAGGGAATTGCTGCGTGTCCTGTGTTTTTGTTTGCTTTTTTCCCAAATCTATGTTTTAGTTTACTATTTGCTATTAAAAAAATTATTACAAACTTAGTAATAATTGAAACAACAATTGAAAGGCTTGAAACAACACAAGTGTATTCCCTTATAGTTCTGCAGGTCAGAGAGTCTAAAGTCAAGGTGTTGTCAGGGTTGTATTCTCTCCGGTGACTTCGCCTGGGGTTGGGTGAGGGGGTTGGGGGGATGGGGATGGGAATGCATCTTCTTGCCTCTTTAGCTTCCAGAGGCTGCTAGCATTCCAGAGCTCACGGTCTCTCCCTCGAATCACTTCAACCTTTACTTCTGGTGTCACATCTATGGCTGACTCTGATCTTTCTGCCTGCCTCTTTAAAAATATTAAAACAATTTTTTCTTCTGATAAGAACATTTAACATGTTATCTACCTACTTAACCAATTTTTACATGTGTGTGTACACACGTGTGAGCTCAATCGTGTCTGAATCTTTGTGATGTGAACCCATGTACTATAGCCCACCAGGCTCCTCTGCCCATGGAATTTTCCAGATAAGAATACTGGAGTGGGTTGCCTTTTCCTACTCCAGAAAATCTTCCCATTCCAGGGACTGAAGCTGCATCTCTTGCAGCTCCTGCATTGGCAGGCAGATTCTTGACCACAGTGCCACCTGGAAAGCCCCATATACTACATCTGGGCAAGATTGAAGGCAGGAGGAGAAGGGGATGACAGAGGATGAGATGGTTGGATGGCATCACCGACTCGATAGACATGAGTTTGAGCAAGCTCTGGGAGCTGGCAATGGACAGGGAAGCCTGATGTGCTGCAGTCCATGGGGTCACAAAGAGTCAGACACGACTGAGCAACTGAACTGATAGATGCGATGTCTCCCATCTCAAGATCCTTAATCACATCTGCAAAGTTCCTTTTACCATATTAGGTAAGATATTCACAGGTTCCAGAGACTAGCACAAGTGCATCTTTACGGGGGCCAATATTCAGCCTATCACAGTCTGGCATCCTTATTCCCAGCTGTGTGACTTTGGCCAAGTCAATCAAATTTCCAAAGGCTCTGATTCCTCGTGGGCAAAATGCTGATTAAATAAGTTCATGAGAGGAAACACCTTGCCCCATGCTAGGCAAACAGTAAGTGTTTTTTTTTTAACAAATAGCAGCTCTTGTGACAAAGGGCAAGGGATGACCCTGTCCAAACCATGTTGTACTAGGCATTTAGGATAAATCCCTCTCCTCAGCCCACACCATGGTGGTAGCGAGTCCAGGTTGCCATCCCAGATACTGGTAGCAGGAGGAGAGATGTGCAGGTCTAGATGTGTGGGTGCTTAGTCGCTCAGTCCTGTCCCACTCTTGCCTCTTTTGCCTCCTCCTTCTCCTGCCTCTTTATTTTTACAAGATGGGAAACAGGCTTAGAGAAGGAGAAGAAGTTGCCTGTGGCCACAAATGATGAGTTTGTGGTTGAGTTGGGAATTGAGCTTCTGTCTTCTAAGTTTCTGCCTTGGACCTTCAGAAGTAATGGACTTTGAGCTACTACTCCTTGAAAAGGTCCATTTCTTCGTGTGTGAAATGATAGGTGGTGTCCCTTGTGTAGGGTGTTCTTGGGAGACTTCAGTGGATGGCGTATGCAGAATTCTGATGCATTGAGTCATGCAATATCTGTTGATTGGTAATGACCACCCCACTCGAGAACAGAAAGACCACTGGAGGGAGGACAGCTTGCCCTGCGTCTCGGTTTAAATGACTCTAAATATCCTGCCCTCTAAGCCTCCTCCAGTCTCTGAAGAAAAAAGCTGGACCTTGAATGTATGCTGGAGGAGCCTGTCTGTTTTCAAGGCACGTGATTCTAAGCTCAGACGATCTAGAACCAGCCTCAGCATTTTTTTGTAATAACCTAAATTCTGTTGTTGTTGTTTAGTCACTAAGTTGTGTCCTAATCTTTGCGACCTCTCTGACCCCATGGACTGTAGCCCGCCAGGGACCCTCCGTCCATGGGATTTCCCAGGTCAGAATACTGAAGTATGTTTCCATTTCTTTCTCCAGGGGATCTTCGCAACCCACATCTCCCTTTGGGATCTTCAAACCCATGTCTCCTGCATTGGCTGGTGGATTCTTTACCACTGAGCCACCAGGGAAACCCTCAACATAAATTCTGATTTTTTAAAAATATTTATTAATTTGGTGGCACTGGATCTCAGTTGCAGCACGCAAGATCTTTGATCTTTGCTGCAGCACGTAGGATCTTTAGTTGTGGCATATGAACACTTAGTCACAGCTTGTAGAATCTAGTTCCCTGAACCAGGGAGCCAACCCAGGTCCCCTGCATTGGGAGTGTGGAGTCTTAGCCCCTGGGCCACCAGCAAAGTCCCTTCTCTGAATTCTTGAAATAGCCACCAGGTCTTCCAGGACAGGTCGTGTGCTGGAGAGAAACTATTGGGAAGGAAATAAAAAAAGAGCAGAAGAACTAGATGAAGGTAGGGATGGGAAATGGAGCCAGAAAACCTCAGAGAACAGGCCATAGTTTTTATTAACAATATGCATAAAGCATATTTATATGTGTGTGTATATACATACAGAGGGGCTTCCCAGGTGACTGGTAAAGAGTCTGTTTGCCAAGGCAGGAGACATGGGTTTTTATCCCTGGGTTGGGAAGATCCCCTGGAGAAAGAATGGCAACCCACTCCAGTATTCTTGCCTGGAAAGTCCCATGGACAGAGGAGCCTGGTGGGCTGTAGCCATGGGGTTTCAAAAAGAGTTGGACACGACTTAGTGACTAAACAAACAACAACAGTATACATACATAAAATATACATACGTATGTACACGTATCCATATGTATATAAATATTTGTATATATCAAATATTTAGTTCTAGCCACTAAAATGGCACAGAAACAATGACTAATCTAGCGGTACCTACCACTCAGATTCTAGTCTTGAAATCCTATTTTCTATTTAAAAAAATATAAGGACCTCCTAGAGAAACTGCTGATTCCAGATAAGCAGCAGGAAATATGCAAGATAAGCCTGGAATGTCTTGTCGTATCAGATGATAAGGAAGCTATCAAAGGCCCTAGGGTCACATCCAAAGGACTTGGAAACCAACCTGAAGATGGGACAATTTCAGCTGCAACAAAGACAATACTTGCCATTGATTGAAACATCAAATATGCTTCAGTCCCTGAGTTCATAATATTTGGCAAAAACACTAATTGCTTATCTTCTGAGGATGGCACTGAAAAAGTATATTGCCTTTCCAATATGAATTCTACCATCAAGTAACCTATTAATAGGTTAAGAAAAGCATCTTCTTGTGAAATTATTACTTCTAATACATGAAAACTAAATGATACACAATATTGCCATTTTGCAACCTGTAATATATTAATATGTTTAGCCATTTTTCACAATAGCAGCTAACATCAAGAAAAGAGCAAAGCTCCAGCCAGGTGCATGCTTCTTGTTAAAAGAACACAGAACCACTTATAATCATGCCAATGGGATGGAGCCTGGGTCTGATCCAGCGGCTAATTTGCAGGAAATGAAGAGATCAAAGGGCCATGTTGAGCTGTACTGTGAGGATGCAATTGACAAAATCCAGACTTTGAGAAACTCTCCAGGTCAAGCAGCCTCAATTCTTCAACAGATAAACTGCAAGGGAAAGAAAGAGATATAAAGGAAAACTCTGAATTATAAGAGGCTTACAAGACATATCAAAATTTTTTTTTAAATGGGCAAAAGTATACTGTCTAGGGACACACACTTGGATGTTTAAACCATTAAGAAATGCAAGGATATAATTACTATTAGAGTCAGGTAAGTGGCTACTTGGTGGGGGAGGGGCTATGATTAGGATGGGGTAGACAGAGGGGCCTCTGGGGCGGCTGCAGAGTTCTGTTTTGTGACCTGGGTGGTGCTTTCAAGGGCATTTTCCTTGTGATAATTCACTAAGATACAAAATTAATTTGCATGATTTTCTTCATCTGTAGTTTGTTTTTACAATAGAAAGTTTTGGGAAAATGAAAGTAGAAGCACCCACCTCACTGCGTGTTAATGATGTATGTACAAATACACATCTCTGAATATATGGCTTCTGGGAGCACCAGGTGCATAGAAGGTGCTCACAAAATATGAGTTCCCATCTCTGTTAATCCTGTCAGACACTCTTACTGGTGTGATTTCAGTGTCACGTTTAACTTGTGTGACTAATCAAGGAGAGTTAAGGCTTACTAAGTGATTATTATGTGCCAGGCACCGCTCCCAGCATATTGAATCTAACTAAATCCTCATAACCCTATTATTATTATTCCCATTTTACAGAGAAGAAAACTGAGACTCAGAAAGGTTTTCGTGGCCACACAGAACGTGATGGAGCAGCCTGATTTTGAACCCAGGCAGCCTGGCTCCCCCGTGGCTCTCGTCCACTGTATGTACAACTTACTGTTTTCTGTTTGGTGTTCAGTACCCCCATTTGTGATAATAATTCCCCCTTATTGAGTGTCTGCCAATGTCTGTGCCATCCCTTGACACTCATTACCTGAATCTCACAACAGTCCTGGGAGGTGGAGAAGCTTGTTAACCTGCACTTCGCAGATGGGAACTCAGAGCCGTGAAGGAACTTACCTGAAGGAAATGTCAGGGATTTGAATTGTGGATGGGGTGGGTTCATACTCTTTGGCCCTGTGATTCTGAAGAACGAAATGTTCCCTGCTCTTAACCAGATGCTCACCTGATAGATCTGACCCAATGTAAGGTCATGGGTTGCTCAACCAGCCGTCCAGAGCCTGACTTGGCTGGACGAGTGTCCAGACCAAGGCTGGGAGAAGTCAGGGGCTTGGCAGGTGCCAGGAATACCTGACCCCATGAGGGGGTCATACAGAGCTTGTGATCCATGGCTCCGGTGAGCCAGAGATTTGTTTCTCTGCGTGCCAAACTTTTGCTCCTAAGAGCCTTAGAATCAGGACCCAACATAGAGCTGGTCAGCTCTCTGACTTGAGATGAAGACATGGCATGGGCTGGTTGTGTGGATTTCTCAGAAGTGGTGAGAGCCCAGTTGTGTTTTTCTGGTCACCCATTGACTTTCTAACCTGAGTCAGCATGACTGCATGGAGGCGCGGGCAGCCAGGCTGAAGCACTTCCCAGGCAGGGCCTGGAATGGTGAGGAGACCGGAGGGGCGTGAGACATCACACCCCCTCCCCACCAGCACCAGCTGAAGAGCCTGCCCAGCCCAGCTCATTGTAGTGTTTTATAAGATACCTTTTATTACCAATTGGGCTTACCTGGTGGCTCAGCGGCAAAGAATCCGCCTGCAGTGCAGGAGACCTGGGTTCAATCCCTGGGTTGGGAAGATCCCCTGGAGAAGGAAATGGCAACCCACTCCAGTATTCTAGCCTGGAGAATCCCATGGACAGAGGAGCCTGGCGGGCTACAGTCCATAGGATCACAAAGGGTTGGACACAACTGAAGTGACTTAGCATGTGTGCATGTATTGTTATCAGTTATTACTTTTATTATTCCTTCTTTTAAAAATTTTATCTTTTTATTTTATTTTTTCATGTTTTGGCTGTGCCACACGGCATGTGGGATCTTAGTTTCCGAACTAGGGATGGAACCTTTGTCCCCTGCAGTGGAAGCACAGAAGCTTAACTGCTAGACCGCCAGAAAAATCTGAGACACGCTTTTGCGATGGGGCCACCTTGCTAGTCCTGAGCCAGGTCCTTCGTTACAAGACGTGTGGACCCCCAATCAGACTGACCTAGGTTCAAAACCCGGCACAATCATATGAACTGCTGGGCGACCTTGACCAGTATCTGGCTACTACAACTTAGTTTTCTCATCTGTAAAATGGAAGAAGACAATCACCCACCTCAGAGGGCTTTATAAGGATCAAACACACACAGACACCAAGAATGGTGCCTGGCATCATCAATGCCACTATCATTATTCTTCCAGGCTAATGGCACTGACTCAGTGCAAAGGGGGCAGTTGTTACCATCTAGTTGAGGATTCTGTGTCCTGGGATAAGTCACCAGGCCATAGAGTGGCTGGGGTTCACTTGTAATAAAATAGCCACTTTTTTTTTTCATTTATTTTTATTAGTTGGAGGCTAATTACTTACAATATTGTAGTGGTTTTTGCCATACATTGACATGAATCAGCCATGGAGTTACATGTATTCACCATCCTGATCCCCCCTCCCACCTCCCTCTCCACCCGATTCCTCTGGATCTTCCCAGTGCACCAGGCCCGAGCACTTGTCTCATGCATCCAGCCTGGGCTGGTGATCTGTTTCACCCTAGATAATATACATGTTTCGATGCTGTTCTCTCAAAACATCCCACCCTCGCCTTCTCCCACAGAGTCCCAAAGTCTGTTCTGTACATCTGTGTCTCTTTTTCTGTTTTGCATATAGGGTTATCGTTACCATCTTTCTAAATTCCATATATATGCATTAGTATACTGTATTGGTCTTTATCTTTCTGGCTTACTTCACTCTGTATGATGGGCTCCAGTTTCATCCATCTCATTAGAACTGATTCAAATGAATTCTTTTTCATGGCTGAGTAATAAATAGTCCATGGTGTATATGTACCATAGCTTCCTTATCCATTCGTCTGCTGATGGGCATCTAGGTTGCTTCCATGTCCTAAATAGCCACCTTTTACGAAGCATTTACTGTGTGCTTATCTCTGTTTGTGCCATTTCGCTATGTCTTCATTACCTTTCCAACTTACTGATCTGCTGTGCTCAGTCATATCTGATTCTTTTGTGACCCTATGGACTATAGTTCCCCAGGCTCCTTCTGTCCATGGGGGTTTTCAGGCAAGAATACTGGAGTGGGTTGCCATTTCTTTCTCTAAGGGATCTTCCCGACCCAGGGATCAAACCCTCGTCTCCATGATTACCTCCATTTTATACGTGAGAAAAGGGAGGTTCAGAAGTCTGAGAAACTGTCTGTGGGGTCCATAGGTTAAAAAATAAAAAACTAGTACATCTAGAATGGCTAAAATTGAAAAGACTGACTCTAGCACCTGTAACTTTCATACACTGCTGTCAGAAATGCAAGATGGTACAATTACTTTGGAAAATAGTTTTCAGAAGTTTCTTAAAAAGTTAAATATGGGACTTCCCTGGTGGTCCAGTGGCTCAGGCTCCAAGCTGCCAAGGCAGGGGGCCCAGGTTCAATTCCTGGTCAGGGAACTAGGTCCTTCATGCCGTAACCAAGAAATTCACATGCTGCAACTGTGTTTGCATCCACAACTAAAAAAGATCCTGTGTGCCACAACTAAGACCTGGAACAATCAAATAAATACATTTTTTAAAAAGTTAAACATACACTTATTAATATATGAACCAGCAATTGATGGCTCAGTGCGTAAAGAATCCAACTTGCAATGCAGGAGACACAGGAGACATGGGTTCGATCCCTGGGTCAGGAAGATCACCTGAAGAAGGAAAAGGCAACCCAATCCAGTATTTCTACCTGGAGAATCCCATGGACAGAGGAGCTTGGCGGGCTACAGTCCATGGGATCACAAAGAATCAGACATGACTGAAGTGACTTAGCATGCACAGCAAACATACTCCTAGGTTTATTTACCCAAGAGTAATGAAAGCATTTGGGTAATAAAAAATGTGTACATGAATGTTCTTAACAGCTTTATTTATAATAGCAGAAAAAACTGGGGAAAAAAACGCTCATCCACAGGAGGATAGGATAAACAAACTGAGATATATGTATTACTATATATATATGTATGTATATACATATCACAGAGTAGATACGTATGAGTGCATGCATGCTAAATCGCTTCAGTCGTGTCTGACTCTTTGTGACTCTATGGACAGTAGCCCGCCAGGTTCCCCTGTCCCTGGAATTCTCTAGGCAAGAATACTGGCATGGATCGCCATGCCCTCCTCCAGGGAATCTTCCCGACCCAAGGAACAAACCTATGCATCTCCTATATTGCAGACAGATTATTTACCCTCTGAGCTACCTGTGAAGCACATACATATCAATAGCTTCTTTTTATTGCTAATATTTATATATTATGTATTTATATATTATATTAATATATATTATTATATAGTATATTATATATTCTATTTTATTTTATTATATATAATATATATTTATTGCTAACATACATTAGCAATAAAAAGAAGCTATTGATATGTAAGCAATATGGATGAATCTCAAAATAGAATGAAAGAAGTCAGACAGAAAAGTACAAATTGTATGATGTCATTTCTGTAAAATTCCAGAGAATTTAAAGCAATCCACAGTGAAAGAAAGTCATCTATGGTGACCATGGTTGCCTGAGAATGGCAATGTGATGAGAAGCCAGCTTATAAGGAGGCCTGAGGAAACTTCTGGTGGGATGGAAATGTTCATCATCTTGATTGTGGTGATGAGTTCGTGGGTACATACATATATCAATACTCATCAAATTACATGATTTAAATAGGTATCATGTATTGTCTATCAGTCATACTTCAGTAATGCTGTTTGTTTCATTTTAAACTGAGAGTGGCACAGTTAGGACTTGAACCCCTGTATGTCTGGGATGAAATCACTCAAGAGCTGAGAAGTTGTTAAAAGGCCTCCTTTCTGGGCTGGATTCATAGAATCAGTCCAGATGGTACCACCTCCAGAAAGCCTTGTTATTCGCTCTAAGAACTGTGGCTTTTGGAAACTGTATCCCCGGTGGACTTGGCCCATTCTGCCCTCCTCCCTGCCTTTAGGATTTGTCAGTGGCTCCTTTTCTCCACCTGGGAATCTTCCCTTGGGTCCTCCCCACTATTGTCCTCCTGGTCGAGAGCCCAGCGCCAGAATCAGACGGACCTGGGTTTGAACCGCAGCTTGGCCATTTACACCAGCTGTCTGACTTTGGAGTTTGTTTTCCTCTTTGACCTTCAGCTTCCTCATCTGAATAATAATAGAAGCTACCTGGAGTCTTGTGCCTGCAGTCCTTGGGGTCACAAAGAGTCAGACACAACCGAGCGACTGAACAACAGCCTCAAGATTGCCTCAAGGATCAAATGAGAGATAGTTCGTGTTAAACAATTAGGATAGGGCCCAGTGTGTAATAAAGCACTCAATAAATGTTAACTATTATTGATCTTCACCTGGGCAGTGGCTGCTGACTGTTTAAGTTTCTCAGCCTTTGAATCAAGTACATACCGCCCCAGCCATATTTATTGACATGGAAAGATGCCCAAGGTGTACTCTTGAGAGGGAAAAAGCAGGCTAGAAAACAATATGCGCCTCACAGTTCATTTTAAGATTAAGGGGGGAAATGGATGTATATCTCTCAGCGTGGTGCCTGCACAGGTGATGAGCTCACTGAAAGTTGTGATTATTATTAACGTGAAAGCCCTTCCAATGCTACTTTCAAATATTACCATATGTTGTTGTTTAGTTACTCAATCATTTCTGATTCTTTGCGACCCTATGGACTGCAGCACACCAGGCTTCCTTGTCCTTCACTGTCTCTCAGAGCTTGCTCAAATTCATGTCCATTGAGTCGGTGATGCCATCCAACCATCTCATCTTCTGTCACCCCCGTTCTCCTCCTGCCTTCAATCTTTCCCAGCATCAGAGTCTCTTCCAGTGAGTCGGCTCTTCCCATCAGGTGGCCAAAGTTATGGAGCTTCAGCTTCAGCATCAGTCCTTCCAACGAATATTCAGGGTTGATTTCCTTTAGGATAGACTGGTTTACCATGCGAGTTCCTGTAAAACAGGATGCTGTTTGTCACTGTGCCTTGACAGTGAGTCAGAGAGGCAAACCCGGGCATCCCCTTCTGCCTTCCTTCTGACGCACTTCAGGGGGCTATTGTGAAAAGGACTGGAGCTGGACTTGAGACCCATTGGTCTCATGTGGATTCTGGTATTTTCTTATGTGATCCTGGAGCAAAAGCAAAGCAAAGCAAAGCATTGCCTTTTGGAATTAAGACTCCAAGCTTGTATAAAGGATGTTCTTTGCAGTAACTGAGGTGCTATGAGAAAATGTAGACACTTGGGGGCGCTCCAGTCAACCTGCATTAGAGAAAATCTGCATTAGAGAAGAGGATGATAATAATGCCAATCTTCAAATTAACAGTGGCTTCTATTTACTGAGGTCTTGCTATGAGCTCCTAGAATGTGCTACCCGACTCACAAACTTTATCTCATTTTGTCCTTCCAAGCACCTCATTAGTTTGATGCTATTACCAAAGATTTTAAAGATAGGGTGTATTGCTCTTTAGAATTTTAAAAATGTTTTAATGGAGTCACAATTCACATACCATGTAAAATGTACAAGCCCTGAGTGTACAGCCTGGTGAGTTGTTCTAAGTGTACACACACAGATACCCGCACCCAGATCAAGGTGTGAAACTGTTACAACAACCTTTCCACTCACCCCCCACCCAAGGCAACCACTATCCTGACTACTATCACCATTTATTCATTTTGCGTGTTTTTGAACTTCATATAAATCAAATTATACATATATAATGTTTAGAGTTGCCAGGTCTATCACATAAAAAGCCAGGATGCCAATTAAATTTGAATTTCCTATGGGACACTGTTGTTCAGTTGTTAAGCCGTGTCTGGTTCTTTGCAATCCCATAGACTGCAGCACACTAGGGTTCCCTGTCCTTCACTATCTCCCAGAGTTTGCTCACATTCATGTCTATTGAGGCAGTGATGCCATCCAACTATCCCATACTCTGTCGCCCCCTTCTCCTCCTGTCCTGAATCTTTCTCAGCATCAGGATCTTTTAAAATGAGTCGGCTCTTCTCATCAGGTAGCCAAATATTAAAGCTTCAACTTCAGCATCAGTCTTTCCAGTGAATACTCAGGATTGATCTTCTTTAGGATCGACTGGTTGGATCTCCTTGCAGACCAAGGGACTCTTAAGAGTCTTCTCCAGAAACAGAATTTGAAAGAATCAGTTCTTCAGGACTCAATCTTCTTTATGGCCCAACTCTCACATCCATACATGACTACTGAACAAACCATAGCTTTGATTATACCGACCTTGTTGGCAAAGTGATGTCTCTGCTTTTCAATATGCTGTCTAGGTTGGTCATAGCTTTTCTTCCAAGGAGCAGCATCTTTTAATTTCTTGGCTGCAGTCACTATCCAAAGTGATTTTGGTCCCCAAGAAAATAAAATCTGCCACTGTTTCCACTTTTCCCCCATCTATTTTCCATGAAGTGATGGGACCAGATGCCATGATCTTAGTTTTTTGAATGTTGATTTGTAAGCCAGCTTTTTCACTCTCCTCTTTCACGAACCTCACCAAGAGGCTCTTTAGTTCCTCTTCACTTTCTGCCATTAGAGTGATATCATCTGCATATCTGAGGTTGTTGATATTTATCCTGGCAATCTTGATTCCAGCCTGTGATTCATCCAGCCCAGCACTTCACTTAATACACCCTGCATGTAAGTTAAATAAGAAAGGTGACAATATACAACTCTGATGTACTCCTTTCCCAATTTTGAACCAGTCTGTTGTTCCATGTCCAATTTTAACTGTTGCTTCTTGACCTGCATGCAGGTTTTTCAGGAGACAGGTCAGGTGGTCTGGTATTCCCATCTCTTTCAGAATTTTCCACAGTTTGTTGTCATCCACACAGTCAAAGGTTTTAGCATAGTCAATGAAGCAGAAGTAGATGTTTTTCTGTAATTCCCTTGCTTTCTCTATGATCCAGCACTTGTTGGCAATTCGATCTCTGGTTCCTCTTTTCTAAATCCAGCTTGTACATCTGGAAGTTCTCGGTTCACATACTGTTGAAGTCTCGGTTGAGGATTTTGAGCATTACGTTGCTCGCATGTGAAATAAGCGCAGTTGTACAGTACTTTGAACATCCTTTGGCATTGCTTTTCTTTGGGATTGGAATGAAAATTGACCTTTTCCAGTCTTGTGGCCACTGCTGAGTTTTCCCAATTTGCTGGCACATAGAGTATAGCACTTTAGCAGCAGCATCTTTTAGGATTTTAAATAGCTCAGCTGGAATATTTTTATACTAAAAAAATTCGTTGTTTATCTGAAATTCAAATTTAACCAAATATCCTATATTTTTTTCTGACAACTCTAGTACTCTTTTGTACCTGGTTGCCTTTAACATAATTGTGAGACTCACCCCCATTGTTTTGGTTATTTATAACTTACTCTTTTTCATTGCTATGTAGTATTCCATTCCATGAATGTATCTTGATACATTTATTCTTTGTATGGTTGAGGAGAAGGAAGGGTTACTCTCAGAAATGCAGCCTAGATAGTGTTAAGCGGTGTACTCTGGCATCACAGTCCTGAGGGATTTGAATCCTAGCTCCACCTCTTACTACTTGTAAGACCTTAACCAAGGGACTTAGTCTCAGCTGGTTTGACTTTAATATGGGTTAGTAATAGTACCTCAGACGGTGTTGTAAGGTTTAAAGGATATATTACATATAAGTCTCTTAGAATAGGGCCCAGTACAGAGTTAGCACCTGATGAATGTTGCCTGTGTTATGGTACCCGTTAGACCTAGGAGAAAATTGAAGTTCAGAGGTGTTAAGAGACTTGCTGAAAGTCACAAACCTGGTAAGTCATGGAGCCCTTTTGTCATCAATACTGGCTGAATTAGTTATTTACCAACAGGTTTTTTTGAGCACCTGTTATGCATCAGGCCTTCAAGTAACACAATGAGCAAAAGAGCCAAAGCCCCTCCCGTTATGAAGTGTACACTCCCAGGGCCCTCACGGCGCTGTGTGCCGCTGTGAGCTTTCCCTGGGCCTCGCATTGGTCATGTGGCAATGCGTCTGAAAGGCACTTCACGTGGAGCCCCGCAGGCACTGCTGATCCAGAAACAACAGCTTACCCGGGTAGCAGCAATCGCTATGAGCCTTCCCAGGTGGCCCAGAGGCAAAGAATCTGCCTGCCAATACAGGAGACGCAAGAGACCTAGGTTCGATCCTCGGGTCAGGAAGATCCCCACAAGTAGGAAATTGCAATCCACAAGAGTATTCTTGCCTGGAAAATTCCATGGACAGAGGAGCCTGCGGACTCCTCAAGAGCTACAGTCCACGGGGTTGCAAAGAATCAGACACGACTAAGCACAGCAATCGCTATGGCAACACTGTGTAATGGGGCTCAGCAGCCCCATTTTACAGATGAGAAAACTGATGCTCAGGGAGGTTAAGAGGCTGGCCCGAGGTGATACAGCTAGTACTGGCAGAACAGGAATTCAGCGTCACATCCAATTGACTCTAAAACCCTCCTCGATTTCTCAGTGCGAATTTTCTGTCTTGAGGTCTGCTTCTGGAGTTCAGATGTGAGAGATTCAAGTTTCCAGCTTTGTGACCCTGGGCATGTTATTTGCTGTCTGCGGGCTCTAGTTTCCATATCTCTACACAGAATTGCCTTGGGCGTCTGCAGAAAGCTCTCCGCAGATAAAAACACCTCTGAAGGGATGTTGGTGGGAATATGCAGTCAGGAAGGGGCTTGTGAATGTGCAAGCTGCTCAACTCTTAAAACTTTCCTTCCAGGGAATTCCCTAGCGGTCCAATGGTTAGAACTGTACACTTCCACTGGAGGGGGCACACATTTGATCCCTGGTCGGGGAACTAATATCCCACATGCTGCATCAGTTCAGTTCCATTCAGTCGCTCAATCGTGTCCAACTCTTTGTGACCCCATGAACCACAGCAAGCCAGGCCTCCCTGTCCATCACCAACTCCCAGAGTTCACCCAAACCCATGTCCATTGAGTCAGTGATGCCATCCAACCATCTCATCCTCTCTCGTCCCCTTCTCCTCCTGCCCTCCATCTTTCCCAGGATCAGGGTCTTTTCAAATTAGTCAGCTCTTTGCATCAGGTGGCCAAAGTATTGGAGTTTCAGCTTCAACATCAGTTGAAGTGTTCCAATGAACACCCAGGGCTGATCTCCTTTAGGATGGACTGGTTGGATCTCCTTGCAGCCCATGGGACTCTCAAGAGTCTTCTCCAACACCACAATTGAAAAGCATCAATTCTTTGGTTCTCAGCTTTCTTTATAGTCCAACTCTCACATCCATACATGACCACTGGAAAAACCATAGCCTTGACTAGACAGACCTTTGTTGGCAAAGTAATGTCTCTGCTTTTTAATATGCTGTTTAGGTTGGTCATAACTTTCCTTTCAAGGAGTAAGCGTCTTTTAATTTCATGGCTGCAAACACCATCTGCAATGATTTTGGAGCCCAGAAAAATAAAGTCAGCCACTGTTTTCACTGTTTCCCCATCTATTTGCCATGAAGTGATGGGACTGGATTGCCATGATCTTAGTTTTTTTTTTTTAATTTTTTTTTTTTTAGTTCTACCACTTTATTGCTACCAACCCATCTCCCTTCACCCTCGTGCACACATGCTCAGTCATGTAATCCCATGGACTTCAGCCCGCCAGACTCCTCTGTCCATGGACTTTTCCAGGCAAGAATACTGGAGTGGGTTGCCATTTCCTTCTCCAGGCTTAGTTTTCGGAATGTTGAGCTTTAGGACAACTTTTTCACTCTCCTCTTTCACTTTCATCAAGAGGCTCTTTAGTTCTTCGCTTTCTGCCATAAGGGTGGTGTCATCTGCATATCTGAGGTTATTGATATTTTTCCCAGCAATCTTGATTCCAGCTTGTGCTTCCTCTAGTCCAGCGTTTCTCATGATGTACTCTGCATATAAGTTAAATAAGCAGGGTGACAATATACAGCCTTGACGTACTCCTTTTCCTATTTGGAACCAGTCTCTTGTTCCATGTCCGGTTCTAACTGTTGCTTCTTGACCTGTATACAGGTTTCTCAAGAGGCAGGTCAGGTGGTCTGGTATTCCCATCTCTTTCAGAATTTTCCACAGTTTATTGTGATCCACACAGTCAAAGGCTTTGGCATAGTCAATAAAGCAGAAATAGATGTTTTTCTGGAATGTCTTGCTTTTTCGATGATCCAGCGTATGTTGGCAATTTGATCTCTGGTTCCTCTGCCTTTTCTAAAACCAGCTTGAACATCTGGAAGTTCTCGGTTCACGTATTGCTGAAGTCTGGCTTGGAGAATTTTAAGCATTACTTTACTAGCGTGTAAGATGAGTGCAATTGTGTTGTAGTTTGAGCATTCTCATGCATTGCATTTCTTTGGGATTGGAATGAAAACTGACCTTTTCCAGTCCTGTGGCCACTGCTGAGTTTTCCAAATTTGCTGGCATATTGAGTGCAGCACTTTCACAGCATCATCTTTCAGGATTTGAAATAGCTCAACTGGTATTCCATCGCCTCCACTAGCTTTGTTCATAGGGATGCTTCCTAAGGCCACTTGACTTCACATTCCAGGATGTCTGGCTCTAGGTGAGTGATCACACCATCGTGATCATCTGGGTCATGAAGATCTTTTTTGTACAGTTTGCCTGTGTATTCTTGCCACGTCTTCTGTGGCCAATAAATTAATAAGTCAATTAATTAATTAAAAAGTTCTGATTACTGTAGAAAAATGGAAAGCCTTTCTTACATAAATGAACTTAAAAGACGTAGAAAGATGCCTAGACTACCTCGTTGAGTATATTTAAAAATCCATTTCATGGGTGTAGCTGTATGTACAGAACATGCGTGAGAAGCATTCATTGAGCAGTCACTTAGGTAACAGCACTCATTCTGTGTGGGTGCTGTGCTAGGTCCTCTGGAAGTCATGCTCCTAACAGACCTGTGTGGCAGGCGCTGCCTTAGACAACTGTGCAGGCAGACAGTTAACACTGCAGGCTGCCCAGGTAGCACAGAGCCGCCACCTGGGTCGGGGCACTGTGGCCTCAGAGGCTGTGCTCTTGACCCCAGAGCTCTGCCACTTCCGCTGCGGGTGTTTTTTTTTTTTCCCTCTGGGCGGTAAAACGTCAGTGTTTTGAATTTTCTTCTTTATGCTTCTCTGCATTATCTGAGCTTTTATGGTACATAGATTTTGGTTTTCATAAAAGCAATTGGAGTTCTAATTTGATGTCTTTAAGAATTAGCTGTGAATGCTTCTAGGGATAAGCCACTCCCAGTCTTTTTTGTGGTGGGAAGACTGCAGTCCTTAGACCTGGAACCCACTGCCCAGCCCTGATGTCCCCCTGCAGGGCACTCTGACCCTGGGCAAGTCACAGTGTCTAGCCATCACCTTTCCCCTGGCCACGTTGGAGTAGGCACAGATGGGGACCTCAGAAAACGTCCTCTGATGCAGAAGGAATGGGTCACTGTGCCCTCAGGATCTCACTCCACCTCCAAAGGCTGTTCCCTACCTTTCCCCAGGACCCCGAGAATTAGTGACTGAACCAAGTCACTATAAAGTGCTAATAGTTTATAGGGTTTTTTCACATGGATTTTAGTTGTACCATGTGAGGTCCAGTTCCTGGACCAGGGATCAAACCTGGGCCCCCTGCATTGGAAACGAGGAGTCTTAGCCACTGGACCACCAGGAAAGTCCCCTAGTTTATAGGTTTTTAAAGAGGCAAGTGGCCAGAGACCCAAGCCACAACCAGATGGATGACTAATGGGGCGCATTGGCTGGGGTGTGCCTGTCAGAGAGCCCCAGAAATCACTGCCCAGGCTGGTAGGGGAGAGGCTCAGGCCTCACCCCAAGAAGGGGCTGCTGGGAGTTTTCTACCCGTGACCCCACTCGTGACCCCAACTCCTATCACCCCCGCCTCAGAAAGGCTGGGCCCACAGAGCCATAAATTCCTGCTATCATTAGACCATATCTACGGCTCAGGCTGTTTGCCAGGAGCCCTACAATTATTTTTTATCACTTAACAAGTCGTATAATTATTTTTATCACTTTTTTCTCACAGCAGGGCTACTTTTGCCTTCTTTCAGTTTGGAGTTGGGGGGAACCCGGCTCCCAGAACGTTTCACAGAGTTTCCTGGCTTTGTCCAAAGCTCTAGAGTGGGTCAGGGTTTGAACTCAAAGCTCCTCCGGGGAATAAGTGGGGACTTTTGTAAGGGCAGAGGCTTGGGAAGACTGGGGGGTGGAAACTGGGAGCCCTCAAGAGCCAGGGAAAGGTTTTAGGCTCAGCTACTTCCTGTGTGACCAGGGCAAGTCACTCAACCACCCTGTGCCCCGATTTCTTCATCAGTTAAATGAGGAAGTGATACTAATACCCAACTCATAAGTCAGTACATGTAAGTGCTCAAACACTATGAGATTCCATTTAACCTTGAGTTGGGACCTAGATTCCAAATTGAGACCCTGGCCTCCTGGATGACTTAGGCAAGTCCCTTGCCCTGTCTGAGTCTTCGACTCCTCACGTATAAAATGGACATTATCTTGCCTGCCTCACTGTCTGGCTTTCACATCTCCAGTCCCATCAGCCTGACCTTCTTCAGGTCCTCAAACCCCAACACTTCCAGCCGTAGTTTTGCATGGGTAACTCCATCATCATCCCAGGCATCCTCCCTTCTCTCCCTTCCTTCTCTTCTTTACTTATTCAATAAATATTTTTTGAAGACCTACTGTCTGTCCAGACTGTGCTAAGTGGTAGAGAAGACAAAAGTCCCTGTGCTCCTGATGGGGAGAGAGAAATAAACTAAAAAGAGAGTCAGGGACTTCCCTGGTGGTCCAGTGGTTAAGAACCCACCTGCCAATGCAAGAGACCTGGGTTCCATCCCTGGTGCAGGAGGATTCCACATGCAGTGGGGCAATTAAACTTGAGCACCACGACTACTGAGCCCGAGCGCTAGTGTCTGCAAGCTGCAACTACTAAAGCCTGTGTGCCCCAGAGCCTGTGCTCCACAACAAAGAGAAGCCACTGCAATGAGAAGCCCACAGATTGCAACTAGAGAGTTGCTCCCGATCGCCACAGCCAGAGAACCCCTACATGTGCAGCCAAAAATAAAAAAGTTTTAAGAGAGTTATAGTAAAGCAAGACAAAACCCAAGGCAGTTACAAAATGTACTAAACACTTCATAAAAGAGAATCAAAGCACTGTAAGAGGAAGTCACTGGGAAAGGTCACTTTCCAGAGAGGCCTCCCGAAGGAGATACTTCTGTTTAAAATTAATAATCTTTGAATATACACATGGTATAAAATTCAAAGAGTACACACCACCACCCAGGATGGTTCTGCCCACCATCCTCCTGTCCCCAGCTTTGCAGTCCTCCCTGGAGAGGCCCTTGTGTTGTCCATTGCTTGGGGTTGGCTGACGTTTGTGGTGACATCTGAATCGCAAGAACCAGTGGTTAGAGACTTCGCTGGTGGCCCAGTGGTTAAGAATCCACCTTGCAATGCAGAGGACACAGGTTCTATCCCTGGTCAGGGAACTAAGGCTTTGCAGCCAAAAATCCAAAACATAGAGGAGAAGCGATGCTGTAACAAATTCAGTAAACCCTTAAAAAATGGTCCACATCAAAAAACTTAAAAAAAAAAAAAAGAATCAGCAGACATTTGAAGAGGTAGGAGAAGAGATGTCCAAGTCGAGAGAACAGTGAGAGCAATGGCCCTGAATTGGACCTGTGTTACTGGAGAGAGGGGAGAAGAGGAGATCGGTGTGGGGCCTGGGAGCCGTGGAAGGAATTCGGATGTTACTCTCTGTGGCCTGGGTATAACTTTCGAGTTGGCTAAGATAGAAGTGAGTGTCCTCTTCTTTTTTTTAAAAAAAGAAAAATTTCTTTATTTATTTATGGCTGTGCTGGATCTTCAGCTGCTACATGTGGGCTTTTAGTTGCAACAAGTGGGGGCTACTCTCTAGTTGCAGTTTGCGGGCTTCTCAGCGCAGCAGCTTCTCTTGTGGCAGAGCATGGGCTCTAGGGTGCATGAGCTGCAGGAGTTGTGGCACTCAGGTTTAGTTATCCCGCGACAGGTGGAATCTTCCCGCACCAAGGATCGAACCCGTGTCCCCTGGATTGGCAGGTGATTCCTTAACGTCTAGACCACCAGGGGACTCCAGGAGTGAACACCTTCTGATCTGTGATTCGTAGAAACACTCTGAAGAGAGCTGATTTAGGGGGCTGAGAGGAGATGAGTGAGGGGTCACCCATGGAGTTGGGGATGGTAACCCCACCTCGGAGGTGATGAGGAGGGGTCCATCTGGGTTGTTTAGGAGGTGGGCGGAACCCAGCGGGGTCCCAGTCACAGGCTCTGATGGTGTCTTGGCAGTGTTGGGAGTCCCGTCTTTGTGATTCTAAGATTAACTTGCACACTTGTAACCTGGCACGGTGGGCACTTGGGACGTGTTTGCTGAAGAGATGACTAAGGATAGAAAGGCCCTTTGTAAGTGGAGACACGCCCTCTGAGAAATGGCCGCAGCCTCCCCTCCCCCGACTCCCTCCTCACACGGACACTCCCCTCCCATCATCCCTGTCCTTGAATCACCTCCAGACACGTCCTGCTTTCTGGACACTGCTTCTGATAGGCAGGATTTAGAAGCTCAACCTTCAGGTTCTCGTATTTTCTTAGCCACAAAACCCCCTTTCCTTTGGAAGCCTGATATATAAACGATATAGAAAGTTATTTTACAATTTCAAACACCCAAGAATCTGAGTAAAAGAAATGAAGAAAATCGACAGGATTCTCAGCACAGTTATTGATATACAACTGATCCTTGAGAAACATGGAGCTGTTTTATTGAATGCCATAATTTCGAATCAGGGCATTCCTGACAACGTGTTCTTTCTACATACCCAACAAAGAGCTCTCAGAGGCTTTCTGCAGGAAAACCCAGCCTCTGAAGTCAATTATTCCAGCATTTGGTTTCCTTTGTATTTAAGTGCAATCCTGCTTCATCCAGAGAAATATTTCCAAATGGTAAAAGTCTGTGTATATGTATGTTTCAAAATTTTTATATAAAGTATACAACATACATTTCTAAAAAATGCACCAAGCCTAAGTGTACACCTCAGTAATCCTCACAAAAAGAACACCACGGTGTCCCTGGCACCCAGAAGACAGGGACCCTGGCCAGCCCCACAAGCCTTCCTGTGACTCTTCCAGTCATTCACAGCTCACCTCTTTACAGAGTAACCATGATCTTGACCCTCAACACCCTAGGTTATTTTGGCCTGTTGAACTTTCATAGACATGGAATACAGGACATATTCGTTTGTATCTGGCTTGTGTTTGAGAGATTCATCCGTATTTTTTACAGCTAGAATCTGTTCATTCTCATTGCTGTATAGCATTCCATTGTATGAATATACCACAATTTCAAAAGTGATTTTTAAAATGTTTAAGTGTTCTTTGCATGTATTTTTATTATGAATTCATATATTGTATGAATATACCACAATTTCAAAAAGCGATTTGTAAAATGTTTAAATGTTTTTTGCGTGTATTATTATTTTTTCTTTTTTTATTGGTGTTTAATTGCTTTACATTTTTGTGTTAGTTTCTGCTGTACAACAAAGTGAGTCAGCTATATGTTATGTATGTCCCCTCCCCCAAATATGGAGGTTTCATGAATTTGCACGTCATCCTTGTGCAGGAGTCATGCTAATATTCTCTGTGTTTTTCCAGTTCTACTATATGCGCTGCTGAAGCAAGCACCAAATAGTGATTAAAAAAACCCTAAAACAGTAGGTCACTAGGGGGAAGTGGGCAGGGACTGCATTTGACCCACAGATAAGTTTTGCTTTATGCACCTGGTGTTTTTGTTTTTTTTCACTGTCTTGGTTGCTGTTAAAAATTAATGTCTGGCCTCTCTTAGAAGATCAGTTATTGCTGGGCCCCCAATCTCAAGTGCCTGGAGCTGAGTCCCGGCTGCCCCTTCTCAACAATGCTTTCTGTTCCCATTTTGCCACAGTCCCCACCACCCCCTATTGCACAGGCCCGCCTTACCCACCAACATTGCACACCTGGCCCTGTAAGCATTTTATTTTTGTTAGTTATGTATGACCTTTATTTTTAAAAAATTATTTTATTGAAGTATAGTTGACTTACAATGTTATGCTGATTTCTACTATACAGCAAAGAGATTCGGTTATACATATATTATATACATTCTTTTTCATATTCTTTTCCACTGTGGTTTATCACAGGATATTGAATATAGGTCCCTGTGCTATTTAGTAGGACCTTGTTGTTTGGCCCTGTAAACATTTGAGTCTTCCACTCCAGCTTTAATTTAGCAGAGGTGGCTCCAACATGCTTTATTCTGTGGTCTACACAGCAGGCAAATCTGGCCATTTAAGTTAGAATATAAACTGTTTCCACTGGGTTAAAGTTTGGAAGGTATATTTGAATGCTTAAAAATTTAGGACTTCCCAGGCAATCAGCTGCTAAGACTATGCTTCTACTGTAGAGGGCACAGGTTCGATCCCTGGTCAGGGAATTAAGATCCCGTAGGTCTCTTGGTGGTGCAGCCAAATATATATATATACATACACACACACACATATATTATCATTATTACTAATTCAAAAAATGTTTTAAAATAGATTTCACAGTTATTGTTATTATCATTATTTCATGCGTGTGTGGTGTTGCTTCAGTTGTGCTGACTCTTTGAGACCCAATGGACCGTTAGCCCATGAGGCTGCCTCTCTCCATGGGATTAACCAGGCAAAAATATTGGAGTGGGTTGCCATGCCCTCCTCCAGGGGATCTTCCCGACCCAGAGATCAAATCCGCATCTCTTACGTCTCCTGCATTGGCAGGGAGATTCTTTACCACTAGTGCCACCTAGGAAGCCCGTTGTCATTATTATTGTTAATTAAAAGATCTTTTAAAATATACAGTTGACCCTAGAACAACACGGATTTGAACTGTGTGGCTCCACCTTTATGCAGATATTTTTCAATAGTAAGTATTACAGTACTGCACAATCCATGGTTGGTTGAATCCACAGGTGCAGAACTGTGGATACTGGAGAAACCACTACTATGGAGGAACTGCTTGTAAGGAGGGCTGATATAAGCTATACACAGATTTTTGACTGCACCAGGGATGGGTGCCTGTAACCCCAACTTTGTTCGGGGTCAACTGTATCCAAATGTATAGTAAAGGCCACAATTTAATATGATTCTGATGATTTGGAATCAAATCCTGGCTCTATTACTCAGGAGCTGTGTGACCTCAGGTAATTGTGATCCCTCTCTGTACCACAGTACAAAGTTTAGTACACAGTACTAATATTTACCTCACTGAGTTCTTATGAAGATTAAATGAGCTAATACTTATAACGACGTTAGACAAGCATTTGGCACATATAAATATTCAACATATGCTAGCCTTTTATTATTTTTAAATTTTGTGGCAGGCCAATCATCTGACCTGCTAAGGTGACAGACCATCTCAGTTTGCCCAAGACTGAGAGGGCTTTCAGGAACTGGAAAGTGAAAGTTGCTCAGTCGTATCCAACTCTTTGCGACCTCATAGACTATACTGTCCATGGAATTCAAAAGTGGAAACGTCCTGGGCGAAAAAGTATCAACTGGTCACCCTCGGTCTGCCTGACAGTGACCCTTCACTGTAACATAACAGACTGGGGCTCTTACTTAAAAAAAAAATTAACATAGCCATTTTATTTATTTATACTTGTTTATTTGTGACTGCACTGGGCCTTCACTGTTGAGCACAAGCTTTCTCTAGGGGCGAGTGGGGGCTACTGTTCACTGCAGTACTCAGGCTCCTCATTGCGGTGGCTTCTCTTGTTACGGAGCACGTGGTCTCTAGGGTGCGTGGGCTTCGGTAGTTGGGGAGCACGCGCTTAGTTGCCTCATGATGTGTGGGGTCTTCCCAGACCAGTGATGGAACCCATCTTCCCAGACCAGTGATGGAACCCATTGGCAGGCGGACTCTTCACCACTGAACCACCAGGGAGGTCCCACCATTAACATTTGGGGCAGAATAATTCTCTCTTGGGGAGAGGAGCTGCCTTGTTCATCGGGGGATGTTTAGCAGCATCCCTGGCCTGCACCCACTTGATCCAGCAGCATCCTCACAACCAGTCATGACAACTGAAGAGGTCTTCAGATCTTGCCAAATGTCTCCTGAGAAGCAAGACCTCCAGGTCAAGAACCCTTGGCTAAACAGGCAGATTTAATGAATGGCGTGTTTATAGAGGTGTGGGCAGGCTAAGGGGAACTTCAGGGCGCACTGAGGCACCCAGGGTCTAGAATGTGGGACACTGATCTTACCCCTCAGACCTACAGGAGTGAGAGAGGGAACAGTGTTACTGCTCCCGGAAGTAGCTGGAACCATGGAAGTGAGGCCATGGAGAAATGCAGGCTCTGTCACGTGAGGGGAAACGTGGCATAACTATCCATGCTTCTTCCTCATCCTGCCTTTTATTCTCCCCTTGATGGCTCTCTTTGGCGGAATCCGGTGAGAAGTCAGGAGGCATGGGTGTCTCCTGGTGCATAAAACAGAGCCGATGAGGGTGTGTGGAGGTGCTGGACCGACAGACAGGAACCATCACAGGGAGGCAGCCCCAGGCCTCAGACCCTGGACGTTTGAGTCCAGTCTTGTAGTAAATTGCGTAGGAGTTTTCCAGGTAGAGCAAACCGGCAAAGGGTATTTCACCCAGATGGAACAGCATGTACAAAGGCATGGAGTTGCAAAAGAGCCTGGCTCCCACTTCATTGTTTATTTAATCATGATTGTTTGCTTGATTGATTGACTGTGTTCTAAAACATTCGAAAGGTACAAAGCCAGGAAATTAAAAGTAGAGCTTCCTCCCACCCCTGACCCCAGCTGCCCAACTCACCTCCCAGAGGCCACCTTTCTCTCCAGGCTCCTCTTACTTCTAGAAATAGTCAGTGCAAATGCTAGCTAGTAATGTATATGATGTGTGTCACAAACTCCTAATTTGACTTAATTTAACTGATGTTTGTGGAGCCCCTGCTGTGTGCAGAGAAACAGGTGGAGAGCTCTGGCCTTGAACTCCAAGCCCAACCCTTCACAAAACTCCATGTAGTTTTAGGCACATCACTCTCAGCTTCCCATATACTCTTCCAAGAAAGGAGTATCTCCAAGGGTCCTGTCAGCTCTGTGGGGTTTGCCCACAGTTGTGTAGTTCAACTGATAGTTTGTGAATTAAATGGAATTAAAAGTGAACCTGGTAGCTCAGACAGTAAAGAATCTGCCTGCAATGTAGGAGATCCAGGTTCAATCCCTAGGTTGGGAAGATCCCCCCTGGAGAAGGGAATGGCAAGCCACTTCAGTGTTCTTGCCTAGAGAAACCCTTGGACAGAGGAGCCTGGGATCCATGGGTCCATGGGATTGCAAACAGTCGGACATGACTGAGCAACTAACATTTTCACTTTTTCAAAGCTGAACCACCGGCAAGAAGCAAATTGTAACAGAAGAGCCTTGGATCTCTCTCAGGCCCACATATTGTCATTTTGGGGAGATGAATGAGGTTTCTGTCTCCAAAGACATGTTCTTGACTGAGCCAACAGAATCGTTGTCTAAGAAGAGTGCCTACAGTACTGTAACCTTGAGCATGGGCTGACTTGGGAGCTGGTTGGCTCCAGCCAACTGGGTGGCACTTAGCCTGGCTCTGAGCTGCCCAGGAAAGACTAGACCCTGCCGGGCTACCCCCAGCTGGTGTGTGAAGCTCTCAGGGGAGTTTAAGATCAAAGAGAGGAACTGGGAAGGCTATCAAGCTACAGTTATAGGGAGCCTGATGGCCAACTGGTATACCTGATGGTACCTGGAAGCAAGCAAACAAGTCTGGGCACCATTTACCCAGCCAGAAGCCCAGAAACCAGAGCAACCCAGGTCACCAGGAGCAGATGAGAACAGGGCTATTCCTTACCTCTGTTCTTCCTTTCTGATCTGTCTTGTCACCATAAGACTCGGTTCTTTCCTGACAATACCTGTATTTCCAGCACTTGGGGCAAAGTTGCCTCCCACAGATGGACCACCTGCCTTGTTTTAGATGCTGACCACACACCAGCCCTCAGTTCCTGGCTACTTTGCAAGGAAGGTCTTGATGACCCCCACTTTGCAAACAAGGAAAACTGAGGCTCGGAAAGGAGAGATGCAGGGCATTGTGAGGTCAGGGATTATATAGTGATATCAACAGGTATTTTGTGTTGGAGAGGTATGGAGTTTTCAGTACAGAGTCAGAGAACCTTAGAAGTCCAGGAGGGCTGGGTTCACAGGTGACCAGTACAGTCCACACCCGCACTGATCATCACACCACGGATTAAGCGTCTCTCTCGGGCCCATTTCCCATGCATTCAGGCCTCTTCTCTCACCTGGCATCTTGTTCCAGCCTCCTCCCTGGTCTCTCTTCTTTCCAAAACTACAAGCAGCAGCCAGAGCCATTTTTCTAAACTCTAAGCAGACTGTGTCACTCTTTCTCTTAAAACCCTTCATGGGCTCCCCTTTGCCCTCAGGATAAAGTTCAAATTCCTTTACATGGTTTACTAAGTCGTCTGTCATCTGGCCATAAGTCTCTTGCCACTCTGCCTCTCTCCAGCACCCCACCCCCGGCTCTGCACCAACTCGGACAAACCTCGGTTTAATTTACCAGATATGCCACATACTCTCTCTCCCTAACCCCTGGACCTTTGCACTTGCTGTTCCACTCACTTGGAACACAGTGTACTCTAGCATTCCCTTTCTCTGGTTGAATACTCTTTCTCTTTTCCTGACTCCTCTGGGAAGCTAGTTCTGCTCACACCCCTCCCAAGGAGGCCGGGTTGGTGCCTCCTTCCCCACCCCCACCCACAGTTCTTATCTACCTGTATGACAATTCACTGTGGATCATATATGCCTATGTGCTTGCCTGTGTCCCCGGGCACTCAAGAGGCACTGGAGGGCAGGAACAGGCATTGTCTTTTCTCTACCATGCCCCTAGCTCCTGATATTGTGCCTGGAAAAGAAGAGTTTCTGAATAAAAATATGTGTTGATGTTGTTGTTCTGTTCTTAGTCATATCCAGCTCTTTGTGACCCCAGGGACTGCAGCATGCCAGGCTTCCTTGTCCTTCACTATCTTCTGGAGTTGGCTCAAAGTCATGTCCACTGAGTCAATGATGCCATCTAACCATCTCAGGAGGCAACTGAGGATGAGAGGATGAGATGTATTGATAGATGATTCATACTATGTCAGAATCAGAGAATCACAAAGTCTTAGAATTATGGGCTTGGTGAGACAGAAACCTAAAATCTCAGAGTCATATATTCACAGAATATTAGAAACATAGAAACTGAGAACTCAAGAAGCTTAGCATCTCAATATTGAAAGAATTCTTGCATAGGCACCTTGTCCAAGGACTGTTAGTGAATTTGGAAAGTCTTACTTGTGCCCTTCTATATTATTGAGTTTGTATTTTTACGTACGTTTATATAGTATTACATGTATATCTTTTAAATATTTATTTAAATGTGTTATTCTATAATATTTATTAAGCACCTAGTTTTTTTATTAACCAGTACTTACTGAGCCAATCATTGTGCTGGGTAACTATTTTATTTTTTCTTTTTTAATCTATGGCTGTATAATAAATTATCCTAGTTTGAAACAGCAAACATTTTTGACATCACAATTTTTTTATGATAGGGCTTCAGGAGTGGCTTAGCTGGATGGTCTGGCTTAGGGTCTTTCATGAGGTTGCAATCAAATTGGCAGCCAGGGCTTGACCGTGGCTGGAAGATCCACTTCTGAGATGGTGCACTCACATGGCCGGCAGCTGACAGGAGGCCTCAGCTCCTCTCCATGTGGACCCCACCATAAGGCTGCTTGAGATTCCTTACAACATTCCTCAGAGCAAGTAATCCAAGATGGCAAAATGAAAACCACCACGTCTTTTATAACCTAGCCTTCAAAGTCACACTTTTAAATTTCCACAGTATCCTAGTGATCACACAGGACAGTCCTGTTGAGTCTGGGAGAGAACACACAACAGTGTGTGTACCAGGAAGTGGGGCTCCTTGGGGGCCATCTTGGAGGCTGGCTTCCACAGCAGTGTTGGACAAGACTGACGGGCAGATTAGAGCTGACAGTTTGGGCGGCAAGAACAGAGAAAGACAAATCATTACACAAAGGAATAATTTCAGAGAATGGTAAGCACAATGGCAAAAACCAAACAAGATGATAAGTTAGAGCAAGGGTCAGCAAACTATGGTCACTGGCCCAATCTGACCTGCTGCTGACTTTTGTCAATAAAGTTTTATTGGAACTCAGCCATGTCCATTCACCTTCAGACTGTTTATGGCTGCCTTCATTTTGTAACGGCAGGTTTAAGTAGTTGCAACAGAGACCATCTAGCCTGCAGTGCTTCATCTATTTAGCTAACTTGGTCAGAGAAGGCCACTCCAAAAGGCGACACTGGAGCAGAGACCTGAATGGTTAAAAGGAACTGGCCAGGAGGAGAGGTGAGGAAAGAATGTTCCAGAAAAATGGAACATCAGGATAAAGGCTGTGAAGCTGTGAGATGAGAACAGTTTTGGTGATTTGAGGAACAAAGGGGAAGCCAAGGGGTTGGAACAGAGTGAAAAAGGGGCAGGGTGTTAGGAGAGGATTTCAGAGAAGCAGTCAGGAGCCACTTTATGTAGGATGTTGGGGCCCTGGTGAGGAGGTCGGATTTGGTTCTAGAAATAATGGGAAGCCACTGGAGGGTTTTAAGAGGGAGAGGTTGGACCTGACATGAATGGGAAAGATGGTGAGTGTAGTTTGGCCCCATCCTCTGAATAAGACAGCGCCTCTACCACCCCTGTAAGCACAGTGGTCCCAGAACTTGTGGGTCTTAGAAGATCCAGGGAAAGACCTTCAGTGTCTTTTACTGTCTAACTACATGCTCAGGGCTCGGCAATCACTCTGGCCAGAAAGTCTTTCCCTTGACCCGCCTGGAGTCTCTGATCTCTCATCCCAGCCTGCCTCTTCTGGATCTAGGACATCTGTCAAGTTGAAAAGGCCGTTCAGTTTCGAGTCCTGGATTCCAGACTTTTCCTGACACTGACTTACTATGACCATGAGAGAATCAGGCAAACCCTCTGGACCTCAGTTTTATCATCTGTAAAATAAGGGGAGAGTCCAGTCTGCTTGGGGCAAGACAGGCGATTAAGGGTGGGGTTGTACTGGACACATGCGCCATAGTTCTAGGCCGAGCCCAGAGGACGTGTGTTGGCCCAGACTGGGGTGGGCTTAGCCAGGCTGAGGCTGCTGACTTGGGTGATGGGTTAAAGAGGCCATTGGTCCATTGGGCAAAAGGCTTCTGGCAGCCCTCTCCTGATTAAATTTTGAACAACAGGGAAGCTTGCTGCCTCCCAGATCCCCTTAGGGATGGCAGACTTTGCCTGGGGTGAGACTGTGGAGGGAGATGGGAAATCAGTGTCCATGTACAAGTCAGCTTTGGGTATTAGAGCACAGGATCTGTTATCAGAGAGGACCCCCTCTCCGCCCGCCGCCACCTTATTTAACCCATGCCCTCTTTTATCCCTAATTTTCTCACCTGTGAAATGGGTAGAATCCAACCTAAGATGTCTTAAGGTTGTAAGAGGCCCTAGCATTTTGTGTACTATTAGGAAAGAAAACACACTGACAAATTATGACATACGCTTTCTCATCACTTATAATTTTTATTTTATTTTTATTAAAGATCTCTGAGACTTATTTAGACGTTATCTTTAAAAATATACAACACTCTTGCACATAGATATAAAGGAGTATCTAAGTGAAATAAATTAGTTAAGAATTCCTAAAACTTCTTCCCAGTCAGCATCCAGCTCATCCAAATAACTTTTCTTTTTTTTTTCCAGATAACTTTTCTGCCCAACATCTTCCTTGTCCATATTTTTCCATGCAGTATTGTCCTCTATTACTGTTAAAATTTGATCACACACCACTCCTTGAAAGAATGCTCCACTATGGTCTTCAGGACTTTCTTCCAACCTGTTTACTCCAATTCTGCAGGTTTGACCCTGGGGCTTTCTTGCTTTTATTGGAAGTTGTCAATGGAAGGTTTTCAGGAAGCAACCAGGATTCAAATGGTCCTTAAATCAGTGGTTTGTGAGGAATACACAGAGGGGGCAGTGGACCAGGCCACCAGAAATAATGACCAGAACCAACCAGGCATGACCGCCACCTGATCTGACCATCAGTGATTGTCAGATATGATTGATTTAAAGACATATCCTAACCTCAGACATGTCATGTGGAAAAAAAAGATGCATTGAAGAATTAAAAAAAAAATCTCAGCCACTGCTGCCTGCTGGGTTTCTGCAAGGCTGAAGGGTGGGAAGCATGGGACCAGCTCTGCAGGAGCCATCCCTGGGCAGCTCTCAACTGTCCCCTGACTCTCCTGCCCCGGGTATCGCCCTAGCACGGCTGCTCAGGTTTATGGCGACAATCGCTGCTGCTGCCAGACGTGATCTCAAAGTCATAAAGGCCTTTTACAGTTTCACTCTCCCCCTGAGATAAGCCCAGGGAGCCCTTCTCAAGGCCGGGGAGCAATTTCAGAGTCACAGGGGGAGGGGCCGGGGTTGCACAAGTCGGGGAAACGGAACAGGTTTTATGGCCCCAACTTCTCTAAAAAACCCGTGTTCTCATATCCTCAATTTGAACTTGCTGGTGACGCCTCAGCACCTGGAGCGCAGTGACATTCATTCATTCATTCATTCATGTGTTCATTCATTCGACAAACAGAGAAGAGAGTGCAAGGCACACCGCTGTGCTGGTCTGTGTGGATCCAGGGCAAGTCATTTACTCTCATCTGTAAATCAAGTACGGTTCACTGAACCTGCCCCCCGGCCCATTGAGCCAGCCACGTGAGACAGGGAGTGAGGCAGCACCCTCACACACAGTAGGCCCGCAACCAATGTTGCCCAAATTGCTTTCCCTCTCCATCGACATCTGTATCACCTGTTTTGGGCCCTTTTCCTCCTTCTTTCTTTCTTTTTTTAAAATAAGTATTGAATTTGTTACAATTCTACTTTTGCTTTATGCTTTGGTTTTGGAGCTGCAAAGCAGGTAGAATCTTAGCTCCCTGACTAGGGATCGAACCAGTATCCCCTGCATTGGAAGGTTAAATATTACCCACTGGACCACTTGGGAAGTCCTCCTTTTCCTCTTTCTGACCAGGATGGTGGAGGGACCCAGACTGCAGTCACCCCTACAGCGTTCTGCAACCTATACATCCTCTTTTAAATGAGTTCAAGCAACTCTGGCTTTTTTTCTTTCATTTAAAAAAAAACTAAGGTATTAATTTCCATATTCTAAATCCGACTCCTTTTCATGCATGGGTCTGCAAGTTTTGGCAACTGTATATAGTGACGTAACCCCACCACAGTCAAGATACAGAACATTTCCATCACCTGAAGACCCCTCCCCTATACTCCTTTGTATTTAAACCCCCCGACACAGCCCTAACCCCTGGCAACCACAGCATCTGTCCTGAGAGCTTTAGCCCTCATGGCAAATCCCTCTCCTGCTTCTAATTTTATTTGCCAGGAAGAGCTCCCCAGGACCTCCTAACCCCAAGTGTTCGCCTGATTAGGGAAGGCCCAACAAGGATAATCTCTGCATCACAAAGTCACTGGCTTCGGACCTTCATTATGCCTGCAGAATCCCTTTACAGAAGCTCCTAGATTCGTGTCTGATTGAGAAGTATGGAGAAAGTGCACAGAGACTGGGAAGGGGGGAGCATTTTGGGGGGGACCACCTTAGAATTCCGCCTACCACACCAGTCTATTCAAGCTGTCATTGTCTCTCCCCTGAACCACTGTACAGGTCACCTCTGGGCTTTTCTGCTTCCATTCTTGTTCCTTGGAGTCCAGGCACTACACAACGAAGAGTGACCTTTTAAGAATGTGAATCAGATCACATCACTTCCCTATTGGAAAACGTCTGAGAGTTTCCCATGGCTGCCAGAATACAATCTATGATCATTCTCATGGTCCCACCTGGTCCTGCCCACCTCTCAGACTCCATCGTCTCCCACTCTGCTCCAGCCACAGGGCCCACTGTGCTCGGCCTCTAAGATGCTCGGCCTCTAAGATGCCTGGCCTCTAAGATGCCTGGCCTCTAAGATGCTCGGCCTCTAAGATGCTCAGCTGGCTCCTGCTGCAGGGCTTTGACACTTGTGGCTCCCTGTCGTTCCTTTACCCCAGCCCCTCCTCAGCCTCCAGATCTCAGCCCAGATTCACCTCTTGGGGAGGCTCTCCCTGACCCCCTGATGTGGTGTCATTGCATCCTCAGCACTTTTAATTGAACCCTTTTTGTTACTTCCTGTTCACTCATTCACAATACCTTGTTTTACTTTCAAAGAACTTGACTGTTGGACTGTCTGACAGCTCTTGACTGTTTCAAATTATCTTTTTAAAAGAATAATTGCATTTTTCTATTTACAAAATTTTATTTATGTGTTTGGCTGTTATGGGTCTTAGTTGCAGCATGTGAACTCTAAGTTGTGGTATGTGGGATCTAGTTCCCTGACCAGTGGTTCAACCTGGGCCCCTTGAATTGGAAGCACAGAGTCTTAGCCACTGGACCACCAGGGAAGTCCCTCAAATTACCCTTTTAAATGTATTCACTCAAGCATTGTCAGCCTGCTCCCTCTAGGAGGTAAGCCTCATGAAGTCAGGGACTTTATCTGTCCTGCCCACCCCCTGTGTACCTTGGTTCCTACAGTGCTCCGGCACGCAATGGGCACCTATTACATATTTGTTGAGTGAGTAAATGAATGAGCACGTCTTTTGGATTGGGCCCCTCCTCTACATCTCTATTGCCTCCATATGGTACCAGCTTCACCATTTCTCATCTGGTCCAGCACACGAGTATCTTCACTGGTCTTCCTGCATACAGCTGCACCCCATCCAATCCATCCTCAACAAAGCTACCAGAGTGAGCCTTTAGAAACATAGACCCGGCCACAACCTTCCCCCAGTATCCTCTCTCCGGTGACTTTTCTATTTCCCCTAAAGAAATTCCAGTTGCCCGCTGTTTGAGGCCCCCACCCCCTGGCCCAGACCATCCACCATGGCGTGCTTCCAGGTGTGGGTTGAAGACTTCAGTGGGCGTGCCGAGGGACTTTAGGGTTACCCAGAGATGGCATTCAATGCCATCGCCACCATAGCCTGTCTCTTTACAAGTCTTCCTTCCTTCCAGACGCTTTACAGAGGAAGTTTGGATAGCACATCTCTCTAGATACTTGTCAATTTCCCATTTGAAGAGGAAAGCAACGCCATCGCCACCATAGCCTGTCTCTTTACAAGTCTTCCTTCCTTCCAGACGCTTTACAGAGGAAGTTTGGATCGCACATCTCTCTCCATACTTGTCAATTTCCCATTTGAAGAGGAAAGCAATGCCATCGCCACCATAGCCTGTCTCTTTACAAGTCTTCCTTCCCTCCAGACGCTTTACAGAGGACGTTTGGATAGCACATCTCTCTCGATACTTGTCAATTTCCTGTTTGAAGAGGAAAGTACAGAGCTTTCCCTGGGTGATCTTCTCTGGCTCCACCTTAAAAACAAATCACTTACTTTTTGCTCTAAGTTTGCAATCATCTTCTATCTACACAGCAAAGTGATACTGGCTTTCCATTTGTATCGGTGATCAAGGTAAAGAGAATGCTTGTGAGTTGATTGAAAGAAAAACAGTGGGAATTCCTTGACCGTCCAGTGGTTAGGACTCTGAGCTTTCACTGCCAAGGGCTGGGGTTCAATCCCTGGTCGGGGAAGTAGGATCCTCCAGGCTTTGTGATATGGCCAAAAAAATCATTAATTAAATAAAATCAGACTACCTTATTTTAAAAAAAGAAAAATGGTAATTAAGTAAGGTGCAGTGGTACTCGGGTGTGGAGGGGATGTGACAAGTACAGTGACTGCAGGTTGGGAAACACTGGTCTCCATCCTCCCTCCCATCCACGGGCTGCCTGCCATGACTCGCTGCTCCATCCTTCTCCTTCTCTGTGAACACACATCCGTCTTTTCTCTGTCTCACCCCTGCCTCCAAATCCTGCAGCAAATGAGACTTTCCCAGACTGCAGTCATCCCCCCATTCAAAAGACCGTCTCCCCTACGGTCACTCTCTTTTGGCTCTTATATTCAACTGCTTGTAATTTTTTTTTTTTTGCTTGTAATTTTTAAAAAAATATTGTTGACTGATTTTTGGCTGCTCGGGGTCTTCTTTGCTGTGCCCACGCTTTCCCTAGTTGCAGTGAGCGGGCGCTGCTCTTCTCTGCGCTGCTCAGGCCTCAGGCGCATGGGCTGGGTAGCTGTGGTGTGTGCTAAATGCGCTCTGTCGCACGTGGGGTCTTCCCAGATCAGGGGTGGGATCCGTGTCCCCTGTGTCGGCAGGTGGATTCTTAACCACTGGACCACCCAGGAAGTCCCTGCTTGTAATTTTCCCTTCTATAAGAGAAAATTGTAAACTAACAGGGAGGCACCTCATGATTCTGTCCCTCCATAAACCCCAGGATGCTTTGGCACAAGGCTCTGCCCCTCAGTTATTTGTCAAATGATGAACTTTTATCCATTCACACTGCTTCTGTGCTCAACATACAGTGCCTGACTCATCGGCTTTCTCCCAGGTCCCATTGTGGTGGCCCCTGGGGTCAGACAATGGGCGTTTGAATCTTGGCTGTTGGGCCAGCTCTGAACCGTGGACAAATCCCATCCTCATTTGTAAAATAGAACAATAGGAACACCTGACTCAGGGTGTTGTCGTGGGGGTGAAAGTATGCCCGACGATGTTTAGCAGAGAGGAAGTGGTCAATAAATCTGGGACTTGAAATAGGATGAGGTTGTAGCTTCTCCATCATTAGACAGTGGCAGAGGATCCTGTAAGACAGGTCTCTTAGGTCTTGCCTTGGAATTTACAGATCACACACTGATCCGAGAAATGTAGGACAAAGGTGATTTGGGTTCCACAGAAGAGGAAGTAGGGTGGTCCCACCGTTTGGGGTGATTGCGTGGACATTCCTTTGGATGGTCACACAGCCCATCATACAGAGTCCCTCCCACTTCTTCCCATTTATTGAGGGGTTCCATCTGGGATAAACAGATCAAAGCACCCAGTGTCATGGCTGGGGAAGGAGCCTCTGTAGGGGGAAGGTGAATTCCCAATTCTTGGGAGGCCACGTGGGTTGGTTAAAGAAGGCTGATTTTGAGTCTTGGCTCAACTGCTCCCTGGCTTTGTGCCTGGGACAATTTCCTTCACCTCTCTGAACTTCAGTTTCATCATGTCTGAAATGGTGATCATGGGCTGTGCTGTTTGCCACCCGAGCTGATGTTGTTTTGCAACGAAAATGGAAACCAAGCTTGCGGCTCGGGCTGCCTAGGCTGAGATTTGAGATTAACGGGGGCAAAGGGCTGATGAGGTTGGAGGAGCCAAGGCCAGAGGAATTTACGGCGGCCCAGGGTTTATGGTTTTGATATGAATTTATTAAGCACGCTCTAGGACTGCAATAGCCTGCTCTGTCCCCCACCCCTGCGTCCATGCTGGCAGCGGCATGGACGAGGTTTCTGATGCAACATTAGAGAGATTACTTCCTGGTGCTTGTGAGTGGAGGAAAGGCCCAGGGGATGGTAGGAGTGGCCCTGGGGATCAGGCTGCAGGGAAAGCGTGTTTTTGAGACTGGAGAACTCAGTGGTTAGCTTCTCACTGGACAGGAGCTGAGTGCAGAGTCCACACTCACAAAGCCCCTCACCCCACCTCGAGTGGGCACTCCGTACACCTTATATACACGGCAGCTGCCATAGCTGCTGGATCTCATTCAGTTCAATCCTGACGACGCCCCTGGAGGGAGGGATCATTTTCATTTTACAGATGAGGCTCAGAGAGGAGTGACCTGAAAGTCAATCACCGAGATATGTGACTCCCAGGTCAGAGCTTTTGTCCCTTCCCTTTGTGAAACAGAAAGGGTCACCCTGCTCTACCATCACCCTTGACTACACCTAGGCATCCACCGCCCAGCCGTCAGCAAGTCTCCATCCCCTCATCACCGAATGCCATGTTGTGCTGGTGAATAGTGAGCAATTGGCTGGCCAGGAAACACCTTGAATTGCAGTGTTTGCCTTTTCTTGTGGGGTAAATGCTCCCACCATTGCTATCCATCTGTGTAGCATTGTGCAACACAGAACTGGAAAGAGCAGCTAAAAATCAAATCTCCCAGGCCAGCTCCAGCACACCCCTGGGCAAAAGCAAGGTTGTGGTGGCCAAGGCACAAGCCCAGCCTTCTGGGTTATCCGGGGAACAAGGTGGGTGCAGACCTGACTGGGAATTCTCAAGTGCATCTCTGCTTTTATTCTCTTCTTAAATGTTTTTTTTTTTTTATTTTATATTGGAGTACAGTTGATTTACAATGTTGTCTTAGTCTCAGGTGTACACCAAAGTGATTGAGTTAAACATATACCTATTCTTTTTGAAGTTCTTTTCCCATTTAAGTCCCAAAGAAAGGCAATGCCAAAGAATGCTCAAACTGCTGCACAAATGGATCATTGAAAAAGCAAGACAGTTCCAGAAAAACTTCTATTTCTGCTTTATTGACTATGCCAAAGCCTTTGACTGTGTGGATCACCACAAACTGTGGAAAACACTGAAAGAGATGAGAATACCAGACCACCTGACCTGGCTCTTGAGAAATCTGTATGCAGGTCAGGAAGCAACAGTTAGAACTGGATGTGGAACAAGAGACTGGTTCCAAATAGGAAAAGGAGTACGTCAAGGCTGTATATTGTCACCCTGCTTATTTAACTTATATGCAGAGTACATCATGCGAAATGCTGGACTGGATGAAGCACAAGGAGGAATCAAGATTGCCAGGAGAAATATCAATAACCTCAGATATGCAGATGACACCACCCTTATGACAGAAAGTAAAGAACTAAAGAGCCTCTTGATGAAAGTGAAAGAGGAGAGTGAAAAAGTTGTCTTAAAGCTCAACATTCAGAAAACTATCATGGCAATCCGGTCCCATCACTTCATGGCAAATAGATGGGGAAACAGTGGAAACAGTGGCAGACTTTATTTTTGGGGACTCCAAAATCACTGCAGATGGTGAATGCAGTCATGAAATTAAAAGATGCTTACTCCTTGGAAGAAAAATTATGACCAACCTAGACAGCATATTAAAAAGCAGAGACATTACTTTGCCAACAAAGGTCTGTCTAGCTATTGTTTTCCCAGTAGTCACGTACGCATGTGAGAGTTGGACTATAAAGAAAGCTGAGCACTGAAGAATTGATGCTTTTGAACTGTGGTGTTGGAGAAGACTCTTGAGAGTCCCTTGGACTGCAAGGAGATCCAACCAGTCCATCCTAAAGGAAATCAGTCCTGAATATTCATTGGAAGGACTGATGTTGAAGCTGAAACTGCAATACTTTGGCCACCTGATGTGAAGAACTGACTCATTGGAAAAGACCCTGATGCTGAGAAAGGTTGAAGGCAGAAGGGGACAGAGCGTGAGATGGTTGGATGGCATCACCAACTCAATGGAAGTGAGTTTGAGTAAACTCTGGGAGTTGGACAGGGAGGCCTGGTGTGCTGCAGTCCATGGGGTCACAAAGAGTTGGACACAACTGAGCGACTGAACTGAACTGAATTTCCCATTTAGGCTATTACAGAATATCGAGTTGAGTTCCCTGTACTATATGGTAGGACCTTCTTGATTATCTGTTTTAAATACTTTTATTCTTTTTTGAAAACAGTGCTTACTTTTACGAGATTTCCTATGCCTACTTGTTCCTTATTGCTGGCAGGTTGACCCAGGTCCCTGGAAGTGACCCAGAACAGGGCTCCATCTTAGACCCTGATGGTCAGTGACAGACCCTGGAAACTTCTTGCCATTCTTCTTGCCATCACCTCCTCTCTTATCCCTCCCCTACTCTCTCTACATACTGAGCAGTTGGAATCAAGACAGTAGATTTCAACTCCCACCTCTCAAGGAAAATTGCTTCCCCTGAGCTTTATTTACCTCATTGATAAAGCAAGAGGTAATCATGTCTACCCTGCTTACCTTGAGAAGATGAAAAAACCATAACAGATATGAAAGCATTCTGCATATACAAAGAGCTATCCAAATATTCTCATTCTTATCTCTAACACCTGAAAGGAAGAAAGGACACTCATCCAAGGACTTAGAAAACATAGGCGCCATTTATTTCTTTTTATAAACTTTTGTTAAAATGACAAGAGTAAGAAATCTTTTTTGCTTCTTTGCCCCGTTGGGTGGCAGTGACAGGGGCTCCGGGGACAGCACAGGACCCGATGACATCCACCATGGGAAGATGCTGATCAGTCTGGCGGGACGCCAGCCCACCACTTTCAGAACTGCTCAGTGTGAATTTCTAACTTCATCACAATCAAGGCAAATCACAGAGCGATTTGGCAAAGGTAATTGGCTTGGTCATCACAAGAAATCGAGGAGCGTCCATTTCCAAGGCCCTGTTCCCCTTTGTCCACCCTCAGGAGAGCCGTGTGGGTTCTGGAAGCTACTGAGAGCCACCCAGAGAAGAGGTTGTCTCAGTGGAGGAATTACAGGGTCTGTGCTTGCCCTCCAACCCTCTTTGAGTCTATAGGATTGTATGTTTTAAGACCACGACTCAGGTAGTGAAAATAAAAATTTTTCAAACGTGGTGGCCTCAGTTTAGAGTCAGAAAAGTACATTCTCTTTGTTTTGTTTTTCCTGCATGGCAATAAAATTATTAAAGTGGCATGGATTTCTCTTCCAGGGAGGTTGATTTGGGGCCAAGGATTGGCCCCTGGCCCAGAAGATTGGCTACCGTTAAAAATCACAGCTATCCCACCCCACCCTACGGGAACTTCTTATCTCAGCTTTGTTCCCATGGCAGAAGTCTGGGCAACAGTGAGGCAGGGCGAGGGGATCAGGGTAGCAAAGAGGGGGAATGACAATGACCAGAAATGACCCCAGCTTCCCTACCTTGCCCCAGACCCATCTGAGCACCCTGGCTGGGGTTTCTGGGGGAATGCCTCAGGAATGAGGGGTGGCTAAGTGAGGCTGGGCTGCTCTGAGCAGGGAACAGCCTCTCCTGGGACTGAAGACTTGGCTTGGTGGAAGGGGGAACCCCAACTCTGACAGCACTGGAGATGTGGTGATTGTTCTCGGACATCCCGTCCCATTACCCTTCCTGCCTCTCTCACAAAAAGCAGTCCCTAATGGTGGGATTTGGGGGGCACCGGGATGCTACCTGCATCTACTCAGAAGTCTGCGTGGGGGGTGGGTAGTCAGTCTGTTTACTCTCCTCCCTAAGTTCTAGTCCCAGGACACGTCCCTTTAACTCACACTGGCCAGTGGCACCTTCCAGAATTTTCACAAAGCCTCTGAAGTTCTGCATGGATGAGTACTGGCTGCTTGATTCTGGGGTTTAATGGTTTCAGAAGGTACCCTGAGTGATGCTCACAGAGCAGGTCTCAAACCCAGTTCCTCTTCCCTCTCCCCCGCCCCCACTCACACCATCCCACTTCCGGCACACCAGGTCACACTGGTCCATCTCGCGATGGACTGCTGAATGCCTCTTCCCCACACTTGGGGACTGAAGAGATAGAAAAGGGGTCTAGGAACCACAACTTCTCCATGTTTATCAGCAAACAGGATTCTGGACCCAAAGTGGACTTTAGTGCAGCCTCAGGCCAATCTTAGTCCTGGGAGTGGGCAGGGCTCCTGGGGAGAATGAGGCTTCCAAGGCTGCTGAAGCGGGCAGGAAGGCCCTCAACTCAACCCCAGTGAGGACAGAGGGGGCCTTTCCAGAGAAGATGTTCAACCACTGAGGCTAAGAGCGCCTGAGCCTGGCAGACCTGGGATCAAGTCTGGGTCACTTCCTAGCTGTGTGAGTTCCAGAAAAATGATTTAACCACTGAGATTTCAATTCCCTCTTCAGTAACGCTCTCTGGGTAATAAGGAGGATGAAAGGAGATGGTGCAGGTCAAGTGCTGGGAGGAAGCGCTCGAGACAGGCTCGGTGGGATAATTCCTCCTCGATGCCGCTCTCACCTGAGGCTCACCCACCGGTCTTCTCCATCCCCAGCTTCATCTCCCTCACCTGGATGACACTGTCAGGCCCCATCTGATCTCCCAGCTCTCTCCCAAACTTCTGACCCCTGGAGGACTGTGATCTTCCAGTTTCTGAAAGTTCGGCTCCCTGCACATGCCTCTCCAGTCACTCAGACTGGGGACCCAAGTCGCCATGCCTCCATCTGGCATTCAAGATCCCCAGGCTGTCCAGCGCACCCCCTCTCCTCCAGACAACCCCATCTTTCATCGCCTCCTTCCACGGCCTCCTTCTCACTTCCCTGCCTGGTCTTTCTTAGAATGTTCTGGCTCACTTGTTTCACCAGCTGGAATCCAGCCCTTCCTTAAAGGCCTGCTGGATAGTCCGCCCCTTCCTGCCTTCTCTGACCCCCTCCTAGCCTCCCCTCTAGGTCCTGGCTGCAGTGTCCACCCTGGATTGTTCTTTCATGGTCAGCAGCCTATAGGGACCACCACTCTGACCCAAAGGACCCTCCCAAGTCCCAGAAGAAGGGAAGAGCCAGGGGTTAGAGGAGAAATAGTGTCCACCTGCTCGAGAGGCTCCCACACTGCACCGAGCTCGTCAGTGCTTTTTAAACGCTCCCGGGATGACTGGGGTGTTGTTTGCACGTCTTCCTCGGCCTCTGGAGAGGTGGCTTTGGGGAAACGAGGATGACTCAGGGGGACAGCGGAGGCTGTGGCAGCGGAACAGGGATGGGGGAGGGGCCGCCACGTGACCCGGCCCAGAAGGGCTCTGTGTCCAACATTACACCAGTCTGAGCGGGGAGGGAGCCGTGCTTCAGCGAGGGCTTGTATGGTCTCCAGGCGGCAGCCCTGTGGGGGTGAAGAAGTGGGGCGAAGGACGAGGGGAAGGCAATGGTTTCAGCAGGAGGAAAGCTGTCCAAGCAGCAGAGGATTTTCCAGCCGGGGTCTTCCCAAGTCACAGCCCCGTTATCCAGAGCAAGTGGTGAAGGGGGGCAGTGGGATGCAACCCACAGCCCGAGTTCAAGGGCCTGCGCCCTTCCCATCACTGCTCTGGGACTGGCCTGTGGTCACAGCTTGCCTCACTGTGACCCAGTGACCATCAGGGGCTCTCGGAGGGGCCTGGGGGGCCAGCAGAGCCCCCGCCCCCCAGTGACTTGCTAGATGACTTCCTGCTTGGTGATGGTCGGCTGCGGGATGGCAGAGGGGGGCTTGACGATGGTGGCGATGGCTCCAGGCAGAAGCTTGTAGGGCTCGGACCCTGAACCACCGGGGGGCGAAGGCTGCGGAGTCTCAGGGGTGGCTGGAGGGGCAAAGAGACAGACAGGGCTGCTCAGAACTCCAGCCCTTTGGGGGTTCAATGAAGAGCCCTGGGCAAGTCCTCCCCACTCTCTGACACTTAATTTCCTCTTCTCCAAAATGAGAGAATTAGACTAGATTATCTCTAAGGACTCCTACAGCTCAAACCTTCTGAGCCCCAGATCACCAAGTCTAGGTTCCATCAGGTCTGGAAGGCTATAGCTGGGCCAGGTTCTGTGGTTAGAACCTTTGCCCATGTCCCTACAACCCCCATCTCCTCCAACCTTTGATATGGAGACTTTGGATGCTTCTCCCAAACTGGGGTCCAGGTCTGAGTCTCCCTAAGGACTTTGGGACATGTGACAGGATCAAGCTTTCTTGGACAAAAGGAACAGCAGTAGATGAGACCCAAGGGGCTGGCTAACTGGCTCAAGAAATACTCTCCCTTGATAGTTAGGTAGATGAGTAGCAGAAACTGAAGTCCCCACCCCCATGACAAGTTCAGAACGTAATTTTGACTATGATCCTCTTGGCCAACTTTATTCGAAGGCCAACTTCCCCAAAGAACAATCTCAATGAAATGCGATCTCATCTTAGCGGACCCTCTCATCCCAATGATAATCTTCTTCTTTGAAGGACCTTGCCCAATGACAAATTCACTCTTGTGAGATTTCATCTCAGAGGACAGTCTAGCCCAGGGGAAGCCTTCACCCAGTGAAGAGTCTCACCCAGTTGTCTAATTGACAGTCTTACCCGACTGGTAAGTCTAACTTCAGTGAACAATTTTACCTAGTGGACAACATCATCTAATGGAAACCTCACTGCAATGGACATCCTCAACCAATGTACCCAGTGGACTGCCTCATCTAAGGACAGCTTCATTCAGGCGACGCTGTCAATCACCTCACTGAATAAGCAGCCTTCACAAATGGACCGTCTTACCCCTCGTTCCCTACCCTGGAGCACAGAGAACTGTTTTACCCCATTTCCCATCTTTTAGACCCAACCTTCTCTAGATTCCCTCTCAGGCCCCAACCTCGCCCCTTCCAGGGGAGAGCCCAAGTTGCCCACCTGCCTGCCCCCTGGGCCGGGGCCACTCACACATCTGTCCGTTGCTGAGGTGAGCAGGCATCGTGTTGGCAACAATGACGTTGGTGCCCATGTGTTCCTGCATCAGGTGAGGGTGCAGGGGGTGGTGGGCATGAGGTGCTTCACTGGAGGACCCTGCAGGTAGAAGGTGCTCAGTGAGGATGGAGAGTCTGGGATAAAAACCATGGCACCATCTTGAGGCACCATCGTCCACGAGTGTGGCCATCAACCCGCACATCCAATCTTCAGTGCCTACTGGGCTCCTATTTGTGGGTTAGTAAACTGGGGCTTTCCCAGGTGGCGAAGTGGTAAAGAATCTGCCTGTCAATGCAGGAGACACAAGAGATGCAGGTTTGATCCCTGGGTTGGGAAGATCCCCTGGAGTAGGACATGGCAACCCACTCCAGTATTCTTCCCTGGGAAATCCCATGGACAGAGGAGCCTGGCAGGCTACAGTCCATGGGGTCGCAAAGAGTCGGACATGATGGAACATGCCCACACACAAACTGAGGTTTTCATTCCTATTCACAGGCTTCATGAAGGTATTGAGAGGACTCACAAACCAAGAGGACAAAAGTGATTTGAAAGGAACAAGGGGTATATAACGACGCTGTGAGATCATTTAGATATTGCAACAAGCAGTGTATTGATTGCATGTTAATATAATGGATTCAATCAATGTCCCTCAAAGCTCCTTGGCATGCGAATCCTTAACCTTTTGGCCCCAACTCACCTTTCAGCCTCATCCCCCACATCTGAAGCCCAACTTGCCTATTGATAGCATCTCCACATCCCCTGGATTGACCTAGCTCTGTGTTTTGCTCCTGTGTTGCTGAAGATGCCTTCTACCCCACTCCTCCACCCCCACCAATATCCCCAAGTCCAAATTCCAACTCATACGTTCCATCCTTTGGGAAGCCTCTCCTGATTCTCCCTACTTCAGTAGAAAGTTAACCTCTCCTTCCTTGAAATTCACATCGTTACTTATCTGTAACCTGTCTTTGGGGAACAATCACTTCTGTCTGTGAACATCACAATTACAGGTGTATCTTTTCTCTTTGAGATCCTAACAAAGTGTCTGGAACACAGCAACTGCCTCAAAAAAATGTGTCAAGAGAATGACAGTACCATATACATAGCATATGGTCTAGTAATAGACTATGGCACTAATACAATAACGACAGAATTTTAGGGCTTGAAAGGGGTCTTTAAAATACCCTGTTTCAGGGACTTCCCTGGTGGTCTAGTGGCTAAGAATCTGCCTTGCAATGCAGTGGACTTGGGTCCAATCCCCGGTCAGGGAACTAAGATCCCACTTTGTGTTGTTGTTGTGCCCATTCACGTCCGACTCTTTGCCACGCCACGGACTGTAGCCCGCCAAGCTCCGCAGGTTCCTCTGTCCATGGGATTCTCCAGGCAAGAATATGGAGTGGGTTGCCATTTCCTTCTCCGGGGATCTTCCCGACTCAGGGATCAAACCTGCACCTCCTGAGGCTCCTGCACTGGCAGGCAGATTCTTTACCACTGAGCCACCTAGGAAGTGCAAATAAGCCCATGCATCACAACTAGAGAGCCCAAGTGCCAGAACAAAAGATCCCACAAGATGCAACGGAAATCCTGCATTTCCATGGATAATGGAAATACTGCAACTATATGTATGCTGCATACTGCATACTGCAACTAATGCAGCCAAATAGATAAATAGAGAAAAAAATTTAAAACTATACCTGTTTCAATGATTGCTATCAACATACTACGTGCCAGGTACTGTTTTACAGCGTTTTTCAGGTTTGACATAACTTAACCTTCACAACAGCCTTAAAGGCTGGGAATCATTATTAACCTCATTCTACAGATGAGATGACAAGGCCCAAAGAGATGGATTATTTTACCCAAAGTTTGGGTAGGAGCTAGGATCTGGCTCCTTCCTGATCCTAGCTTCAGTGACACCTGATTCACGGTGACCCTACATCCACAGGGTCAAAGTGAGAAAGAAGTGAGTTATCATGTGACAGTGGTTCTCAGCCAGGGGTGATTTGGGCCCCTCAGGGGACCTTTGACAACATCTGAGTATCTGTCACCACTGAAGGAGTGTTACTGGTGTATCACGGGTAGAGGCCAGTCATGAGGCCAAAGAAGATACAGAAGAGCCCCCTCAGCAAAGAACGATCCAGACCCAAGAATCCACCGAGGTTGAGAAACCTTGCCCTTGGCCATCACCAGTGATCACATCACGTCACCTCCAAAGTCTCACGTTCAAGCATCTTTATTTAGACCCCGCCTCCTATCGTTCCGGCTCACTTCCTTCAGCACCATCACTGCAAAAATTCTTCAGCCCCGTTGTGGCTGTCATTTCACTGGCCCCACTTTTCACTGTCACCTGTCTTCATCCCTCTTAGTCCAGCCAAGATTCCATGGCACATCATGACAATCACTCCCCTGCGATCAGCCTTAGCTCTCTCCCAGCTCCCTGCTGAGCAAAACATTTTCCAAAGCCAGTCGACTCTTGCTGTCTCCACTTCTCCACTTTCCAACTCACTCACTCTCCAACACCCTCCCCTGGTTTCCTTTCCCACTGACACTGCTCTCAACATAATCGCCAAGAGCCTCCTTCCCCCTCCTGTGAAATTTAACACCATTAAATGCTCTGTCCACACTAAAACACACTCTGCTCTTGGCTTCTGGGACGTCCCTTGGCTTTTCTCTTATCCTCCTGACTAGATCTTCCTCCATCTCCTTCTCTGGCACCTGGTTTCTGGGACACCACTAAGCTGCCTCTCATCCCCAACTTTGGGCTTGTTTGAGCAACAGACTCAAATATCCATCCGCCTCCTGGATAACTCAACATGACTAACATCATTTCAAGCTTCACTAAATTCTACAATGGATCTTCACCCCAACCCCCACCCTCAGCCTCAAATTGTGCCCCCCCCCCAAATCTTCCCCATCTCAGTAAATTAGTCCACCACCATTCCTGTTCCTCAAAGCAAACATGTAGGTTTCATCCTTGACTCTTTCCCTTCCCCTCATTGCCCCTGTCTGATCAATCAGAAAATTCTGTGAGTTCTTCCTCCAAATAGATGTTCAAGTGCATCTGTGTTGGTCAATTTCCAGTCATGCCTGGTCCAAGCCTGATTGAAGACGGTGACATTTCTCAGGGGTTTCCTGTCTCCATTTTTCCCTCTGATGTTCACTTTCTACCCAACAATCGGGATAGATTGTTAAAAACATTAGTCTGATTTTCCACTTTTCTTTTAAGAGTTGCAGTGAGAATACAATGCAATCTCTAACCATAGCCTCTGAGACTATACTTTTGGTTTGGTTTCTGCCCAACCTCTTATCTTCATTTCATACAGTTCCTCTCGTCTCACAATCTTTTCTTTCTCGAACACACAAACTTCTCCTGCTTCAGGGCCTTTTGCACTAGTTACTGGTGCTTGGAGTGTTTCTCCTTTGGCTTTTAAATGTTCTCTTTCCTTCCATCAGATCTGTGGCATAAAAGCCACCGCTTTAGAGTGGTCTTCCTTGACCAACCTATCTAAAGAGGCCTCTTTTCAGTTATGCTCTATTGTATTACTTGGTTATTTCAAAATTTGTAGTTGCCCTCTTTATTATATACTCAATTATCATCTGTTCCCCTGAGTGTTAGTATACACTGGCATGTACACGCACACACACACACACACACACACACACACTTACATATACACTCATACACAACCTCCGGGAGAACTGACTCTTGTCCTCTGCTGAACCTCCAGCACTTAGAACGGTGACTGGAACATGATAACTTCTCAGCACCTGAATGGCCATTGTCCCCATTTTCCTGACGAGTAAACTGAGACTCCAGTAGATAAAAGGATTTGCCCACAGCTACAGAGCAAGGAAGTGATGGAGTGAGCTGAGTGGTGAGCTCAGGTCTGCATGAGGCTTGTCTCTTAGACAGGCTACCTCCCCCAGCCCCGCCCACTGGCTCAGATGGTAAAGAATCCACCTGCAGCACAGGAGACCCAGGTTTGATCCCTGGGTTGGGAAGATCACCTGGAGAAGGCAATGGCAGCCCACTCCAGTATTCTTGCCTGGAGAATCCCATGGGCAGAGGACATGGGGTCGCAAAAAGTTGGACATGATCGAGCAACTAACACTTGCACTTTTTCACAGAGTGAGGAAGTGGAGCTGAGAGGAGAACGCAGCTCTGCATGAGTGAGGCTGGTCTCTTGGAGAAGCGGCCTCCAGCCCTGCCCACCTCTCAGCCCCTCCCAGGCTGGACACTAACCTCCCAGCAGCATCTCCTGCAGCAGGTTGTCGATCTTGGCCATGCCGAAGAGCTTGATGAACTGGATCTGCTCGATCATCTGCCAGGTGATGCTCTGCAGGGTGGGCAGCAGCAGCAGCAGCTCGCCGAAGCGGCCGCGCGAGTCGTACTGGCGGTCGTTGATGTAGTCTTCCAGGCTCACCTGCACCTGGGAACGCAGCCTCTTGATCTTGCCTGGGTCACTCAGCCCCTTGGCATCTGCAATGGGAGGGATCATGCCAGGGAGGCAGAGGGCCAACCTGGAGCGTCTGGGGAGGTAGGACCCAATGTCCCCTTACTCCGGGGGCTCTGATGGGAGACCTAGACTTGAGGGCACCTAGGGAATCCTAGCAGTGCTGGGGTAAGACTTCAGGAACACTCCCAAGAGGGCACCTTGTAACCTTCTCATCTTACAGATGGGGAAACCAAGGCACACAAAAAGGAAAGGACTTGGCCCAGACCACAAAACCACTTGTTGGCAGATCCATGATGTGGAATTAGGGCTCCTGATTTCCAGTTAAGGTCCCACTGGCAGTCCAGTGGTTAAGACCACTTTCCAATGCAAGGGATAGTGGTTCGATCCCTGGTCGGGGAATTAAGATTCCACATGTCTCACGATTCAGCCAAAAAGGAAAAAAAAAAAAATAGCCCCACCATCCAGGCCTCAGCACTGCTTCTTCTGCTGCCTCATCAGTCTCCCCGCTGGCCTGCTCCCTTGCCTGTGTGGTCTTGGGGTCTCAGCTTAGATCACACTTCCTCCGGGATGCCTTCTCCATTCCATCCTACCAGGTCTGCACTCTGGGTGTTCATGGGGTCCCCAGACTTCTGTGGCTCTTTCGTCCCTACTGAGCACACAGGATGGAATGTCTCTTCCACTAGACTGTGATCTCTGTACAGCATACATGCATCTTTTAAACCTACCACCTAGCACCATGCATTGTCAATATTTGTTGAACAGATAATTAGATGAAGGGATGGGTACATGGATGGAAGGGTGAATGAGTGAAAAAAAAAAGTGATGGATAAATTTTAGATTCTTAACCGGGAAAGTAATTGAAGTGGTTATTCAATAGTTAATCTGAACTTTCATGGAAGATATCTCTTGTCTCTTTTATGGATAAAGTAAGCAGCAGAAAGAGAATTTCACCCACATTTCCAACACAGGGCTCGCTCTCTCCTGAGCCACATTTGTGCATTCTATCATTCAGTCAATAAACATTTATTGAGCACCACCCACATGCCCGGCCCTGACGTAGGTCACCAGCCCCTCCAGGCCAGGCTGCTGACCCTGACTCAGCATCAGTAATCCTGCACATTTTACTGAGCAGTTACTGTCATCCAGCCCCATGCCAAGCACCACAGGGTACACAGCCTGGGCCAGGCTCTGGAGGAAACTGCAACTAGAAATCTTATCCCCTCAAGAAACCAGGAATAGCGTGTGATAGGTAGGAACATGGGCTTGAGAGCTGAAGAGTCTGAAGTTCAAATCCAAGCTCTGCCATTTCCTAGTTCTGTGACCTGGGGCAAGTCTATCAATCTCCCTGTGACTCAATTTTCTTATCTGTAAAATGGAGATAATAGCAATTCCTACCTCATAGATACCATGTTGCAAGTAACGAGTGAAATCAACAAGAGCCTTAGTGAGTGCTGCAGACACAGTGCTCATTTCCGCTTCCTCACTATGCTTACTAGACTCAATCTCCATTCAGAGAGGGCTTGGCACTAAGGACGGTGCCTGGCACAAAGTAGGACCTCTCTAACATGGAAGGACAGAAGAAAGCAAGGAAGCTTTGGAGCCTGGGTGTCCATCTTGACATCATGAAATGAAAAGAGGTTTTTCACAAAATCACAACAACAAAAATGTTGTATGGGGGCCCAGTGGTGGGGACTTCCTCTTTCAAGGCAGGGGGTGTGGATTTGATCCCTGGTCTGGGAGTAAGATCCCACACGCCTCGCAGCCAAATACCAAAACATAGAACGGAAGCAATATTGTAATAAATTCCATAAAGACTTTATAAATGGTCCACATTGAAAAAAATCTTAAAAAAAAAAAGTGTGAAAATGGGTGGAAGGTCGGTGGGTGGAAGGTCGGTAGATGGAAGAGGGAGAATGCAAATACATTATCTTTATCCTGCTAATGAAGGGTTAAGAGATACTGCCGACAGTTGATGGAACAAGAAATAAAAGCATAAGTGCAGAACATTATAGAGGCAATCAGTAAAGACACTGAAATAGCAAGAAAAATGTATTAGGATGATGGGAGAGAAAAGATGGAGTGGTGATGGGGAAAAATACAATTCTCAACGATCATAGGAGGAAAAAATATATTTTAAAATGGATAAATCAAGAAGTAGAAAGGTTAGCATTTTATTTAGAGCTGGAGAGGTGGCAATAAAAAGAAACAGTATAAAGAATCAGAAACAGTTCCTTCTGGCGAGTAGGCTTTGGACAGGAAAAGTAGAGTGGGGAGGACTATTTTCATTTTAAGTATGTGCAGATATTATTTTGATAAAAAATTTTTTTGAGGGAAAGAAAAAGAGGTTGGTAGGAGATAAGGAACAGAAAGCAGAGAGGAAGGGAAAGAAAGGTAAGATGGGAAAGAAAGGTAAGATGGGAAAGACAAAAACCAAGCCTCTGGAGTCAGTATGCCCCACTGTCACATCAGTCATTTGAGCCTCGATTTTCCGCATCTGTTAAATGGAGCTGATAAAGATGTCTTCTCCTGATTGTTGTACTAGAGATGAGTTGGCAAACTCGGGGTTTGTAACCCAGTGGGAGCAGTTGGACAGAGGGTCCGGGGTATCAGGGGAGGGTGGGAGGAGTGGGCTGTACCTGGGTCAAAGAAGATGATGGCTTTGAGGCAGGCGTACTCGTTGTCATCAATCTGCAGCTCTTGAAAGGGCAGCACCAACTCATCGAGGATACGCACGGACACCCGACTCATCTCCGCCAGCTCCGGGCAGTGCCGAGGGACGATGTAGTCATTGCCTGGGTGGGTTGGGAAGGAGAGGGGATGGGAAGCACCGGGGAGTACCGTTCTCCTCCAGCTTTTGCTGTTTGCAGTTATAAATGCAGCGGCTGCCCACGGGAGGAGGGGCTGGTGGGGACTGTCACGCCCATCTTACAGATGAGGAAGCCAAGGCCCAGATTAAAGGAATGAGTGACTTGCAGGCATTGGACTGGGCCCAGAGCCTTACTTCTTAGGACCCCTTTCATATCACCCCAGCTCCATTCTTCAATGGCGACAACAGACCACAAGACTGATGACATTCAAGGGCTGCTTGGGAGGCATAAAAGCACCAAGGGTAAGGGCTCAGGCTCTGGAATTAGATCACCTGGGCTGAATCTTGCTTTTTCAACTGACTAGCCAGACCTATCTGGATAAATTACTTTCTGTGCCTCAGTTTTTCCACCTATAAAATGGGAATAAATTATAGAGCTTATCTCATTGGGTCATTGTACTAGAGGAGTTAGTATTTGTAAAGTACTCAGACTAGGACCCATGGTGTGCCCTATATAAGAAGTTAGAATAATAAACACACATGTTATGAAGGCATAGGTGACACAGACTGGGGGTTTGTGCCATTCCTGGCTGCCTTTTGCTCCCTCTCCAGAAAGTACACCTGAATGCACAGGTTATCCCAGGGCTAAGCCTGACTGTGCTGTAACGTGAATGCTGGGGAATTTAATTCCTTGAGTCCACATTTCCTTGCATCTGAATCGGGTATCCAGTTGAGAATACTGAGGACAAGACCATCCTTGATCTGCTTCCCTCACTCTGCACACCACCATGGAAATCTCCCATACCCAGGTGCGCTCCACGCTGGGCATGTCCCTGCAGAGCCCTGGCTGGGCAGACAGATCCTCACCTAGAAGCAGAACATCCTTGAACACCATGGAGCGCTTGGTGGCTCCGAGCAGCAGGTGCTCGCCGGCGTGGGCTCTGAGCAGGGCCACCTGGAAGAGAGAGGGAATGGCGTCCGGTGTCCGCATGCCTGGGAAGGCATCTACACTCCTGGGGAGGCTGCTCCCCGCCAGTGACCCTGAGCAAGTCAGCATTAGTGTTCTACTTGCCTTTACCTGTCTGAATGATAAGATGGGCATCAGAAAACTGCTGCCTTCCTCTTATAACTGATAAAACTAGAAACATGGAAAAGCTTCGGCTGACCCCTGAAAGGGGAAACAACCTGTGCTCAGAGCTGCGACACCAAATGCCAACTCTGCCCTTGAACTGCTGCGTTCGGGGTAAGCTGCTGCTCCCCTCCGGGCCTCTCTGAGTGTCTGTGTGCCTGGTAAAATTGTAACAACACTCTGTGTGTGTGTCTTAGCAGAGACTTAAAGGCTTTCATCAGTCTCTCAAGAGGGTCTACAAACCCAAAAAGTTCTAAAACTTTTAGAGCTTTTTTGGGGGTTCTGAATTACAACTCATGGATCAGCTATGTAACATGATGAAGGGTGTTTTGTAAAACACAGATTCTTAGGCCTTACTACCCAAGGCACTGACTCTCTTTGTCTGGGGTGGGCCCAAGGGATCTGAAATTAATAAACTCCTCAGTTGATTCTGATGCATGGTTGTGTTTAGGAAATCACTGCTCCAAGAGATCTCTAAGCATCCACCCACTTGAAGCTAGAAGATTCTAGATTCTGTTGTAAGAATCTGGACATGGATGCTGGTTCCCAAGGCAAAGGATGTGAGCACTGGTCCTTGATCAGGGATCCACTTGACCAACCCCTTCCCTGCAGAGAGGACAGAGAAGACTTGGAAGACTGAAGTCTGAGTCTGGAGTCTGGTAGGTGGGAGCCCTGCCAGCCCACAGGAGGGCATCACCTGCCTTTTCAGAACCACCTGCTTCAGTGCTTGCATGAGGACCAAGGATGGGACTGGTCAAATGGTAGCAGGCTGGTAGCCTCAAGGATCTTTTTTTTTTTTTTTAGCCTCAAGGATCTTATCTGCAAGGTTGGGTTAGGGAGTTTGGAAATTCTTTAGCAGACTAAACTAGGAAGCAAAAATGCTTTTATGCATTAATTCATTGGATTGTTCATTCTTACAGTCATCAGATGTTAGTGCCTACTAAGTGCCAGACATCACTTTGCCAATAAAGATCTGTCTGGTCAAAGCTATGGTTTTTCCAGATTCATGTATGGATGTGAGAGTTGGATCATAAAGAAGGCTGAGTGCTGAAGAATTGATGCTTTAGAACTGTGGTGCTGAGCAAGACTCTTGAGAGTCTCTTGGACTGCAAGGAGATCCAACCAGTCCATCCTAAAGGAAATCAGTCCTGAATATTCATTGGAAGGACTAACGCTGAAGCTGACGCTTCAATACTGTGGCCACCTGATGAAAAGAACCGACTCATTGGAAAAGACTCTGATGCTGGGAAAGATTGAAGGCAGGAGGAGAAGGGGGCGACAGAGGATCAGATGGTTGGATGGCATCACCAACTCGATGGACATGCGAAGGACAGGGAAGTCTGGTGTGCTGTAGTCCACGGGGTCTCACCCCAGAGTGGGACATGACTGAGAGACTGAATGACAACCACAAGTGCCAGATGCTTGTTTGGGGACACAATAGTGAAAAGAAAGGAAGGAGGGAGGAGGAGAAAGAAGGAAGGAAGGAGAGAGGAAGGGAGGGAGAAAGAAAGAAGAAATAAATGGATGGAAGGAAGGAGGGGAAGAAGAAAGGAAGAAGAGGCTCATGCGATGAAGAGCAATGGGATAAATCATAAAAGGCCTCGCTAAGGACATGAGGTTGTTCTAAGGCAAGGAGGACACCTGGCACACAGTAGGCATTCAATAAATATTTGTTTGAATGAAAGACGAAGGGACAGGTGAATGGATGAGCCAGTCTATTTAACATCCTCCCAGATTGAGCCCCTGTTGCAGCCATGTCCTTACATGTGAACCCCCAAGGTGAAGCCTGACGATGACAGGAAAAGAGGGGGAATGGCAAACAGCCTTGGAGGAGGGTAAGAACTCCCTTTCCATGACCAGGACAAAAGGAGACCAAAGCATGCTGATTATCAAGCACTTCCTACACTTCAGGCACCATGCAGGACTTTCGTCACTTACTGCAGTGTCTCTGTGATTGAGGGACAGAAGACCTAGAGTCGAACCCTGTGGCTGTCTTGCTCTGTGACCTTGTGCAAATCTCTCTTTCTCTCCAAGCCTCCATCCCCTTATCCAATGCTACCCAGCCTTCTAGGTTTCAGTGGGTCGATGCCCAAAACAAACCAAGAAGCAAACACACTTGGTTCCTGGGGCAATGTTGATGGACAACATCCCCAAGTTCTCCCAGCTGTGCCCTACCCATCACTGGCAAGATAAGTTCCTTATACACTATGAATGGGGAGCTGGGAACCCTCCTGGCCCTGGGTCCAGCCCCCTAACATGACTGTTCTGGGGGTGGGCAGGTGGTGGGTGGTGCTGTTAATGATTATTCTGTGTTACTGGCCACCCATCACTGCTCTCTGAGAATGCTCAGAGAGGGAGCCCAGCCAGGGAGGTTTGGGTGGGAAATGGAGGTTAACAATTGCTCAGCTTGTGGGGGGAATCTTGTTGTCCTATTGAGCCCCTGGGAAGGAACAGGAGGGATTAAACATTAATGGAGCCTCTCCAGCAGAGGGGACCAGGGCCAGAACACGAGGAGCAGGGAAGAAGGCCAGGGCAGCCTGGCCAAGATCCCTGCCTTGTCATCCCTCCTGAAGCAGCAAGGAATCCGTGTGAGAAGGCATCCGATCTGACCCCTGTGTGAGGGTGAGGACCAGCCAAGCCAGGGTTTTCACACTGTGTTCCACCACGTGACGCAAATGCATTCCAGAAGCGCCTGGGCACCAGAGGACTTTGAGAAGCCCTGGCTTCCCAAGGTTCAACAGCTGCCTTGCCTGAGGACTTTTCAGAAACTTTAAGAGGCCGACACATGTTGCCAATCTTCTGTGCAGAATTACAAAACAGAGAAGCAAATGTACCAGGAGCCGGTATCTGGAACACTGTCCATTGGTGCCGCCCAGCTTCCATAGGAACTGAGTTGATGCCCCAGTTCAGCTCCTCTTTCCCAGACAAAGAAAATGTCTACAGAGGCCTCGGGGGGCGCCCTGATCAAGTGCTTAGGAACTCGATTGTCCTCAGCGCCCCATCCCTCAGCCCCAGCTTTTCCCTCTAAGACATTTTTGGTATTCCAAAGAAGGTAGTTTGGGAAATAACATGCTGAATGAAAATCCATCTTGGTGGGATACAAGGAAGAAACTGACATTTAGGGAGGCCAGGACTGTGTAGGTGTCCTGTTACACCACTGACGCTTTTTAAATGGCAATGTTCTCCATCCTCCCAACACCTTTCTGAAGGGGATATTACAATTCATACTTTACAGATGAGAAAACGGAGGCTCGGGGAGAGGAAGTAACTTGTCCAAGATGACACAGAGAATCTTTCTTAGAGCCACGGCTTAAGCCCTAACCCTGAGTCCCTATCCACATCCTGCCTGGGAGAGCTGTCAGATGAAGCGGTGCAGAGGCTACGGGCCTGGACCTCGAAGCCTCCCTGCTTGTTCTAATACCAGCTGTGTTGGACACTAGCTGTGTGACCTTGAGCAAGTTATTTAACCTCTCTGTGTCCCCAGTTTCCTCACCTATATGATGGTCATAATAGCACTTACCTTCCCTAGGGTTGTCAGAAGGATTAAATGAGCTAACATTTGTAAAGTGATTTAAACAGCTCCATGCACACAAATCGAACCAGTCCAAGGCCATATCTGGTGGGGTGGGGAGCAGCAGGACCCACCTACCCAGGGCCCGCACTGCCTGCAGACCGTGTCCACCCTCACCTGGTCATCCAGGGGGAGCTCACAGAAGGCTGGGATATACTTGGCCCACTCGACAAGCACCAGCAGCTGCTCTTTCATGGACTCACACACATCCGCGATGCTGGCGATCTTCTTCGCCCGAATGTCGCCGTTGATTCCAGAGACAGGGGAGGTGATCTAGGGGAGGCGGAGGAAAACACTGGGGTGGATATCCCCTCCATATATTCTGTCCCCTGCAGAGAGCCCCCACCCCCAGAGAGCTTCCCTGCCTGGGAAAGAGGAGCTGGACTGTGGGCACCTTCTCAGCTCTGAAGGACGCTCTGGGGAAATTGGAAAGGTAAAGGGAGGATGCCGAAGAGGCTCTCTGGGCCTTCATCTGCTGCTCGCCCCCTACCTCCTCCTCCACCGGCTCCTTTGAAGCCTAAAAACACCCGTCGGCCCTAGAGGAGAAGCAGGGCAAAAGTCCCCATCCTCATCGGAAGGTGCAGAAACCATTGCCCAGAGAGGCCCTGCGACTCGCCTAAGGTCACACAGCAAGGGGGGCTGGCTGAGCCCATATGCTACTCTGCCCGCCTGCCCACTCCTCTCTTCTCTCGGGGCGAAGCCCATCTCAGACCCTCGGTGAGAGTGGAGACGGCTTGGCCTACGCACTGCAGGCCCCACGGGGCCGCCAGGTGCCAGCTGGGGTTTGTGCTGTGCCTTGTCACTCAGTCATGCTCGACTGGCTGCGACCCCATGGACTGCAGCCCACCAGGCTCCTCTGTCCACGGGAGATCTCCATGACCCCCTAGAATACTGGAGTGGGTTGCCATGCTCTCCTCCAGGGGATCTTCCTAACCCAGGGGTGGAACCCAGGCAACTGCAGGCGGATTCTTTACCATCGGACCCACCGGGGTTTGAGTCTCTGCTACTAAATGGGCTGTGTGACCCTGGACTGTTTCCCTTCGTGATGTCCGAGGGCCCTCCCGTCTGCTGCTCCAAGGCCCGGGTGGGGAGGAAAGGGGTGGAGTTGATTCCTCTTTGGGATGAGGAGGCCCCAGCTGGGTGGGGGAGGCTCCCCGGGTACCTGCTGGGACAGGACCTCGGCCTGCAGGAGCGCGTTGATGGAGGGCAGGCTGCTGTCCTCATAGCTGGACCGGCGAGTGCTGATCCGGTCCCGTTCATTCTGGACAGCTGTGAGGAGGCAGAGCGGGTGAGCGGGAGGAGAGGGGTCCCATGGCAGGAGGGGTGGCTGAAGGACGAGGGGAGAGAGGTGAGCCTGGAGGGCTGTCCTGCAGGGCTGTCCAGGAGCAAAGGGAACGCACTCGGAGGTGGGAGTTCGGGGCGGAAGGGAGAGTGTCCAGGCCACAGAGCCCAGGTCAGCGTGTGGGGATGGGGGTCAACGGCTCCTAAGCCAGCCTGTGGGAGAATTCTCCCAGCACCACCACTGCTCCTCACACAACAGGGCGGCTTGAGGAGTGATCTACCCATCATGGGAGGCATGCAAGGCTGTGATGACTTGGCAGAGGGCTTCAGGCGGGTCTTGAACTTTGAGTAGGAGATCTATCTCGATGACAGGCTTTCAAGCTGTGTTTTAGAAAAGGGTCCCTTCCTTTCCAGGTGAAAGTGGATAAGACAAGCAAAATGAATTGCTCTGGGTGATGGAGATGGCCCAGGGACTCCTGAGTACAGAGGCAGAAGCCTGGAGAAGGGTGTCTGGAGGCCCCACCTGCCCTGGGGTCTCAGTCATCAGTAGGAAGCACATGTGCTCTAGGCTAACCTTCTCAGAGACAGCTCATGAAAGCTCTGGCTCCCTCCTACTCCACCATGGGGCTCCCCTCCCAGGAACTCAGAGATCTGGGGCCTCTGTCCACTGGGCCCCACACCCCCTTGCACCTCCACCTGGGTCAGTGCTGGGCTAAGTCTCCTTCTGCTGCCCTGACAGGCCTTTGGGGTCCGGGAGGCCTTGGTTGAGGCTGTAAGGAGGGCGGACGAGGCTGCAGGAGACCTGGGCTCCTGGTGGGGTTCGCCACTCAGTCTCCATGTGCTGGTGGGGGCCACACCCTCTCTCTGGGCCTCAGTTCCCCCATCTGTAAGCTTCTTTCCCAGACCTGCTCCTCTTGGTCTTTCCCATCTCAGGAACAGGCAACTTTATCCTTCCTCCCAGCCTAGGGACCTTGCTATGTCTCGTTCTCTCACCTACCTGCCCACCACCCCACCACCACCACACACACACACACTCCAAATGCCGTCAGTAATCCGTGCAAACCCACCGGCAGCTCCCACTCTGGGCTGGGTCCTGAGGGAGTTCAGACCCTCCTCTCGGCCTGCTTTGCTTCCGGCCTTACCCCTGCAGTCTGTGCACCTCTCGGAAGACAAAGGGATCCCCTAAAACCCGACTCAGGTCACATCCCTCCACCGCGGAAACCCAGGACCTCCCCATCATACCTGGGGTTAGGTCACCCTTCCTCATAGTGGTCCTATCTCCCCCATCTCACTTTTACTCTCTCTATCAAACCTGCCTCCCAGCCATTCCTGGGACTCACTCAGCCACTCTCCAGTCTTCGCCACTGCTGTTCCTACTGCCTGGAATTTTCCCTCCACCCACACCCCATCCCCCACAACTAAGCTTCTCCCGCTCTCTTTACTCATGTCTCCTTGCAAATATCACCTCTCAGAAACACCCTCTCTGACCACCCTGTCTGATGGGGATATCCCTCCTGCAGGTTCTGCCCCTTTCTCCTGTTTTATTTTTCTTCTTGGTACTTGTTCTCTGTCCTTTCTTCACTCTCTGTCTGTGTAAGAGAAAGAAAGCACCAGAAAGCCAGAATATCTTCCCTTTCATCCACTGCTATAGCCCCAGCAACTAGAACCCTGGCGCGCAATGGGTGCTCAATAAATATTCACTGAGTGGCCGAAAGAAGGTGCAGAAGGAGACAAGCTTTGATTCTCGGGTGCAATCTACGCCCCATTTCTCAATGGAATGTTGACATTCCGCTCTTCAACTCCCTCTTGATTTCAAACATCGTTGAAATCAGAGAACGGAAGTCAGCTAGTGTAGGACTTTCCTGGAAGTCCAGTGGCTAAGACTGCAGTTCCAATGCAGGGAGCATAAATTTGATCCCTGGTCAGGGAACTAAAGATCCCCCAAGCCACATGGTATGGCCAAAAAAATTTTAAAAAGCCAGATAGTGTAAAGGGAACCCAGAGTTAGTGGGGTGTAACAGAGGTCCAAGGTAAGAAAACTCCTCTTCCCAGGCCCACCACCCTGGACAGGGGGCCAGCTCCCAGCAGCGCTCCCCTGCCCGGGTCCTGCCCCGCCCACAACGCCCCTCCCGCAGCTGCCAGCCCGCACCCACCAGGGCGCCAAGTGGCGGCGGGCCTAAGAAAAGGGCTGCTGTCAGCAGCTGGGGATTGGGCTCCTCAAGGTTAGGCCGGCGTTATCAGTGCCCGGCGCGAGCTCAGTCACGGAATGATGTTTTCCAAATGTTTGCTCAGTATTAGCAGGGTCGGGGACCTAAATGTAACTTCTATTGAATATTAACCGGCCCTGGGCAGAGGCAGAGAGGATGAGCTTGTCTTCTGAGAGAACCCCTGAGTGGGGGTATGGGAAGGGGGGGCTGGGCTGGGGATCCCAGGAAGGGCCCATCTGTGGGCCCCTGGCCTACCACCAGCTTGTCCCTCCTGCATCTCTGACCCTATATCCTGGGCTGAATTTCCAATATCGAGAGTCAGACATTTGTCCTGGGTCTGACAGCTCAGGCTCAGGTAGGTGTAGGTTTATAGGAAAGAATTTGGGACCTGCCATTGGGCCCACTGACCCCCAGATTTCTTCCCAGAGTCTCCGTTCTTTAACCCACTTGACCACCATGGAATATCCTCTGGCCAAACTCACAAGACTTTGAGATTCAGAGCCCTTCTCTGTGGTTGAAAGGAAGTTTCAGGAGACTTGACCAAATCTAGGTGCCTCCCAAGGCCATCAGTTCTAGTTCTCATCCAGGCAGTTTGGTGTCTGCTCAGCTCTGGGGAGCCCGAGGTCTAGTCCTGACTTCCTCTGCCCTTGACCCAATCATATTACCTCTCTGGTCTCAACTTCCCCATCTGTAAAATGGAGAGATTTGATGACCTCCTATACACCCAACTGGTCTATGAATGCTACATTTACAATCCATGCTTTCTTGTCCTCAGAGACAACTTTGGAGTTCCAATTCCCAGATTCTCTTAGGGCCATCAAAGAAGGGAAATAAAAACTTGTCCCAACTCTCCCAATCCCTGGGGCTTCCACTGAGAATCTCTTTTGGCTCTGAGAACCTCCCACCAAGCCAAGGAGGGGTATTGGGACTATAAAACTTAGGTAGAGCTAGTGAAACCAGTCAATACTAAAGGAAATCAACTCTGAATATTGATTAGAAGGACTGATACTGAAGTTCCAATACTTTGGCCACCTGATGTGAAGAACTGACTCACTGGAAGAGACCCTGATGCTGGGAAAGACTGAGGGCAGGAGGAGAAGGGGATGACAGAGGATGAGATGGTTGGATGGCATCACTGACTCAATGGACATGAGTTTGAGCAAACTTCAGGAGACAGTGAAGGACAGGGAAGCCTAGCGTGTTGCAATCCATGGGGTTGCAAAGAGTTGGATGTGACTTGTTAAGTTCATTTGTTAAATGAACAATAACAACAAGAGCTAGTCATGCCCTTACTTCCCAGAACTTGACCACAATGGCAATGGAAACTTTTGCTACCCTGGCCTGTTCTCAAAGCAACTGAGCCCACTGCATATGTCATGATCTTCTGGTTAACCCAAGCATGCAAATAACCACCAGCCTTTCCTACAGCCCACACACACTTGCCATTAGCTGATTTTCTCCTCTCCTCCTGGCATAATGCCACCTTCTCCAAGATAAGAAGCAACTGGCTATTTTCAAGGCTAAGCCAAGGTAGAATGGCTGGGGACTCTCCTTCCCCTGGGCCTGCCATCTCTGCGGCAGCCCAGTGGGAGGACCAGGGAACAAACACACACGTCCTGGTGGGCAGTGTGTACTTGCACAGGTAGATCAGTGGGCATGTAGCAAGACAGAGCTGGAAGGGTTCATTATCCACCCAGTGATTTTATAGATGTGAACACTGAAGCCCAGATGGGGCAGAAACTCCACTGAAGTAGCACATGAAAGTGACTCTGAATGTTTAATAGGAGACACCTATAAAGAACAGTGAGATGCAGGAACAGGCTACCTACAACCTAGGACGGTAGCTGTCTGCTCAGGTGAGCTGGCAACCTTTCTCCCTCCCACCTGTCACAAGGCTTGGAATTTTAACACAAGAGATTCATTCTCTCAAACATAAAATCTCAGGCTGTTGAGCTGTTAGAATCACTGGCTGGTAGAACCCTAAACTGTTTGACTCTTAGACTGTAGCTCTCAATAGTTTCCTTGCCTCTAGCTATTCATGTGTGTGCTCAGTTGCTTCAGTTGTGTCCGACTTTGTGACCCCATGGACTATAAGCTCGCCAGGCTCCTCTGTCCATGGGATTCTCCAAGCTAGAATACTGGAATAGGTTGCCATGCCTTCCTCCAAGGGATCTTCCCAACCCAGGGATTGAACCTGGGTCTCCTGCATCTTCTGCACTGTCGGCAGACACTTTACCGCTGAGCCACCAGGAAAGGCCCTAGCTGTTCACACAGCCTCATATTCCCACTCATGACATCTCTTTTATTTATTTATTTTCTTTTTTGGTGGCCATGGCCTGTTGAAAGTGGGATAGTAGTTGCCCGATGAGGGACTGAACCCTTGCTTCCTGTGGTGGAAGGATAGAGTCTTAACCACTAGACAGCCAGGAAAGTCCCTCATTCATAACATTTCTCATTCGACAAAGTTGTGCTCAAGTTCAAGGTGAGAGTGGTCAATCCCATCGAAAACTGGGTGGGGGAGAGCTGGGGGGCGTCTGCCCTTTGAAAAAGGTTCTCCTTGCTCTTGAGAACCACTGAGGTCCAGATGAGAGAAGCATGGTGTTGCGAGCATCATGGCGTGTTCCTGAGGGTCACAGCCCAGGTTTTGCAGCCGGGGTCATAAACTCTCAGGGCCCTATAGGGATGAGACCCAGAGGATATTTCCCAGGAGGTGGGCAGAGAAACAGGGGCTCAGAGGCAGAGTCAGGGAGGGGAGACTGCCAAAGCCAAGTTTCCCCTCTTCCCGGTTGGCCGGGGGAAGGCTGGGTCCCAGAATCTTGCTGGGGGTGGGTGGAGCAGGTATGTGTTTGTGCAGAACTAGACCAAGGGTTTTGGCTAGTGTGCCGCAGCTGCGGGCTGGAAGTGAAGGTCTGGGAGCCAGTCTCAGGGCTGGGAAAGGTGTGTTGAGCAGAGAAAGAGACAGATTTAAAAATGGACTCAAGTCACTCAGAGAAGCAGTTAAAAGATGTTTGTTTCCTGAGCTTGGGCTAGAAAACTTTCAAACATTCCTAGAATCTGGATGCAGGCAGCATCGAGGTATCATCCAAACCACATTGAGCTCAAGACCAAAGCTTGGGGTTCAAACTTCGGAGCTTGCTTCGACCAACTGGGGGGGCCTTAGGCAAGTTGTTGACCCATTCTGGGCCTCAGTTCCCCTGTCTATGAAAAGTGGGGGTGATAATAGCACCCTGCAGGGCTGTCATGATAATGAAAAGAACTATCAATGGTGGAAAAGCCCAGCCAGGTGGCAAAGCCCAGCTACTGGTGTCAGGAGGCAGGAGACACCCTAATAAATGTTGTGCCCCAGCACTCCCAGCCTCCTCCACCCAGAACAAGTCTGATGCCTTGTTCCATTTCTCTAGAGCCTGAGGACGCTGGGTCATGTGATATCCAAGAACGAAGACTAAGGAACTGGGGCACTTGACCCTGGAACAGGAAGATGGGGGATAGAGCCCCGCCCCATCCCCGTTCACATTTGCTGAGTCTAGTCGTGGGGCCATGGAAGTTCGTCATGCCATTCTCTACATTTTTCCTGATGCTTGAAATAGTACACTAAGCAAAAACACCCAGGGACTTCCAGATGGTCCAGTGGTTAAGACTCTGTGTTTCCACTGCAAGGGGTACAGGTTCAATCCCTGGTCAGGGAACTAAGATTCCACATGCCGAGGAGTGCAGCCAAAAAATGAAAAAATAAAATCACTTTAAAGAAAACAAAAAGAAAAAACACCCAACCTGGCTGCCTTGTGGTGGCAAAGGCAGGCAGGGGAGGTGGTGCTGGGAACCCGAGTAGCTGAAAGAAGGAGCTTATCTCTTGGAATCTTTCTCAAGACCAAGCCCAGCCCCTCCCTATGGGCAGATCTTCAGGCCCTCCCTCCTCTCAGCCATTAGCCAGTCACCTGGGGCCTGTCACTGAGTCATAAAGTTGTGGCCACAGTTGTAAATGGCTGTCAGGAGCTTGTGGGTACGGGTGGGGCAGGGGGTGGCAGGAGGGGGCCGAGGCTCACCTTCCTTCTTCATGCCAGCCCGGAAGCACTTCTTGAGCCTGCAGTAGCGGCACTGGTTCCTCTTGTCTTTGTCCACCACACACTGCCGGCTAAACCTGGGGAGGGCTTGGGGTGGTTGGAGGAAGAAAGGACAGCCCTCCTTCTCCCTGGGCTCAACTAGGATCCTGGCCATCTGGTTGACCTCCAGGCTCCTTGCTCAAACCTTTCATCCCAGGAGTCCTCCAGCTAACCAACCAGGAGCTGGAAAGGCCCTGTGGACTCTCTGAGAGCCCAACCCTGACCCCCTAAACATGAGGAAACAGGCTCGGAGAGTGGACACGTGGCCTCAGATCACTCAGCTATGAGTAGAGGCACTGCTATTTCCCATGTATCTTATTAAAAGCCCAGAGCCCAGAGTGGGCTGCTGGCTGTGAATCAGTTTCAGTACTTGGTCCACATAAGCCACTTTTTGGAGGGGGATATGGAGTAGAGGCAGGCAAGCGCCACTGTGGTTCTGGGTGGTGCCCTGTCACCCCAGGGCTCTGCCGTTGATTCAAGCTGGGTGACCTTGGGCAAATTCCCAGTCCTCTCCAAGTCACAGCTTCCTCATCTATAAAATGAGATAATAATAGTAACCTCCGCAGAGGGGTGTTGACAGGTGAAAATGAGATAATTACCCAAATGGGGCTCAATGCAGTGTCTGTTCATAGTAAGAGCTTGTAACTACAGCTGCTATTATTTTATTATTGTTACCCAGAAGGGGAGATGCTTCTGAAGGATGACTCTCCAAGGCCTTGAGAGAGGTGGAAAGGCCTGGGGCCAACCCCCAATCCACCCCAGAAAAAGCACCAGGTTGGGAGATGGGCCTCACCCTCTGTGGTTTCAGAGGAGACTTGAGCCTAAGCCTCAGAGGTCCCCATTTGCTAAATGGGAAAAATCACAATGCGCTTCCAGGAGCAGTTAATACAGGCAAAAACTCAATATGGTGCCTGGCACATAGAAAGTGCTCAATAAAGGGCTGTCTAGAATAGACATTCCCATCTGGATCTGCAAGGGCGAAGAAATCAGAGGCTTGAAGGCCTTGAGGGGCAGATGGCTCCGAGACCTACCCAGGGAGAAGACAGACCTGTGGGAACATCAGCCCAAGTGCACCCATTTCCCGGATGGAGAAATCGAGGTTCCTCACCTGCAGGAGTACATGTGGTTCTTCCTCACGCTTCTCCGGAAGAAGCCCTTGCAGCCGTCACAGCTCGAAGCACCGTAGTGTTTGCCCGTGGCCCGGTCCCCGCAGATGGCGCACAGGGCGCTGACTCCCAGGCTGTTGGGTGCATTGAGGTTGGCACCCTCTGAGGGGGATGTGTCTGCGCCAGAAAAGCAAAGAGTGAGGATGCAGGAGGGGCAGAAAGTCACCTCTCGGAAGCCCTGTTCTCCTGGTGGATTAGATTCAGAAACGGATGTGAGCTTTGTGGGGATCTTTAAAGGGCTTCAGCCTTGGCTAGACCCAAGTGCTACTGACCCCCCTTCAAAGAACTTTGGCAGTTCCTTGCTGTTTTGGTATATGTGCTGCCGAAGTGAGCACTCCTTGCTGTTTTGGAGCTCCCATTTTGCATCTATAACTTAGGGATGGTTGTGACACTGACTTCGTAGAGTTGTTTAACGAGGGTCTGCTCCTCCCCGTGGTGGCAATCGCTAGCCTCAGCTTTCTCTGGGAAGGAATGAAGAAACTGGCTGTCTCCTAGGATGCGCCCAACAGTTGTGGACCCTGATTGGCTGGGCAGAGGGGGCTATGAGAGGAGCAAATATTCCCCCATCATCTCCAGAACCAAGTCCTATTTCTCACTGAGTGGCCAAGGCTGGGTGAGTCTCAGCTTGGTACTCAGGGGCCTTGCAAATTCTGCCAGGAAACAGGAAGACCTATATCAAGGACAGTGGCTTGTTTGCCCTCCTGGGAGGATCATAGCAAGGATTTGGGCACCCCATAACAAAAGCTACTGCATTGGGACTTCGCTGGTGGTCCAGTGGTTAAGACTCTACACTTCCAGTGCAAGGGGAGTGAGTTTGATCCCTGGTCAGGGAAGTAAGATTCCCACATACTGTGGGGTCAAAAAAAAAGAAAAAACTGCTGCATCTCTGTGAGGAGGGGATAAGAGGCAGGTGGCTGTGGTCTTGGGGACTAGCGCCGCCTCTAAGTTGTCTGTGAACTTAGGCAAGTTCCTTTTCCTTGCTTCAGTTTCCCCTGGGCCTCAGTTTCCCTAATTGCAAAAGAGAGCAGATTGACTGGTTCAGTCGTTTTCAATTTTATCTTATATTTCCATACCTGAACCCTCGTTTTTGTAAGCAACTCTTCCACCAAGGATAGACCTCTTAGAGAAGATGATACTGTGAACCATCTCCCCAGAAAAATTCTTGCAGACACATACCACACAAAGTCTCACACACACACACACACACACACACACACGTGTTTTCATCCTGAATCCGATCGTGGGCTCCTAGGGTACATCTAGCTAAGCACTGAACAGGGATATAGTGCTGTGGTTAAGAGCATAATCTCTCTAGCACTTCTGCCCAGTTTATATCTGAGCCTGCTCACTTCTTAGCCATGGGACCTTGGCCACATTAATGTATTTCTCAGTGCCTTCATTTCCTCACTTTTGAAACGTTGCTGCTGTTGCTAACTCGCTTCAGTCGTGTCCAACTCTGTCCGACTCCATAGACGGCAGCCCACAAGGCTCCCCCGTCCCTGGGCTTCTCCAGGGAGTGAGTTGCCATTGCCTTCTCCGCTTGTGAAATGGGGCACATAATAATCTCTAGGGCTGTTATGAAGGTCCAGTGAATCAATATATGTGAAGTGCTTGGCAGGTAAGAAGCACTATATCAGTGTTTGTAAAATAAAAACTTTTCTGCAGAAGAAGCCTCTGGGAGCAGATGATTTCCAGCCTCCGTGCACAAGCAGACACCCTGCCACATCTCATTTCTGTCATGTCCTGGCTGAACATCTCGTCGCCTCTGAGGTGCCCAGGAGCACGGCCCCCTCCACTTGGTGAATTATTCCTAGAGATGAGGATAATTGTTAAGCTGCATTGGTGCCCTTTCTCCTCCAGCCTTGCCTCCTCCAACCACCGGGAGAGCTGACCCCACAACTCAGGCGGAGACTGGGGGAAGGGCTCACACATCCTGGGCAGGATAGGCTGGGTGCTGCCAAGTAGCTCATCCTACTCCCCAGGGTCAGGTGATGGTGCCCATTCTCCAGGTGAGAACATCAAGGCTCAGAAAGGACAGGACCTGCCGAGTCATCACACGGTTGCTAAGTAGAGGAGTTGGATTTATGGTCCAGGCATGCAGGCTGGTGCTGATCTGGCCAGTGCTGTCCTGTTGGGGTGTCTGCTGGAGCCTCCGATAAACAAGCACACCCTGCTCCTTCTGAATCAGGAATGGGAGGTGGGTAGCGAGCTTGGAACCTTTGAGCTACCAACGTAGCACATATGCAAAACATCGCCCCAACTTTCTGGCCCACTTCAAACTCTAATGTGGAATGTAGACCTTTCTTAAAGATGCTCAGAGTTCCTGACCTGACTCATGGAGGGCGCAGGACCAGTTACCAGTGCTAAGCCCTCAGGTGCCTTATCATATGGGATCCTCTGGTTAGCCCTGGAAGGCAGGCACTATGATTTATTCCCATTTTACAGATGAGAAAACTGAGGCTCAGAGCGGCACATGACTTTATAAGTTTACACTGGTAAGAAGGATGGACTCCAGAATTTGAGCCCTGATCTTTCTGGCTCCAGAGCTAGAGCTGCCCCGTCTTCAAGACATCGGGTAAGCCCCTGCCTCGGGAATACACACTTCCTAGGAGCTGGAGGCACCCACTCTGAATGGGTGATGTGGGGCTAGATGGTGGTCAGGTGTCTTACACACCATCTCTCTGGGGTAACACATACCCCGCCTAGTGCAGCAGCTTCTTGTTTACCAGTGCCTACATGTTTTCCCCTCAGCTCCCTCACGTGATCCCTGGACACTCCTGAAAGCCAGCAGGCCTGGAGTGACTAAGCCCATTTTGCAGAAGGAGCAAGGAGTGGGGAGGTGACATGCCCAAGGTCACACAGTGAGTGAATGGCAGGGGAAGGCGAGCAGTTGGTGAGACTGACCACGGATCGTGCCCACTGGCCACGGGCAGGGCAGACACCTCTCTCTGGCTGAGCTGACTCAAGTGCTACAGAGCTCGGCTAAGGCTGCAGAGCCGTGGAAGGAAGGCGGGTGGGCTGCCCCCTCCTCTGAGGCTGCCCTGCGACCGCTCAGGCCCCGGCGTCCGGCCTTCCAAGCCTGCTCCCTTCCCCCACCTTCCTGTAGAAAACTCCCCCCACCCCTTCAGATGTGCAAACCTGGGGAGGCACACAGGCAACACAATCCGTTCAGAGACAAATGGACGTGTTGCCGATGTGACTCGCGTGTGTCAAACGGCAATGGCATATCACATGAGCGCTGGAGAGTGCTGACCCCCCAGGACACGGTTGTGCACACGTACAAAAGCAGGTACAAACAGGGGCACAAGACAGGATGCCCAAACTGGACATACGTCCGGGAAACCCAGGACACGCAAGCCAATCCACGTCCAGAGCTCACGTCTGCAAACGTCCACAGACACTTGTAGACACACTCATTGCTGCTGACTGTATATGCACTCATTGCCACTTACTGTACACACTCTCATCACTGCTTACCGTATACACACTCATTGCCGCTTACTGTACACACACTCATTGCCACTTACAGACATAAGCAAGATAAACACAGATACCCCAAGAGATAACAACAAACACGGACCCACTCAGAGAAGAAATGCAACTAGAAACAGACGGAGAACACGTGCACACACAGACCAGTGAACACAAACATGCAAATGGATTCCTGCAGACATATATTTTCAACAAAGTCCACCACTTGCCCACGTGTGTACACGGAAACTCAAGCACCCATGCCAACAGGAGCTTACAATCACACACCCGTGTGCTTGTGTGTGTGTGCACGTAAACACACACACACACACACACATGCACATGTGAATGCGCAGTGTTGATCCTCGTCTCATTTAGCAAAACCTCCATGAGAACTCCATTTTCTCTAAGTGGGGCGTTCACCCCAGGAAAGTCCCAAAGACACGCTGAAACATAGTCACGTCTCCATCCACCGTCTCTGGGGATGGGACATAACCTTTCCATCTCTCTGGACCTCGGCCCAAGGGGTTCAAGCAGGGATCCCGTTGGGCCCAATGACCGGGGCTGGACGCCGAGAGGACGCTCACCATGAAGTCCCCGCTCCCGGTGACACGCTGCATGGCGACAGCTTTGGTCACAGGGACCACGAGGGCCTGGCAGGAACACCCGGGGCCTGCTTTTGCTGCAGATTGGCCCTGGCAGGACCCCCCCCACCCCGCCACCCTGAAGGCTTCTGGTCACTGTACCTCGGCACATCAACTTCACCTGGCAACGCTGAGCTCTCACCTACGGGAGCACCATGCTCACCCACCACTCTCCCCCCAGCCCCAAGCCCAGTGCAGCAGACTCGTTCCAGTACCTGGGTACACCTGCCCCCACCTACCATTGCCCATCGTCAACACCTGCACATTCTCAAACTCCAGGGTGGTGTAGGCTGGGTCCAGCGCGGCACTGTAGTCGGCCATGTCCATGTCGACAAGGGTTTTGGAGAGGCGCATCCTCCCTCTCCCCGCCTCGGCCACCTGCCCTGCCCAGGATGCCCACCCCGAAGGCTCCGGGCCGAGCCCCGGCCTCCGCCCTCCGCCCTCCCACCGCCTCCTCCCAGGCGTCCTCCCAGGCGCCCTCTCTGCCTTCCTGCGTTTCAAACCGTCCTCTGGGAGGGTCTGCCGGAGTCCGGGCCTAGCCTCTGCGCAGGGGTGGAGGCTCTGCTGGGGAGGGGTGGGGGTTAATGGTTAATCGGCTCCCCCCTTGGTGGACCGGCTGGGCGGGGCCCCGGGGATTTGGCTGTCTGTTGGTTTCTGGCTGACACTGGGGTGCTCTTACAACAGATGGGGGGCCCTAACGCCCCAATACCGTGTTACCAGTCCTGTGAGATGATGGACACACGCTGCCTCTCCAGCACTCACTGGACCCTGACTCAGCCACTCTCCGAGTCACTGTCACCCCGAGTCATGCTGATGTTGACACGCTCACATGCGCCCCCAGACGCTGACAACCCACCTCCAAGACGCCCTAACTCAGGAACTTCCCAAATCATTGACTCCGAGCCTCAGTGCTCCTGCAGAGAAAACGCGGCCTCATGCTCGTGAATCAAAAGTGTGGTCCCAGGCCCCACATACGTCTTCTAGATCCTCATTCTAGGAGGTCCCTTCCAGTTTCCTGCCTTCCCTGGGGGCAGGAAGGACTGAGAGGACCAGACCCCTGTCTAGGTCCCCTCCCCTGCTCCCCGGGACCCCACTCTGGGCCCCACCAGTCCCGCTGTGCCCAGGTGCTCAGGCCCAGACTCTAATCACTCCTTTCCTTGTCATTTCCTCCAGCTGCCCCCCACCCCCGCCCCCTGCCTCCCCCAACCCCCAGGGAAGAAGGGAGGCTTATAGCCCCTTAGACCTGGATTAACGTTCAGGCGCCTACCACCTACTAATCATAACTCTGGGTAAATGATTCTCCTCTCTGAGCCTCAGTTTCCTGTTCTAGGAAAATGCACAATCAACTTCAAAGGGTGGTCTGAGTATTAAAAGAGTTGGTGTTAGGAAAACACCAAACAAGCATCCATTTCCCTCCACTCCCACCCTCTTGGCCTCCCTTTCGTATCTCCCTTGTTTCTCTCCTCCCTCCAGAGTGGGCTTCGTGGGCACGCCGCCTGAGCAGTGCACTCTTGGGCAGAGTAGCGCCATTCTCGGCTCCTTAACAAGGGGCCTGCATTTTTGTTCGGGACTGGGCCCTGCTGATCTTGTGGCCTTCAACTCATGGCTCATGCTTGTCTTCTCACCCCCTCCAGCCCTCACTGCCCGCTACACAGACACGGGCAAGAGCTCCTGATCTAGCTGGGGAGATAAGGTCTCGAGGTAGAGGTGGAAAGTGCAGGTCTGGGGAGAAGGACCTATGATTTTGGAGGCCTGGGAGCTTGTCCTCCTTTGTTGGAGGGAAGGGCCAGGCAGAGGGATTTGGTAATAAGGGCAAGGGTGGGTGAATTAGTGAAAGAGGGCATTAATAAGTGAGTGGGTGGGTGAATTAATGAAGGAGTGAATTAACGAGTGGGTGAGGGACTTCCCTGGTGGTCCAGTGGTTAAAAATCCACCTTGCAAAGCAGGAGACTCGGGCTCAAACCCTGGTCGGGAAACTAGACCCCACATGCTTTGAAGCAACTAAGTCTGCACCTCAACTACTGAACCCGAGTGCCGCAACTAGAGTCCATGCACCATAACAAGAGATCCTGCGTGATGCAAGTAAGACCTGATGCAGCTAAGTCAATAAATATTAAAAAAAAAAAAAGAGTGGGTGAATTACAGACAGGGTATGCTAATACATGAATGAATGAATTGATGAGTGGGTGAATTACTGAAAGAATGAAATGAATCAGTGAGTGAAATGGTGGATTAGTGAGTAAAAGACTGAATGAGTGAAACGGTGAGTGAATTAATGAATGGGCACATCGGAGGGAGAGGCGGCTTGTGTTTGAGGGATGTGTGGAAGCCTCCTCTCACATTCTTCCAACAATTAGAAGCCCTTCCTCCAGCCTGTGTAGCCTTGTTCTCCTCCCTCCATCTTCTCCCTGGAGCTTAGATAATTAGGGTGGGAAGTTGGGGGCAGCAATTGTTCTGGAGAAGAGAGGCTGGATTTGGCATGAGGAGACCAGATTTAGGGCTTCCCTGGTGCCTCAGATGGTAAAGAATCTGCCTGCCATGCGGGAGACCTGGGTTCGATCCCTGTGTGGGGAAGATCCCCTGGAGAAGGGAATGGCAACCCACTCCAGTATTCTTGCCTGGAGAATCCCACTGATGGCAGAACCTGGTAATTTACGAACTAGCTCTGTCACTATTCGGATAACTCTGTTTAAATCATGTCTCTTTAAGGGCCTCAACTTTCCCATCTGTAAAGTGGGGTGAAGATGCTGGCCCAGTTGTTTGTTGATAAGTACTGGACCTTGAGGGAGGGAAGGAGGGACAGAGATCCCATAAGGGCCGATGGAAAAGACTTCATCTCCTGGTGGCTTCCTCCTGTGCTCCTCCAAGGACATCTGAGCCTGGTTCCAAGAGCTTTGGGCAGGAGACCTGACTAAGGGATAAACATAGAGGAGAAGGAGGGACAGTCCTGGGAGGGGCTACCTAGGGCTGACTCTGGGTCTTGCCACCTGTCTGACACCTGTGACAGGCCACACACAGCTACTCCTCTCACAAACCGACACATAGGGCGTCTCATCCAGTCTAAGGGGAGCAGTTCCCTATTTCCAAAAGTGGGCTGGGATCGCTGGAATGTCAAAGTTTAATCCATAGTAAAAATAACAAATTTTTGATCTCGATAGACAGCATCTTAGATTAAATAAAGTCTATGATCAATAGAGACAGCCATGCCACATGCATGTCTGTTACGTGCAAGAACTACTGGGTGGGCAGCCTGTACACCATAAGTTACTCCACACACAGGGACACAGATATTTTACCAAACACACAACACAGGTGATCCACTGCCTATGAGGTACATTCCAGAAAACGATTTCATACCCCATCCATGTCCCACCAATCACGACCTACCACATAAGTAAATCTACCCACCCATGAACTGGAACTTGTGACTCACCCCAGCCTTGAAAAGGTGAAAGTGAAAGTCACTTAGTCGGGTCTGAGTCTTTGAGACCCCATGGACTATACAGCCCATGGAATTCTCCAGGCCAGAATACTAGAGTGGGTAGCCATTCCCTTCTCTAGGAGATCTTCCCAAGCCAGGGATTGAACCCAGGTCTCCCGCATTGCAGGCAGATTCTTTACTAGCTGAGCCACTGGGGAAGCCCAAGAATACTGGAGTGGGCAGCCTATCCCTTCTCCAGGGGATCTCCTCAATCCAGAAATCGAACCGGGGTCTCCTGCATTGCAGGTAGATTCTTTACCAGCTGAGCTACCAGGGAAGCCCATCCTTAGCTGATCCCAAACAGTATCTTCTAGATACACATCCCTCATATAAACAACTGGCCACCTCTAAAATCTACCAACTCTGTGGTCTCTGGCAAGTCATTATTTCCAAGCCTCAGTTTCTCCTTCTGTAAAACGAGCCAAACTTGAAATTTGTTGTGAAGATGAGATGGGATAATACTATAAAGTTCTTAGCCCTTTCCCCACCCCCACCCCTACCCCCACCCCACCCCTAAAGGATAAACCGTGGACCTTGAAATCAGAAAGAGCTGGGTCAAAAGTCAGGCACTGCTGCAACTAAAGAGTTCGCATGCCGCAACGAAGATCGAAGATCCCATGTGCCGCCGCTGAGACTGGGCACAGTCAAATAAAAACAAAAACAAAACACTCAGGCACTGCCATCTTCCCAAACTGCGACCTCGGGCTCCAGCTTTCTCAACCTTAGTTTTGGCACCAGAAGGCTTGTACCCGGGGGATGGTGTGGGCATGAAATGACCGAGTGTAGGCATACAGGGAATAGCAGTGACTGTTGGGACTGACTCCTCGACCTTGGCTCCAGAGTCAGCTGGAATCGGGACCCCCACACAGGAGAACTCCAGGGACAGCTGGCCCAGCCCTGAGCAAACCCTGGCCTCTTTGCCATCAACTCTGCAGCCTTTCTTTATTTCGGCACTGCCCCCCGGGGCTGTCAGACCGCTCCCCCCCCCCCAACTCAAGTTCAACATGTCCCAGATCCCAGGGGAAAACAGGCCTCAGAGCTCACTTGGAGGTCCCACTCCTTCTTGTCATAGATGGAGAAGCAGGAGCCTCAGGAAGGAGAAGAGGGGCATTTTGTGAGCAGTGCCCTGGGCAGCCAGGGGTTGGGGAGGAGGGGTGGTGGGCAGGGTGCTCAAGCCAATGGTGCGGACAGAAGTTAAGGGAGCTGCCATTCTGGACCACAGCATTTTTCTTTTCAATGACAATAATGTTTCCAGGAAGATTCCATGCTAGGCCTGGTGCTAAGACCCTTCCACTCTTCTCGGCTGATCTGTCCCGCTTTGTAGCGGACACAACTGAGTCTCAAAGAGGTGAAGCCTTTTGCCCAAGGCCAACCTGATGTAAGAGGAGGGGCTGTAACTGGAACCCCAGTCTGACTCCAGAGCTTGAGGGCTTCACCTACTCCTTGCTCCCTCCCAGAAAGAACCTCGGACTTCTGAGCGCTGGTGGCTAGTGGTCCCATCGTCACGTTACTGCTGGAGCACTCAGGGGTCTGAGAAGCCAAGGAGGCTGTCCTGGTGCACGCGCAAGTTCAGAGGCATCCTCCAGACACCGGCTACCCCACGGCCACCAGGCATCTTCACGGCCCCTGGGTGCTCACGTCCCCACCGTCTCCAGCCTCTCCTCCCCCACCCATCACCCAGGGAGCGGTGCAGGGAACCAGGGACTTATCAAGACAGAGAACAAAAGTCGTGGGGGAAAGAAGCCAAGAGCCATCTCCACTCTGGGGTAGGGCCCTTCAGTCTCGCCCCTTTGAAATTTCAAATTCCAGTTTGTGGACAAAGTCCTAACTTTCTCACAATATAGGTTCCCAAACACTGACCAAACTCCAGTCTGGGCAGCCAGCAGGGCCCAGTGTGGCCTTCCGGCTTCCTTCGGCAGCTCTCGAGGTCTCAGGGCACCAACCGGGGTCTGTCAGGTCATCCCTGCAGCCCTAGCCCACCCCACAGGGACCCGTGCCTCCCACCTGAGAGGACAGCCCTCTTCCTGGAGCTGGGATCTGTCACTGGCTGGTACCAACAGCAGATACCAGGTAGGCCCCCTCCCTGTTCCTGGCTTCTTTCCTCCCCCTCATACTCCCTAAAACCACAGCTCATCCCACTCTCCTTGTCCTGAGCACAGGCCATGTTGGTTTAACCCAGTCACGGAACTTCAAGACTGGACAGGGTGTCTCATCCAACCCACCCATTTGGCAGATGGAGAAACTGAGGTCCCCAGGGGAGTGGCAGCCGTTGAACAGACCCAGGGCCCCTCATTGAGCCCTGAGGATGGAGGACACATGCTGAAGATCATGCAGAGGCAGCGGGGTGGGGGCTGGGGGGAGCTCGGTCTTAATAAGACCACAAGACCCATGAGGAGCCCTTTGCTTCACTGCAGCGCTCCAGGGCCCTGGCAGTGCCTCCTCCGGACCCCAGAGGGTGGGCTGTCTGATCACTCAAGGACTGATGGCCACTCGCTGGGATGCTCTGGAAGTACTGGGTGGGCAGAAAAGTTCGTTTGGGTTTTTCTGTAAGATGTTATGGAAAAACCCAAATGAACTTTTTGTTCAACTCAATATTTCCGAGAGGAAGAGGAGGAAGCTGAGGGCTGAAGGCCAGTGGGTTTGGAAGGAAACATTTATGTGGTTAACTGATAACTAAGCCCCATCCTTGGGCCCCTGGAAGCCTCCTTCCTCCTTCTCCTCAGCATGATTAAGACCAACTTACCTACTCGCTAATCATTGCTGAGCCTGTTGATTTTGCCTTAAAAAATTAACTGGGCATGAGTTTGCGGTTTGCCTCACCCCTAACCCTGCAAAGCAAAAGGCCTGGGTGGGCAGGAGCCCGCTGGGTTATGCAAGAGGCCATCAGCTTCCCCACGCACAGCCAGAGCCACCTCTGTTGCTCTCCAAAGGGGAGGTTTTGCTCAAGAGTCAACAGACTGCTTGTTTCCCCTGCTCTGGGTCCTGAGCAAATTTGCTGTGTTACCAAACAGAGATAAAAGCAGCTGGAGGGGGCAAGGTGGGGGGGAGAGTTTTCCAAACAGGGATGCGAAGTGGCGGCTTTGAGCTGCGCGCGATTCTGGAATCCTGCGGTGTCAGAGCCGAGGGAGCCCTTCGGAGGATGCGGCCTGGGGTCTTTCAGCTGGGTTCTGAGGTCCTGGGAGCCAAGGGAGTCTACGCCCAGGCCCTACTTCACCCCGTGTCTGCCTGGTCTGCCTACGAACACTGGTCCTTAATATTTCATTTCAAAGTGGAGCCAGCTGCGAATAACGAGAATCAGAAAACCACCGGTTCAGCCTCATCGTACAGATGGGGAGATGGTGGCCGAGTGGGGAAGTGACTTGTCCAGGAATATAAGGTCATCCGGGGTCTCCAGCTAGGCTAGAGCAGGCAGGAGCTCTCTCTGGTACTCAGGGATGTATCCTGGATGTTAGCAAACAAAATGGCACTGAAAGGCCCTTCTTCGCTGTTTACCCTCCCTCCCAGGGCTGGCTGTAAGCACAGTGGTGCCTGAGAGCCACTGGAAGGTCTGAGTCAGGGAGGAAGGGTGGGGATGAGGGTGTCACCTGGCCCGGAGTCCTGTGGGCCCTCTGAGAAGCAGTCAAGAGCTGCAAACCAGAGGCTCAAAGTTATACCCCATCCCAGCCACATCCTCTCTCTGAAGGATTCAGGCCATAGAAATAGATGCAGAGCCCTGCCCTGACTCTCTCGACCTCTCTGGGTCTCAGTTTTCTCATCTGTAAATTGGGAACAGTGGTACCTAACTCACAAGGTTGTAGTGAGGATGAAATGGAGTGTGATCTACGCAATGATAACCATGGTCAACATTTACAAAGCTGTTTTGAGGGCGTTTCACTTATTAACAGGCTTCCCAGGCGGCTCTAGTGGTAAAGAATCTGCCTGCCAATGTAGGAGACATAAGAGACACGGGTTCAGTCCCTGAGTTGGAAAGATCCCCTGAAGGAGGACATGGCAACCCACTCCAGCATTCTTGTCTGGAGAATCCCATGGATCAAGGAGCATGGCTGGCTGCAGTCCATAAGGTCACACTGAACTGGACACGACCAAAGCAACTTAGCACACACACATGTACATAATAACTCATCAATCCTCATAACCACTCTGCGATGTAAAGCCAAGTTTTTAATCACCATCTCATAGACCCAGGGTACAGAGAGATTGAATCATATGCCGGAGCTCACACAGCTTCTAAGAAGCTGGGATTCCAACCCAAGTAGTCTGGCTCCAGAGTCTGTTCTCCTAATCTCCAAGCCACCCTGCCCTTCCAGGGCTGGCACATGGTAAATGCTCAATGAAAAGTGGCCAGTGTGATGATAAAATAAGCTCCATCCCAAGGCACATGTGGGCTGTGTGTATGGATTGTGAGGGCTGGAAGGAGGCAGAAAGAAGACCTATCTCTGGGCTAGAGTAGTCAGAGAGGGCTTCCTGGAGGAGGTGGCATCCTAAACAGAGGAAACTTCCAGAATTGGAGAACATGGTGGGTGAGGGTGAAAGGGCATGGAAGCCACTTTGGTTGGATAGCAGGGCATTATGGGAGATGCTGTCTGCAAGGCTCAAGAGGTAGTAGAGAGAGTGTGGTCTAGAGAATGATCAGGAAGGAAGCCAGGAGGACTTGGGTCCGTGTGGGCGGGGCCTCTCTGCAGGCTGCCTTCTGGCAGGTGGCTTGTGACTTCTGAGCTGAGGCTGTTTCTGTCCTCCAGTATACTTTCCTCCCTTCTGGGTATGAATTCCTGACTTTATATGCAGAAGTGACTTTGGGAATTGGATGCGGCCTGCCCAGCTCTTGTTGGGTCTGAAAAGTGCAGGTCCTGGTATTCAGGTGACGGATAAACTCACATCCCAGGAACCACGCTTGGTCTCCCCCATCCTAGTTCTGAAGGGCTACAGGGATCTGCCTGGAGGCAACTGAGTTGAAGTGTTTGGGACCCTGAGACTCAGGCCACAGTTGCTGTGTACAGTTGTATAGGTTGCTCACTGCACAAAGCTTCTCTGGGTAAGGGAGCAAGTGGAGGTGGAAATCTAACCATGTTCCACTTACCAAGCCAACCGCCCATACAGCTCTGTCTGCCCAGGGGTGACGCACCACTTACTTATTTTCACAAAATCTCCACGTGAGCCCTGTTGTAGTTCTGTTTCCAGCTACTATGTGACCTTGAGCAAGGTCATTTCCCTCCTGGGCCTTGGTTTCCCATTTGAAAAGCTGTCTAGCATAAAGCAGAGATTCAACCCTGATGGTGTATTAGAATCACCTGGAACCTTTAAAGAATACTGATGCGCAGATCCTGTCACAGTCCAGTGATTGAATCTAGGGGTGAGTGGGTGCTGGCTCTGAGTATTTTTTAAAGTCCCCAGGTGATCCTGATATGCAGTCAAGATTGACACCCATCGTAGGAGGGCTTAAAATTCTGGAGCTGGAAAAGCCTAGATGTGTATCCAAGTTCTACAACCTCCTGGTTGCAACAGCAATGAGGCTCCATTTCCCCATCTGTAGAATGGGAACATGATAGCTTCCTCATAAAGTCAGAATACCAGCTCAATGAGATGCTATTCAGACAGTGCTTGGCATTGTGGAGGGCCTGTAGGGAGCTTCTGATTCTTGGTATTGATAACTATTAATTTGCTATTGGCAAAATGAAATTGGCTTAAAATCAAAGGCCTTTCTAGGTCAAGGATTCAGAGACTCAGGGTCTGGTTCTAGTTCATGGGTCTTCATATTGTCAATAACATGACATTAGCCAAGATGTCATTGAAGTATGAGCAATTGTTCTTACAGTTTGATATTTTCCCCAATCTGCTTTTAAAAAAAAGTAAATTTCTTTTTTAATTGGTACTACATTCACATGACTCAAAAATCAAAACAAAATAAAAGGTGCAGGGACTTCTCTGGTAGTCCAGTGGCTAAGACACCTCGCTCCCAAAGCAGAGGGTCCAGGTTCAATCCTTAGTGGGAGAACTAGACTCCCGCATGCTTCAACTAAGATCCAGTGCAGCCAGATAAATAAATAAATACATAATTTTATTAAAGGTGCACTTGAGGAAACTAGAGTCCACCCCTGCCTCCTGTCCACAGCGCTCTTTACCAGTAGCTAACATATAAGACCATATGACATCACCTCCCGCCTCTTAAACTGTTCTGCATCTCACTTTGTTCATTTACCAGTATAACCTGGAGACTTTCCCATAGCAAATGAGAATGAGCTTTGAGGACAGAAGGGTTGTTGCCCCCTTTCACAGGTGAGGAAACTGAGGCTCACAATGCTGAGTCAAGAGCATTTGACCTATGGCTACTTGGCTCCAGAGTCAGTGTTTGCTTTCCTGCCCCAGTGTGGCCTTCCGGGAAGCCTGGCCCAGACAGCTTTGGAGCCAGGCCTAAATTTCTCCAACCCAGGCCTGGCAAGAGGAGATGGGATAAGGACGGGTTCTCATGGCCCCCCACCTTGTCCAGGTCCTGAAGTCACAGAGGGGCTGGAATGTGGAACAAAAAATGTCCAAGGTCATCCAGATAGTGACCCAGTGCGCAGATGGTCCCCTGCATGGGACAGTTAGGGCCTGGTGGCCGTGCTCTCCAGTGGAGTGGAGCCTGCCAGGGACATTCTGGCAACCTCAGACTGTGTAGGTGGTGGAGGGGGGCAGCTGGGGAGGGAAGGGAAGCCTGGCTGATGGGACAGGCCCAGGGGAGAGGAGGCTGAGGGGACGTCATGCCTAGAGGTCAGGAAGGAGGATCTGGGATTCATGGTAGAGGGGGCAATGACTTTTGAACCAAATGTTTTCTGCTCAGGCAACCCCACGGCTCCCTCTGGATTCCTGACCTGCTTCAGTTCACTGACTGCCTGACTTTGGACAAGTTACTTTCCTATTCTGTGCCTCAGTTTCCCTAAAGCAAAATGAAGCAGATTAGGAAGCTGGTCTTCAGGTAGCTTTAAAACACCCCTAAAAGACTCTGTGAGGTGGACTTCCTTTAGTGATCCAGTGGCTAAGACTCTGGGCTTCCACTGCAGGAGCTGTGGGTTCAATCCCTGGTGGGAGAGGTTCCACATACCTCGAGGTGCAGCCAAAAAATAAAATGAAAAATGATGACTGTAAAAATAATAATAATAATAATGACTGTAAACTGCAAGGTATTAAAAAAAAAAAAGACTCTGTGAGGCTCCCCTTGCCTTGTTAAGGGAATTTGAATCTTGCCTTGATCAGAATAGGGTCTGCCCGTCAAGGCCCCGGGCCTTCCTGGGTTGGGGGCTGAGGTGACAGCATCTCTACCCTGCTCCAAAATCTATACTCCTCCCCTTAGCCCTGTGTCTGTCTCCCACCACCTCAGCCTCCTTTCCAGGTAGATGTGGAGTCAGGATCATACCTGAGGGGTCCCGGGGGAAGCCCTGGCCCCAGTCTGACATCCTCCTCCTGGTGTTATGGGGTCGCACACAGCAGGCAACCTCTTCATCCTTAAGGGAGCTCCCGCAGCCACTCTGGCACTCAAGACCCTGTGAAGGCCGCCAGGCAGAGTTAATCTCTTAATACTGGTCACAATGAGATTTCAGGGATGGATGGAGGCAGTCTCCATGGAAACTGCAGACCAGCCTGGGACCCATGCAAGGAATTAGCCAAGGGCTCAGTAAGGGATTCCTAGAGACTCAACCCAAACAGAAACGGGAGACACAGCAGACTGAACGCCCTTGTCCTGCTCCATACACCTCGCTGTACTGTCTCAGCACTCTCCGGTTAAACTGGATGGAGCCACCTTCACAGGGAGAGCCCTGTCACCTTTCTGGGCCTGTTTCTACATTCTCCAATTGGACTTATAATCCTTAACCCTGAACCTTTTCTAGAAGAGTCAGGCTTCAGAATCTGCCAGAGCTGAGCTTGAAGTTAGGCCTTTCCCACTCAGACTATAAACCCAGACGAGGCATTTCCCCTCTCCTAGCCTCAGTTTCCTCATCTATATAATGGATACAATCACTGTGGTACCTGACTGGTGGGTACTGATGCTCAGTGACTGAGTCTCCTTCTTACCTCTTTCTGACTGCTCCTTCCACACTGCACTTCTGCCCTCCACTCCAGCCACTGCAGCTTTCAGAACCCCATAGCCCCTGACTTATCTCTGGCCTTTGCACATGCCACACCTTCCACCTGGAGCAGTTGTCACACCACTCTCTTCACCTCCTCATCCTCCAAGTCTCATCTAGGTCATCTTCCTCCAGGCAGTCCTGCTGGCTTAGACAAGTCAGGGCTCCCCTTGGTGCTCCCACAGCCCCTATTACTTTATATCATCACAGCTCAATCACATGGTGTTTACTGTTTATTTGTCTGCCTCCTCCACTGGACTATGTCTCATTTTGCCCTTATAGTCCCAGAACCCAGCTGGCGGTTAATATAATGGGTTGGATGAATAGATGAGTGAATGAAGAAATTTGTCCATCCAATCATTTGACATTTATTCAGCACATTCTACGTGCACTATGAGTGGGTGCTAGAGGTGACACAGTGAACAGTTAAGATCCCTCCCTGACAGGGCTGTTGTATTAACAAATAAAAACAAAGGAGGCCCAATTAAATTTGAATTTCAGCTAAACAGTGAATAACTCGTTTAGTACAAGTATGTACCAACTAACACAGGGGACATATATATATACATATTTTCCATACTTTAAAACTTCAGTTGTTTTATCCTCCATTTCAAACATAACTGTTTATCCTACATTGGATCTGGCCACCTTATTTTCTCCTTCACGGAACTTACATCCTGGTGGGGAGGTGCGGTGGAGACAGAAGGAAGTAGATAAAAAAGAGAATTTCAAACGTGAGTTAAGTGCGGTGAAGACAATGAAACAGCACAATGTGGATAGCACCTGGGGATGGCAGGACCATCTGTGTACCGGGTGACCTTCGCCAAGCTAGTGACCTTGACCTTCAAGGGACAATTCTAAACTCCAGTGAGAGGCTACCTAGGAAAAGGCCTGAGTCATAAAGGGAGTGGAGGCTGTTAAACTTGAGAGAAGGGCTCCGAGGCGACCTAACAGCGCAGCCGGGGCTCACCTGACAGACTCAATTTTGCAATTTGGATCTGGGCCCTCACAAACCTTCGTGAACCCGCAGCCCCACCCCCTCGGCCAGTCAAAGTCCTCTGCGGGGCTGAGAGACAGGGGAAGGGGCCAAAGGGCCGTACAGAGAAGTGTGGCCACCTGGGCTGGAGCGGGGAGCCCTGACGCCATCCTCCCACCTCCGTCCCCCGATGGCCCTTGGGGCGCAGGGTAGAACCTGCGCGGCGCTGAGCCCGGGGGCTTCCGGCAGGAACCCGCCTAGACGCTCCGCAGCGCCGGGCTTGGCGTGTCCCGGGCTCCTCCTAGTGGCCAACGCAGGAACTAGCTAACAGAAACTTCAAAAACGCACGGGCTTCACCAATCACAGCCGACGCCGTCCTACAATCCACCAATCACAGGCCCAGATGGACTACGACTCGCCAAACTCGGTGAAGACAGTTGGACACAATTCTCTGAGGTTCTATTTACGAGGCAAGCAAACTTTCCTCCAGTCACACACCAGCACGTGGTCACTGCACCAATCAGAACGCAGTATTTAAAAACTGGTTCCCTAAGGCCGGTTTCGCGCTCCCATTACACCATTCGCCTGATTTGTATTCCCAATATCCGGTCCCAACAGGCAAGCACCTTTAATGAGGGTCCTAGACTTTGTGGAGGCTCTATGTGGAAGGCCATATTTGCTTTCAGGGCCATTTCTTTATCTTAATATTTAATGATAATATATCATTAAGTATCCTCCCCCCATTATAAAAATTAATGTGTGGAGAGTGAGAAAAGCTTGACCTTTGGAGTTAAATACACCTGAATTGGATGTTTCCTAGCTTTGTGAAGTAGGTCAATTCACTTTCCCTTCCTCAATCTTTAAAAAAAAAAAAAATAATACTTTCGTTAATTGTCATTGTCCATCACTCCCCATCTCAATTATTGAAGTCAAAATTCTCCCATCCCTACATCAACTCATCAGAAAATCCACTTCTTGCCACCTCCAATGGTTTCTCAAATTTTTATCGTCTTCTCATCTCCACCACAGTCAACCTTGTCCCCACAACAGTCACCTGGAAAGTGTGGCAGGGCGGGAGCTCCCTTAGCACCAAGCAACATAACAAAGCTCTAGTGGTTTTGCTTGGCTGCGGCAGCCCAAACCTCTAACCCGGTCTCATGTGCCATTAGTGAATCTATAGTGCTCTGGTGAAATGAGCTAAGAAGCCCTCTATATACACCGACCATACACAAACGATTGTGTTTGACTTCAATTTTAATAGAAACACAACATTTTCCTAAGATGGGACAGGGTGACTCTGCACTTCCACTGCAGGGAGGCGAGTTGGATCCCTGGTCTGGGAACTAAGATCCTCAAGTGAATGCTGGGTGGTGCAGTCAACACCCCACTCCCCCAAACAAAAAGAAAGCAAACAAAACCAGAAAAAGTTCTGGGCTGACTGTTGGGGAAGAGGAGAGGGACAGTGTATCAGAGTGGTCAAGGCTACTGCTTTTGAAATATTAATGGTTCTGTTTTCGTAACTGTTCTACCCTGTGAAAAGTTCTTCAAACCGTGAAAAAGGAATCAATAAGAGGACCTCTTCATAGATGGCTTTGTGGAATAAATGTGATAAACCACATAAATCCAGTACATGGTTGCCCACCACGTTACTGTGTTATTTACCGAATAAAAAGCACTTTCCTTTGGAAAAGGATGCTCACTGTTCTTAGTGCTCCATAGGACAAGTTAGGACCAAAAGATGGATCATACAGGAAGGAAGATTTGTGGTTAAAATGAAGAACATTTTTCTACTGGATACAATGGCACCACCTGGGGAAAAGTTGCTTCATTAAGTAGTGAGTGATCTGTCACTAGAAGTGACAAACCCAAGCTAAATGACCCTCAGGGAGGATGGTGAGAGGATTCTTCCAATGGATCAAAGGTTGAATCCAAATAGCATTTCCCAGGTGCAAAAGCCTTTAACTGTGATCAAAACCAAATTCATGTTGGAAAAACTGGATATTCACATGTGAAAAAAATGAAGCTGGACCCTTAGTTTACATATATAAAAGAATTAAGACAAAATGGGTTAAAGACTTAAGTGTAAGAGTTAAAATGGTAAAACTTTTAGAAGAAAACAGGAAGAAATATTCATGATGTTGGATTTAGCAATGATTTCTTGGAGATAACACCAAAAGCACAGGTAACAAAAGAAAAAATAGATAAACTGGACTGCATTGAAATGAAGAACTTTGTGTGCCAAAGGACATTATTAAGAAAGTGAAAAGGCAACCCATGAAATGAGAGAAAATATTTGTAAATCCTGTCTGATAAGTGGTTAATATTCAGAATATATAAAGAATTCCTATAGTGCAACAACAAAACTTGATTTTAAAATAGGCAAAGGATTTAAATAGACATTATTCCAAAAAAGATATACGAATGACCAAGAAGCATATGAAAATATGCTCAACATCACTAATCATTGCTTGCTTGCTTGTTCAGTTGTGTCCAACTCTTTGTGACCCCATGGACTGCAGCCCACCAGGCTTCTCTGTCCATGGGATTATCCAGGCAAGAATACTGGAGTGGGTGGCCATAATGTCCTCCAGGGGATCCTCCCAATCCAGGGACTGAGCACTCATCTGCATCTCCTGCATTGTAGAATTCTTTGCCTGCTGAATTATCTGCGAATTCTAATTATTCGTGAAATGCAAATCAAAACTAGAATAAGACACCACTTCACACCTATTAGGATGGATATGAGAAAAAAAAAGATAATAAGCATTAATAATAAGGATGTGGAGAAACTGGAACACTTTCTCACTGCTGGTGAGAAAATAAAATAATGCAGCCACTAAAGAAAGCACTATAACAGTTCCTTTAAAAATTAAAAATAGAATTACCATATGATCCAGCAATACAACTTCTGGGTATATACCCAAAATAACTGAAAGCAAAGCCTGGATGACATATTTTTACACCATTTCACGGCAACACTATTCACAATAGGCTTCTCTGGTGGCTCAAATAATAAAGAATCTGCCTGCAATGCAAAAGACCTAGGTTCAATCCCTGCATTGGGAAGACCTCCTGGGAAAGGTGATGGCAACACTCCAGTATTCTTGCCTGGAGAATTCTATGGACAAAGGAGCCTGGAAAGTACAGTCCATGGGGTTGCAAAGAGTTGGACATGACTGAAAAACGAACACACACACACAAAGGCAGAAGCAACACAAGTGTCAATGAAAACCAGAATTTATATATATGGTGGAATATTATTCAGCCTTAAAGATGAAGGAAATTCTGATAAATGCTACAATGTGGATGTACCTGAGAACTCTTCGTAAAGTGAAGTAAGCCAGTCACAAAAAGACAAATGCTGCATTACTCCATTTATAAGGGCACTTTGAGTCGTCAGCTTCATAGAGTAGAAGAGCAGTTGCTAGGAGTTGGGGGGAGGAAAGTCAGTTCAGTTCAGTTCAGTCACTCAGCGTGTCTACTTTTGACCCCCATGGACTGCAGCACTCTAGGCCTCCCTGTCCATCACCAACTCCTGGAGCTTGCTCAAACTCACGTCCATTGCGCTGGTGATGCCATCCAACCATCTCATCCTTGTCCCCTTCTCCTCCTGCCTTCAATCTTTCCCAGCATCAGGGTCTTTTCCAATGAGTCGGTTCTTTACAATCAGGTGGCCCAAGTATTGGAGCTTCAGCTTCAGCATCAGTCCTTCCAGTGAATATTCAGGACTGACTTCCTTTAGGATTGATTGGTTGGATCTTGCAGTCCCATGAACTGTAATCTGCCAGGCTCCTCTGTCCATAGGATTCTCCAGGCAAGAATACTGGAGTGGGTTGCCACTTCCTTCTCCAGGGGAACCTCCCAACCCAGGAATTGAACCCAGGTCTCCCATATTGCAGGCAGATGCTTTACCAGCTGAGCTATGCGGGAAGCCACCTGGGAGGGGGCTATGGAGAGTTATTATCTAATGGAGACAGGTTAAAAAATTCAAGAGATGGATGGTGGTAAAGGTTGTATAACAATGTGAATGTACTTGGTGCCTCAGAATTGTACATTTAAAAATGGCCAAAAAGCAAATTTTATGTTGTAAATATTTTACCACAATTTTTTAAAATTTCATCAATGTATAAAATATATGTATTTCATCCTGACAAATTTAGGTTTAATTTCAGGAATGCAAAAATGGCTTAACATTAGAATATTAATAAATCAACAGACTAAAAGAGAAAAAAAAAGTGATTATCTTAGTAGATGCCAAAAAGCAATTAAGACAATTCAACATTGTGATTAAAAAACAAGCAAAATGTCTAGCTTATTTAGAACAAACTTTAAAAAAAACCAGTAAAACTTACCTACCAAAACCCTAAAGCAAATATACTTAAAAGGGGTAAAGTATCCCTTATAAATGTCAAAAACAAAACAAGGTTGTCCACTTCGGCAGAGGCTGCAAGTTAACTGTCCTGTGTTATCCTGTCTCCTTGTCTTCCTTGGTAATATAACCTTCAATTTTCATTTGAATATAGGGGTGCCCCCTCAAAAAAACTTATCTCAAACTTTCCTTAAAGCTAGGGGAGATTATGTGAATATGTTCTGGCTGATGAAGTATAATCAGAAATGTAATGTGGGAACTTCCAGTAAAGTTGTGGGGGAAAGAGGCATGTAAAACATGCCTTTATTCCTTTCCCTTCTCTGTCTCTTGCTCCATCTTTCTGCCTGTAACATGGCTGTGTGGCTGGATCTCTGGCAGCCATTCTGGACCATGAGGATGAAGACCTCGTGACGATGGAAGGAACACGGGTTCCTGAGGACTGCTATGGGGAAGAGCCACCATACTAACCTTAAACTGCCTACCTCTGGACTTTCATAACCTGAGGAATAATCTTCTACTGCTATTTTGTGGCTCAGCTACTCACAAAGTAAACCCTATTTGAAATACTCTATTTCTATTTGATATTTTACTAGAAGTCCAAGAGATGCAATAAGCAGGAACTTAAAATACCTACTAAGATAATTTAATACAATTGCTGGATACATTTTCAGTATGTCAAAAGCAGTTGGTTTAAAAAAAAAAAAGCAGTTGGTTTGTATACACTAATATCAACAAGAAGATTCCATTTTTAAAAGTATTTATGATAGCAAGAGCAATTATTGCTAGGATTAATCTAACAAAAGATCTTTATGTATTAAAATTATTGAACTTTATTTAAAAAAATAAAAGCACACCTATATACATGTATCATGGTCAGAAGGATTTTAAAAAATTAGTAGAGGGAAACCTCATTAAAATGAAGTCAGAAGGCCAGAAGGGGGAGCTCTCATGTACATACTCTTATGCTACAGATCCCAATAGGAAGAGATATACCTTACATTTCTGGAAGGAAGTGACACTCACTACTTTCCCACAGGAGGAAGAAAGATTTTCTCCTTGCCTGGCAACAGTGTAGCCAATGAGAAACTGTCACAACTCAGACAATGGAAAGCCACTATACTTCCAATTTCCACTTTCCTCTAAGGGACTCTTTAGAACAGCCCATCCCAACTTCCCCTTCTTCTCTATAGAAGACTTTCTTCTTTGCTTTATGGTCTCATAAAGCATATGGTCTCATATGGTCTTATATGGTCCATGTGATTTGCCATAGTTGCATGTCTCAATTGCACTTCTTTGCCTCTCCCAAAGAAACCCATCTTGCTGGTAAAAGTAACTGACTAGTTTTATAGGTTAATAGCTTCATTATGTAGAGATGTCAATTCTTCCCAAATTAATCAATAAGTTCAATGTAATTTCAGTTAGAAGGCCAAAAGGACAAAGACCTTTATCACTGTACTTGGAAAACTGCAAACTCTCAAAATATAGTAGTTGCCTTTATTGAAATCCAGTGGAGACAAATAAACCACTGGTCTCCAAACTTTGTTCTGTCCTGTTCAGTCTCATCTTAAAATTTATATGAATGAGTGAAGAGAATAGACAAGATCATTTTTTAAAAAACAATTATAATATGAGGAGAGCATGGTCTATGTAGGGGTCCACAACCTCCAGGCCAAAGACCAGTACCTCCTGTCAGATCAACAGTGGCATTAGATTAGAAATAAAATTCATGATAAATGTAATGCGCTTGAATCATCCTGAAACCATCCCCCCACCCCAAGTCCATGGAAAAATTGTCTTCCATGAAACTGGTCGCTAGTGCCAAAAAGGTTAGGAACTGCTGCTACATAAAGCCAGAGCTTCACTGTCCAATATGACCACTAGCCACATGTGGCCACTGAGCATTTGAAATCTGGTTAGTTCAAATTGAGATGTGCTGTACGTGTAAAATATGGGTTGTATTTGGAAGACCTAGTACATGAATGAAGAAAAATATCTCATTAATTATTTTCGATTGATTAGATAACTGAAATAATATTTCAGCTATACTGGAGAGAATAAAATATTATTAAATAATTTTAACCATTTCTTTTTTTGACTTTTAATAAAAATCAAGTGTTTTGTTTTAGTATAATTGTAGATTCATGTATCTTTTTCATCCTCATTGTTTGAAAGTGACTACTAGAGATAAGTGGAACAGTATAGAGAGCCTAGAAATGGAGCTACGTGTGTTCAAAAATGAAAGACAAAAAGAGTGGCATTGTATCACCAACAAGGACCAACTGTATAGCACAGGTAACTCTGCTCAGTATTCTGCAATAACCTAAATGGGAAAAGAATTTGAAAAAGAATAGATACATACTTTGTACGGCAGAAACCAGCACCACATTGTAAAGCACATCCTCCAATTAAAAAATAAATTTAAAGAAGATACACAATGTATAACTGACTCACTTTGCTGTACATCTGAAAGTAATACACATTGATAAGCAGCTACACTCCACTATAAAATAAAAAAACTTTTAATGTAAAACAATTAATACTTAAAAAAGCAGTGGCATTGCAGAGCAGTCAAGAAAGGGTGTCCAAGTCAATAAATGGTCTGAACCAACCGGTTTCCATATGAAGAAAAATATAATGGCATCTCTATTTCATACAGCTCACAAAATCAATTCCTAAGGAATAAAGACCTACATATAAGAAATGAATTTAAAAATTATATAAAACATATAGCAGAATATCTTAATGATCTCAAGGCAGTGCAAAAAAACAAACAAGCACGCAGCATAAAGGAAAAGATTAGTAAATGTACTGACTTATTTATAATTTAACCAAAATTAACTACAACTGTAAACTTCTGTACAACAAAGATACTCTAAAGAGAGTGAAAAGATGAAGATGAGCGATAGACAAAATAAAGGTAGTTTCCAGTCATACAACTGGAAAGAGCATTTGTATCAAGTATTCATAATCCCTTAAAATAGTTAAGGTAGATAATGCAATAGGAAAATGGGCAAGGGGTAGAAACAGGCACATTCAAATGGCAAAAGGAACTTTTCCCTCTCCAGCTATATGGAAAATGCAAATTCTCATTTTCCATCCATCATCTTTCAGAGTCAAGTGCAGCTGAAGATGCAAAGCGACTAAAACTCCTAGCTGCTACGGACCCAAAGTGGTAGTTGGTGGGCAAGACTGACCAGTTTATCAACATCTCATCAAAGTAAAGATGCTCATTGCCTGAAATCCAGAAATTCCACTCCTACACATGATCCTAGAGAACATTTCACCCACAGATATAAGGATGTTCTTTGTAGCATTGCTTAAAATAGTGAAAAACTGGAAACAACTCCATCATCCAAAACTGGCATAAATATACTTTGGGATGTTCATTCACAGCATTTTCAGTGAGTGCTCTAGTGCTGCCTGTAGATATATGGGAAGATCCAGAAATAAAAGGAAGTTGCTGAAGGATACATACAACATTTGAATAACTTATCCAGATAAGCAAAATAATGCTATATATATGTAGTATTGTAGCTATGTACAGTAAAAGCATTAAAACTAAGTCTATTCTATGATACTTCCCTGGTAGGCCAGTGGTTAAGACTCTGTGCTCCCAATACAGGAGCATGGGTTTGATCCCTTGCCAGGGAACTAAAGAAAGATCCCCTGTGTGTCAAGCAGTGTGGCCAAAGTTGAAAAAGAAAAAAAAAAAAATCATGCCTAGCAATGATGCACAGCAAAAGTTGACTCTGTCAACAAGCAAGGGCTCAGGGAGGCATACAGGTGGCAGGTGGCAGGGGGATTCATATCATTAAAACAACGAAAAAATGAATCTCATGAAAATATGGTCATGTATGTAGGATTTGACAAAACTGAGTGATGGGTACATCCATGTTCACAATATTATTCTACTTTTTTGCAATATTAGGAAATATTACAAATTTTTTTAAAGGAGAAAGGTAGTGAAAAAAATTAAAGATCTTTCAAGGGAATTCCCTGGCAGTCAAGTGGTCAGGATGCTGCATTCCCATTATAGGGGGTGTGGGTTCAATCCCTGGTTGAGGAAATAAGATCCCATATGCCATGGGGCACAGCTAAAAAAAAAAAAAAATTAACTGTCTTTCTATATACCAGAAACGATCAGTAATGTACTTGTTAAAATCATAATATTTAAAATATCAATATATTTTTTCTTAAATCTAGGAATGTATTAAGCTATAAAATGTCTCTGTGGTGGGACCGAGAGAGCTTTCTAGGTGTTGATGTTTTCAAGGGGGCTCTGTGATGAATTTATGCGAACACATTGAAGGCTTCTCTTGGAATGCCCAAGGCTTTCATTGTCCTGTGTTAAGGGCTCTGAGAGGTTCTCTAACACTGAAATTTATACAGCTTTCTGAGCCAGCCCTGGTGGTTCAGACAGTAAAGAATCTGCCTGCAACGCAGGAGACGTTCGATCCCTGGGCTGGGGAGATCCCCTGAAGAAGGGAACAGCTGCCCACTCCAGTACTCTTGCTTGGGAAATCTCATGGGCAGAGGAAGCTGGCGGGCTACAGTTTGTGGGGGTCGCAAAGAGGTCGACATGATTGAGCGACTAACACTTACGAGCTGGTATTTTTTCCAACATCTTAGGATAGAATCCTCCCAGTCTGAGTGGTTTCGCTTTGGGAAAGGCTGACCTAGTTACCTCCCAGTTTCCTTCCAATCCTCAGAATCACTGTTCTAGTGTTGGCTCTGCCACTGACTTGCCAAATCACCTTCTGTCTTGGGGTCTCAGTTTACTAAAATAGTAAAGGGTGTGCGAAGTTTAGACTCTAAGATTCTCTTCCTTGTTCCCAGCTCTAAAACCCCACATTGGAGCCCAGCCTTAGAATGACATTTCCACTCGATTTTATTCCTTTTTGCTCAATTAACTTTTTATGATTTAACTGAAGCAAGTTCATGGTAGAAGAATTACAAAAATGCATAGAAGTGAAATAAAAAGGAATTAAATCTACTCCCATACCAACATAGGCCCTTTTGCAAAAGGTATGATGATCGCTAGCATTTATGGAATGTTTGTCCAAAGCATTGTGCTAGAATAGAACTGTCCTTATCCTCATTTTATAGATGGGGGAGACTGAGGGTCAGAGTGTAAAGTCACGTGTCCAATGTCACACAGCTTACAGAGGTCTCACCCAAGTCTTCCTAAGTCTGCAGCACAAATTCTCAGCTACTACCAAATAAGACCTCCCCATTGGAAGGGGGTCTTCATCACTGTGAGATTCCTTTTCCTCCCGGCCCCCTAAGTCCTTCCAAATTCTCTCATCTCAGAGGAGTCCTGGGAGGATAGTCTCTCCTCCAAAAACAAAATCAGAGATTTCCCTGTAGAAGGCCCTGTGTCCCTCCCCCGTATTCACTCCACCTTATCTCTAGAAAAACTATGAACTGCTGTAGAGAAGGGGAAAAAAATAATCTTCTCTCCCCCCCAATTCTACCCCCCAAATCACAGGATTTGGTGGTAAATTCATAGGCTGGAGAGAGAAGAATGGGTGTGTAATTAAGTTTCAAATTGACTATTGTTTTATGTGAAAGTCTGATAAAGAGAACACAATGGCTGCCCATGGGGGCTGGGAGATGAGATTTCCCAAGTGTAGAATTCTAGAAGACAAGTTTTGAATTCTAGAGCTTGGACCCCCCACCCCCACCCAGCCCCCAACAGGCAAGCAACAAGGGTGAGGACACCAGAGAAAACTGGGAACTGGGGAGAAGACCCAGCCAGGGATAGTTGGCTTGAACGAGTCTATTCAGAATGGGAAATGGAGGCAGGATGAGTTAGCTGCTGTATTAATAGAAACTGAGGGGCTAGAGCTGCAGTGTCCAACAGAAATGGAATGTGGACCACAAATTACAAATTATAATTATATATAATTGCATATATACAATAATAATAATTACAAATGATATGTAGTTTACAATGTTCTAGTAGTCCCACTAAAAAAAAAGGTAAATAAAACAAACAAACAAACAAAAAAGGTAAATCTATGAAACAGGAAATTGCACTCACAAATACTGAGTTGCCCCTTACTCGTAGCTATCAGGGGGTCCCAAACTGAAGTATCCTAAATGTCCAGTAGAGACATTGGAGCAGATAGAGAATAAGCAAATTTCACACTTTCCTATAAGAAAACACAGCAAATATAATGGCTCACGTTTATTAATATAATTTTAATGTAGAGATGCTAAGGAATGGTGGGGACTGCGGCAAATTAGTGAAAGCCTACATTAGCTCCAGTGGACTTTTTTATCTCATGGTTATGAGGGTTCAGTGCTGCTAGAGCTTCCAAGTTTTTGAAAGAGGCTGGGAGTTGGGGTTTTTAAAGGTTAGCAGTCAACTGAAGTTTTATAAACACAAAACAAAACTGGGTGGTCTGGATCTCAATCTCTGATCTCCTTTAAACTTTTGGCCACATTTTACAGAGGAAACTGAGGTTCAGAGGGGTTACACTAGAGACAAAGAACTGGTCCTTTGGGTCATTCCTGCTACTTCTGCTAGTAACCAGCATTGGCTTTTCACTCTTCCTATTGAGAATTTGCTAGGCGCCAGGTTCTGGGCTGACCATCGGTACTGTGAAGGAGGTACTATTTAAGACACCAGATTTAGAGAAGGAAACCAAGGCTCAGAAAGGTGGAGCAGATCACCCAGGACGCCAATGTCAGGCGTGAACCTGGAGGTAGGGTTTTTTTTGTTTTTGTTTTTGGAGGTAGGTTTAATGACAAGACACTCACTGTGAACCTCAGAGACCGAGGAGACTTGGTGGTTTTCACCCCGGGGCTGCTTTGAAGGGCCAGGGGATGTGGGGTGGGCGGTATCCTGCAGCCCCACGTTTTAAACCGAGGGCCTCCTTTGTATGATTCCTGCAAACTGGCTTCCAGTAAGATTTTGCTTAAAGGAAGAATGCAGCTGCCTTTTTTTTTTTTCCCCTGAAGCTTGAAAACCACCGACCAGCCTCCAGTCTCTTATTTACAGGAGAGGAAACCGAGGCCCAGAGGTGGCAAGTGTCTGAGGTCCTTCTGCAAGTCAGGACCAGAGCCGCGACCAGAGCTGGGTTCCGGTGGCCAGGCCCTGCCCGGGAAACTGCCCAGAGGGTGTGCCAGGGCCTCCCTCCCACTCCTCCCGGCTCTGCCCAGGGAAGGGCCAGCTGCTCTGTGTCCCACCACCTCCTCTGACTTTCCTCGTGCCTGTTTGGGTAACTTTTTGACCTGTTCCTTCACACAGCTCTCCCTGAGGCGTGGCTGCCTCTACTGCTTGTCCCAGGGAATCCTGCAGCCTTGGCTGTGTGACGGCCCTGGCTGGGCCCGTCCGGTGGCAGACAGTTGTCAAACAGGCGGCTGTCTGGGCGGAGGGCGGACTGTTTACCCAGGGCCGGCCCAGGCAGGGGCTTGCAGCTTCCTGGCCCATCCGGCCCCTCAGCACACTGACTCAGCTGCCCCCTTCTGACTGTTCATTCCACAAATATTTATGGAGCGCCTACTGTGTGCCAAGCGCTGTTCTACATGCTGAGGACGTCGCAAGGCAGCCAGATTCCCCGTCCTAATGGAACTTCCATTGTGGTGGAGGAGACAGATGATAAACAGAGTGGTGAATCCACAATTCCAGGGCTGTCGAGGATAACAAGATTGATAATGATGACGGCAGGAGGGGCCGTCTGAGGTGGGGTGGTCAAGGAAGGCCACTCTGAGTAGGGGACACTGAGCTAAGAACCACACTAGGCGAGTTCCCCGGCCATCCAGTGGTTAAGGATCCACCTTCCAATGCAGGGGACGCGGGTTCGATCCTTGGTTGGGAAACTAAGATTCCACGTGCTTCAGGGCAAGGAAGCCCGTGCACCAAGACAAGAGAAGCCCTCCCGGGCTGTAGCTAGACAAAGTCCAAGTGTCACAACAAAGATCTTGCCCAGTGCGGGGGGCGGGGCGGGGGGGGGGGCAAGAAAAGAAGAACAAGAAGACATCACTTTTGGGAAGATCTGGAGAAAGGGTGTTCCTGGCAGCTGTTGCTGTTGTCGTGTAGTTACCAAGTCCTGTCTTTGTGACCCCATGGACTGTAGCCCACCAGACTCCTCTGTCCATGGGATTTCTCAGGCAAGACTACTGGAGTGGGTTGCCATTCCCTTCTCCAGGGAACCTTCCCGACCTGGGGATGGAACCCATGACTCCTGTTTGGCAGATGGATTCTTTGCCAGTGAGCCACCTGGGAAGACCTGGCAGAAGGAGCAGCAAGTACAAAGGCCCTGGGGCAGAAATGTGCTTGGTGTGATTGGAGGATCCTAGGATAGCCCAAGGGTGCTGAAGTGGGGTGAGCAAAAGGGAGAAAGACAGGGGAGGCCAACAGAAGGGCATGTGGCTTCTAGGGGGCCCTTGAGGTGAGAGAAAAGTACTCAGCTTTTTAGCATGACACAGAACAATTAGACAGTGTTGAGCAGAGATTTTAAATGCAACTGGATCCTGAACTTCTAACTTTAACTCTGCCTTTTCCTTCTGTGACTTTCTGTCCCAGGACTCTTGTTTTAAAGTACAGTTGAGGATGTTTGACAGGGTTTAATTATTCCCTTTTCCTCTTTAATTTAAAAATTGTTCTGGGACTTCCCTGGCAGTCCAGTGGTTAAGATTCCACACTCCTACTGCAGGTGGCATGGCTTTGAACCCTCGTTGGGGAACGAAGATCTCACATGCAGCATGGCCCAGCCAAAAAAAAAAATTTTTTTAATTAAATTTTAAAATAGTTTCAAAAAATTTATTCGCATAGTTATAGGTACACAATTGAAAAAATCAAATACTTCTAAAAAGTATTTGCTATAAATACCAGTAGTTACCCACCCACTCTTTCCTGAACCTGATTCCCACGGCTCAAGGGCAACCGCTTGCAACTACTGGGTTGGCCAAAAAGTTCAGATTTTCCTGTAAGATGTTATGGAAAAACCTGAAGGAATTTTTTTGGCCAACACAATATCTTAGCTCGGTTTTCCCTGCCCCTGGTGTTTTCCTTTGTATTTCTAAATATCGTGGCTATACTTCTTGATTTTTCACTCCCAGGTGTTGTGGGTTAATTTGCTAATAGTAAAGATGCTATAAGCTATTTCCCAGTTTGGAGGTAATAATATGCATTGTTTCATTTGTCAGGCCTGGAATGCTGCAGTCCATGGGGTTGCAGAGTTGGACACGACTTGGCAACTGAACAACTACTACCTATTATTACTACTGCTCACAGCTGACGGAGTCCGTATATGTTCCATGCAATATATGCAATATCTCAATTAATCTTTATAGTAGCACTGAAAGGTAGGTGTTGGCCAACTTAATAATATTACTAACACTGAAATCCACTGAACTTGGTTGCAGTTTGCAGAAGACCCTTGGACCCACCCCCTGATCTACAGAGCTGCCCTGAGAGGTAAGCAGAAACAGCATTACTAATCCTATTTTTCAGAGGAGGACCTGGAGGCCAGAATGACAAAGGAAATTCTACCTATCACAGTAAGATAGTTAACATAAAATCCATCTTCTAAACAAGGAAGGAACCTGGGTTCCTGTATGAAAAAGACAAATTCTTCTGACATTTTGGTTTTGTTTATCATACCAGCTCCTGTTGTCCTTACTAATGTAATGCCTGGGTTTGAATCCTAGCTCTGCCTCTGGTAGTCTGGGTGGGTGGGTTATTTAATCTCTTTGAGCCTTGGTTACCTCTTCTGAGCAATGGGTATGATGACAGTACCTACTCAGTGGGCAGTTGTAAGGATTAAAGGAATTTTTATGAAGTGTTTAAAACAGTGCCTGGTCCATCCTATGTGCTATATGTGAGATAAAACAATCAACAAAGCCCTACTAGATAGCACAGGGAATTCTACTCAATACTCTATAATATCCTATAATATATATATACACATATAACTGAATCTCTTTGTGCTACACCTGAAGCTAACACAACATTATAAGTCAACTATACTCCAGTATAAAATAAAAATTTAAAAAAGAAAGAGAAAAAATAAACCAGAGCTAGAGAATGAATAGACCAAGACCCATATCCAAGCCTTCTGATATCAAGTTCAGTATTTGACCCCAAAGCCCCAAACATTTTCATTCCTTTTATGATTTTTATTTTATCTGCCCATCACGTCTATTTCACTTATCTATAATTATTTACTTGATAGTTTTCTTTCTTTTGAAGATGTACATTAATATTTTAAATAATATTTTATAGTAGTGCTTTAGTATGCTAGTTATACATGTTTCTAACATGCGGCAAAAATAATAAGATTTAAAAGTGTTTGTCCATGTACTACCCAAAATCATCCCTTGTTCCCTGTGGGGACACTTAAGGAAAAAATATGCTATTTTTAGATCTATAAAGAACATTTGGGAACATTCTGTCCAGTGACTTTAAACCCTTTTGACCATGACTGTTAGTAAGTAACACATTTTACATCACATACTTTATATACAGTGGCAATAAAGGTGGTAGTCAAAACACAGACTCTGGAGTCTGCCTGCCTGGGCTGGAACCTCAATCAACGTCACCTCTTAAGGCATCTGTCACTTTCGCCGAGTGACTCAACCTCTCTGTGCCTCCATTTACTCATCTATAAAAGGGGAAGGACAATAAAAGCCCCTCCCTCACAGAGTTATTGTGAAGATAAGGGGTTAATATGTGGAAAGCCCTAGTATGTGATCTATGAATGGTTGGTATTATCACGACCATACACGCATATCCAGAAGCATGCAGAAAAGAACAAAAGTTTCACACACACAAAATCTATACATGAGATGCACTAGGCTGTTTTTCTATTCTATTTTACTTCATTTAAAAAAAAGTAGTCATCCTTGTTAAATTTCATTAACCTATTTGTGATTTATTATTCACGCTCTTTGCTGTATGAACAATATACTTCAATAAACATATTTTTAAACAGTACATTTCTACTCAGAGAAAAAGTAAGAAATGAAAATGAAAGAAATCAGTTAATCATGTGAACATCAGAGGTCTGAAATTACTGTATCCTGCAGTGAGGGTATATGAACAGATTTGGTGTCCCTAACAGCATAGATACTGCTGGTCTGGAATTTCTTTTTTAAAAAATTAGAAAACATTTTTCTTAATTTTTTACAGTTTAATATTGAAATAATCAATTCTAATAAACATGAAATATTAAATACATAAAATTTATCTTATAGATACTTTAGAATTTTTTAAATCACAGAACAAAAAGGTTTTGTATGATTTTATTTATTTATTTATTTTTTTGGTTTTGTATGATTTTAAAGGGCATATTTTATATTCAAATTCCAAAAATGGCCTGAACATTTCTTTCTAAACTATGAATAGATTTGTTCTGCTCATCCGTAATGTCTAATAAAGACTACTGGATTGTACTCTAGGAATTATATATGTGGAGCTTCCCAAGTGGCGCAGTGGTAAAGAATCTGCCTGCCAATGCAGGAGACATGAAAGACGGGTTCGATCCCTGGGTGGGGAAGATGCCCTGGAGGAGAGAATGCTACCCACTCCAGTATTCCTGCCTAGAGAGTTCCATGGACAGAGGAGCCTGGCAAGCTACCGTCCACAGAGTCACTAAGAGTCGGACATGACTGAGCATGCATTCCCCAGTCTTTTTAGGAACAAGAAAAATCATTTGTGAAACAATCAGAAAAATCCCAAGATACTGTGAACAAAGGGTGGAATTAGCTGCAGTCAAACGTTAGGTAAAATAAGAGCTGTGTGTGGCCAGGCTCTGGGTCTGTGCCTCTGCTCTCCCCTTCCCTCTCTCCTCTCGGCTGACTCCTGCTGAACCTTCAGGTTTCAGCTTAGACCTCAGTTCCCTCCTCCAGGGTCAAGAGGCGCCTGACCCCTTCCCCTCTTCCTAAGCCCCTTGTGCTCCCATGGTGCCCTATTCACCCCTGTTATGGCACTCTGTTTTTGATTGCTGCTGGTTCATTTGTTTACCACCAGCAGCCCCCAAACTGGACACTCCCCAAGATCTGAAGCCACACTTTATAGTTTCCTACATTCCCTCAGTGCTTAGCAGAATGCTTTGCATACCATAAGCCCGAGGAGTCATTTGTTGAAGGAATGAATGAGTGAGCAGGAGCCTTCTGGATGGACACAGAATGCTCTCTGAGTATCCATATCCTCTCTTTTTAAAAGGGGACAAAACAAAGCCATGGTTTCCAAACTCTAGCTGACCCAAAATCACTTAAGGAACTTAACAAAAATTTAAAGGTTCTTGGAACTCTTTCCAGGAGATTCTGGTTTACCAGGTCTGAAATGGAGCCCTAAGGTGTCAGCTTAAGTAATTTTCCCAGAGGCTTCCCTGGTGGTCCAGTGGTTAGGGCTCCACACTTCCACTGCAGGGGGCACGGGTTCAATCCCTGGTCAGGGAACTAAGATCCCTCTGGCCACACTGCACAGCAAAGGAAAAGAAAAGAAAGTTTCCCATAAGCAGGAAGATTTGTAAACCATTGAACCAGAGGGGCTGAAATCAAATTGAGGTGGGACAGGAAGATAACATGGGGAGAAAAACAGGAAGGGAGGGGAGACTATATTTAGGGAATGAAGGCTGGAAACAGCCATGCCTGGTATCAGATATAGTCCTGTAGCCAGCCAGCATCTGGGGTTCTACCCAACTTTGGGCTCATTAACCATTCAGGGAGACAAACCGTTTTATAGTTTATGATACCTTTTCTTCTTCACAAGCTCATGGAGTCTTCACAACAACCAAAGTTCACTTGGTTGATGAAGAAACTGATGATCAGAGAGCTGGGCAAAGTGTCTGGCATCACACAGCTTTAAGTGGGAGAGTCACTTAATCAAATGTTGTCTCCTCTGACAACAGCCTCTAATCTGGCCTGAGACTGATGCCATTAGTCAAAGGAACTAGGCCTACTGCCCCGAAGGAGGATTATTGACCAGTGGCCAGTCACTGTCGGTCTCTTTACTTGCAGATACTGCTATCCCAACACAGCCCACCTTGTCCATCTATATATCCATCTATCTTTTCATCTACCCACTCACCCATCACCTCCTTCATCCATCCATCCATGTACCTTTCTAGTTATTTATTCATCTATTTACCATATCCACCCACATATCTCTCCATTCTTTCCATTCATCCACCATCCACCATACCCATTTACCCATCCATCACATCTATTCATTATTCCATCCATCCACCTACCCACCTGCCCATATTCCCTGTTATTTATTCATTTGTCCCATTCATTCATCTGTCTCTCCCTATTATGCCCATCCATCCATCCATCCATCCATTCACTAGCCCATCACATTGGTTCATCAAAGCATCTACCTATCTACCCATCCAGGTATCCATTTATTCATTTATCTATTCATTCATCCACTTTCTCATTCATTTATTCATTAAGTAAACATCTATCATAATTTACACGGGGCCCCGGTCCTGTGCTAACTGGGGGTATAACAAGATCAGACAAATACAGACCTGGCCCTCAAGGAGATTTGAGATGCTTACAAGAATGACAAAGTCCCAAAGGGCCAAAATAAATCATTAAGGGAAGCTTGCTGAAAGCAAAACAAGGGTAGGAAAATAATGAAGCCAGAAGTGAGGTTAGCACAGAGACATAGCATCTTATCTTCACAGTTGCTAAGGGCAGCCCCAAATTTGGCACTGAGCTAGATGCTGATACCCAAAACAAATACTACCACACAAGTCACAGCCACATTCACAGTCACTGCCACATTCATCTCTGGCAGATCCGAATCAGCTGCTATTCCTGCTTCCTTGTAACAGTGGTGTTACATGTGCCCAGGACACATTTGGAAATGGCAGGAGACATTTTTGGTTGGCACAACTGACAGGCAGTATGCTCCTAGCATCTAGTGAATTGAAGCCAGGAAAGCAGCTAAACATCCTACAGTGCACAAGTCTCTTTACAACAAAGAATTATCCAAGCCGAAGTATCAGTAGTGTGGAAGCTGAGAAACCCATTACAAGGGAACTCCAATTTGGTTTGCAGCAACATCGTGTCAGACCCCAAGAAAATACTACCCTTGGTCTAAGCCTGTGCTGGCTTTCTCATTTCTTTCCACTAGACACTTCCCAACTTTCTTTGAACTAAGGAAGTCTGCTGGGAGATTTTCGGGAAATTTTTGCTTTGGGGGAAAATCGGGCTTTGAGAAAAACCCCTTCCAGCTTCAGACAGACCCCTTCCAGCTCAAGTGCAGACATGATCTCTGATGCTGTGACAGCCACCTTAGGTCTATAATGGGACAAACCAAGGAGCAAAAGCCAGCAGTGAGGAAGGCAGGGAAGAGGGGAGCATGGACCTGGTTGACATTGCTGACCGTTGTCCTAGGGCTATTTCTTACATTTTCCATCAGTTCATTCATCCTACAAATGATTACTTGTGCGTGCATGCGTCACTTCAGCCGTGTCTGGCTCTTTGCAACCCCATGGACTGTATCCTGCCAGGCTCCTCTGTCCATGGGATTCTCCAGGCAAGAATACTGGAGTGGGTTGCCAACCTTCTCCAGGGATCTTCCTGACCCAGGGGTTGAACCCACGTCTCCTGAGGCTCCTGCATTGCAGGCAGATTCTTAAACACTGAGCCAGTGGGGAAGCCCAGTTGATTACTTACTGAGCACTTATTCTGTGTCAGTCACCATGTGAGACAGGCAAGGATGAACGAAGCACTGAGGTCCGTGGCCTCATGGGGTTTATAGTCGAGTGGGGGAGACAGACGCCACGGTGCACACACAGTGACTTGATCAGTGATGAGAACTACAGAATAGAATCTAGTATGCCGTGGATGCATTTTAAGGCCAGGGAAGGGTCAAGTTCGCTTAGCACCACCACACCAAAGACAGTTCATTATAGACTTTCCTACTGGGACTTCCCTGGTGGTCCAATGATAGAATTCGCCTGCCAGTGCAGGGGACATGGGTTCAATCCTTGGTCCAGGAAGATTCCACATACCTCGGAATAACTAAGCCACAATGACTGAAGCCTGTGTTCCACAAGAGAAGCCACCTCAATGAGAAGATTGCACATTTGCAAGGAAGAGTAGCTCCTGCTTGCTGCAACTAGAGAAAGCCCACACACGGCAAAGAAGACCCAGCATAGCCAAAAATAAATAAATAAAATTGGGGCGGTGGGGGGAACAACTATCCTACTAAGGTTCAAAAATGTGAGACAGCATTTGGGATTGATTTCATGCTTATTCTGGGTCAGGTGCTATTCTAAGCATTTGTAGAGTCATTCATTCCTGTGATCCTAACCACAGCCTTGCCCTCCATCACCTCTCCCAAAGTTCTGCTGTGAATAATGTTGCTTACTCAGCAACTTACCTTTGTGATTGCAACCTTTAGAGACTATTATTATCCCCAATGGAGAATTTCAAAAGAAAGGATTTTATTCAAAGTACTTTTTTGTTTTTAAAATCAGTAAGTGCATCTTTCCCAGAGCCTCACAGCAGACTGCCCACATTTAGTTTACAAATGAAATGTCTGAGACTCAGAAAAAGGTAGGTTACACAGCTTGGGGGGGTGGGGGGTGGGGGGCGGAGGCAGATCCAGAATCTAACCCAGATTTATCTAAAAAGCCAGATCTTTTGGTCAGTGTCACACACACACAAAATACACACATCAGCAAATGCCCAATCTTTTGCAGGACAGCAGTATTCTCTTGTTGATGCATGCTGCAAACCTGGGCATGGGACCCTCCTCTCTCTGCCCAGCTATACCTGTGGCTGAGCTAAGAGCGTTCAGTACAGATGGACGATGTCAGGTCTGGAGTCAGATGATCTTTTAAAAACAATTCTAAACATTAGTTTTCACTTCTATCCTTAGAGATAATAGTGTTATTTATCTGAGACAAGTGTTTTGAGAATTAAGTGCAGTAATAGGAGTAGAACATCCATCCATCCATCCATCCATCCATCCACCCATCCATCCATCCATCCTTGTCTGACCATTTGGGAGACATGAGTCTTCCTCCAGCCACAGGATCAGCCAAGTCTCACAATTGTGTTTTAACCTTGAATGAAGCCCCTCAGGCATGCCCAGCCCTTTAGCTGTGCAATCACTTCTAGCCTCCTGTGCGATAGGTCCAGTTCTCTCCATTTTACAGATGAGGAAATAGATTGAAAGATGGGAAGTCACTTGCCCAAGGTCACACAGCCCTGCGGGATAGGTCCGCAGGCGGTTTTTTTGGTTCCTCAGCCACAGCTATTTCCACTGCATCTCAGACTGCTGCTGGATGATGGGTCAAAGGGCGAGGATTCCCTTGGACCTGGCAAGAGAACAGTCCCTGATTCCTTGGCCATCTTCTCTCACCTAACACTAACTGTCCTTAGGATGTACGAGGAGACGAGGGCTTAGCGGGAGGGCTCACACCCTCGCCTTCGCTTAGACCTGCAGGAAGTCCCTAAAACACTCTCTGTCCACTTCAGCAAGAAGGCAGCCAAGGCCCAGAAATGATGAGCAATTTGTATAAAGTCACGGAACAAGAGCCAAGATCTACTGGATTTTCAGAGGCCAAGTTCTGCACGTGCGTGTGATTGAATCAGCTTGTAAAATTCACCTACTTTTTGAAAATCCAAAATGTGCAAAGTGAAAACAAACGTTTACCTGAACTTCCCTCCTCCGAAAAATAAAGCTCTGTTACAGGTTTCCTTGTATCCTTCCGCTAATTTTCTACACAAACAAAAACGTGTGGGTACATACATATGCGTATATCTGTTCTGTTATCAGAAATGTCATATGCTATAGGGTCTTCAGCTTACTATTTTTTTTTTTTTCACATAATGCACTTGAAGGTCCTTCCCTACCTGTACACAAATCTGGATTTTTTTTTTTCTTCAGCAACGGGATAATATTTCATCCTAAAGAGGCATCAAGTTTTATTTACCCATCCGCTACTGCCGGACATTTGAGGTTACCTCCGATTTCGGAGTTACACGCCGAACATCAAAGCCCTTCACCATCAGCGGACACACTCTCCCCTAATCCCGCATCTAAGTTACACACTTACAGCAAAGATGATTTCCGTTTTCCACTGCCCCGCCCTGTGCGTTGCTTTCTATGGCTTTCCCTTGCAGAATGATCCAGAGCTGATGGCCCTCGGGGCCAGCCAACTCTCCCCTTGGGTCACATCCCACCTGCATCCGAAGCCAGCTCGGAGGCCGAGGCCCCGCAAGCCTCTCTGCGGCCTTCAAAGCGGGGACAATGCTTCAGCCCCACGTTTAGTGGAATTTCAGAAATACTCCGGGATGCATCCCTAGGAAGGCAGTCTCTCTGGGCGGGCTAAGTGAGCCGAGCCCCCTCCCCGGGGCTCCCGCGGCCCCTCCGAGCGCTTCCCACACTGGGATATGCCAGGTCTCGGTTTAGGAGCTTAGTCAAGAGGTCACTCGCCTCCCGGGGGCTTCCTGCCACTCTGGAGACGCTCTTAAGGGTCTTGGGGGCCCTAGGAAACACACGGAGGGCCACCCCATGCTCCCCCAAACTTAACAGTGGTCCCACCACGCCCAGTCTTCCCCTAAGCCCCAGCTACAGACCCCACTCACCATAGGGACTCTCCACCGGAGCCCCGAGGGGCGCGTTCACGCTGACCATGGCCGAACCCACCCAGCCGGAGACCCGGGGGCATGGAGGAGCCGGGGCCCCAGGCACACAGCGGCAGCCGCGGGAGCCAGTCCACCAGGAAGGCAGTGAGTGCAGCCAGCTGCCACCGCCCGGTTATCTTATTGATTCTTCTAATCACCCAAGGTGGGTGGATACGTTAAAGAGTAACCAGTCACTTAGGGAACCTGCGGCTGGGGACTGTCATTGTTGCCATGGCAACGACAACCTGGCCAGACCAGAGGTCCACTAGGGCCCCAGTCTTGCCCTTTGGGGTTGGGAGGCTCTTGGAGCCAGAATATGGGGGATACCAATCCCTTCACCCCCAACTTAAAGGAAAGGACTGACCAGGAGGGGATGAGGAGGTGAGAGTCCAACCTGGGTTGGGTTTTATGGCTCCAAACAATGGGTGTGGCAAGAGGCCGGAGGGAGGGGTAGAGGAGAAAAGGAGGAAGCTGGGGGGAGTGTATTTATTGAGCACCTACTGGATGCTGAGAGTTACATACAGGCATTGCCACATTTAAATTAAAATTTAGGGTGAGGAAATTGAGGCGGAGGAAAAAGTTACTTGCCCGGAGTCTCCCAGCTGGTACAAAGAGGAGTTAGAATGACAACCCACGATCTCTCCATTATCTAACGTATATTTTTTGAGTGCCTACTGTATACTAAGCTCTGTGCTAGACTCCAGTGATATAGAAATGAGCAAGGAGGCATCATCCCTGGACCCATGGAATTGTGGACTAATGGAGGAGATGGGCATCAATTAGATAACATTAAAGATACACTATTCAGGGACTTTCCTGGTGGTCCACTGGTGAAGACTCCATATTCCCAACACAAGGTGCCTGAGTTCAATCCCAGGTCAGGGTCCTAGTGCCCACATGCCACAGCTAAGACTCAGCAAAGTCAAATAAATAATAACTAAATAAATACACTTTTTAAAGATATTATTCAAATGTATTATTGCAGATGGTGAGTGCTAAGAGGAATGGGATAACACAGGTCTGCCTCCAAGCCTGTGGGGCAGAGGCACTCTGCCTGCTCCTTCCACTGGTCCATGGGTCTCCTTTGCCTCACAAAACGCAATCTACTGCCCAAAGCTACTTTCTGGTCTTGGAATGCAGAACCAGCTTACATCTTAGCTGTCCTACACAGTAGGCTACCATCTGGCTTTTGGGGGGAATAGCCCCATTTCTTTTATTACAATGTTGGGGTTCACAGCTTGACTTGGGATCCTGAGCTCAAGGTCTTCATCATGTTGGGGGTGCTCAAATGAGAGGCAGGAAAACGTGGGACTTAGGATCAGAAAACCCCAGCTCCATCATCATTATCTTGCTGTATGGATTTGGTACAGTATTTCATTTTCCCATCGTAACACCTACCTCACGTGTTGCTTCACTTCTAAGATAGCTAATTGAGGTCCAGTGGTTAAAATCCATTCTTCCATTGCAGGGGTCCTGGGTTCAATTCCTGATCAGGGAACCAGATCCCATACACAGCAACTAAGAGGTCACATGCTCCAAGTAGAAAACGATCCTGCATGCCACAACTAATGCCTGACACAGCCTAGTAGATAAATACATAAATACATTTGTTTAAAATATTGAATAAATAAATAAAACAGATAATTGATCTATTTCTCTCTGTCCAGTCTCTTTTTTCCAGTATGCACATTCAGTCACCTCAACGGGACCTCCCATCAGCTACTGATGGACTCTGGTGTGTATTCAGTCCTTTCTTCCTTCTGTTTCCTCCCTCCCTGTGGCACCTTCCTGTTTTCACTTCCTCCTGTCAAGTTTGTAGCCCACAGTCCATCTTAGTTTCTCTTTTACTTCTGACTGAGTTTCTTTCCTTCTAACCATCTGACAAAAACCCAACCCTGGACAAGCCTATGTACATTGCTTTCTTCATGCCTACATGCCAGCCACTGATCACTGTTGGAAAAATAAAAAATCACATAGATGGACAGATGGGGGCCACCAGAGATTCATAATCATGAACTTTGATGGACCCCTCCACACTGCCTGGAACCTCTACCCTGTCTCTCTTCTCTTGGCTTTTCCATTTTCTACCTCTACTTCAGACCTTTTCTCTCCTCGGAAATTGTCCATCTCATTCTCAGGAGGCTGAGGCTTTCCCTTCTTCATAGAGAAAATAGGAGCCTTCCACCTGGACCAGCCTCAATTCCCCACAAAAATTCACCTGTTTGCACTTTGCTCACCTCTTTCCCTCCTGATCCACATGAGTCCACAACCTCCCTCTTCCCACTGCCCAGGAACCCCACGTGACTATGTAAGTTCTCTTATATATTCAACCTCTCCCTCTTTAGACTTTAAAAATCAACTTCATTGAGGTATAATCTATATATAATAAAATTTTAGGTGTACAATTTTATGAGTTTTGACAAACGTATATTCCTATGTAACTATAACCTTAATCAAGACACAGAACATTTCCATCACCCCCTAAAGTTCCCTTTTTTCCCTCTGCAATTAATCCCCCCAGCATCTCCCACTCCAGGCAACTGCTGATCTGCTTTCCGTCACACTATGTTAGAGTTGTCTTTTCTAGAATGGCATTTGTCTGTTCTAGAATGGCATTTACTCTTGTGTCTGGCTTTTTTGCTCAGTATATTTGTGAGTTTCACCTGTGTCCTGGCCCTTTTTTCTTGCTAAGTAGTATTCCATACTGAAATTTGTTCACCCAGTCACTTGGTAATGGACTTTGGGGTTATCTCCTGTTTGAGACAATTGTGAATTAAGCAGGGATGTACATTCATAGACAAGTCTTCTTTTACACATATGTTTTCATTTCTCTTGGTTAAATTTCTAGGAAAAGAATTGCTGGTTGTTATGACATGTGTGTGTGTGTATGTGTGTTTAATTTATAAGAAATTCCAAACCTATTGTCTATAGTGGTCATACCATTTCCATTACTGCCAGCAGGGTGAAAGAGCTCCCTTTTAACTCCATATCTTTATCACCGTTCGTCACTCTCAATCTTTTTTTTTTTCTTTTTGGCTGCACCAAATGATATATGGGATCTTAGTTCCCTGACCAGGGATTGAACCCATGCGCCCGCATTGGAAGCTCAGAGTCTTAACCACTGGACCACCAGCGAAGTCCCAGCTGTTGTCAGTCTTTTTTTAATTTAAGCAGGTGACATGAGCTTTCTTTTGGCTTTTGTTTGCTTTACACGAGTTTTATAAATGAAGCCATTAGTACATTCATGTGTTAAAAATGAAAATTGTATGAACAGCATATAATGAAAAATAAAAGCCTTTCTCCAACCTTACTTCCCACATCTCACTCAATTGAACTTTTTTTTTAAAGAGTCAGAGACGACTTATCGACTTTCACTTTATTATTTATTTGGCCGCACTGGGTTTGGGTTAGGTCTTAGGTGAGGCATGCGGGATCTAGTTCCCTAACCAGGGATTGAACCCCAGGCCCTCAGCATTGGGAGCCTGGAATCATAACCACTGAACCACCAGGGAAGTCCCTCTATTGCACTTTTAAACAAATTCTTGTGTATATATCCAGAAATTATACACATAGACACTGCTTTGCACAGAAAAGCGTTCCCCCAAATTCATATGTTGAAGATCTAACCACCCATGTGATTGTATTTGAAGACAGGGCCTTTATGGATGTTCAGTTCAGTTCAGTCGCTCAGTCGTGTCCTACTGTTTACGACCCATGGACTGCAGCACGCCAGGCTTCCCTGTCCATCACTAACTTCTGGAGCTTTCTAAACCTCATGTCTATCGAGTAGGGTTACCATCTCATCCTCTGTCATCCCCTTCTCCTCCCACCTTCAATCTTTCCCAGCATCAGGGTCTTTTCCAATGAGTCAGTGCTCCGCATCAGGTGGCCAAAGTATTGGAGTTTCAGCTTCAGCATCAGTCCTTCCAATGAATATTCATGAATGTAATTAAGGTTAAATTAGTAGGGTCCTGATTCAATAGGGTTAATGTCCTTATAAGAAGAGACATGAGAGGACTTCCCTGGCAGTTAAGACTCTGTGCTTCCAAAGCAGGGGCTGCAGGTTTGATCCCTGATCAGGGAACTAAGATCCCACATACTGTGTGCAGCTTGACCAAAAACAATTTTTTTTAAAAAAAAGAAAAGACATGAGCGTGCACCCCTCTCCTCCCCCACCTGTGGCAGATACAGTGAGCAGGTAGTTGCCTGCAAGTCAAGAAGGGAGATCTCACCAGAATCCAGCTATGATGGCATCCTGAACTCACACTTCTAGCCATTAGAACTGGGGAAATTTTTTTCTCTTGGTTGAGCCACCCAGTCCATGGTATTTTGTTATGGCAACCCAAGCCGATTTGGACATACACACATATAAATGCATGTAAATACATGGGAACGTATGAAACACACTCTTCTGTCACCTTCTCGGTCTCTAAGGGCAATCTCCACACCAGCATATCCACCTCATTCTTTGGGTGGTTATGTATCGTATGGATGTCCCATAAGTGGTTTTTCTAGTCTTCTGTTCCTGGACACTTAGGGTGTCTCCAGACTTTTGCCACTACAGTGAATGTCTTCATAAACTTCAAATGTCAGATGTGGGAGTATATTGGTAGGTCAAATTTATAGAGGCAGAATCCTATCAATATGTAAATGTGCTCTCATATGTCTTTTATTAAAAAAAACAAAAACCTCCCTCTGTAGTTTACTTTCCCATCTCAGTGACAACATCTCCTTCCTCTTGACATTGAACTTTTAAAAAGCTATTTATTTGGCTGTATCAGGTCTTAGTTGTGGCATGCAGAATCTTTGATCTTTAGTTGTGGCATGTGGGATCTAGTTCCCCGACCAGGGATTGAACCAGGGCTCCTTGCATTGTGACCAGGGAATCTTAGCCACTGAACCACCAGGGAAGTCCCTTGACATTGAACTTTTAAAACAACTGTCTACACTAGTGCCAGGTACTGTCCCAGATGCTTTCTACATATTCATTCATTTCATGTTTTGAAGGACCTCATGAGGCAGATACAATTTATGTCCCCATTTACAGGTGAGACTGAGGCGTTAAGATCTTGACTTACCCAAGCACACTCTGCCACTTTGTGTTAAATTTGTACTGAGGCATTCTGGTTTCAGATTCCATGCTCTTAACTCTCTGGCTGGTGAATGTACGAGCAAATAAGCAGTCAGATGAGACTGGGGAATGATTTTCAAAAAGCATAAAATGTTATGGAGGTTTAAGAACTGTCTCAGATTTCTTGCAGCAAAAGTTCCCAACTTCAAGAGGGGAGGAGAGGGTGAGATGTATGGAAAAGGTAGCATGGAAATTTGCATTACCATATGTAAAATAGATAGCCAATGGGAGTTTACTGTAGGCTCAGGAAATTCAAATAGGGGCCTTGTATCAATCTGGAGGGGTGGGGTGGGGGGGAGATGGGAGAGAGGTTCAAAAGGGAGGGGATATGTGTATACTTATGGCTGATCCATGTTGAGGTTTGACAGAAAACAACAAAATTCTGTAAAACAATTGTCCTTCAATTAAAAAAAAAAAAAGTTCCCAACTTCAGTTGGAACAGCGGCTTAGCCAAGCTAGGGAACTACCCGTAGGGGCCAAGGCTTGATGAACACAAGCATGCCCACCTGGTTCATTCCTTCTTTGACCTGGGGTCTTCTCAGAGACAGTTTCAGAAATTGGGGATCCAGGAGGGCATCTGGAATTCCCAATGGCACTTTATGCTTCATTATCTCTGTTACTGTTTAGTCACTAAGTCTTATCTGACTCTTTGCGACCGCATGGACTATAGCCCACTAGGCTCCTCTATCCGTGGGCTTTCCCAGGCAAGAATGCTGGAGTGGGTAGCCATTTCCTTCTCCAAAGGATCTTCCTGACCCAGGGATCGAACCTGGGTCTCTTGCACTGCAGGTGGATTCTTTACCGACTGAGTCACCAGGGAAGCCCCTCATCATCTCTAACTTTGTCCAGTCCCTGGGTTTCTCCCTTCTTAGCTGAGAGGCAGGAGAGTGACACTGGGCATTGGAGTCATACAGAGCATATTCAGACCCAACTTCTATGGCCTCAGTTTTTATGTCTATAAAATGGGAATAAGATCAGTACATAGTAGGATAATTCTATGAGATTATGTTCTCAGCAGCTCATAAATGCCAGTGGTGATTACTTTGGTTATCCTGTTAACTCAGGATGTAGGAAGGCAAAGTGGGGTCCTCAGAAGAGCATAGGCATTGGGATCGGAGGGAGCTGAATTCAAATCCCATATCTGCTCCTTACTAGCTCTGCGACCTTATACATGCCATGGAATCCAGAGGGTCACCTGCCACTTAAATTTCCAAAACAAGGCTTTCCCTGGTAGTGGAGTGGCTAAGATTCCACACTTCCAGGGCCGGGGGCCTCTGTTCAACTTCTGGTCAGGGAACTAGATCCCACATGACTCAACTAAAGATCTCACATGCCACAGCTAAGAGCTGGTGCAGCTAAATAAATATATAAACTTTTTTAAATCTAAAAAACTTTTTCCAGAACAGTTTGGGAATTTGACGTAAGATTGGCAAGTCCTTCCCCCACCTGCCATATAAGGATATTAATAATTTTTAAGGAAATCTAACACTCATTATCACCATTGTGTGATACATGAAAGGATATTTTAATACTCCCCCTCCCAAAAAACCTTAGGAAGAATATAATCTGAGAATAATGAACTCAGAACCACATCCTTGTTTTTCTTATTTCATGCATCTCCAGCATTTGGAAATGGGCGCTTCTGATAAGTCTCGTTTTTCTTAGCTGTAAAGTGGACTGAGAAGTCAGACGCCTGCCCCTGTGATCTAGCTGATGTACTTGGTGCAAAGCAGGAGTTGAGGGGCTGTTGGTACCTGGTCTCCTTTATTTATTTGGCTGTGCTGGGTGTTGGTTGCAGTACAGACTCTTCACTGCAGCATACGGGGTCTAGTTCCCTGACCAGGGATCGAACCAGGGTTACCTGCCTTGCGAGCTCGGCGTCTTAACCACTGGACCATCAAGGAAGCCCTTTCGGCCTTCCTCTTGAGCTGGATTCCCCTCACCCCATCTCCTCTGCTCCATTTCCTTCTCTCCTCTTTGACCCTCCTGAGGACCCAGACAGGGGCAGAAACAGCCACTGCATCAGATCTCAAAGAACTTTATTGAGGGCGCAGGAAGGTGATATTGGAGACACAGGTACAGGTCGTAGACTAGGTGGGAATGTCCAAGAGGGAAGAACACTCATTTCATCCAGGATCATGTAGGGACTCTGCGAAAAGGGGCTTGTTTTCCATCTGGGTCTTTGAATGAAGCTCTCTCCAGCCAGGCAGGGAGTGGGCCCCAGCTGGAGGGCAAGGTCTGAGGGAGGGATTTTACTATCTCTAAAGACAAAAGGTCTTTTGTGTGTTTTGATAACTGGGTGGGGTGGGGAGAGGAGGAAAGGTTTCTGGGAATGAGAATGAGATTCCGTGGGAGAAATAAAGAAAGGAGAGACAGACAGAGGGAGCCACAGGAAGAAAAAAAAATCTTAAAAGAGAGAATTCCTTCAGGCAAGCTTTGCTTTTAGCCCAGTTCTGAGCATTCAGAGAGGTGTCTAGAACAGCCTGAAGGAGATGTCAGAGCCTGAGCTTCAACCTGGGTGCCTTCCCAGACAAGCCGTGCAGCTTCAGTAAGTCATGCCCTTTCGCTAAGCCTCAGTGAAACCTGTGGAAAGGGTGCCTGGACCCTGAGGTGGCTTCAGCAACGTACACTGGGGGTGGGGTATCCACAAGCTAACTCCAGGTGTTTTGTAAAAGCTTGGAACTGAAATGGTCCCAAATCAGAGAGGGAGACCACTGGTCTGCAAAGATGGCCCAGAAGCTGGTTGGCTATTATTGAACAAATGAAGGTAGTTTATTGGATACACAAAGACTTGCGGGTCAGAGGCCTGAGAGTCCAAAAGCTGCTGCCACTGCTTCTTCCAGCCCTGGCTCTCTGAGAACTGAGTCAGTTGAGGATGCAGGCCTCTTTCCCGGAGGCCAGAGGAGAAAAAGATGTAACAGGTAAGAAGGAAAGCAAGGAGGCTGTTTTCTTCTGGCGCATGCTGGACGTTTAGGAAATGGAAGCAGGAGGGACGATTCAGGCTGATGGAGTGAGCCCAACTCACATCCTTAAAAGAGCATTCCTTGACCCTGTCTTGGGGAAGGGTCTCTTGGAGCATCAGGCCCAGCTCGAGGCCTGCCAGAGCCCAGGGAAGATTCAGAACCACAGGAGTTTGTTGGACTTGTGTCTCGAGAAGCACATGTTGCTGCTGCAGCTGCCTTGGTAGATGGGGGGGCAGGCGGAACACGGCCTCCCCGTCTTGTACGGCGCCTCGCCGATCCAGTTACCCCTGGAAGAGAAGAGGTCCCAGGGAGGCGAGGTGGGGGGACAGTTACATGAGCTACCTTCGCACAGGTTTTCAAATATTAGCAGGGCCGCTGACTGGCCCTGTAACCAGGTCACAGCTGCAAGCCTCAGTTTCTTCACCTCTAAAACCAAGAGAAGACATTCCTCCCACACAGGAATGAGTGTATCCAAGCACCTGGCTTGGCAGATAAGCAGTTCCCCAGGAAGTGCGATTTTTTTTAATCCTTCCACACAGCCACCCCACCCCAACCACCATCCCCCCACCACAAACACAGAAATCCCTCCCTCCCATCTCCAACAAGCAGATCTGAGTTCTGATCCTGGTTCTGCCAGCTGGTGACAGAATAAACCATCTCATTTCTTTCTTTTCTTTTTAAGATTTTTTTTTAATGTGGGCCATTTTTAAAGTCTTTATTGAATTTATTACATTATTGCTTCTGTTTTATGTTTCGGTATTTTGGCCCCGACCAGGGATCAAACCCGCACCCACTGCATTGGAAGATGAAGTCTTAACCACTGGACCACTTAACCACTTAACCTCTTACCCAGGGACCACCAGGGTAGTTTAGTCCCTAAACTACCTCATTTTTTGAGCCTTGATTTTATCCTCTGAATAAGTTAATGAAATGGTGTCCATTAAAATTATGCAAAAATACTTTGTAACTTACAAAGAAAGAAAGATAGCACTAAGTCATGTCCGACTATTGGGATCCCACGAACTGTAGCCCGCCAGGCTCCTCTGTCCATAGGATTCTCCAGGCAAGAATACTGGAGTAGGTTGCCATTTCCTTCTCCAGGGGAACTTCCCAACCCAGAAATCGAACCCAGGTCTCCCACATTGCAGGCAGATTCTTTACCAACTGAGCTATGCGGGAAGGCCCTGTAACTTACAAGGTGATATGCAAATAAGAACTAGAATAATTAGATACTGGGTGCAATTCAACCATGGGGGATGTGCCTGTGAAGCCTCTTTGTGGCCTCTGCTGAACATTTATTTTTCATGGAAAGTCTTATCCAAAAACCATCCTAGTTGCTATGGAGTTAATCTTCTCAATGGATTTGGGGAGGTGGGGGGATAGGAAGCCATTGCTTAAAGGTAACGGTTTCTCTTTGGGGTGATGAAAACATTTTGGAAATAGAGGTGATGGTTGTACAACACTATGAATGCAATTAATGCCACGAAATAGTATATAGTACTTAAAAATGGCTAAAATGGCAAATTTTATGTTTTATGTATATATTTTACCAAGATTGAAAAAAATGAATAATGTAATACACTAAAAACCCATTAAGTTGTACATTTCAAATGGATAAATTGTATAGTATGCGAATTATATCTCAATTAAGCAGTTTTTTAAACAAGAACAAACCAAGAATTCCCTGGCCATCTAGTGGTTAAGATTTGGTGCTTTCACTTCCAGGGGCCATGTTTGATTCCTGGTCAGGGAACTAAAATCCCACAAGCCTCGAGGCACGGCCAAACAAACAAAACAAACCTTCATCCCATCATTCTCCTGCTCAAGAACTTTTAGTGGTTTCCCATTGCCTGTGCAGGGGTTTGCAAACTTTTTATGTAAAGGGCCAGATAGTAAATATTTTAGGCTTGGGGGCCAAATGTCTTTATGGCATGAAAGCAGCCCTAGGGGATATGTGAACAAATGTCGTGGCCATGTTTCAATAAAAGTTTATTTATAAAAATAGGCAGCAGGTTGGATTTGGGCTGTGGGCTGTAGTTTCCTGGCCTATAGCTTATGAATCACAACTACAGCTTGGGTCAGGCCTTCCAGACTGCTCGGGCTTTCCTAAGAGCTCAGCTGGTAAAGAATCCGCCTGCAATGCAAGGGACCTGGGATCGATCCCTGGGTTGAGAAGATCCTCTGGAGAAGGGAAAGGCTGCCCACTCCAGTATTCTGGCCTGGAGAATTCCATGGATTGTATAGTCCATGGGGTTGCAAAGAGTTGGACATGATTGAGTGAATTTCACTTTCCAGACTGCTCTAGTGGCACATGGATCCAGCGTACACACCGGTTCTATTTCCTGCTCTCAAAGACTTCTCTTGACCTCTCTCCCACCTAGCTGATTGGAGAGTCTGGAAGAAGCAGCTCAGCATATTCACTGCATCCTTCCTTTCTTTCCTATGGGATCTGCCTGCCTGCAGGGAGCAAGTGTCCTTGGTTGCTCTGTTTCTTGTGGGAAGCTTAAAGGGGCCAGCACTATACTTAAAAGAGGCCTCTGGTTGTCCAGTGTTGCTTGTTAATGGAGGTGAAGGTCTAAGTCAACAGCAAGCTCTTTGCAAGCCCACTTGGCTGGCAGATCTAAAACACATTCTCCACTACTGGCTTCATCAGGGAGACTGCCTATCCACTAACCACCTGCCTTGGTCCTCTGTCTATCTCCCAGTTGACTGTGGAGCTTGAGTAAAGAAAAAGGATTCTCGATCAACTCTCCAAAAGTACCAAACTGTATGGTGTTCGGGTTTTTTAGAAAAGAGGAAGGCAAGGTGTTCTGTGTGTCTTCCTTCTCTGAGAATCCTGCCCACCCCACCTCGTGATCCACCCTCCTGCCCCAGTCCCCTCGACCTCAAAGTGCACTCACTTAATGGCGTAGTTGCAGACCAGGTACACAGCCTGGCGCCAGGTGCTGCCCCAGACACGGATGCTGCCACAGGTGTGGATGGCACAGCCCAGCCGATTGGAAGATGCCCACACCATCTGAGAGGGGAGGACAAAGGCAAGGGGGGCTGTGAGAAGGACTTGGGCCTGGAAGGTTCCTGCGTTTGCTCAGTTCAGGGTGGATGCATTAGCTGAGGTTTTCCTGGGGGAGGCACCTGTCTCAAAAGTGACAGGATGGAGACATATGGTACTATTAATATAATGTTTCCCAAACTTTATTTTTTACTACAATCGAGGGTAGGGAAAACAGTTTTGTATTGTTACCCAGTGGACCAACACACACACGCACACACACACACACACACACACACACACACTACCCCTGTTGCAAAAAAGTTTTATGAACTAATATTTAATCTTATCATATAGAATGATATATGCTAGTGTTTTCTATCGTGTTCAATTAGATTTCTTTCTTTTTTCCCCCCTGGTGAACAATGCTTGAGAATCATTATTGTGTTGGAGATTAGAGCACAAACTTTGAAGTTAAACAGCCTTGGGTCAGTTTCTCAATATCAAAAGCTGTGTGACTTTGACCACTTTAATCACTCTGTGCCTAGTTTCTCCTTTGGTTAAATGGAGATAATAATATCTTGGATGTCAGGAAGGACATTTAGTTTAAGCCTAACATTTCCTAGGGGGGCTCTATCTTCAGTTTTTGACATTTACTGCAAATAAGTCACAGAGAAATTGGCAGGTCTCCAAAAGAAGACATTTGTCCTACCATTGATCCTGTTTCTTATAACACTATACTGCATTGTATTTTTATGTACAATAAGTGGTAACATCTCGATATGAGCACTCAAAATATACTACGATTTTTGGGTAATCTTATTTGGCATTTCTTTTTTAAGATAGCACAGCCTTAGAAAATAGAAAAAATACTGGGAAACGTTTGGACCTATTGAAATCAAAGGCCCTCTTGAACTTGTCGGACCACACATCTCCATTTTGGGGTCACACAACATGGTCCGCTGACCTAAGACACACAAAATAAGATCCAGTTCAGCTCAGTTCAATGTGTACAGAGGAACAGGCTATGTAAAAGGGAGTCCGTACAGGCCTATGCTTTATTTCTACTGCTGTCCACCACATTCTATTTTTCCCACCAGCCCCTCATCCCTACAAAGGGGTACCTGGGTATAGTGGGAGCAGACGGGGCCACTGCAGTGCCAGGGGCAGTGCGGGGTACAGTCCTTCGGGGCTGGAAACAAGTAATGCCGCTTCTCCTCTGACCAAGACTTCACCAGATCCACCACCGAGCGGTACCTGGGAAGGCGGAGGCGATGGAAGAAACGCAGACTGTGTGCTCGGCGAGCTTGTGGAGTGACGGAGTGAAAGAAGGGCAGTGAAGTGACGGGGTGAAGGGAGGGCTCACTCACCGGCCAGAATGGACAGACAGGTTCTGGCCCACGTATCTCATCAGCTGTGAGGGCCCGTGGGCCCAAATGCACTGGGAGGCCCAGGCCTCAGCCGACCTAGCCAGCCGCTCATCCCAGACCTGCGAAAGCAGAAAGGTCATGACATTCCCCGCGGGAGGAAAACCACAACCATCTCAGTAGTGTCTAGAAATGCAAATATACATGGTATCATGACTCCTCCACCTCCTGGGAACCCTGCAATAAATCCACTTGATTAATGAGAAAACTGAGCCTTAGAGAAGGCCTGTGACTTCAAGGTCAATAGCAAGTCCACACGAGAGCTGAGATCCACACCTAGCCTTCTGACTCTTAGCCCGATGCCCTTTTTCCTTCACTGGACTTCAAGCTTGGGGTTCCTTGCTCTGAGGGGTGGGGGGTCCCAGGAATTGGCCTGGGAGCTCCCAGCAATCCCTAGAAGTGACAGCCCAGGATTATAGGAAGAGAATGGATTTTTTATTTATCAAAATTTGAAAATGTGTTTAACATTAAATTTTTTAAATTCAAGGTGTGTTTGTTTTTAATAGTGAAAACATGCACACGTTTAACATGTAAGCTGTTGAAAGGAGGAGGAGTGGAGAGTCTTTCATCTTCATCTTATACTAGTTCCTCCAGCCACCCTGACCCTGGAGGTAACCATCATTGTGAGTTTCTTGAGTCTGGTTGCACAAATATTCCACACCCATAAGCATATTATATATACATATATAAACATATATGTATAATGTAATGTTTATATAATATAAACATTATATATGTTTATGTGTAAATATATGCAATTATATATCATATAATGTATGTAATATATGTAATTAATTATATACCATATATTGTGTTAATATATACATAAATATGTATTATGTAAATGTAATAATTATATATAATATATATATATACACATATAATCCTTCCTGGAGATGGAAATAGCAACCCACTCCAATATTCTTACTTGGAAAATCCCATGGACAGTAGAGCCTAGTGGGCTACAGTCCGTGGGGTCGCAAAAGACTCAGACATGACTTAGCAACTAAAGTGTTAGTCACTCAGTCGTGTCCTACTCTTTGTGACCCCATGGACTGTAGCCCGCCAGGCTCCTCTCTCCATGGAATTCTCCAGGCAAGAATACTGGAGTGGGTTGCCATTTCCTTCTCCAGGGGATCTTCCCAACCCAGGGATTGAACCCAGGTCTCCCAAATTGCAGACAGACCCCTTACTGAGCCACCAGGGAACAACAACATATATGTATATAAATGTGAATTTTTTTGACAGATGACAGAATGCCAGACATTCTATTTGGCACCTAGCTGTTTTTATTTAACCAGATAGCTTTATCTTAGCGATGATTCTACATCAGCACACAGAGAATACCCTCCTCTCCTCTGTAACGGCTTCTTAATTTTCCAATCTATGAATGCCCCAAGTTTTATATCTCAAGAAAGGATCACTTAAAAAAAAATACTAGTTCCCTTCCACTCTGACTTCCTGAGATTCTGAGATATTATTTGTTCCTTCATTTCATCTGTTCATTTAGCAAATATTGAACAAGGACTCACAGTCTAGCAAGGAAATGAGACATTAAGCAATCATTACAGTTGGCTGGTGTGAGAATGTGAAACGGAACCTGCTCTTTCTTGGAGCCACAGAGAGAAAGGGCTCCTTGAGCAAGGGATGTTTAGCAAGATACCTGTCCTGTGGGCTGAAGCCAGCTAGTGAAGCAATGGGGACGCCCAAAGAAGGGTCCAGACATCTCCCCGGGGTTGTGAGACTCATCCATTCTTAGAGAAAGCAGAGGAATGTTTTTTTCATGTTGCAAAGGGGTCAGCTGCGGTAGCGGCATGCAAACCTCTAACCCACACTCACTGACCCTCCCCGGAGCCCCTCCTGGTAGAACTGTCTGGCTCTCTCTCTTCCACAATACGTGCAACAATCAAACACCTGTTGCGGGGAGGGCCTTGCACGCAGGGCTGGTGCTCAATAAATGTGTCATTGTTTGAAAACTGGAGGGCCTTCTACGTGCCAGCCACTGTGTTAATCAATGGATGAGTCAGTTAATGAACAAATAAATGGCTCTCCCACCTTTAGCTGCCTGCCATTTGGGCTCCCATCCCCACCCCTCCCAACACCTTATTGCACCTGATGTCATATTCTACATAAAAGTTGCGGTTGATCTTTGTTTTTTATCATGCCCACTGAAATAGAAGCTCTGTGAAGGATAAGACCATGTCCATCCTGTTCTCGGCAATGTCCACAGGGCTTAGCAGTGGTGTCTAACTCCAAGCAGGAGATGCTACATAAGTGAATGAACACATTGCAAAAGTACAAGCGTTTGCAGGCAGTTAAGAGAGCAGGTGTCTGTCTTACAGGGGTGGCTGACAATCCTTTTTCCTAAAGAAATCTGTAGGTGAGCTGGAGGCCTATCTCTACAGGCTAGTTTGGGACAATGGTCCTGGGGGAGGGGCTGCGATAATGAAAAAGGTTCCCTCCTCCCCTCCAGAGTCAGGCTGTAGGGGGCTGGGGTGAAACACCCCCTTCTCCACCCGCCCTCCACTCTGCTTTTTTGAAGGAAGACATCCAGCCTTTGCTGGTCAGCGGCTGTTTCTCCCCCAGCCAGTGCCCTCTACCCCCACCCCAGGAACCAATCCTCATCTCTCCCAATTCTACCCCTAGAGACTTGTGGACAGACTGGGAGTGTCATCAAACCCCTGGGGCAAAGAGACAATGGCAGGGAAATCTCCAGCCACCCACCCTCTGCGGGTCCCCAGCAGGAAGCCAGAATCCTTGGAAAAGGCATTGTTAGTTAAGACAACAGCCTTAGCAGCTGGCAGATCTGGGGTGTAATCCCAAGTGGGTGACCTTCAGCAAATTAATACTCTGCTTCTTGATTTCCTTATTTGGAAAATGCAGATACATCCTACCTTGAAGGAAGAGGGTTCTGTGTAAGTGCCTGGCGCACAGAGGATGTGCCATAAATCGCAGTCCTCTGCTCCTGCCTGCAGAAAGGACCTATATAAAGCCTTAGTTTTCTCATCTGTAAAATGGGCAGACTTCACAGGGCCCAGATGCCCAGATACTGGCTAGAGAGGCTAGACTCCTGAATGGTCCAGCCCTTCCAGGGCACACTGAGTCGACTGGCGTTTGCCAGAGGGGGCCCTGGCAGAGTGTGGGGACTCACCATATACTCCATGTTGGCAGCAGGTGGGTGCACGCTGGCCCGGATGTGGTTGTGATAATCCAATAAGGCACTCATGTCCCGGGCAGAGATGTGGCGCTTCCGCCGATACTGGGGCACCCCCAGGCCACTCAGGGGCCTCACAGCTGTGCCCTTGTGCACAGCACTCTGAGCCAGTGCCAGGGTGGCATTGGGCATCAAGGCGTTCATTGTCTGGCCTGCCCAGAAGAGCAGACCTGCCAGGCCCACAGTGCCGGGCAGCGGGGGCATAGCTGGCTGGAGGGGGTCCCACGTCTGGCCTCGTGCAGTCAGAGCTGGCTGCCTGGAGGGGGTGGTCATGAGGGCACCAAATTCTGAGTGCTCCTCAGCATTCCCACCCCAGAGGATGCTAACTACTGGGAGCTTGACGCAGACCTCCCAACACAGCTCTGGTGGCAGGGAGTAATACTCCATCCTTCCCACCTCATGGACTGAGTGGATAGGGCAGTGGGAAGAAATGCCCAGACAGGGACTTCCCTGGGGATCCAGTGGCTAAGACTCTGAGGTCCCATGCAGGGGGCCCAGGTTCAATCCCTGGTCAGGGAACTAGATCCCACATGCTGCAACTAAGAGTTTGCATGCAGGCCACAACTAAAGACCCTGTGTGCCTCAACTAAGATCCGGTGCAGCCAAATAAGTAAATCAATATTTTTTTAAAAAAAATAAAGAAAAATTAAAGAAATGCCCAGAGAGTGACTGAATCCGGACCAGGCCTGGAAGTGAGACAACACTTCAAAGCCGGAGTTCCATCCCACCAGCCCAGGAAGCAGACCTCAAACCTGCCCAGACTGGATACCCTCTGCACCAATCTCACTCCACACGGGCTCTGTCGGTGCCCTCAGAAGGGCAGCGCCCACCTCCCCGGAGGCTGCAATTTCAGGATGGAGTTTAGTTCAGTTCAGTCGCTCAGTCATGTCCGACTCTTTGCAACCCCACGGACTGCAGCACGCCAGGCTTCCCTGTCCATCACCAACTCCCGGAGCTTGCCCAAACTCTTGCAAGACACAGAAAGAAGGAAAAGGCTGAAAGAGGCAGACAGAAAGAAGATCAAGAAACAGAGAAAAAGTACACGAGGGAGACAAAAAGGTCACTGATATAAAGAGATCCAGGAAAGAGCTATGAGACAAAAAAAAGTAGAAAGATACAGAGAGAAAGAGAGACAACATTGGGGCAAAAAGAGAAGAAACATGGGAGAGATAGAGAGAGAGAAAGAGGGGAAAAAAGAACAGAGAAGATGGAGAAAGAAATACTGAGAAGAGAACCAGAGAGAGGGGTCCGGGAAGCAAGGCGGCAGGCTCCCCGAGGACGCGTACCCAGGATGGGCAGCCCAGGCCGGTGGCAGGAGGCGGCCGAGGAGGCAGGGACCTCTGCCAGACGCCCAGCCCACCTGCCGCACAGCGACTTAAGCGGTCCGCCAGGAGCTGATGGCATCTGACGTCCCAGCCCCCCAGCTCCCTCCCCTTCCAGCCTGGCCAGGCTCGAAGCTCCGCCCGCCAGACAGTGGCTTTTCTCTTCTCCCTCTGCTGTTCCACCTGAAGTGCAAGGGGGCCGGGGCTGAGCTGCGGTCAGGATGGGGCTGCGGTCAAGGCAGGGATTCCCGGACGAAACACCACCTCTCCTCAGGAGACCTCAGACCCCGAGCCTTTTCTCTGCCTTCCAGACCCCACATATTACGGCCACCTTGCATCCAGAAAGTGTTTTTCTGTTTTCTCCACAAAGCCCTCCAGCCCCAGAGTTGGCAGTTTTCATACGCCCCCCCCCCCCCCCCCCCCCCCCGCCCTCTAATGAGCCTGGCTGAACTTGAATGCTGAGCTCGAGGTATACAAGCTCAGCCAAACCCTCAGAAGCAGATATGATCGCTGCCCATTTTAGATGAAAAACCTCCAAAGAAGTGAAGGAACAGTCCAAAGTCAAGCCAGCCTGTCTGCTGTGGTGTCGGGATTCACATCCAAGTCTGACCCCAGGGAGGGTCCTGCTAGTATGTAAAAAGGATGTCATTTCTGTAACCAAATCAAATATAGAGGCATAGAGGGGAAAAGCCCTATGAGAATATTAGAATATTTGGGGCAAGGCCACTCAAACATGGCACCATGCAGCCTAATTAATTAAGCCAGTGGATATGGGTTCAAATTCGCATTATTTTGTTTTTGAGGGTTTTTTTTGGTGGTTCTTTCTTTTAAAAAAAATGCCTTTTAATGCTAACTGGTGTCCTTGGGCAGATTACTTAACCACTTGTGCTTTATCTGGAAAATGGGAGAAATAATGATTCTTTCCTTACAACCCTGATGCCAGGATTAGATGAATTCAAGTCTGATTGAACTGGTGGAGCATTGAGTGTGTGCTCTTTAGGTGTGTGTGCATGTGTTTATGAGGGTATGTGTTTGTTATAGGTGTACAAGAACACGCACACACACACGTGAGGGCTTGTGTGTCACATACAGATGTGTGGACACGTACATGACCATGCAGATGTCTGTACCTGCGTGTGTACTTGCATGAGTATGCATGTGCCTGTATGTTATGAATGTGCAAGCACACACATACAAGCCCATCTTTCTGATGACTTCTGTGTCATATGCATATTCAGGGATGGATGTGTGTGTGTGTGTGTGTGTGTGTGTGTGTGTGTGTGTTGACAGAAGCCCTTTGATCTCTGAGTTGCTGTACTTCATTGTTGACAAAGAATTTCATTTTCTCTTCTCTGATTCCTTGTATTCTCTGCAAATAACAAGCGATGCTTTTGCAATGGGAAGGGACAGACTTACCAGAAAGGTGTTCCATTAAAAAAAACCAAAGTTGAAGCGCTTGTAATCTTCAGCTTCCACTTCCAGAGACCTTTCTGAGCAGTTCCAGGCAGAACCCAGCCTCCAGAGCCAAGCTGAGCCCTGGCCCAGGTGACGATGCAGGGCTGGGAACTGGGATGGGGCTACCGAAGTGCGGTCCTCCCCAGACACATGGAATTCCCGCCCCAGGCAGCCGCCCAGCCTCAGCCTCAGCAGCCCAGACAGTGCCGGCTGCCAAAGCACACACCTTCCCCATCAGAGCAGATTCCCCCAGCCCAGGCTGACTGCTGGATGCTGGGGGAGGCAGGGCACACAGAGGCAGTGGGGGGTGAGGGCTGCTGACTCTGACCGCTACATGGCTTTCTCATCATGCCAGAAGGACAAGAGGCACTGGCTCTGATCCAGCTCCATTCTCTGCCTCCAGTAGGCTGGGTGTCCTGGGGCAAGTCTCTGTCCTTCTCCGGGCCATTGGAGCAGCTGGACTTAGGGCTTTTCTGCTGAGATCCGTGACATACCAGGCGGCAGAGGAGGCGGACACAAACAGCTTTGGCACTGATGACCCCCGAGTGTGTGCCCCGCTCTCTCTGAGCGCTGAATACCAACCCCTCCATGTCCTGGCCACTTACAACAGTCCAGAGCATTACATCCATGACTCACTTGGTCCTTGCAGCTGCCTTTGAGGCAGCAACCCCGCCCATGGACAGATGGGGACACAGAGCTTCAGTGACTTGTCCTAGGGCCTGGTTGTTTGCCAACTGGGGTTCTGGCAGTGAACATTCTCACCCATTTTACAGAATGCACAAGCATCCACTGTGCTCACACCACACTCACATGCACATATACATGCACACATACCCTCCTCCCACAAATATGAGACAGGTGATTCCCCCAGTCCCTTAAATTCTTACTGTCGGATACCCTCAGGTGCCCTTTCATAAATAAACAGAAACCCACCCTTTACACACTTGATCATGTTAATACATATAAGCGGCATGTACTTGTTCTTTTCTCAGTGCTCGGAACCATTTCAAGCACTTGACCTTGATGAGACCATTCAATCTTCAGACCAACCCTATCAGGTCGGTATTATTATTGTCATCGTAACCATTTCTCTATACGTGAGGGAACAGGCACAGAAGTGAGTCGTTGGCTTGGGATCTCACAGCAGGTGGAGGGCAGAGGTAGGATGGGTCAGGCTAGTCCCACTGCCTCTTCAAAGAGACAGACAGACATCTGAGGAAGAAGGCACAGCCTTGCAGTCCAACCACGTATACAAAATCACCATCTCCTGAAACTTCCCTGATGGTCCAGTGCTTAAGACGGCGCTTCCAATGCAGGGGATGTAGGTTCGATCCCTGGTTGGGGAACTAAGATTTCACATGCCTCGCAGTGTGGCAAAAAGAAAAAAAAATCACTATCTCCCACCCAACATGTTCACACATCCAGAACAACCCAGAAAATAACACTGGTAGCAAACATACAGAAACACCCCCCAGCCAATCCACCAGGTAGGACCTTCCTTGCTGTTGACTAAAGCTTTTCCCAGGTTCACTTTGACAGGTTGGTGTTGTTTAGTTGCCAAGTCATGCCTAACTCTTTGTGACCTCATGAACTGCAGCATGCTAGACTCCTCTTTCCTTCACTGTCTCCCAGAGTTTGCTCAAATTCATGTTCATTGAGTCGGTGATGCCACCTAACCATCTCATCCTTTGCCACCCTTTTCTCCTTTTGCCTTCAACTCTTCCCAGCATCAGGGTTTTTTTCTGACAAATCAGCTGTTTGCTTCAGGTGGCCAAAGTATTGGAGCTTCAGCTCAGCAACTGTCTTTCTGATGAATATTCGGGGTTTATTTCCTGTAGGATTGAACTGGTTTGATCTCCTTTCTGTCCAAGAGACTCTCAAGAGTCTTCTGCAGCACTGGAACTCAAAAGCATCAATTCTTTGGCTTTTGATGATCAGCCTTCTTTATGATCCACCTTGCCCATCTGTACATGACTACAGCAGGTTGCCAGTGGACAAAAATGTTAGGGGTGAAGGCAGGAAATAATCAGGGATGGCCCAGATGAATGTCCTGGGCTGGGATCTCACTTCAGGGTAAGAACTTTACTCACCCCTGGATTTTGTCAGACTGGATTCAGCTATTGCTTCATCTTCTCCCCTACTGGAATTCTCTCTGGTCTTGGGCAAGTGAAGGGGAAATTCTTCCAGATAGCAGTAGTATTTGAGGCAGTACATCTCAGGGACTAACACTGCTGACTCTGGATCCAGATAGCCTAGGTTCATGGCTTACTAGCTGTGTGACCATGGGCAAGTTACTTAACCTTCTGCACCTTGGTGTCTCACCTGTAAAATAAGGCTGCCTTGTGGAGTTGTTGTGAGGATTAAATGAACTGATAGATGTGACACAAGTTCTGAGTAAGCAGTCAGTAAATGTTAGCTATAATTGCTGATAATAATAACAACAATAACAGTCAACATTTATTTAGCACATACTAGATGGGCTTCCCTGGTGGCTCAGATGGTAAAGAATTTGCCTGCAGTGCAGGAGACCAGGGTTCGATCCCTGGGTCGGGAAGATCCCCTGGAGAAGGGAATGGCTACCCACTCCAGTATTTTTGCCTGGAGAATCCCATGGAAAGAGGAGCCTGGAGGGCTACAGTCCGTGGGATCACAAAGAGTCAGACACGACTGAGCGACTAACATTTCATCTTTTTTCCAGGTTCCAAGCACTAAGTGCTATAGGGGTCTGAGATCATTTACATTTTGCTCCAGTTTTATGGATTAGGGTTCAGAGTCTCCATTCACCAGACGAAGAAGTGGAAACTCCGAGAGGTTCAGTACCTTGTCCAAGTTCACACAGCTAGTCCCAGTGGAAACTGGATTCCAGTGCCAGGTCTCCGATTCTTACCCCAGTGTTCTTTTCAGACAATAAAGTTGCTTTTAAGAAGAGTCTGTGTAGGGACTTCCCTGGTGGTTCAGTGGTTAAGACTCCACACTCCCAATGCAGATGCACAATGAAAAAAAGTCGATGTTGTACAACACAAGGAATATGGCCAAAATTTTCTAATAACTATAAATGGAGTATAATCTTTAAAAATTGTGAATCACTATATTGTTCATGAATTTATATAATATTGTGCATCATCTATACTTTAATTTTAAAAGGGAGATTAAAAAGAAGAGACTGTGGAACAGGAGCCTGGTGCTTGAGAGAGGAGACTAAGAAAGTTGGAATGTCCTTAGAGATCTTCCAGATCACCCCTTCATTTGCCAGTTGAGGAAATAGATTCAGAGTGGGTGAGTGACTTGTCCAAGGACACACAGCAATTGGCAGACTCAAAACTTCAATCCAGATCTGTGTCACTCCAAGTCCAAACAAGGGAAAGAGGGAACTGGGAGGGAGGCGAACACATGTGAAAGATAGGAATGGTGATCCACACTCTTCAAAACTCTTTGGTCAAATGTTCTAAGTTCTTCTAAAAGACAACTGAGAAAATGAAAGAGATGGAGGTGGAAATCAGTAGATAGACAAAAGATAGACTTTTTTTTTTTAACGTTTATTCTTATTGATTTATTTGCCTGCATGTGGGATCTTCGAAGTTCCTTGTGGCATGGGAACACTTGGTTACAGCCTGTGGGATCTAATTCCCCGACCAGAGATAGAACCGAGACCTCCTGCATTGGGAGCGTGAAGTCTTAGCTACTGAACCACCAAGAAACTCCCTACATTATTTTATATGGGCAAATTTTTTATGGACTCTACTGTTGAAGGATACACACTTGAGTGCGCACAAAGAAATATTATAGAAGCCAAGCTGTGATTGAGGAGGGACATTTAAGGGGCTCCTATTTCTTGACCTGACTGGTAGTTACAAGAGGTTCACCCTCTTGGGCCCCATGTTGGTTTTATGTGACTTTCTGTACTTACGTTTTATGTTTCAATACAATTTTTCAAGGCTAATTTAAAAGGTAATTTATACAATGACACCTTCCATCTGTTACTGTCCTAACCCTGCATGAGGATTTTAGCCTTCTTTCAACAGTTGAGGATGTGAGGTTCAAAAAAGGAGGTAGCTTCCTGATAGTCATACAGCAGGTAACTCTGGGGGCCAGGACTCAGCCCTTGTGGTTGGTGTGTCTGCAGCCCTGCTGTGGCTGGGCTGCCAGTGGTAGGTGGTTCCTGATCCAGCAGTGGGGGGTGTTGGGGAGATCTGACAACAGATTCAGAAACACCAACTTCTCGGAAAATAAATAAAGCACACCCAGAAGCACCTCTGGGCTCCCAGGTCTTCTGCTCTCTCTGTACCCAATAAGCCATGTCACCTCTTCGGTGGTTACCAGAGTGAGGCAGGATGGTTTAGGAGTGGCAAGGACCAGAGCTGTGACCTCAGATGAGTGACCTTGGTCTGGGTGACCCGAGGCAAGTCTCTGAGTTTCAGTTTCCTCATCTGTATAATGGGAACAATAAACAGGCACTACATTATTTGGCTATTATGATAAATTCAGTGAGATACAGGAAGTGTCAACACACAAAGCAAGTTTGTTCAGTGTTAGCTATTAACCTGCCCAAGCAACCACCACGTGGCTCCATTGACAAGATGCTCAAGAATGGGCAAAACTAGAAGACTTCCCTGGTGGTCCAGTGGTTAAGAATGTGCCTGCCAACGCAGGGGGACATGGGTTCAATCCCTGGTCTTGGAAGATCTCACTTGCCACAAAGCAACTCAGCCTGTGCTCTACCCTGAGATGCAGCTACTGAAGCCTGCACACTTTAGAGTCATGCTCTGCAACAACAGAAGCCACAAGAAGAGAGCAGCCCCAGCTCATGTCTTCCCCCAGGCCCGGGAAGCTCGATGCATGTATAGAAAAATTCATCAAGCTGTACACTTAAGGTTTGAATACCATAAGTTACACCTTGGTCTTCCCAGATGGCGCAGTGATAAAGAATCCACCTGCCAATGCAGGAGACACCGGTTTAATCCCTGGGTCAGGAAGAAGCCCTGGAGAAGGAAATGGGAACCCACTCTAGTATTATTGCCTGGAAAATTCCATGGACAGAGGAGCCTGGCAGGCTACAGTCCATGAGGTTGTGAAGAGTCAGACAGGACTGAGAAACTGAGCACACACACAAGTTACACCTTAAATAAAAACTGAGTTATAGATGGTTTTAAAAGCCTTTGTTTAATTTCAAAGAGTTCTTTCAACAAGTATCAAATTAGAATCCAATATAAGAAAACACACACACATACCAACAGAAGTATCCCAATTTTGTCTCCCCAACATATACTTCCTACCCAATACACAGTCATATCCTTCCCAGCACACCCACCAAAACCCCCAACACTTTATACACATAGCCAAAGACCCCAACATCAACACAAAGAGAAGTCACAGCCCAACAGAGCAGACATACCTGCATTCCCACTCAACCTCACAGCACATCCATCTTTAAATAGATGGTTTTCAACTCTGGGTGTGTGTGAACACACACCTTACTTTTATACACACAGAGACACACACAAACCAAACCCATAGACCAAATTGGCTTGGGCAGATTTGTGAGTCAGACAGACTGGGTGGGGGTCTTGGCTCCCCCACTTCCTCACCGCAGGACCTAGGGCAGGTCATCTAATTTCTCTGAGCCTCAGTTTTCTGATCTGCAAAATGGGCCCAATAAGATCTTCTCTCATCAGATGAAATAAAATAGAAAGGAAGACTAGGAGCAAAAAAAGTTTATTGAGGGAAGGAGTTGCATGATTTGTCTCCGTATCCTTGGTGACTCACAGCATGTCATTATGGTAAGCTCATAGGTGTTGTTAGTTCCCACCAGATTAAATTTGCTAGATTCCCAGTGGTAATTCCAGCAAGGTTATTGGAGGAAATTGGCAAGTGGATTCTGAACTTCGTGTAGGAGAGCCGTGGCCCAAGAATTCTCAAGACACTCCGTTAGTCATAATCTTAGTAAAATGTGGCAATTAAGCAGACAATAGAAAAATGAAAAATGAGGGGACGGTGAGCCTGGGACATAGGGGTGAGCCAGGGGGGCAGCAGTACAAGGAGGGGCACAGCATGGGCAAAGGCTCTGAGGCTGGAGGGCATTTGGTTCATTTGAGGAACTGAGAAAAGGCAGGTTAGGGAGGACTGGAGGGGGCACTAGTGGTGAAGAACCTGCCTGCCAATGCAGGAGACGGAAGAGACACAGGTTCGATCCCTGGGCTGGGAAAATCCTCTGGAGGAGGGCATAGCAACCCACTCCAGTATTCTTGCCTGGAGAACTCTGTGGACAGAGGAGCCTGGCGGGCTACAGTCCGTGGGTCCGACTCACACGACTGAAGCGACTTAGCAGGCGCGCACGCAGAGGGGACAGAAGGGTACGAGGTGGCCCAGAGATGGGGGCAGAGGTGAGCAGAGGTGATTTCTGCTGTTTGGAGACCTTGAACGCCACCCCAGCTGCAGAACTGAGGACCTCAGTTTCACCTTGGCTTTGCCCTGTGCCCAGCCCTGGTGCCCACTGGGGATAGGGGTTGGGGGACACAGGAAGAGGAGAGGATGGCTTAGGTTTCGGGGAAATGGGAGCACGTCATCCCACTATGATCTCTTAACATCTGACTTCCCACCGACCCCCAGAATCCTGAAACCAGAGGGGTACCCCTGAGGGGTCCTCCATCCTCCTCCTCCCAGTCAGCATTCTCAGCAGGGTGTTTTCAGGGGCTCGGCCGGGGAACCCCCCATCCTCCCCGGTGTCAGAGAGGACTAGCCTCCTTCCATACAGGCCAGGTGAAGAGGAGCAGCTGGAGAACCGGGCTGGTCCAGCGCGTTTAACCCGGCGGGAGTGTTCGGCGTTCCCCGCGCCCATGATCGCTAGGGGTCAAGGCCGTGCCCTCGGGGGCCTGCGGCCGGAGGACTGGGGAATCCTCCTCCCGGCCCAGCCTGGACAGCTGCACGGCCAGGTGTGGCCGCGGAATTTGCTGTGTCGCCCGTCCGCGCAGCTGGAGCGGAAAAGCCTCAGCGTCAGCGCCCCCTCCTCGCCACCAGCCCTCGCGCCCCACATTCCTGCGGAGCGGGGCGGGGGCCAGGCGGCCACATCAGAAGCCAGACCCGGAGAATTCGACCGGGCGGGGCCGGTAAGGGACCAGTGGACCCTCTGGGACTCCTCATCCCTTGGTGGTACCGGAACTGAGCCAGATATCCCATCTGATGAAAGCGGACAGCGACACTTGGCCTTGTCTATTTCCTAAGCGGTGAGCCACCAAACACGAGCATCTTGATTTTAGAGGTGATCATCTATTGTGTGCCTACTGTGTACTTCAAAGCTGGCAAATAAGGTTTCACTTACTTGTCCTGGCAACAAAGTTGGTAGAGTACCTGTGTACTTCATACCTGGCAAATAAGGTTTCACTTACTTGTCCTGGCAACAAAGTTGGTAGAGTACCATCCTCATTTTTCATGTGAGAGAGAAATGACTAGTTATAGAGGTAATAAATTGTGTTTAGACTTGAACCCATGTCTGTCTGACTGTATTCTTTTTTTAAAAAAATATTTCTTTATTTGGCCGCACCTGGTCTTCCTTGAGGCAGGTGGGATCTAGTTCCCTGACCAGGGATTAAATCCAGGCCCCCTGCATTGGAAGCAGGGAGTCTTAGCCACTGGCCACCATGATCTCTAAACCCTACCAACTGTAAACTTTGCAGAGTGTTGTGACTATGTGGCTGTCATTTTAGCAGTCAGGTAAGGTCAGATCTGGGAGGCAGTATGGGCCAGAGGTGAAGCTCTTTGCCCCTTGAGTGCACTGACCCTAGTTTGAATCCCAGCTCTTCAGGATTGCTAGCTGTGTGACCTTGGCTAAATTACTTAGCTTCTCTGTGCCTTGGTGTTTCCATCTGTAGACTCGAGTGATCACAATACCTACCTGTTGTGTGAAGGAAGAGAGGAGTTAACTACAGTGAAGCACTTTGCACGGTGCCTGGCACCTGGTTAAGGCTCAGTATGTTATAAATCAATGCCACTTCCATAAAAAACAAAAACAAAACAACTAGCTAAATGTTTAAACTAGTAAAGGAGACAATTTAATTCATTACTTTAAGAATAGAGGCATTAAACTATGACACAGGTACATCTGAATTCTATAGTATACTTTGGATGGGAAGACTGGAGGAAAAAAAAGTTTCAAAACACTCATTCTTCTCAGAACCTAGTTTGGTGTTCTCTTTTTTTTTTTTAATACCATTTCTTAAATTGTGAAATACAACAAATGTATGAGATTTATAAAATATAAACATGTAGTTTAATGAATATTTTCAAAGCAAATATCTCTGTGACTCTCCCCAGGTAAAGAACCAGAACTTTGTCTTAACCCCCAAAACCCTCTGATCCCAATGGCTTCCCTCGATCCCACAGGTAACTGCTATACTGACACTGGCATAGTCATTTTTTGCCTTTCCCCCATCCCCTTATTTTACCAATGCTCTTTCAGGCAAAAACAAATAAAAAACCAAACCAAACCAAACCAATCAGAAAGCCCTGCTTCCAAAACTTGGGATTCCCTGGTGGTTCAGATGGTAATGAACCCTCCTGTCAATGCAGGAGACTCAGGTTCGACCCCTGGGTCGATCCCCTGAAGAAGGAAATTGCAACCCACTTCAGTGTTCTTGCCTGGAGAATCCCATGGACAGAGGAGCTTGGTGGGCTACTGTCCATGGGGTTGCAAAGAGTTGGACACGACTGAGCGACTAACACTTTCCAAGCCTCAGCCCGGTGACTGTTCCAGAGAAGAGGGTCCTGGGGTCTGCAGGATGCAGTGGCCAGAGAGAAAGCAGGCAGGTACTCAAGGCTGCTGGGGCTGCTGGCCAGCCCTCCTGCCTCTCTCCCTGTGGCCCAAAGATGAGCAAACCCAGATCCCTGCCCTGCGGTGCCAGCTCTCCTGACCCTGTGCCCAAGCAGTCCTAGAGGCTGGGCATGTGTGTGCTGGGGGCGCAGGCAGTGGATCCAACCCCCTCCCCGTTTGGCAGTCAGGCAGCCTGGCCTCTGGCAGCTGCTGGCTTTGCTCAGCTGCCTTGCCCTAGGCGGTGGCTAGCCGTCCCCTCCAGCCAGAAAGAGATGTGGCCAGAGGTTCGGAATGAGGGAGGCATTGCAGAGGAGAGCTCAGAAGGAAGGGACTGGCTGCTGGGGAGGAATACTTCTGCCCTCTGGCCAGGAGCTGTGGACAGAGGTCTGCCCGCTGGGAGAATTATTGGGCTGTCTACTGCCCTCCCTGCCACACCAGGAATGAATTATTTCAGGCACACCAGCCAACAAAAAAGCACCTGCTGGTTGCTCTTCCTGGAATGACTGCTTCCCACTGTTCCTCTGGCCACCCTTTGGCCAGTCCTTCCAACCCCAGCTTGGACAGAAATCCTCTCTTCTAAGAATTCTTCCCTGACCCTTCCCTGGCTCTACAGGGTCTTCTCATGTCCCCGAGCATCCTCTACTTAACCCCTTCTCATTTTTTTGCTACATCTTTCAAGGCTTTATGGACCAGAAACCCCTCTCACAGTGATTTATCATCTTGGGAACCCCTTATTAGTAAAAAAAAAAATTAAAAAAAAATGTATCATTATTACTTTCTGCTGTTTGTTTTCTGTTTATGAGGAAACAATTTAAATTTTAAAATAATTTCCTTTACATTCACATTTAATTATTCTTTATGTAACAAAATAAAATTTTTTGAGTGCTTAGTAGGTGCCAGATATAGTTTTAATGCTTGGGATGCATTAGTGAACAAAACAGGCAATGCTCCCTACCTTCTAGGGCTGACAAGCAAGTAGAAAAGACAGAAAATAACTAAGTAAATTATAAAATACATTTTTTATAAAGTATATTTTTAAAAGACTCTTTGATGATACTCCTAATCCATAAAAACCTCCTGCTTTTTGCATTAAATCAAGTAATACAGGCCAATTTACTTTTAAAACTGACCAAGATCATTGTCAAAATAAAGATCTCTTTTCCAGTGGATACACTCACTTTTTGTTGTTATTCTACCCCAGTAGAATTTAAGCTTGTGAGTCTGTGGCATTATAATGTAATATGGTTATAAAGCAGAAAAATTCCGTATGGGAAGGCAATCAAAGCTTGCATTTATTTATGTATTTGGCTGTGGCAGGTCTTGGTTGCAGGATGCAGGAGCTTTCATTGCTGCCCATGAACTCTTAGCTGCGGCATGTGGGATCTAGTTCCCTGACCAGATATTGAACCTGGGCCCCCTGCGTTGGGAGTATGGAGTCTTGGCCACTGGACCACCAGGGAAGTCCCACACTTTCTCCTTTCTGGGTGTGCAGGGGCTTCATTGCTGCGTGAGGGCTTTCTCCGGTTGTGGAGAGCAGGGCTGCTGCTGTCTCGTTGGAGTGCCTGGGCTTCTCACTTCAGTGGCTTCTCCTACTGCAGACCTCAGGCTTCAGAAGTCGCAGCACGCGGGCTCAGTAGTTGTGACCCTGAGGCTCTAGAGGAAGGGCTGAGAAGTCGTGGTACACAGACCGCAGACTCAGTTGCTCCGCTGAATGTGGAATCTTCTCGGACCAGGGATCGAACCCATGTCCCCTGCACTGGCAGGCAGATTCTTAACCACTGCACCATCAGGGAAGTCCCCACATTCCCTTTTATTTAATCTTTAGTGCACATATATTCATGTTCAGCCTGGCCAAAGCCCAGTCATAGCCTCAGAAGATTCCCACACAACCATTCACAGATTTAGTAATCTTACATTTTTCAAAGAACTCAAACTGCCATCAAAAGACATGTAAATGTGATTTTCAAAAAATTCAAAGAGCAGACTGTTTATCTGTCCAAGGGAGACTTAGATGCCAAGATAAATTCTATAATCTCCAAACTCTTGCAGCAAGTGACGTACATGTGGAGCTTGCTTATGAAATTGCATTTTGCATTCAGCAAGAAAAAGCTACTTTTTTTGTAGCAGACATATTTTTGATTCTAGTTCTCCATTTCTTTTTTTTTCTCTTCATTTCTGTAGTAAACATGAAGCCATGTGTTTATAAAATCTGACAGCAAAAAACCTAAAATATAAAATTCTGAGCAAAGATCTCAATAATGATAATCTGATTTTAAATTTTGAAACCTTATGAGATGGATTTGTAGAGATTTAGTTGAAAGTGCTTTCAAGTATGTATTAAACTTTTCTTTTTATGAATATCCTCAAGCTGACTTTTTAAAAAGAATAAATCTGTCTCACCAATATTTCAAATGAACATTTTAAACTTTCATGTCTGATTCTGTTGTTCCTTCATTTACTTGCTGAGATATTTCTTTAACAAGAAATTCACTGGTTCACTGGTTATTCAGTGACTTTGTTCCCATAAGAGTGGCAGGAAAAATGCTTGATTATTTCCCTTTATTTAATAGCTGTCAAAATAATGAGAGCTGATTTCTCCAAAGGTAGCCATTACTCTTTTTTATTTTTTTTTCAGTAGTTAGTAATTTTAAAGCACATTATGAACCTTTGGGACATCCCTGAAGGTCCAGTGGTTACGATTTCATGCTTCCAATGCAGGGGGCACAGGTTCCAGGTTTGATCCCTGGTCAGGGAACTAAGATTCCACATGCCTCACAGCACAACCAGAAAAAAAGCTCCTAAACAAATGTGTGTGTTTCCATCCATTGCAGTTAATACTTTTATTTAGGCTCAAGTTGTCCCATCTTTGGCCTTTTCTAATTGGCTTCTGCGTCCTCCTGAAATGACCTTAGCAGTCCTTGGTAGGTTATGACTTCCTTACTTTCTGGTTTTGATAAGATGGCCCAGCTTTGTCTTGCCTCAGGCTTGAAAAATGTTGTTTTTTAAAAGATGAATCTATAGTTATTAAGGACATTCGTCCATCCAAAACATCAGAGGTCTTAACATCTAGCCCAATGCTTGGTGCATGGCAAATAGCTCATAAGTGTTGTTTGCTGAATAAATTAATGATGATCACCTTCACTAGGTGAAGTTGCTTGAGGTCCGAGGCCATATAAGTTATTTATTTATTCTTGAATAAACAAGTTATTTATTTATTCTTGAATAAATAAATGAAGGACTGAAACCCAACAAATTAGGTGATACCACTCAGTCTTAGGCAGGGCAAAGCCTTGATGTTTGTACTTTTCTATTACCTCCTGGTAGGGAAAGGTTGGGCATGGTCCTCCAATGCCCTGGAATCTTCTAGGAAAGTGTTTCTCAAATTACAGATCCACACCTATTAGTGAGCTGTAAAATCAATTCAGTGGGTCATGACCAGCATATTTTAAAAATTCAATTTATAATCGAATAGAAACTATCAGAGTGCCTCACACAGTAGAGGCAAACTCTGTCATAAACTGTCATGAAGCTATATTTACAGCTATATCTATATGCGTATTAACAAACATAGTCACTTACGCTACATATGTGTGTACTGGATCACAACCAGTGATGTGTTGACAAATGTTTAGCAACCCTCTCTCTAAGGGAAAGTATTGTGTTGTACTGTTAACTTAATCACTTCAGTCACGTCCAATTCTTTGTGACCCCCATGGACTGCAGCCCACCAGGCTCCTCTGTCCATGGGGATTCTCCAGGCAAGAATACTGGAGTGGGTTGCCATTTCATCTTCCAGGAGATCTTCCTGACCCAGGGATCAAACCCTTGTCTCCTGTGTCACCTGCCTTGCGGGCAGATTCTTTACTGCTGAGCCACTGGGGACGTTTGTACATACATAAAAGTATAATAAATTTCTCTTAATATAAAGAATGTAGCACATAATTTTAAAATAATAAAATATGCAAATACTCTTCACTCTAAATTCCATATAGTGAATTGTTTCTTCTAGAATACTTTCATTGATGTTTACTGGTCTCTTGTCTCCACAGCCAATCTCATGTTTCATTTTAACCATGTTTTGACAAATGGAGTTTCATCTCAGTCCAGACAATCAATAAACACTCATACACCAAATAAAGCCTGATTTACAGTATTTGCCATTTCTCTTAATGTAAAGACTCCCACCAGAGCTGGTTTCAAGCTATAAATTGATGCCGATGAACACACAGTTGGCAAATTTGCACTGTAACATACAAGAGATATAAGCAAACTAAGGGGCATGGATAATAATAAAATAGAGTAAAATAATTAGGGAATGATGACTTTTGAATATTTATTCTGCATTTAATCATTCATGTATACATTGTGATTTTTAATGATGGCTTTAACAATCAACTTGCAAAAGTCCTGAAAATTTAACAATTTGTTCTCACAGGCACACAGCTGGACTTACAACATGAATATGTATTTCTTATTGTAGGTTGAAGTTTAACGAAAACAAGAAAAATTCTCTAGAGACCTACCATTTTTCAGGTCTGGGTTTAACCCTGTCTTTGAAAATCTTCAGGGATGAAGCTGCAAAGTCTCAATTGTAACAAACCCATTTCCTTTCTAGAGGAATACCAATCCTGAAATTTACAGGCAGTAAATTTTTTGCTAGTTCCCCTGGGTGATGTCTAGAGTTTTTGTCACCCAGAAGAACCCTTTCCCTTTCTCTTGGGATGGGGGATCAACATCTGGATTTTCACCAGGAGGGATCACTTAGCTTATAATGTCCAGTGTACCTCTCTGTTCCTAACCATCATGCAGCTTGCTCTAGAAAGTGACAATAATTGAGCAACTGACAATCTGCATGAGATAGAGATAGTTTCAGATACTATTTACAAGCTGCCTTCACAATTAACATCTTTCCGCCTGTGTTGTTTTCATCCCCGGTTATGAAAAGCCAGATTAGTGACTGTATAATCACTACTGTTGCTAAGTCGTGTCCGACTCTCTGCAACCCCGTGAACTGCAGCACGGCAGGCTTCCCTGTCCTTCACTATCTCTCAGAACTTGCTCAAACTCACGTCCATTGAGTCGGTGATGCCATCCAATCATCTCATCCTCTGTCGTTCCCTTCTCCTCATGCCCTCAATCTTTCCCAGCATCAGGGTCTTTTCCAATGAGTCAGCTCTTCACATCAGGTGGCCAAAGTACTGGGGCTTCAGCTTCTGCATCCATCTTTCCAGTGGATATTGATTCAATCCTGAAATCCAGGATTGATTTCCTTTAGAATTGACTGGTTGGATCTCCTTGCTGTCCAAGGGACTCTCAAGAGTCTTCTCTAGCACCACAGTTTGAAAGCATCAATTTTTTGACGGTCAGCCTTCTCTCACATCCATCTATGACTACTGGAAATGTAAACATCTGCTTTTTTAATGAAAGTATGCATTCATTTTAGGCCCATGTTGGGTCTTAGCTGGGGCACTTGGGGATCTTTCATTGCAGCGTGAGGACTTCTCTCTAGTTGTGGCATGGGACTTAGTTACCTCGGGGCATGTGGAACCTTAGTTCCCAGACCAGAGATTGAACCCATGTCCCCTGCACTGGAAGGTGGATTCTTAACCATTGGACCACCAGGGAAGTCCCACATTTGCTTTCTTAAATCTAGTTTTTTAAAGACCCAGAGATATCTTGATATATAAAAACTATTATCAGATCAATGCAGTTTACAGATGGAAAATCATCTTGAGACAATTTTAAGGAATTAATACTTTTATTATTTTATTGACTTTCTGCATGAGAGATTTTAAATATCAGCCTATTATAGGCATAAATCAGTAGGTGTTCCCCAAAGTGCAGTAGCTACCCTTGGTTTAGGGACAGAGGATTATTTTAGGCAGATAGAAAAAAGTGTCAGTCACTCAGTTGTGTCCAACTCTTTGTGACCCCCTGGCCTACAGAACGCTAGGCTCCTCTGTCCATGGAATTTTCCAGGCAAGAATATTGGAGTGGGTTGCCATTCCGTTCTCTAGGGGATCTTCCCAACCCAGGGATTGAACCCAGATCTCTTGCATTGCAGGCAGATTCTTTACCATTTGAGCCAACTGGGGAGCCCATAGAGATAATGAATATTTCAACAGAAACATGGTTTTTGTCATAGAAGAAATATAACTGGAACACAGAATCTGTTATTTCATGGATATTTCTGCTTGGGAGGCAGTCCTGTCAGCAGCCTGATTGCAGACTTCTGGCCTCTAGATTTGTCAGAGAATAAATTTCTGTTGGTTTAAGCCAATACATTGTCATAATTTGTTATGGCAGGCCTAGGAAACTAATACAGTAGCAAAGAAATGCTTTGAGTTTGGGAAACTCTGAATCAGATACCCAGCCATGACAGAGGATGAGAGGGTTTTGCTGTTGTTTAGTTGCTAAGTTGTGTCTAACTCTTTTGCAACCCCACGGACTGTAGCCCTTGAGAATCCTCTGCCCATGAAAGGGTTTAATTCTGTGTTAAATGAGTGACTGACTCATTAACATGCTCATTGGATTGCCATTAACTCCCAGGGTCCAGCATTTTCACTCAATACAAATACGCAGTTGTTTTAAAAGGGAAGATATAATATTTTAAAATGTAAATATAATAACAATTTCGAGCAGTTATTTTCTCACATCCCTGCATCTGGACCACCATAAGGAACCTTGAGTTCATAACTAACTCTTAGGAGAGATAGATCTGTCCTCTTCCCATTTTACAGGTGAGAAAACTAAGGCTCAATGGAAGAAGAGCCGCCAAGAGAGACTAAATGATGCTGGGACCATTGCCCCAGTTCCTGCAGCGCTACGTTCATTCTCCCCCACCTGCAGCAAATATTCCCACAAGCATCTATTCCTCTGACCAGAGCAAGGCACAGAGGTTGAAATTCTAATCTGCCTGACTGTGCAGGCCAGATTTGGAGAACAAGGAAAGGATGGATCTGGGCCTACGGCAGCCAAAAATAAATAGATAGATAGATGGATAGATAGATAAACAAATAGTTGCTATTTAATAAAAAGAGATAGTGAAGGACAGGGAAGCCTGGCTTGCTGCTTGCAGCCCATGCGGTTACAGAGTCGGGCACGACTGCTCAATTGAACAACAACAAAAAAGTGAAGTGAAGTCGCTCAATAGTGTCCGACTCTTTGCGACTCCGTGGACTGTAGCCAACTAGGCTGCTCCGTCCATGGGATTCTCCAGGCAAGAATACTGGAATGGGTTGCCATTTCCTTCTCCACGGACAACAAAAAAGAGGGATGAGCAATTCGGAGACAGGCGCGCTGCAGAGGCTGCAGGTGGCCAGGAGGGGGAGCGCACGGGCTCCGAAGCCCGACGCCCCACAGGGGCGGGACCTGCGAGCGGCGCGCATGCGCCCAAGGGAGGCGGCGGCGCTGGCTCAGATGAAGGGCGAGACGGTGGCCGAGAGGGTACGCGGAGGCGGACGGTGGCCGACGAGGTCCGGCATGGAGCACCTGGAGCGCTGCGCGTGGGTCCTACGGGGGACGCTGGTGCGATCGGCAGTGCGGCGATACCTGCCCTGGGCTCTGGCGGCCTCTATGCTGGCGGGCTCCCTCCTCAAGGAGCTCTCTCCGCTGCCCGAGAGCTATCTCAGCAACAAGCGCAACGTCCTCAACGTGTGAGTGCGCCCCGGATCCTCTCCTGCCCGCGCCGTAGCCATCACTGTCGGCTTGCCCAGAAAGCCGGGGCTTAGCTGCTCTGATGGACGGGTCATTGGAAGGGGAGGTCCTTCTCCGCATCGTGGCAGCTGTGTCTACACGCGTGTCGCGATGATGGGACCCTGGAATAGCTAGTGTCACTAGCAAGTCGCGTTTGCACATCCAGAGCAGACAGTCTGAGCTTGACTGGGCAGGGGTGACGGGCAGGGCGTGTGTATCTCTGTGTGTGTAGAGGTGGGAGATAGGAAGGGGGCATGAACCAGCCTCTGTGGCTGCTCCCCGTGCCTCCCCTCGGGATTAGGAGTTGGCCCCTGCTCTAGGGGAGATGCCACCTCCTTCCTGCCTGCCCCTAAGCCTCTGCCCTAAGCCCTTGTACACCCCCCCCCCCCCCCCCAAGCTGGTGACGGAATCCCATCACACTTGGGTGGGGCAAGTAGACCTGCCTTCTTTCCCCAACACCCCTTCCTTCCCGGCCCCCCCCCCCACCTTTGAAAGCCTGTCCTAGCCTGTGACAATCCCCCCCCCCCCCCCCACAACGCCCTGCCCCGCGCTCCAAGATAATCACCCCGGAGTGGAACCTTACAGTCTGTGACCTTTCCCCTGGATCTGCTTGGATCTTCTCAGCTACTCAAAGTTCATGGCAGTGGCCCAGGAATGCAATTCCAACTGAGCTCTTTGAGACTTCTCCTTAAGTCCACCCACCTGCTCCTTTTTTTCTTTTATTTTCTGGCCATGTCCTGAGGCATGTGGGATGCTTGTGTGTCCCCCCCCCCCCCCCCCCCCCAGGGATTGAACCCACACCCTCGCATTGGAAGTGTGGAGTCTTAACCATTGGATGGCCAAGGAAGTCCTTTTATTCTTTTTTTAAACCTCTTGGATTTTAAGTTTTTGACACAAACACTGATTTGCAATAGTGAAGGGAAACTCTGAAAGATAAATCTTCTCCCTTGATGTGAGCTTCCATTCTTCTTTGGAATTACAGTGTCTGCAGTATCTCGCAAGAGTCAGTCCAGCTTTGCTCATCTACTTAAAACCCTAGTTTTCTTTCTCCAGCAGCTTCCTCACATACCTGACAGGTCTTGACTCCAGCCAGATCCTCACATGTCAGTCCCAGGGAAGACTTTCATGACAGGTGCTTGGGTATTGTCTAAGGAAGCTTTGGGACCCAAAAAAGAGTCTTACTGTCTCTGGCCCACCTTCCTTCCTCACCCACTCGTGGACGCTGGGCTGAGACTAGATTATGAGAGTGGTCCTGGCCCCAGGTGTCACTTGCATGTGTGTTGACCGCACCGGGTATCCAGGTCATCCACTTTTGATGAACTCAGGGGTGGCAGGCAAGGCAGCTGCTTGCTTAATCTGGTCTGGGTGAGCTGGGTGCCCAGCAGCCTGGCAGACGAGTTCCTGTCATTTGAGAGTTTCCATGAATTCTGGTGTTTTGTTCCATCCCTCTGTGCTAGTTATTGGGTTGGCCAAAATGTTACAGAAAAACTCGAACGAATTTCCTGGTCAACCTGATAATTAATCAAAGGGACCTAGTGAATTATTGGCTCTGAAAGGGATTTTAAAGGTCATTTCGTCCCCTCAGTTCTATTTAACAGTTGATGAAACGAAGACCTGGAGAAGTGTGGTGATTAAGTCAGAGTCAGGATTGGAACCTGGGTCTTCTAGCCTGAAGCCAAGCTTCTGTTTGATCATTTCTGCCACATAGGAAAAAGCCTTGGTATAGAAACAGCATGGGTTTGGGGGCTGGCCGAACCTTGGTTTCACTTGGGCTTGCTGGTCGTGTGAGTGTGATCCTGGGCAAGTTACCAAACTATTCTTTATCTGTAATATGGGGCTAATGACACTTTCCTCACAGGGTAACTGGGTGTTCTGTGGGAAAGTGGATGTGCATGAAAGGTCTGTAATTACTTTCCTGAGCAAATAACATAGTTCCTAAGATAGTAGGCCCTGGATTTGAACCCCAGCTCCACCACCGATGACCTCCGCTTTGGGCATGATGCTTCTCTGTGCCTCTGTGTTTGTATCTCTGTACAGATAAAGTTTTCTTATCTATAAAGTGGGGATAATAGCAGTACCTCTCTCATAGAGTTGTGTGAGAATTAGGTGTTAATGGCTTCCCTGGTGGCTTAGATGGTAAAGAATCTGCCTGCAGTGTGGGAAGCCCAGGTTTGATTGGGAAGATCCCCTGGAGATCCCCTGAGTCGGGAAGATCCCCTGGAAAAGGGAATGGCTACTCACTCCGGTATTCTTGCCTGGAGAATTCAATGGACAGAGGAGCCTGGTGGGCTACAGTCCACGGGATTGCAAAGAGTTGGACACGACTGAGCAACTAACGCTTTCACTTTCTTTGAGGTATTCATAGTTAACACACTTAAATAGGTGAAGTTGTCCTCTCTAGCTTTTATCACCTTTTGCCTTTTTCCCTGCTCACAAGTCCAGAGTCCTGAGACGTGACACACGCCTCTCCGCCACATCCCTGGTCTTCACCTCCACTTTCCTCCTCTACCAGGTATTTTGTCAAAGTGGCCTGGGGCTGGACCTTCTGCCTCCTCCTGCCTTTCATCGCCCTCACCAACTACCACCTGACGGGCAAGGCCGGCCTGGTCCTGCGGCGGCTGAGCACCCTGCTCGTGGGCACCGCCATCTGGTACGTCTGCACGGCCATCTTCTCCAACATCGAGCACTACACGGGCAGCTGCTACCAGTCGCCAACCCTGGAGGGGGAGAGAAAGGAGCACCAGAGCAAGCAGCAGTGCCACGGGGAAGGGGGCTTCTGGCACGGCTTCGACATCTCAGGCCACTCCTTCCTGCTGACCTTCTGTGCCCTCATGATTGTGGAGGAGATGGCCGTGCTGCACGGGCTGAAGACGGACCGAAGCCACTGTCTCCACTCGGCCATCACCACCCTGGTGGTGGCCCTGGGCTTCCTCACCTTCATCTGGGTCTGGATGTTTCTGTGCACGGCCATCTACTTCCACAACTTGTCCCAGAAGGTGTGTGGCACCCTGTTCGGCCTGCTGGGCTGGTATGGGACGTACGGCTCTTGGTATCTGAAATCCTTTTCTCCAGGACTTCCTCCCCAGAGCTCCAGTTTGAATCTGAAGCAAGACACTTACAAGAAATAAAAGAGAAACAAAAGGGATGAGGGCAGGACCGGGGTTAAAAGGTTTTTCCGTTTCTTTTTCTCCTTAATTGTTTGACTAAATGATCGATCCCGCTTCGGGAAGGAAGCTTACTGGGCAGTTTTGGGGTACAGGGTGCGGCGGTGGAGTCTGGGGAGCTGGGCCAGGCCCCAGACAGTTCTTGGTGACATCACGCTGTGTCACAAGCACCGCCATCCCCAGTCAGGCACTTTGCGTCCCTGGCAAGACTTGACCTTCATCTGTTACGTCCCTCTTGTCCCTGGATGGCGAGCTCAGGCTCAGCGAGAGGGCAGAATCAGGAAGGCCTCTCTGGTGTGGCTGAATTGAGGGGGGAGACGCCCCTGCTGCCTCACTCACTCCCTGATTCTTAGCTGTCTTCTGTGTCAAGGGCTGCTGATGCTGTTAGTTAACAACCATGCCCTCTGGTCAGTTTTGCATAAGCATTTATTTCCAGCAGGGTTCTTTATATATATCAACTACCAACCGCCTAGAAGACACACTCTGGTTGTAGTATTTGCTCTATCTGTGGAATGTCAAATACTTCAACTGACTTGTGATTGACTACCAAAACAGTCACACTTGAGTGCCTCTGCGACGGAGTATTGGATACTTTTTATGTAACGAACACTGATAATTTTCTGTGTCCTCCAGTATATATTGGTTTTTGGAGCAATAAGGTTATCTCCCCTCCCCTTCTGTTTTGAGTGAATGCTTTATAGTTTTTAATAACAACCATGGTATTTGTTCTTTGTTGACAGAACTTCCAAAAATAACTCACGACTCCAGTGTTGCACATTGGCACGCATGTCGAGTGCCCTGAGGGTTTTTAAGAACACTAAAACACTCTTGGCTTTATGGTATTTATTCAAGCTTGCGGGGCTGTTTTCTTGGTTAAGGATCAAACTGGGAAGCAGACATTTGAATAACTTGTTGAATTTTAAGCTGAGTCAGAGTAATTTTGCAAAATGCCTATTTGCACTGAAACTCTCCTGACCACGCATCAGTGGCATTAGACTGAACAGTGTTTCAGAGTCGTGTGATAATAAGTCTTCTGTCCGCTGCTATGGCCCAGAGCGTTTTTACCCGTTTAGACAAGATATGATAAGTCAGAAGTGGAGGAAGGTGTCTTCCTTCGCTTCTGAGGGCAAGAAGCCAACTTCTTTGCAAGAACGTCCCGGTTAAATGGTGGCTTGACTTTGACCCCTCCCTCTTCTTAATTGGACCACCACCAAAACCACGCCAAACCAGGGTCTGTTCATCTGCCCTTGAACTCGACTTTTTCTTTCCCGTTTGCAGCATTCTCAATTTCCAGCCTTGTCCTCGTGCGGCCTTCACCGTGAGAATGCTGGAAAGGGTTAGATACTCTGTTCCGCCTACCCTGCAAAGACACAGTTAGTGCTGTGATAAGATACCCCTTCTGGCTCTCCATAAGCCTGTCATACCCAGCCCCTTGCATTTTGGATAATCATCCTGGAAGCTTCTTCTATACTCTTTGCCCCCAGTCAAGCCTGGTAATAGCATTAACTGATAAGCACTTGACTGGTTTAACTCAAGCTTAGGTTGCTAGGAGCTTGATGTCTGGAAAATCTTCAGTGTAAAACATATTGCTTACACAGATGTATTTAAAAGATGTATTTAAAATACGTATCTCATCCGGCCACAGGTTATCCTGTATTGATCAAAATGTGAGGTGTGACGCATTGCACCCAGAGGTGGCAGAAGCGCCTGGCAGTGAGATTCTGGAGGTGTTGCCATGGTGCCCTGGGAGCACTGGCAAGGTGCGATGGGCCCCCCTGGAGAATGGTTTTGCTCTCTGGAGCTTCATCTGTAAACCAGGGGCGGCCGAGGGGGTGGGATAGGTGGCAGGGGCTTGTTAAAGGGATCGAAATCTCTCCGAAGTGTCACGTTCAGCACCAAAAGGCAACAGACACAAGGTGACGCCAGATACTTGTTTGTCCCACATAAATCTCCAGACATTTCTCTCCTGCAGGTCTGATTCAAGCTCAGCCCTACATTAACTCCATGGCACGCGTCCATTGCCGAATCTTGTCAAGTCATCAGTCTCCCTCCACTTCCTGCTCAGTCTTACCGCCTTTGCCTGTCGCTGGGGGACATGCTTTCCATCTGTATGTGAGATATCATGGCAAGGCTGAAAGTGTTTGGGTTTGGGCAGGTGTGAGAGGTGGGTCCAGATCTCAGCACCACCACCACGGAGAGCTGTCTGACCATGGGCATGCCTCAATTTCTCCATCTGTGAAATGGAGGTGGTCCTGTCGGGATGAAGGGAAATGATGAAGGTAAAATGCCCAGCACATGGGCGGAGCAGGTGACCATCCCCCTGCTTCCTTTTTCTTGATTACGCCTTGAGGACTTTTTGGCTCCTCTAGAGAAGGCAGGGAGACCAGCATCTTCTTTGGAGTGCCATTCAGGGTCTGGGTGTCCTGTCGAAATAGCCTCATCTTTTGAAAAGTGTCTGTTCCCCCGGTGCTGAACAAGAGGCTTCCGAGGGCATCTGCAATCACAGAACACCGCCGTGCTAGTTTTGCCTCCATGTTGAGGTTCATTCACTGGCGCCTCGTTTTCCACGTGCATCTGTCATAGTCTGAGTACCAGTTTGTATTTAGCGAATGGCTCTTGCCACTGTTTTTGTATACACACAGATCGTGTGTGTAAACAGGCAAATGAAGTAAACTGGAGATAATGAAAACCCCATATTGCTGTGTTTCGTGTGTTCTTTTCCACAACCCCTAATTCCAGAACCAGGAGAGCTCAGCCCGCTTTACGAAAGGAGGGTAATTTTTAGTGGAGCCCCTCGTCACAGGTAGGGAATTTCAAGGCTGTTGTCACCCTTAATTATTTTCTCCTCAACCCTGAAAACTAAGGATGCGTTGCTATGTATGTGTTTCTTAGCCTGCTTTACTCCTTGCCTCTGTGCCACGTCCGTGTCTCGGCGCCCTGAGGTCTGTATCTGCCAGATTTGCAAGCAGTTTTCTTGGCAGTAGGAGGAAGGCTAAGCCTCGTAGGAGTAACACAAAGGGCGGTTACAAAGTTGACTCAAACGAGGTCATCTGTGAAAACTCCTTCTCACTCTGGAGGCCTGTAGCCTGTGAGAACTTTCTGTACCTTTTAGCACCTACTCCTTTGTCAGCCTGACCTGCTTGGCGCCTCCACGCAGTGTCTGGAGAAAGTTCAAGGGCTCCAGGATTTGCTGCTCCTCCTACAGCAGAACTTCCCAGTTCAAATGCCCTCAGCAACACCAAACCCTTCTTGAGTTTATCCTGTGAGCCAGGAGCTGGGGCAGGATAATAAAGTCCCTCCCTTCTGAAGCTTGTGGTCCAAAGTTCGTCCCTTCAGAGCTTGAGGTGTGTGCTGGGGTTGCAAAGGTGAATTTGCTACATCTTTGCATCTGAGGAATTTTCACTCATGGAGAAGATGCCTGATGAGCCGACAGCTACCATCAAGTGTTCCGAGCTCTGCCCAAGGGCAGGGCCTGGCGACACAGAGCAGGGGACCACCAGCTACCCTGCAGGATCCTGAGAGATTTCCCCAGAACCTAGTTCTTTCGGGTCTTGAAGGATGGGGAAAAGGTCAAACAGTTGAGAACAGAATCCAGGAACCTGAGAACAGCACACAAAGGCGCAGGCCTGCACTGCCGTGACTTTCATTCAGATGGCTGTTTCTCAAGAGACCTAACTTTCCTCTAATGGTCAAGAGCAACAGAATGAAACATGGCAGACTAAAAGAATGTCAGTGGGGATCCTGGATGCGCCCTGCTGCACACTCAAGAGCACTCAGCTAGTAGTACGAACGCCTGCGTTGAGCTGCTTCCCCCACTGCTTTTTCTGCTCTTCTGTGTGACCTTGACCGAGTCACTCAACATCTCTGGGTCTCAATTTCCATATCTGATAAATGGTGGGCACAGACTGGTTAACCTCACCAACTCTTCTACTGTCTTTCTCTGTTCTGCTTGATGAAAAGTTCTCCCAAGTGGGCTAGGACTTTTATTTAAGGAAACAACATGAAAAGAGACTCCTACTCAGCCGAGGTGGCAGCTGGCTTCCCAGTGAGTGATGGGGGAGCTGACCTCTGGGTGCACTTGATCACACCCCAGCTTTTCTCTGCATCAACAATTAATGCAGTTCAGTTCAGAACTAATGCAGTTCAGACCTGATTGCTTGGCTTCGTAGCAACTTCCTGGGCATGGAGAGCTGGACCTGGCTGCCAGAGGGATGAACTTCAGAAGGCTTTTTTTAAAAAGTCTCCAAAATCAAACCAATTTCAATATCTGTCAAGAAGAAGGCAGGTTCTGTTAAGGGAAACCCTGTGCACTATAGTCACCTTCAGAAATTGTCACAGAAACCCCTAACTCTGTCTCTGGGGAGTTTTAAAATTGAACACACACAGCACAGAAAACAGGTCTTCCCATACCCTAGGGAGAGAGGAGATGGTACATTGGGCCCACGTGATTACATGGTAACCTTGTAGTATCCAAACTTAAAATGTGCAGACCTGGGAGTTCCTGATGGTCTAGTGGTTAGAACTCTGGACTTTCCCTGCCTCAGCCTGGGTTCAGTCCCTGGTTGGGGAACTGAGATCCCAAAAGTTGTGCAGCGTGGCCAAAAACAAAAACAAACCAAAAGTTTGTGCAGACCCGACAATCTCTGTCTAGGGATTTAGGCTATGGGAATGCTCACCGAGGTGGGCAAAGATAAACAGAAAAGATTTTATTGCAGCTATTTGTGATAGTGAAAAGTTGTCAAGATTTATCTGTTGCCAATCATATAAATAAATTATGGTAACTATATCAAGGGTCTTCTCTAGTGCCTCAGATGGTAAAGAACCTGCCAGCAATGCAGGAGACCCAGGTTCAATTCTTGGCTCAGGAGGATCCCCTGGAGAAGCAAATGGCAACCTGCTCCAATATTCTTGCTTGGAGAATTCAATGGACAGAGGAGGCTGGCAGGCTATAGTCCATGGGATCGCACAGAGTTGGACATGACTGAGCAACTAATGTACACACCTACCAGGAATATAATACAGTCACTACAAAGAATAAGTCGTATTATATTTCTGGAAGCAGAAAGACTGCATTTGTGCTGTGCTAGAACTTGCAGCTGTGTGACCTCAGACAGGTCAGAATCTTGGAGCCTCCTTGTGAAGGGTAAGATGGGGATAATGCCACACCTCACTCAACATTCATTGCCCTGCTAGTTGAGGGGGCACTGTGCTGGGCACAATGTTAATTCAGAGACAATGTTCTGCCCCCTGGGGGTTTATAGTCTAGCCAAGCACAGGCAAATCCAAAAGGGTGCAAAGTATCAAAGGCAGAATGTTTCCCCACCCTACCCCAACACTGTCCCAGCTCAGGCAGAGATGATGTTCATAACATATGCAGAAAAGCAGAGAAGGGGGCTTGCCTGGTGGTCCAGTGGCTGAGACTCTGCACTCCCAATGCAGGGGGCCCTGGGTTCAATCCCTGGTCAGGGAACTAGATCCCATATGCTGCAACCAAGAGTTCACAGACCACAACCTAAAGGAGCCCACAGGCTGCAACTAAGGCCCAGTGCAGTCAATTAAATAAACAAAATACTGGGGGTGGGGGCGGGGGGTAGGGAAAGAAAAGGAAGGAGATTATTCTGCTTCTGCCATACACACTGGCAGTGTGACCTTGAACAAGTTCCTCAGTTTCCTCATCTGTACAATGGAAATTCTGTAAGTACCTAACTTGTAGAGTTGTGAGGATTAAATAAATCGATACTTACAAAGGGCTTCCTTAGAACAGGGAGGCACTATATAAATGTCTTTCAAGTGCACAGTAAGTCCCTAACGTGCCATCAATACTGTAACTACTTTAAAATCAGGAAAACGAAACCTCAGAGATGTCAATGTTTCAATTTTAATTGACAATGTTTCAATTTAATTTTAATTGAGGTAGTTAAAATGAAGTCAAATGTGGAAGGCCATGTCCCAGGACCTCTAGAACAAGCAGAGTCTCTGGGATTGCAGTCTGATTTCAGGGTTAACTAGGGGGTGGGGGAGAGTGAGAGGCGTTTTCAGGGAGAACTGAAGGGAAAGGACATCCATGCATCCCTGGGGTCCTTTGAGGCAACATAAAGTAAGTGTTTGAGATGCTGTCCCGTTGGAGCTAAGCTAAGGGCTGCCTGGCCCTGGTTTCCAGGCTGCTTATTTGAGGGATTGGGCTGGAAGCCTTATCACTTCCCCTGTCTTCTCTGCCAGGGCATCGCTCCCGCGGGGTGTGTGTCTGAGTGCCCAGGAGATGTGTAGGTGGGGTAGCCTGAGAGCTACTCTGATTAGCATCTTAATTTCTAAAGCAAAGGTATCAGGCCCCACCTGAGCACGCAGCTGTCACCCTTTCCCAGCTCCACTCTTCTCATGCTTTAAAAAAATTTTTTTAATTGGAGGATAATTGCCTGACAATGTTCTGTAGATTTCTGCCATACAACAAAATGAATCAGCCATGAAGATCCCCTGGAGAAGGAAATGGCTACCCACTCCAGTATTCTTGCCTGGAAAATTCCATGAACAGAGGAGCCTGGTGGGCTACAGTCCATGGGGCTCCAAAGGGTTGGAAAGGACTGAGAGTTCACGCACCCATGGATACCTATGTCCCCTCCCTCTTGACCCTGCCTCGCAGCCCCCCATCCCATCCCACGCTCTAAGTTGTTTCAAAGTACCGCCATGAGCTCCCTATGAGCAACTTCCCACTAGCTATCTATTTTACATATTCTCATGCCTTCTTGCCTTCAGTTTGCATCTCCTGAGCATCTGCCAGGGATAGGGAGGGATGCAGGGCTGAATAGATGGGGGTATAAACTTAATCTTACCTGGAGTTATTAGAAGCCTTGAACTAGAATAAGCAGACTGTTCAAATCCTGCCTTTCAATGCCTCAGCTGTGTGACCTTAAGCAAGTCGCTTAACCTCTCTGGACTTGTTATGCAACTATGAAACAGGGATGATTCTTTCTACATCACTCATCTTTGACTGGTTTAATGAGATCATAGACAGGGAGATATGTCATAAGCTTTAAAATGTTGAGCTAAGAGATTTACTTTGGTGACTGTCTCTCAGAAGCCAGGACACTGTAACTTCTACATGTTCCCAGTAACCTGAACTGGCTTGGTGTCTTTAATATAATTTTTAAAATGCAGCACTGGGACTTCCCCATGGTCCAGTGGCTAAGACTCCGCACTCACAATGCTGGGGGCCCAGGTTCAATCCCTGGTCAGGGAATGAGAGCCAACACGCCCCAACTAAAAGTCCGCATGCTGCAACTCAAGATTCTGCATTACGCAATGAAGATCAAAGATCCCTCGTGCCACAGCTAAGACCAGGGCAGCCAAATAAGTAAATACTTTTAAATGCAGCATTGAGTAAGAATTAGTAACAGCTAACATTTGTTGTGAATTTTTAAATCTGCTGCCTGATATTTTTAGTGAATTATCTCAGCTGTAGTTCCCAACTAGGCCATAGAGAAAACAGGAAGGGCTTTGGCTTCATCCCAGCTCTGCACTGCATTAGTCAGCTATTGCAGTAATAACCTCCAAACCTGATGATTTATGACAGCAAATGCTCACAGGTAGCTGCAGCTCTGCAGATGTGGGCTGGCCTCAGTTGGTGAGCTCTGCTCCTGACAAGCTGGACTTGGTCCCGGGTCACAGGCTGGGCTCGAGTCTGTTCTACTTTCATTCTAAGGTCCAAGTGAAAAATGCAGCAACTAGCAGACGAATGGATGAGGAAGCTGTGGTACATATACACCATGGAATATTACTCAGCCATTAAAAAGAATTCATTTGAATCACTTCTAATGAGATGGATGAAACTGGAGCCCATTATACAGAGCGAAGTAAGCCAGAAAGATAAAGACCATTACAGTATACTAACACATATATATGGAATTTAGAAAGATGGTAACGATAACCCTATATGCAAAACAGAAAAAGAGACTCAGATGTATAGAACAGACTTGTGGACTCTGGGAGAAGGCGAGGGTGGGATGTTTCAAGAGAACAGCATTGAAACATGTATATTATCTAGGGTGAAACAGATCACCAGCCCAGGTTGGGTGCAATGAGACAAGTGCTCGGGCCTGGTGCACTGGGAAGACCCAGAGGGATCGGGTGGAGAGGGAGGTGGGAGGGGGGACCAGGATGGGGAATACATGTAACTCCATGGCTAATTCATTTCAATGTATGACAAAAACCACTGCAATGTTGTAAAGTAATTAGCCTCCAACTAGTAAAAATAAATGGAAAAAAAATGCAGCAACTATAATACCTGGGGCTAGATTACGCTGGTGGTTCAGTGGTTAAGAATCCACCTGCCAATGCAAGGAACACCAGTTTGATCCTTGGTCTGGGAAGATTCCACATGCTGTGGGGCAACTAAATCCACGTGCTACAACTACTGAAGCTGCGCAGCCCATGAAGAAGAGCAACAAGAGAAGCCACTGCAGTGAGAAGCCCACACTCCGCAACTAGAAAGCAGCCCCCATTTGCCATAACTAGAGAAAGCTGGCACACAAAGACCCAGTGCAGCCAAGTATAAAAAATTAATTTTTAAGAATATGTATATAATACCAGGGGCCTGTTCTTGTGATGAACACTGAGGCACCCACATGGCACGTTTAAAGCCTCTGCTCCCGGGGGCCGCCCCGCCCCCGCCGGCCGGGGTGCTCTAGGAGCCGCGCGGAGACCCTCTGCACCCGTGCGAACATGGCGCTGCAAGCGGTGCGGAGCGTGCGGGCCGCAGTCGGCAGCCTGCGCGCCATCTCAGCACCCAGCGCACCCTGCTCGCCGCGGCCCTGGGGCTGCGGGCGGGTGCCGTCCGGGCACTGCGCACCGGCCCTGCTCTGCTGTCGGTGCGGAAATTCACAGAAAAACACGAATGGGTAACAACAGAAAACGGTGTTGGAAGAGTGGGAATCAGCAATTTTGCACAGGAAGCTTTGGGAGATGTTGTTTACTGTAGTCTGCCTGAAGTTGGGACAAAGTTGAATAAACAAGAGGAGTTTGGTGCTTTGGAAAGTGTGAAAGCTGCTAGTGAACTCTATTCCCCTCTATCAGGAGAAGTAACAGAAATTAATAAAGCTCTAGCAGAAAATCCAAGACTTGTCAACAAGTCTTGTCATGAAGATGGTTGGCTGATCAAGATGACATTCAGTAACCCTTCAGAACTAGATGAACTAATGAGTGAAGAAGCATATGAAAAATACATAAAATCTATTGAGGAATGAAAATGGAACCCCTAAATAAACTACTTTGAAACAACTTAATCTAGCATAGTTGTCTTAAATTAGTGGTGGATAGATATTTAAAAAGCAACTTTTAGCAAAAGAAACTGCTTGTAACAATGTTTCCTGAAGAAAATACCCCTTAACTTTTTAATGCCTTCAGATAAACACTGTATCTTTTCCACAGCATCCTGTGATTTTTAGGCTAGGGTCCAGTTATACTATTCAGAATTCCTGAAATTATCTCTGATAAAACTAATTACAAAAATTATGTAATTCAAGGATAACATGGTTATCTTATACCTTATATGACATTGTAACTTGCTTACAGCTATCCTTGGATTTGGGTCAAAATGATCTTCCCACTAGAAATAACTGGCAGTGGGGAAAAGTTTGTTAATTGTATAGTGTCCAGTGAAGGATATTACTGTCTTAACTTTGCAATATACTGTGTTTGCTGGTGCTATTTTTATACAGTGAAGCAACAGCCTTGCAGGAGAATAAACAATTTAATAATAAAATATTCAACTTCTTAAAAAAAAAAGAAAAAAGCCTCTGCTCCCATCACATCCTTCCACTAACAGCCCACTGGTCACATGGGCAATTCCCTTGGGCAGGGAATATACTCCACCCACAGTGGGAGGTGCTACAAAGTCACATGTCAAGGGTTATGGATGTATAAACCTATTTGTTGTTTAGTCACTAAGTGATATCTGAATCTTTTGTGACCCCATGGATTGTAGCCTGCTAGGCTCCTCTGTCCCTGCGATTTCCCAGGCAAAAATACTGGAGTGGGTTGCCATTTCCTTCTCCAGGGGATCTTCCCCACCCAGGGATTAAGCCCAGGTCTTTTTTTGTCTACCGGCTTGGCAGGTGGCTTCTTTACCCTTGAGCCACCAGGGAAGCCCATAAGCCCATTAGGGAATCCAACAATCCAATCTACCACTTGTACCTAGGGTGTACCTAGGGTGCTAACTCTCTGAGCTGGCTGTTTCCTCATCCGTGAAACATGAGAAACTGCTGGGGACTTCCCTGGTGGTCCAGTGGCTTAGACTCCATGCTCCTTGTGCAGGGAGCCCAGGTTCAACTTCTGGTCCTAGAACTAGATCCCACATGCTGCAACTAAAGAGCCTATGTGCCACAATGAAAACTTAAGACCCTGCATGCCACAACTAAGACCCGGTGCAGCCAAATAAACATTATATATATATATATGTATATATATATATATACATATATATATATATACACATATACATATATATATATATATGTATGTATGTATATGCAAAACAATGCTTTGCAGAGTTAGAAATAATTTATGTGAATTTCCTAGTTCCTGGTTAGGACTCAAAAGGATGGCAGTTATTGTTATCAGCTCCATTTAGAGATGAGAAAACTAAGGGTTTTAGGCAATGTGGGCCCAGGTTGCAAGGGAAGAACCAAATAGGTCTTCGGAAATATGCTGTTATGACCTGGGCAGTAGATTCTGTGACTTTGGCAGTGAGCAGCCAGTGAACTGAAGAAGATACAGCCTTCAGCAGCCCTTACTGTCCTGCCCAACAGCATCTTTCTGTGAATGCTGGAGAGACCTTCTCAACAGTTAAACACTGGGGGCGCCCATTACCACAGTCCTGGTGCTGGTGGTGGTGTCTTCATGACTAGACTGAACTCTGATAGCCCCACCTCCTCTTCATCTCTGCATCCCTCCAAAGGACCTCACAGAAGGTTCAGCAGTGGATGGATTCTGAGTAATCGTTTGCGTGTTGACTCTTGTCCACACCCTAGCTCTCTCCATAATAGTCTGAGATGGAATGGGAGTGGAAAAGGACACTTGGCTCTCTAGCTCACTCATAGTGGGATCCTGACCAAACCAGGCACGTGCCCATCCAAGGCTTCAATTTCTGCATATGTAGAACAGGCAGGTGGGAGCTCACAGAGGCTTTGAGTCTACAGGTCTCTCCAGAAGTCAGTCTGAGCCTCTTCTCATTCAGTTTCTCCTTAGGATCTGTTCTCTTCTTCCTAAGCAATAGGCTGGCCAACCAGGGACTACATTTCCCAGCCTCCTTTGCAGCTGAGTGAGACCCAGCAATTAAATTCTTAGCCTTGAACCAAGATTGGAAGTCACCTGACTCTCTTGCACAACTGGGCCTTAAAATACTGGACAGGTGCTCTAATATCCTCTCTGTCCTTTCATATCAGCTAAAACCTGGTCTCCCCAGCTCAAGCCTTGGGCTCCCCCAAAGCTGTCAGTCATTTCTTCCTTCTTTATAGAAGTGAAATGGTAAAAAAAATGGCGACAGAGTCGGGAGAGTCAGAGTCAGAATGTTGTGTCTCTACCCCTCTAGCCCTGACCTCTGGAAATGAGAGCTAGATGGACAACTCAGGTTTAGAAATGAAAAGCGGCGGCTCCTCCTGGATGCTTTATTGGGGGCTTTCAGTGGTTTTTAAGCATGAGGGGCAGTGACACCCAGACCCTTTCCCAACATGCAAAAGGCACAGGGAAGTGAGACGCCGCGGGGCTGGCAGCGTGGATGCAGAGACCCCCTGCGAGACATGGTGGGGCGCGGAGGAAGCCCCGAGAGTGATGGGGGGCAGGCGTTGACGGAGATGGCTTTGGCAGAGGCAGGAGAAGGACCCAAGGACCCCATCCATCTCCAGACCCAACACTCCGGCCAGGGCTGAACTTCCAAGAGAAGGTCAACATGGCTTTTACTGAAAGTCCACCTCACACGGTGGGAGGGAGGAGGAGGATGGGATGGACGCTGCCTTCAGGAACTTCCGGTAAAGCCAGACCAAGCGCTCTGCTCAAATCAAGAGAGGAATGGGAGGGTGTGCTTGTGGCATCGGTCCAGACACAGCCTCTGGTTGGATGTCACGGCCTTGGCTTCAGCCAGTGCTGACTCAGTTCAGGTCCAGGAGAGGAATGAAGCCCCTAAGCCGATCTTCAGGGGTCTCCCATGCGGGTCTCTGGGTCTCCAGCCCCACCCGGAAGTACCGCTTAGAAGAGTCGAGTCTTGATGTTGGCTTTGTCCTGTGGAAGAGTTCCCTGGGCAAGAGGGGAGGGGAGGCGAGGGTCAGGCCCTCTGAGCCCCCAGCACCTCCCAGAATTTGGGCCCTGGTGAATGAAATGGTCTGGGACTCACCTCAGATCCCAACTAGTCCCCACAGTTCCATCTTGAGACCTTGAATCAAAACAAACAAAAGGCATTCGTGTTTTGTTTTTCCTCTCTCTCTCTCTTTCCCACTCATTCTTTTTCTCCTTTAGTAGGGCCGTGGCCTCAACTCATGGCATTGGCAATATCTACTCCTAAACTATGGAATGTTTTCACACTGACTAGAATTACTCCGAACAAGGGGTGGGAGGGGGCTGTCCAAGTGTTCGTGAGACGAGACGGTGGTTACCGAGAGCTCGTTGGGAATCACACAGCACAGAGACACCGACAGTCAGACACCAAGCCCGGGGCCTGGCTTTAGATGTATTTTTTCTTGAGGTACCAGTAGGCAAAGTAGCCCATCCCTCCCAGGGAGCCCATGAGGAAGGACGCCCCAAAGAAAGACGGCGGTTTCCGCTTGACCAGCCGGAACGCGTTGGGAATGACCGCCGACAGCAGAGTGGTGTGGATGTCGCCCAGAACTTTCTGGAAGGCAAAGCGTTTCTGGACCCTCTCGAAGAAGGACTGCAGGTTGGGCCGGCTGCCGTCTTCCCAGTATTTCTTGGACAGTCCCAGGAATTTGAGGCGGTGCAGGGTGGCTCCCAGGAGGACATCCGCAAGGGTGAAGGCACAGCCGCAGAGCCACAGCTCGCATTTCTGCCCTGGAGTGGAAGAGAAACAAGATGGCGGTGGGGCGGGCTCACCTTCTGTCTTCCCATAACTCCCTTACACTTCCCTAACTCACCACTTACACCTCTGGCTTCTGTCTGCCAGCCATAGTGTTTCCCCAAGGTCACCCACTTCTGTACTTCTTTCATGATTTTGGCCATATGCATATACTTCCTCTATTATTTTTTTTCTTTTAACTCAGGTGACTTGTTAAATGCAAATATATGTATATAGGGACTTTCCAGGTGGCACAGGGGTAAAAGAATCCACCTGCCAATGGAGGAGATGTAAGAGACCCAGGTTCGATTCCTAGGTCAGGAAGATGTATTTAAACTCTGGACTCACATATCACACTGCTTATTTTCCAGCTCTACTTGCCTGTTCACTGGGTGTTTCAAACTGGACAAGTCCAAAACTGAATTCCTATCACCCCAAATCTACCACACTCATCCAAACGTCAGTAACAGCACCTCTGTCCATTCAGTTATTCAGGCCCAAAGCCTCATGCCATATTGAATTCTTCTCTTTGTTTCACACCCACATACACTTTGGCAGCAGTTCCCATCAACTTTATTTTCAAAAAACATCCAAAGTTGGGTGTTACCTCCACTGTTACCATCCTGGTCTTAACAACAATTGTCTTTTGTCTTTGACTCCCTAGAGTCTATTCTCAGCACAGTAGTCAGAGGAATCTTGTTAAACCTTAAGTCAGATCCTGTCCTTCTCTCTGATCAAAGCCCTGTAATGACTTCCTGTCGTGGTCAGAGTAAAAGCTGAAGCCCTGGGCTTCCCTGGTGGCTCAGTGGTAAAGAATTCGCTTGACAATGCAGAGGACATGCGTTTGATCCCTAGTCTGGGATGATTCCACATGCCGCGGGGCAGCTAAGCCTGTGTGCCACAACCACTGAAGCCTGAGCACCTACAACCTGTGCTTCGCAACAAGAGAAGCCACCACGAGAAGCCTGCACACTGCAACTAGAGAGTAGCCCCTACTTACTGCAGCTAGGTAAAGCCTATTCACTGCAATGAAGACCCAGTGAGTCAGGAATTAATTAATTAATAATTTAAAACATTTTAAATGTGTATCTGGTGCTTTGTTCCATGGGTCGCAGAGTCAGACATGACTGAGCATGTGTGCTGGTCATGAAGACGTGATAAGACACAGTGTCTTCCCTCAAGAGGTTCATGGTTTCATGGGAGGAGGAGCTAAAATGTAATGAAGGCTCTGATCAAAAGTTTGTTCTTGACTATGGAACTTTCCAGATGCTCATGAGACATCTGAGGAGAGATGATGTGTCTGCAGTTAGAAGCACAGTTAGTGGCATCATCAAGGGCATGAGTGGAGACAGAGCTGAGAACGAGACCAAGGATGGAGCTTTGGGGGCGTCACGATTGAGATCTTAGGCAACAAGAAGCAACCAGCGAAGCAGCAGCCTATGGGGTGGGAGATGACCCAGGAAAGGGCCGTGCCCTAGAAACCAAGATAAGAAAGTGTGCCAGGGAGAGAGGGCTCAGCTGAGGTCAGATGCTGCCGGAAGGTCACAGAAGGGGAGGCTGATACTGGAGACTGCATTCGGCGGCTGCTGACCTTGACAAGAACAGCTGGAGGAGATGCTGACAATGAAAGCCTGGCTGGAGGGAGTCCAAGAGAGAAAGGGAGGAAGGGAAATGGAGATGTTGAGCAAAAGCCCCCCTCCAAAGAGTTCTGCTGTGACGGGAAGGATACACCGATACTATGAGATGGGTCAAGAGTGTTTTCATAAATTGGAAGAAAAAAAAAACACGTTGATGGGAATGATTGAGCCGAGACAGGAAGAGATGCTATAGGAGAGAGTGGAGAGAATTACTGTTGTGGTTGTCCTTGAGTGGATGAGCGTGGGTGAAATCCAGTACACAGGGAAGGGACTGGGTTTAGCTAGTTCAAGAACAGTTCATCCTTGTTAGCAAGAGGGAGTACTGCACTGTCTTTCAAGACATGTAAGTTTCTAATTCTAAGTTTCAAATTTAAGATATCCACCCGAGAGAGAACAAGCGATGCCAATTAAACTACTGAAAACCTTCCAATTTCAGGGATGTTGACAAGTGATTTAACAAAGATGCATCTTAGAATTGATAAAATACAGTTTATGTATGGTCACTAAGACTGGGGGGAGGGTAGCACGGGGGTGAGTTGAGAGTGAGGATGTGGGAGAAGCAGCTGGAGGGTTCAGGAAAAAGGAGGGGTAGCAAATCGTCATCTAGTGGGAGGCCTGGGGCAGCAGGAAGGCCATCTAAGGCTAGTGGTCCTGAGTTCAAAATAAGACAAGCCAGGGACTTCCCTTGTGGTCCAGTGGCTAAGACTCTGCATTTCCAGTGCAGGGGGCCCACGTTCAATTCCTAGTCAAGGAACTAGATCCCACATGCCAAAACTAAGAGTTCAAATGCTACAATTAAAGATACTACATGTGGCACCAAAGATTACATGTGCTGTAACCAAGACTTGGCACAGTCAAATAAATAATCATACGAAAGAAAGAAAGATCAGCCACCATCCTTTTACATTTCTCCAGCCATGTTTAGGCTCTTGGGTATAGGCTGAATAGGTGGGGAGTTGGGTTTAACTAGGTCTGAGGTTTTGAAACCAGTTCGATTCCTGAGTTGGGAAGGTCTGTTAGAGAAGGGAAAAAGCTACCCACTCCAGTATTCTGGCCTGGAGAATTCCATGGACTGTATAGTCCATGGAGTCAACCTAGACATCATATTAAAAAGTAGAGACATTACTTTGCCAACAAAGGTCCGTCTAGTCAAAGTTATGGTTTTCCCAGTAGTCATGTATGGATGTGAGAGTTGGACTATAAAGAAACCTGAGTGCCAAAGAATTGATGCCTTTGAACTGTAGTGTTAGAGAAGACTCTTGAGGGTCCCTTGGACTGCAAGGAGATCCAACCAGTCCATCCTAAAGGAAATCAGTCCTAAATATTCATTGGAAGGACTGATACTAAAGCTGAACTCCAATACTTTGGCCACCTGATGCGAAGAACTGACTCTTTGGAAAAGACCCTGATGCTGAGAAAGATTAAAGGCAGGAGAAGGGGCAAGAGAGAATGAGATGTTTGGATGGCATCACCAGCTTGATGGACATGAGTTTGAGCAAGCTCCGGGAGTTGGTGATAGACAGGGAGGCCTGGTGTGCTGCAGTCCATGGGGTCACAAAGAATCAGACACAACTGAGCGATTGAACTGAACTGAGGTTTTGCAAAGTGTGATGAAGTAGGAGAGGGATAAGGGAGCTGGAGGTGCAGACAAGGGGCTGCTAATAATGATGGATCAGGGAATTACTGCTGTGTAAGAAGAGGGGTAAGATCATGATCAGGGTGAGGCACAGTGAGAGGAGGCAGGACCAGGGGATGGAAGTGCCGGGGTATGCACTGGATGAGTGTAGACAGATTTGAGAACAGGACCATGAACTAAGCCGTGGGACACGCCAAGGTTTAGATATTGGGCAGTGAGAGAAACTAGTGACGGTGCACGAGAAGGCACAGTCTGTGAGGTATGAGATGAACCAGGAGAGTGTGGTTTCATTTCCTTAATCCACACATCAATCCAATCAAATAGGTGCTATTATTATCCCTGTTTCACAGGTGAGGGAATTTGAGGCCCAGAGCGGTTAAGTAACTTAGTAGAAGTCACACAGCTAGTAAGTGGCAGAGCAGAGTGTGGATTTGAACACAGGCCATCTGGTTCCAGAGCCTGTGCTTATAACCACTGCATTAAGCTGCTTCTTTCTATGTGCAAATACGCACATCTGTATGTATTTCTAAAGACACACAATCCCCTTTCAATGGGTGCATTTTGATATGGGACTGTATGTGGACCTATGTGTCTGCAACCTGCATGGTGTGTATGTTTAGCTCTGTGAATGTCTGCTCAGATCTGTGCAGCTGATTGTGTATAGGCATGTAGACAGCTGCACACATGGGTGTCTGTGTCCATGAAGTAGGCTGGATTACCACATGCGTGAGTGAAGTGTACACCCACGTGCATCTGTTGTTTGCCTGCAGACAGACGTTTGTAAGCATGTACATGTGCGTCACTATTTAAGAATGTCCATTCCTGGGACTTCCCTGGTATTCCAATGGCTAAGTCTCTGCACTCCCAATGCAGAGGGCCCGGGTTCGATCCTTGGTCAGGGAACTAGATCCCATGTGCCACAGCTAAGTGTTCACATGGAGCAACTAAAGATCTCGCATGTGGTAACGAAGATCAGAGATCCCGCATGGTGCAACTAAGACCCAGTTCAGCCAAATAAATAATAAAATAGAATGTCTTTCCATAAAGAAGAGAGAAAATAAACTAGTGGTTGGACTTCCCTGGTCGTCTAGTGGTTAAGAATCTGCCTGCCAGTGCAAGGGACACGGGTTCCATCCCTAGTACCGGAATATCCCACATGCCATGGAGCAATTAGGTCCGTGCATCACAACTACTGAACCCACAGGCCCTAGAGCCCCCGAGCTGTGACAAGAGAAGCCACCGCAGTGAGAAGCCTGTGCACAGCAACTAGTGAAAGCCCACTTGCAGCAATGAAGACCCAGAGCAGCCAAAAACAGCTAATTAATTAATTTAAAAAACCCTAGTGGTTCCCAAAGGGGAGAAGGAACGGGGTGGGGGGCAAATTAGGGGTATGGGATTAAGAGATGCAAATTACTATGTATGCAAATGACTATGTATGTAATAGGATATAGTGTATAGCACAGGCAATTATGGCCATTACCCTGTAAAGACTTTTGATGGAGTATAATCTGTAAAAATACCCAGTTACTATGCTCTATACTTGAAACTGACTTCCCTGGTGGCTCAGAAGGTAAACTGCCTGAAACTAATATAGTGTTACTTGAAACTAATATAATGTTGCGGATCAACTATACTTCAACTTAAAAAGAAAAAGAAAAAATATGCCTAAAATTACTTGATACTTATCTCTTTTGTGGAGCCCAATTTTCTTCCCGTTGAATATGGGCTGTATTTAATGACTGGCTTTGAATGAACAGAATGTAGCAGAAGTGACAGAATGACTTTCAAGGTTAGATCATAAAAGATAATGTGGTTTCTGCTGCTTCTATCTCTCTGGGGTCACTCACTCAGGGGAAAACCAGGTGCCATGTTGTGAAGCAACTCAAGCAGCCTTAATATGAAGCCCACATAGGAACCAAGGTCTCCTGCCATCAGCCACTGAGGAACTGGGACCTCTAGTCAAGACCCATGTGAATGAGACATCTCTGATCCTTCAGCTCAAAGTGTTGCAGCCCCAGCGAATAGCTGGACTGCAGCCTGCATCATGCAACCCCAAATTAGAACCACTCAGCCAAGCTGCTCCAAAATTCTTGATTCACAGAAAAATGTGTGATATGACAAAAGCTTTTTGTTTAAGCTGCTGAGTTTGGGAACAGTTTGGTATAAGCAATAAATAACTAATAAGCAGGTCTTGATGTGTGTTTCTCTCTCCACCATCCTCTACATGACATTATCCAATTCTATAACTTGAATCACAACATATATGGGAATTCCCTGGGGGTTCAGTGGTTAGAACTCTATGCTTTTGCTGCCAAGGGTGTGGGTTCAATCGCTGGTCAGGGAACTAAGATCCTATAAGCCACATGGCCAAAATAAATAAATAAATAACAAAACCAAAAAAACCATGTATATGCTGAAGACTCGCAAATCTCCATCTCCAAATTCTGACCTCTCCTTTGAAAGTCAGACTGGAATACCTAATAGCTTATGTGACATGCCCTCTTGGGTGCTGCAAAAGCATCTCAAACTTACTGTGTCCCAAACTGAACTCTTGGGTCCCCCTTGCCCATATCAGGAAATGGTATCATCAGTAACTCAGACCAAGACCTCAGAAGTCCTCTTTGATTCCTTTGTCCCCTCTTACTCCCCACCCCTCCCCCCACACCCTTAACCTTTGAGCAAATCCCTGCCCACTTTGATCTCCAATATACCTCTTCAGTCTTTCATGCCTTCCCATCTCCACAGCCACCACCTCAGTCCTAGCCACCACCATCTGGGTGGTGGTGATCTGCACTTCTGTCTCCCTTAAAACCCACTGAAAGTAAAATCAGAACACCTCACCCTGAGTAGCCTGCAAAAACAGCCACAAATTCCTCCCATTCTTGCAGGCACACCCCTTCACAAAGGTTTACTGATCCTCCCACCAAGAGGCAGAATCCAGCCCTTCACCTGTTAAATCCTAGCTCTGCTGTGTCACTTGCTTTAGCCAATGAGGCTTTAGTCAATGTGGCACAAGAAGATGCTTAACATGTGTTTGCATACTGGGTCCCTGCTCTGTTGCTGCTCTCAGAATCCCTGTGACCATCATTTGGCTTAGTCTTGCTTAGCCTTTCCCGGTGATGGGCAACATGTAGTCCAGCTAGGTCCACTGGCCCCTGAACACTCTTCCATAATAGCCCTTCTCCAGCACCCTGTCAGATAGAAATGAGAAAATTCCTTCTTGAGGTATCAGGTTGGTCAAAAAGCTCATTCAGGTTTTTCCCTAACATCATGTGGAAGAATCCAAATGAACTTTTTGGCCAGCTCAACATATATTCTTTTTACTCATTTAGCCATACTGTGCTTTTTTTGTAGAAGGGATTTATGACAGTTGGTTTCAGCATGCATGACAATGTCCCTATTTAGGACTTTAGGTACCTGTGTGTGCCTTGCACTTGGAGCCTCAACTGTGAAATGCTGGACGAACATTGGACCCACCAAGAGGGAAGCTGTTCTTGCCCTAACTATGCCATTTAAGAGCTGTGTGACCTTGAGCAAATCACTTTACCTCTCTGACCTCAGTTTTCTGATCTGAAGAATGCACATGTCTTTAGCTGTCACATGTAATTAACTAGTTTGTTCTAAACACTGTGCTGAGTGCTTTTCACTATTTAAAGAGTTCAACAGGATGGACTTAGGATTTTTAAGTGTACTATTACCATCCTATTTTGGGCTTCCCTGGTGGCTCAGAGGTTTGATCCCTGGGAAGATCCCCTGGAGGAGGCCATGGCAACCCACTCCAGTTTTCTTGCCTGGAGAATCCCATGGACAGAGGAGCCTTGCAGGCTACAGTCCATGGGGTTGCAAAGAGTCAGATAAGACTGAAGTGACTGTGCATGTGCACACATATCCTATTTTACAGATGAGGAAACTGAGGCTCCAATAGGGAAAGAAACTTGTCCAAGTCACACAGTAGAGGCAGCAAAGCTGGAACCCTAATCTGATTGTCTGACTCTACACCAGTCTTTTATTTCATGCAATGTCTCAATATCTCTCTGAACTAGGTCTTATTATTATCCCCATTTTGTAGACAGGGAACTGAGGTCCAGGGAGGTGAAGTACCTGGCCCAGGGCCATTCAACTAGCAAGTGGCCAACCTAGGACTTAAACCTAGGACTCCATGGCCCGTGATCCTAACCACCTGGATATACCTCTGAGATCTTTGGGGAAAAGATGATGAGACATAGACAGGGTGGGCTGGATGAGCTCCAGCACTCACCTACCCCAGAACTGGCACCCACCCTCGTTCTCAAGCTTCCTCTTCTCCAGCTCAGCCTCGATCTGGTCCAGCACCATGGCCAGCTCCCCCAGGATCTTCTTCAGGTAGCTCACATCATCGTGTTCCAAGATCTTGGCCTGTGGACAGGACAGGCAGGAGCTAGAGGAGCTGAGTTGGCTTCAATAGGGCAAAGATGACCAGGGATGGAAGAATCTTGGTCCAAACCCCCTTCTGCAAACCCAGTCTCCAAATAATTCCTCAAGTGTATTGGATACCCCAACATTACAAACCATCTTCATCTGCTGCTCACAGCAGTCTGGTGAGCTTAGCTGTCCTGACCAGACCCCTTTCATGGGTGTAAAAGCTGGTTGATAGTGGCTCACAGCTCCCTCTTCTCCAGAGAATTGCTTTTGGCCAAAAAGGAGTTTCCAGAAAATACTTGAGAAATACTTGGGCCAATGGCTAATATAGGAGTATAAAAGTCTATCCCTTTGTTCAAGGTGACATTGTGGTACCCTTTAAGCTCCAGATCAGGTGAACGTAGCTCCTTCTTCATTCCTAACCCATCCTTACTGGCTTCTCCTTAAAGCGCTCCGTCAATACTACATTTACCCAAGAATCTCAGTACAAAGCTCTGCTCTTAGAGATACAACTGAATTCATGAGGAAAGGGAGGCTCCAGGGACACAGTGACTTGCTCAAGATCAAAGAGCCAGTATATGACAGAGGAGACAGGATTGGAAAAGCAAGCTGGTGGTTTTCCCATTTCAGGTCATCAAATGATTTCTACTTAGAACAAGCTCCGTTCAATTCTCCTCTTCCATGGAAAAGATGGTGGGAGAGGGGAATGAGCAGGCCTAAGGGCACTCACCATGAGCTTCTTCTGTTTAGAAAGGTAGGGCTCAGATAGCTGGGGCTCCTCTTCATGGTCCAATTTCATGAGGTCCGTGGTGGCATTGGCTAAATGTCCTGGGGAGAAAATAGAAAAGGTCCCATTCATCTGACACCTGGTGCTTTTCCTTTCCCTTCCCCCACACAACTTGGAATAGGTCCCACTCAAATACTAGTCTGCAAAGTAACAATATCAATAGGCATAACTAGCAGACACTATGTCACTTCAGGCCAAGACATAGGGATGGATGAGATGCCTTCCTGCCTTAGGCTCAGGCTAGTGGGAGAGACAGACCCTTAAGAGACATAGCACGGCCAAACTCTAATGAAGAATGAATGGATGCTGTGGGACCCAGAGGGCCACATGTCTAGGGCATAAGGTATCAAGAAACCTCAAGGAGGATGAGACTCTGGGGGATGAGTAGGAGTTTGGCCAGAAATGAATATCACCCTAAACCTGGACAAGCTCCTATTTCAGTTACATTTCCCCACCCCTTTCTGTAGTGAAGAAACAAGTTCAGAGAGGCTAAATAACATAACACACTAGTAAACAACAAGCGGAGATTTTGAAGCTGAATCTGTCTGATTCTAAGTCTGGCACTCACTCACTGTAACCCACAAGGAAAAGCTTGTTCAGTTAAACAAATGAAAAATCATAAGAGAGCTTGGTGTCCACTTCTAGTAAGGGAACTTCCCTGAAGATATAGGGACACACTGACCATGTTTTCTGGGAAAACTGGCTTTTTAAAGATGCCAAAAAGACCAGAGTGATGGAACATGGGTCAATGATGGAACTCAAGGCAGCACCATGAGAATTATTCTTAATGGGTGAGAGAAACTGTCCTGTAATCTACCTTAAAAAGTTTAACTGTGAGCCATAGGTTTTACAAGAGGAGGTAGAAAGATTACATGGGATAAGGTCCTGCGTGGGAACAGTTTACATGTGTGGGGTAGAATTTCTCCAGAATTCTTAGCCAGTGAGCCTGAGACATAGTGGGTCAGGTGGTGTGCAAACCTGACCTGCCCTCTCCTATGAGCCCCAAGTCCATTTGGACATCTCTTGGGCTCCTCAAACTCATTCTCACCCACCCAACCCCATCAGCTTCTCTGCTCCACCTCCTCCTTGTTTGCATACTCCCCAGACTGAAGCACTAAGCCAAGCCAGATGCCTGGGCATGCACGTGTGCTAAGTCACTTCAGTCTTGTTTGACTCCTTGCACCCCAATGGACATAGCCTGCCAGGCTCCTCTGTCCATGGGGTTCTTTAGGCAAGAATACTGGAGGGGGTGGCCATGCCCTCTTCCAGGGGATCTTCCTGACCCAGGGATCGAACCTGCATCTCTTATGTCTCCTGCATTGGCAGGTGGGTTCTTTACCACTAGTAATACCTGGGAAGCTCAGATGACCGGGGGTTGTCCTCAACTCTGCCTTCTCCTTCCTCCCCAAACCAAATCTGTCACAGTTTCCATTGATTTTCCTATTTAATCTTTCTCACATTTAACTTCTCCCTTTCATTTTTCTGACTCTCCTTTAATTCAGGCCCCCCTTGCCCCCACTGACCTCTTTCCTGGATGCTGTGACCTACCCCCGGTCACCTGTACTCTCTCCCCTCCAAGCCCTTCTTCCTGGTTCTGCCAGAGAGATCCTCCTCAAACACATACCTGACTATGGCACTCCAGCTGAAAACCCATCTATTGCTCCTCAGTGCCCTCAGAAAATGTTCAAGCTCTTCAACTTGCCTTAAAAGATGCAGCAGGATCACCCCCTCTTCCCTTACCAACTCCATCTTCTTCCACTGAGTTCCCCCAACTGCCTCTATCTCCGTATGGTAACATTTCAACCCCTCCAAATGCTTGATACTCCAGGAATGTCCAGATCATTCCAAACCTCTAGGCCTTTGCTCTGACTGCCTCTTCTTCCTGGAAGGGACTTCTCCTGTATTCCTGAAATTCCCCTTCCAGATACAGCTCAAGATTACCTCTTCTATGAAGCCCTTCCTGATCCTCTTGGAGGTCTCTTTGTCCTCCAGCATATGCTGTACAGATTTCCACCAGAGAATCCAAGCACATTAATTAGCTGCCAATGCACAAATCTATTCACATTGCAGTCTATGTGAAAAGTGCCCCCTGGATTTGTGCAGTGCAAAACATGTACTGCTGTACATGGAGATTTTGATGCCAATGTACTAATCTCTGGATGTACGTGTCCTCCACTGGAATCTGAGTTTCTGGGGAGCATTGAATATATCTGATTCATCTCTGTTCCCTTAAAACTCAGCACAGGCCTGGCACAGAATAGTAGTTTATGAATGAATGAATGGTATAGAATGAGAGAAATGAGTGACAGCAATTGTTCAGCTTCTGCCCTCTGAGGTTTCACTGTCCACCATCCCATCTCCTGGCTTGATATCAGCAAGCACACTTCCCAGATCTTTCAGCTATGGGGCTATATTAAGTCTCATTGATGTTTTATGAGTTTGAAGTTCAAGGACAGCATCTTCTCCTCTTGCCAGTCACCCAGGGCTGCCCATGTGGCTTTCTTTAGACCCCAGGAGGGCAGACCAGGCCAAGGAAAGACATTTGACTAATTGGGATGGGGGAGGGGTCACTGCAGGATGACTTCTGCATCCTGTGAGGTCCTTCCTCTCTCCCTCAGCTGGGCTGGAGCCTTGAGATCCTCTCTGCACCCCAGTGCCTTCTAGGTACCTTCAAATAACTCAGGACAGGATAGGGGAGCACCTCTATCTTTCAGAAGCACTTAGGAACTCCTTCCACCTAGTCCAGACCAGCATCATTGCTCACCTAGATGACAGTCAGGGCCCTTTAACTGTCCCACCCACTCTTCTTTCTGTTGAATGATTTTTATAAAATGCAAATCTGATCCTGTCACTTTCTACCACTGTTTCTCTGCTGCTCTTCAGATAAAATTCCAATTCTGCCAGTCCTACTCCCTAGATTCACACCAGGACCACAACTACCCCCATTGGGCTATATACATCAACCCCGTTAAGTGTCCTTTGGTTTCATACCATGCCCTCTCTTTTCCTTTCACCCAAAAGGATTCTCTCTTTTACTTCCCTTTCCAGTTCCTGGTCATCCTTGAATATTGCTGCCTTCCAGAAGCCCTTCACGACTCCAGGGGCTGGGATGGGCATCTTCTTCAGCCCTAACCTCTGTGTTCCCTGATCAGAACACTGACTGGTACTAGAAAAGAAAAATTTAAATCAACTAGTCCTGAACAGACTATACATGCATACTTGCTTAAGAATTCAGACAATATTAAAGAATGTACAGAGAAAAGTAAATCTTTCTTCTCTCAATCTGCAGTCCCTTAGTCCTGCTCCCTTAATCTTCTCATGCATCCTTCCAGAAATATACTTTGTGTTTGCAAGCACTTGTGTAGCCACTGGACCCCCTTTTACATATATAAATGATAGTGCATCAGATGCTTCACTTTCTTCCTCTTTTCTGATACGTCTTAAGAGAGCATTCCATATGCCTATTATTTTTTAACAGCTGCACAATATTCCATTGTTTTTAAGAAATAGAATTTATCTACCTAATCCCCAAATCACGGACAACAAGGTTATTTCTCCGATGACACAGTGGGTAAATAATCTGCCTGCCAATGCAGGAGACACAGGAGACTCAGATTCGATCCCTGGGTTGGGAAGATCCCCTGAAGTAGGAAATGGCAACCTTGTCCAGTATTCTTGCCTGGAAAACCCCATTGACAGAGGAGCTTGTGGGGGCTACAGTCCATAGGGTCACAAAGAGTTGGACATGACTAAGCACGCATACACATTCATGCATTCATGTGCCCAGATCATGGACAACTAGGTTATCTCCAGCTTCTGGCTATTAGCTCCTATGCTGCAATGCACATCTTTGTACATATTTCTTCGGCTCACACATCCAACTGTCACTGCAGGACACTCTCCAAAGGTGTGGGCCTTTTAATGTTTGATACAGTGTGCTAGACTGCTCTCCTGAGAGGCTGTTCAAATGTACTTAGTCCTGCATTGTAATTTCCTGGTCATCTGTCTTTCTGCTTCCAGGAAACTATGACCCTGGGAGGGTAGAAGCTGTGACAGTCCTCTTCTGTCCCCAGCCCCCTATCCAAGGCCTGGGTCATAGAAGACCTCAAAAATGTTGTTGATTCACTGGGGACAGGACAATATAGACACATCCTGGGTCTTGTTCAGGGGCACTCTAAAAGGATGAAATCAAGTTCCACAACCTGCTTCACCTTCAGACATGAGCCTCGTTTCCCTGAGAGGAAGTGACCATTTACCAAGCATCTATTATCTACTTAGACTCATCACACTTCCTCTGTGTATAGGACACCATGGTGTCTGCATGCAGCCTGGACCAAAGTCTGTAAACAGTTGTTGATGGATGATCTGATTTCATCCAACCTTTATTTACTGAGTACTGAAAAAAAAAAAAAAAAAGAAAGGATAACATAGGCTGTGGGCACATTCAAGCTGGCAGTTATGACAATACCGGGTGATGGACAAATCAGAAATCAGAGACTCCACTGGGGGCCTTGCAATATCTGGGCAGTCATCTTTGGTGATGCCAGCCCTAATGTGACTCAATGCCCTGGGCTGCCAATCCCAGGTGTCTGGGGCTGGGACACCTTTGGAGAGGTGTCCAAGCTCCCATGGACAGACAAGCCTCTGGGGTGACCTATAGCCTAATAGCCTCTGTATGGGATAGCAGGACAAGAGGAGGGGGCAGGAGAGGGGGACAAGAAAGAGGGACTTTCTTGTTCAGAGATGGAAAGAGATGTTCAGTTCAAAATAGGGTGAGTGAGATGGAAAGCCAGAGAGAGAGAGAGAGAGAGAGAGACAGACCCAGAGTGAGAGATAGAGAACTGAGCAGAGAAACAGACACAGAGATGGAGAGAGATATCCACGGGGAAGAGGAGAGAAGGAGTAAAAAGAGGAGAAATAGAAGGAAGAAAGTGAGTAAGAGACAGAAATAGGAGGAAGAGGAGGAGGAGCGAGGATTGGGTTTATAGGGAGGAGGAGGGTCCGGTGGCCCCACCCCCGAGCCCGGCACTCACTGCGGATCTCGGCCGTGGCGTACTTGGGGATCATGGAGTCGGTGGTGAGCTCGGGGTGCAGAATGCAACCATGCGTGTAGGCGTCCATGGGCAGCGCGTCTAGCAGCTCGCGGTACTGCAGCACCCGCGCGTGCAGGGGGCTGCCCGCCTCCGGCATTAGCGCCACCACGTGCTCTGCGGGGCACAGTGCGGGGGCTGGGGAGGGGATGGAGGGCCCAGTCTTGGGCCTCCCGCCCCCCTGCTTCAGAGAGGCCAGCCTCTGGCATCACACCCCCCAACCACAGCATCCTGGAACCACGAATTATCCAGCGGTCTGGTGCCTACTCCCTCTCCTTGACTTCCCAGGTGATGCTAGTGGTAAAGAACCTGCCTGCGAATACAGGAGATATAAGAGATGCTGGCTCAATCCCTGGGTCGGGAAGATCCCCTGGAGGAGGGTGTGGTAACCCACCCCAGTATTCTTGCCTGGAGAATCCCACGAACAGAGGAGTCTGGCCGGCTACAGTCAATGGGGTCATACAGAGTCGGACATGACTGAGTGACTAACACTTTCTTGGGCCCACCCTCTTTCCTTGACTCGAGATAAAGTCCTTACCAGGCTAACACGGGATTCCAGTGTGGTCCTGCCTGCCTACCTCTCTTCAAGGGAGCCCTACCAGACTGTCCTTCGAGGGACAGCTCCTCACCTGCCCGGGCTTGTTTCCAGGTGCGGGTCTAGGCCTAGTGTTGCCAGACTTGGCGAGAAGTTGGAATCCTGGATGTTTGAAACCGAAACATCCTTGGTTTTTAAATGTTGGCAACTAATTCATATTTTTAAAAAAAAACACAAAAAACAACACTGCACATCTGGGCCTGCCTCTGCCATGGGGACTGAACTCCTGAACTTGAGCAGGGCCAGAGGGAGGGAAGGAGACAGGGAGGGGGCGGAGGAGGACTTTGGGGGGTTCTGAGGCTCTGGGCCCTGCTCACCTCTGGAAAGTTCTCGGATATCTGAGCCTGTCTCCGGGGTCCCCGAGAGTCTGTTGGTCCTGACAATGCTTACAGGGTTTCAGGGTCCTGCCCGAGTCCTGGCCTCTCTGGGAGATCTGGGTCCTGTCTGTGGGGCCTTCGAAGGGGGTCTGGGCCCTGCTCGAGCCTGGGGGTGCTCCGGAGATTCTGCAGTCGAGTCTGTGACTCCTGAGTTCCTGGGAGGAGGCTACAGCCCCAGCGCTCCAACTGGGGGTCCCCGGGGATCTGCGGGTCCTGGGGGTGCGGTATCTGAGCCCGGCCTGTAGCCCGTGGCTCCTTGTCGGGGAGACCAGGCCTGGGTCGGGGGTGGCGGGGCGGGGGGGGAGTGGGTCCCCAGGCTTTCCAAGCTTCCGGGGTGCTGTCTGGGCCTGTGCGGCCGCCGTACCTCCTGTGAACGTGCGCTCCACGTAGTCGATGATCTGGTCGTAGTCGCTGATGATGTTGTCGCGGTGGATGATGACAGGCACCTCCTCGCCCAGGTTGAGCCGCATGAACCAGGGCTCCTTGTGCTCGCTCTGCGGCAGGCTCACGTCCCGCTCCTCACACGCCAGGCCCTTCTCGGCGATCACCAGCCGCACCTGCGGGCGCCAGGGTCAGAGCGGGGAGGGCGGGCGGACACACGGGGACCCTCTGCCCCGTGGGGCGGGCGTGCGGGAAGAGGGGTCAGAGGTCACACACCGGAGGGGACTCTGTTGCTGGAACCCATTCCTGGGCCCCTGGGGCGCAGGAGGGGGTGGGGTACCTCCCTGGGGCCTGGTGCCCGGTGGAGGGAGGAAGACAGCTCCGCCCTGGGGACCAGGGGCAGTGCTATGCTTAGGGAGCTGGGTGTCATAGTTGGACGTAGCTGGGATAGGATTTCTGGCTCTGCTGTGTGAGTTTGGGCAGATTCCTTACACTTTCCGGGCTTCAGGGTTTGTTTTGTTTTGTTTTGTTTTTGCAGAATTGAAGTATTAATAATAGTACCAACACAGTGTCTGGTACATAGAAAGCACTTAATTCATGATTCTCATTATCAGGATTGGACTCTCAGCCTGGCCTCCCAACGTGAATCTGGCCAGGAAATCTGCAGAATTTCTCATCATCATCATAATCAAGAGCAAAATTTCTCAAATGATTTGAGAAATCTAAGGTGAGGTGAAAAGAATTTGCTGACATCAGCCCAGCCCTTTATTGTCCCCAAACACCTTCTGATCTGGTCATTGGATGCTCACGGCAGCCTTCCATAGCTGGGCAGAGCAGGGACCATCTCCCTGTTTTTCTTGATGATAAAATTGCCCAGAGAGGGCAACTAACTTACTCAAATCCACACAGCCACTTTGGCAGTAGACCTAAAACTAGAAGGTTCCTGACTCCCAGACTAGTGTTCTCTGCCCCAGGGGCTCCTTCCAGGGAGTCCTGGACCTCCCATCTCCGGAATCTTTCTCTAAGGTTCAGAGGGTCCCAGACTGGAGCCGGTAGATGCTAATGGAGAGTTTTGAGGCTAGCTTGCTCCTGATCCAGCCCAACAGTTCTGAGTTGGGAGATGGTTAATGACCACCTAGTCCAACTGTCCCCTCCCTGTGAACTGAGACAGAGAGAAAGCTGGGCTTGTCCAAGGTCCCCCAGCAAAAAGATGGCAAGATCCACAGCTACAAGCTCTCCCTACTTCTGACACCAGCCCAGGAGAAAGAAGACGTCTGGAGAGAGGCACAGGTCTCTTCTGGTAAAGCATCGACGACCCCCATCCACAGCTAGGTGGTATCTCCTGATCCTGGGTGTCCCCAGTCTTCCTCCCAGATGCCAAGAGGTAAGCTCCCAGAAGAGGCAACATGGTGTTATGGTCAAAACACTGAGCTGCATGCCAGACTGTGTCAATTCAAGTCCCAGCTCTAGCACTTAATTGCTAGATGGCTTGGCTTTACAAGTAGCTCTCCATCTGTGTGCCTCAGTTTCCTCATCTGTTCAATGGAAGTCTCACAAGTAATTTCCTCAGAGGGTTGTTGTGAGGATTAGATAAATTAGTCCCTGTGGAACAGTGCCTGACATATGGTAGGGGTAATGTGTGTCTTGGCTCCTTGAATTAGACTAGGTTTCGGAGGCAGACAGACTTGAACTTGAAGGCTGACTCTGCTGCTTATTTGCTATGTGACTTTAGGCAAGTTGCTTGACTTCTCTGATCCCTAGCTTCTGTGAAGTGAGGAATGTATTCTACCCCTTCAAGGCTGGCAAAAGGTTGAGGTGGAATGATGGGGATAGAGTGCCAGTGTGGGAGGTTAATACATGGGTTCCAAAATCACTCTTATCCCCCCCCGCCCCACACACACGCGCACAGACTGCCCTGCCCTGCACTCCTGGCTGATGTCTCAGAGTACTTCCTGCCCCACCCTCACAGCTAACATGAACAACCCCTTCTGTGTGCTGGACTGTGGGGAGGGAGAGGTAGTCAGCCCTTGAGCCCCCAGCCCTCACCCAGATTCATTTGCTGCAGCAGCCAAAAGCAGGCCCTGCAGGTGGGACGGAGAGGCAGGGACTCAGGTCCTCAGCCTGGCTCTGCCACAGCAATGCTGTGTGACCTTAGGAAGTACTGCTGCCCTTTTCTGAACCTCCTTTTAATTATCAGTAAAATGAAAGGGTGAACTCTGTTCTCAGAGCGCCCTATGGCCCTGCTTTGAGCTGATGCTGCATTCAGATCCTGTGGGAGACAGGGCTGGCTCTGCCCTCCTCAGCAGAGGGTGGGACCGGCTGGTTCTAAGGTGGGGAGGGGACTGCGGCAGAGGGAGCACCAAGGTGGCATTTGTTAGGTCTAGTCGTGTGAGTGTGTGTGCATGTGTCTGACTGGCAGCTGTGTAAGTGAGCAAATGTCTGCGCATGTGCACGAGTCTGTGCACGAGTGTGGGTGGGTATAGATACAAATAAGTGTGAGCATCCAGTCTTGTGTGAGCACATGTACATGAGTGTGGATGAGTGTGTGTGCCCATGTGTATATGTGTAAGTGTGAGTGGACACGAAGGAAAGCATTTATATGTGTATCTTTGAGTTCATGGGTGGCGCCCGTGCCCTGTAGGAGCTTCAGGGCAGTTGAAGCTGAAGTTCAGCTGGAACCCAACCAACCCATTCCCCTCCAGCCCATCCTGGCGGGCTCCGCGGGCCACCCAGCCTCTAGGTCAGGCTGGGATCTCTGGATGTATGGAAACAGAAACTAAGTCAGGCCTTTGCCCTTGGCAGGTCCAGACATTTGACGGTGCATCCTGGTAGGGTGTCTGCTCCCAGGGCCCTGCCCTTCAACTTCAGTTGAGGATGCCTAGGGTGGGACTCCTGCCTGGGGAGGGGACTATCTTTGGAGGAACAACAGTCCTGCTTGGAGCTGTTTTGGGGTCACGCTGGCAAGCAGCCAAGGAGACTTTCTCCTTTAGCTGTGCTGCAGGCCACAGCCATGTGCTATTCTGCGGGGGAGGAGAGTGTGGGAGGAAGCCAGGCCCGGGGGAAGGGCATGCAGCCATCAAGGCCATCTGCCATCTCCACCTCTTGGAGGCTGGGTCAGACTTAGGTGGTCACCACTCAGTGTGACCAGGCATCAGCCATCTCTGGGCAAACTGTCTCCCCTGTGGGTGCCTGAAATTCACCTGCTGGTGCCTCACTGTCATGGTTAGGCACTGTCCCCCCTCACCCAGGCCCTTGAACAAATGGTGATGGGCTGGGTTGGTGTCTCTGTCCAGCCACTTAGCTGCTGTGTGACTTTGTAAAAGACACTTGGAGTCTCTGAACCTTAGTTTATTTGCCTCAAATACTTTTTTGAAAAAATTAATAAGCTTTATTTCTTAGAGCAGTTTTAGGCTTACAGAATCAAATGCCTTTTAATATAACATCGTAAAGCTTACACATGAGCCCTTTCTCAGCACTTATTTACTGAATGCTTACTCTGTGCCAGGTCTTGTTCTAAGTGCTCGAAACTCAGCAGGGGACAAAACAAAGGTAACTGCCCACGGGGAGCTGACATTCTATCAGGTACAGACAGAAGACGAGCAGTTAGAATGAGACAGTGTGGCAAAAGATAGTTCATTGGGAAAAAAAGGAAAAAAGTAGAGCCAGGTAAGGAAAATTGGGGGTCCAGGGCATTTTAAATAGGGTGATCCAGGGGCTTCCCTGGTGGTCCAGTGGTTAACAATCCGCCTACCAGTGCAGGGGATGCAGGTTCGATCCCTGGATGAGGAACTAAGATCTCACATGCCATGGGGCAACGAAGCCCACACGCCACAACTAGAGTGCCTGTGTCGAAACTACTGTGCCTGCTTCAGTAGAGTCAGTGCTCCGCAACAAGAAAGAAGCCGGGGCACCACAGCTGGACTGGCCCACGCACCGTAACAAAGACCCAGGGCAGCCCAAATAAAAAAAACAATAGAATGATCCATCAGGGCAGGCCTCTCTGAGAAGGTGACACTTGAGCAAAGAACAAAGTGAAGGGGTAGTTCAGTGATCTGAGGAAGAGAGTTCCAGGCAGAGGGGACAGCCCGTGCAAAGGCCCTGGGGTGGAGATACCTGAAATTTTTGAGAAATGGTGAGATGGCCAGGGCGACTGGAGCAGGATGTATGGGAGAGGGAGGAGAGGGGATCAGGAAGACTCGTGCACAGGGGTTTTTAATGGAGATTCCTAGACTCAGGGGTCTTTGAATAAAATCAGGGAGTCCTTGAACTAGGATGGGAAAATTACAGGTTTATTTTTAGTCATCTCAGGCTGACACTTAGCATTCTCTTCAATTATGAGTGTAGGCGACAAAGCATGGTAGTGTTAGCAGTGCCTGCAATATTGTCACCACTAGGAATCAGATACTGTCATCACTTCACAGTTGCCGCAGTTATAACTGTCATGACTTCAACATTACAGTAGTTATCAGTCCTGCCACTCGATCGTGTGATATGGTGGATTAATACAGAAACACATATTATTATGTAATAAATTTGTTTTGGAAAATATGTCAATAGCTGTATTTCAGTAGGACTGGTTTTCCTTCTGATCTAATTCTCCTTTGTATTGATGTTACTCAGTGAAAAACACTATTCTGAGAAAAGTTCATAGGCTTCCCCCGATAGATGAGGGTTCCACGACCAGGCAAGGTTAGATCCTGCAGGAGGGCCTGAGGCCATTATGACAACTCTGGCTTTTTCCCAGAGGGACTTGGGAGCCACTGCAGACTTCTGAGCAGAGGAGTGGTGGACTGTGCAGTCCTTGTCTGTGGAACTCCTGGGAGTGGGGGTGGAGGTGTCCATGGCCAAGGGCAGCATGGACAGGGCTGGGGTGCCAGTGCCCAAGAGCTTGAAATGCAAGGCCAGAGGGGCAGGTAGAGGCCATTTACTTGCCTTCTTCCATGTCTGGGAGGGCCCTCTGGGACCTGCTGTTCATACAGGCAGGGCCCTTTAGGACTGATGGGAAAGAAGGCAATGCTAAGCTGCTGCTGTTTGCCTGACACTTAACACGTGTCCGTGTCCTCTGAATCCCCCAAAAATCCTGCAGAGCCAGATGCAAATGTCTCCCTTTCCAGAGGAGGATATAGAGGCATAGAGAGGTGAAGTGACTTGTCCAAGGTCACACAGCCGGTGAGCACCCAAGATGAAACCAGAAGCTAGGACCATCTGACTGCTCAGCCCAAGAGCTTTTCTGCCAGGCTACCCTGCCTCTAGAACCCACCAAGGGCACCTGGGCAAGGAGAAGGCCCTGGTAGGAGAGGCAGGAGAATGCCTTGATCAGAGGCTTGGTCACACATGGGATTGCAGTGGGTGGTCCCATCCTTGACTTAGGGGGCAACTTAGCCATGAGCTCATCCTGAATAAGAAATACTCAGGAGGCTTCCTGGGGAAATGGTGATGGGAGGTGCCACCCCCAACTTTCTGTCTGGTCCTGGACACTGGGGCTTGGCTCCTGAGGTTCTGGGGGAGGAGGAGATCCTGGCATCTGGAAGTGGGTCTGACTCATTCCCAAATCCCCAGCAACTTTGTCAAGCCTGGCGTGCAGTAGGTGTTCAGCACACATGTATATAATTTATGGACGAGTCCCCGCGTGACCTTGGTTAACTCCATCTCCTCCTTACCTAACACTTTAATGATATCATTACCAACAGAGCCCTGGTCTCATGCCAGGCACTGCTATCAGCACTTTTTGGGCATCATCTCATTTCACCATCACAAATAGCCTTCTGTAGAAGGTACTGCCATTAGCTCCATTTTACAGATTATAAAACTGAGGCTTTGGGGGAGGCAAAATGACCTCCCAAGAACTCCATGGTGAATTATTGTGGAAGATGGCTCTCCTGCTGGGGACTGTCTGGCCTCAGAGTCTGTACTTTAAACTTGGAACTACTCAAAGGAGAGTCAGTGGACCAGCTTCATCAGCATCACCTGGTAGTCTGTTAGGATGCAGCATCTTTGACCCCACTCCAGATCTACTGAATCAAAATCTTTGAGGTGGGACCCAGTGTTCTGTGTTTGAAACAGTAATGTATGCTCACCTGTGACTAGTGCCAGTGTAGAACAGGACTTAGCGACTGAACAAGTGTAAAACTATAAGCTATAACACCTTGTCAACAACCCTCTCAGCAACCCTGAGAAGGGGTTGCAATTAGAGGAAATAGCTATAATTGTTATTATCATCCCATTTTCCAGATGATGAAAACTGAGCCTGAACCCCAAAATCAAACCAAAGACTGGTTCCAAGGCCATTTCTCTTTAAGGCATCTATTTCTCCATTTGGAAAATACGTGAGTGGAACAGAAGGATCCTCCAGGGAGAAGTGGAAGGGTCAGGCAATGGGTGACCCGTAGGCTCCACCAAGACCCGGCTGCTGGGACCTGGCCATGGTGCTGAATTTGTGCCTCATAGGACAGCCCAGGGTTGGAGACTGCGCTCCTAGAGGTGCCCGGGTCTTACAGGCACGGTGTTCGGACCTCACCCCCAGAAAGCGGGAACCCCGATAACTTAACACCGGGCTGGATTCCCAACCACCTTCCTTCTCCCCTGAGTCTGAGAAAGGGCCGTGAGGGTTGTCTGTGCCTTTAAGAGCAGCAAACACAGATCTTTTGGGCCGAGCTGAGGTTTGGGGAGATGGGTTAACTCGTAGCTTCTCAGCTCAAAATTAGGGGGGATAAGAGGAGGGCTAGGGTCAGATCCTTCAAACCCCAGTCAGAAGACGGCCCCCGGCCGGACAGAGAGGCAGGGAAGCCTTGACCCAAGGCCTGTGGTATCGGGATAGCAGCGCAGAGGGCAGGCCTGCGAAGGGACTGAGGCTGGAGGCTGGACCCCAGGAAGCGCTCCTCCCCCTCCCCGCAGCAGCCGCCCCCTCCAACAGGCCGCCTTCCCAGCAGTGCCCATTCCCTTCCTCTTGCCTTTGTCTCTCTTCTCAACCCTCCAACAGATTGGGTCTTTCTGGGAGGGAAAGAGGCAGAATGGCTGTGCCTAGGATGAGGGACGGTGCTCCTGGGGCCCAAGACGAGGCCAGTCCCCGGAGAGCAGCCCAGCGTCCCCCGTCCTCCAGGAGCCCCCGTCCTCCAGGCCCCCCCAACCCCAGATTCTACCCTCCAGTCTCTGAGCAGATCTTCAGATCTTTAAACCCTCCCGGGTCCCCTCCCCCAAGTCTCCTAGCCGCGGGGCGCATCGGGTTCCCCGGCTCCCTCCCGGCTACCTTCTGCGAGCTGAAGGACTGGGTCCAGTGGTACAGAACCAGGCTCTCCTTGGGCCAATGGGCGTGGCTGGCCGCTTCGGGTGCGTCGGGGGCCTCTGCCGGCTTCGCAGCATCGCTCTCCAGCGCCGAGATGGGCCACCAGCTGCAGTTGGTGGGGGTCAGGTTGTTGGGGGTCGCCATGACAGCCCGAAATCCGAGGGAGGAAAGCAGGAGGCTTCGGCGGCGGCGGCTCTCTCTCGCCCAGCATCACATGGCCTCGCGAGCCTGCCCCTCTCCTTCGCTCGCGCGCTCCCTCCCTTCCCCGTGAATGTCATTACTCACTGGGCGCGGGGGGAAGGGCGAGGGGATCCCGGGAGCTCACTCCCTCCTCCTCCCCTTGGCCCGCCCCTGGCCCGTGTCGGAAAAGCCGTCAGTCCTCGGTCAAGCTCGGTGGAAGGGCTCCAGGCGCCGTAGGAAAGTGGACCATGCCCCCAAGTAGCTCCAATCTGGCCAGTCACCTGCCGAAGATTCCACCACTGCAAACGCATTCTGCCTCTCAATCTTCTAAAAGGCAAATGGGACCGCTGGGATTATAGGAATCCATTCCTTTTATCAATTAAAGTCTGGAAATAGCTGGTTTCTCTTTGAAGCTGTTGTTTTCTAACTTTTCTCCAGAAGGACCTTTAAGGGTTAAAGGGAACACATTATGATCTATTGAACAAACACTTACATAGCACTTCCTGTGTGTCCAAACTCTTGTCCTAAAGGCTTTTCAACTATCCATTCTTTTAACCAACACAATAATCCTATTAGCTTCATTTTATAAACAGAGGAGGAAACTGAGGCACAGAGGGTCTAGGTGACCTTGGGCAAGGTCATCTAGCTAGTAAGTGGTGGAGTTGAGATCCAAACCCAGGCTTAGCAGCTCCAGTCTCTGATTTTAGCCATAAGGTCATTATGTGACATTAATATACAGGACAGCAGAGCAAGCATTTATCAACCCAAGTGATCTACATGCATCAGCTCATCTCATCTGCACAGTAATCATTTTTCCCAAGCGAGGCAGGGGAGGCTCAGAGGCATCGAGTCATTGGTCCAAGGTCACATCTTCACCCCAGCAGACTGAAGCATAACTAGAGAAGCCCTGTATTGGCTTTGCTGTCACATGATTTACCCTAAACATTCATGGGTGTGTGCATGCTAAGTCGCTTCAGTCGTGTCCAACTGTGTGACCCCATGGATGGTAGCCCACGTCTCTTCTGTCCATGGGATTCTCCAGGCAAGAATACTGGAGTGGGTTGCCATGCCCTCCTCCAGGGGATCTTCCTGACCCTGGACTTGAGCCCAAGTCTCTCACATCTCCTGCATTGGCAGGCGAGTTCTTTACCTCTAGCACCACCTGAGAGGCCCAAAATTCATGGAACTTTACATAAAGTTCCCTAATATATTCTTGCTTGCCTTGCTGTGTTTTATCATTGAACAAATAGGTGCAAATAGAAACATTAGCTTCTCAGTTTGCCCTCTACTGCCCACCCTAGGTCATGCTACCGAGGGCCCTTGAGCCCATCACCCCGGATCAGTTAGCATTTCTCTGGTGGAACGAGTGTCCTTTCTTCTACCAGATAACAACAGTTCTGTGGTCCGAGAGTTTCCTTTTTGTGTTGGTTGTCAAGAACCTTGAAACGATGTTCTAGTTGCCACATCAGCCTCCCTGGTTCAGCAAAATCTCTCTCTTTTTAAAAAATTTAATTTATTTGTTTATTTTTGGCTGTGTGGGGTCTTTGTTTCTGCTCTTGGGATTTCTCTAGTTGTGGCAAGTGGGGGCTACTCTCTAGTTGTGATGTGAGGACTTTTCATTGTGGTGGCTTCTCTTGTTGCAGAACATGGACTCTAGAGCATACAGGCTTCAGTCATTGTAGCACACGGGCTTAGTTGCCCCAAGTAGGCGTGTGAAATCTTCCCGGACCAGGGATCGAACACGTGTCCTCTTCTTTGGCAGGTCGATTTTTAACCACTGGCTAACCAGAGAAATTTAGCAAATTCTCTTTTTATGAAAGTTTTATTTCTTCCTCAATGTCTTGTTCACAGTTTAATTTTGCAAAGGACATGATGTGTCTTGGAAAATTCAAAAATCTGTGAATACAGGAGAATAAGACCTTAGAAATCTGATCAGTGTGGAAAATCTGGGCCCCTATCTGTATCTTTGACCTGAATGCATACAGAGAGCCTGACTCAGAGCAGTCACATTGAAATATGTATTATTTATCTCAACAAACATTAATATTAATCATGTACTCACTATATGCAAAACACTTCTTGAGGCAAAGTAATAAGACAGACACTGGTTTGTTCTTTGCATTTTTCACTTAGCAATACATCTTGGAAAGACCTTCCTACCAGCACAGGTATAACCCATACTTTATAACAGTCCGTGCTGTGTGGATGCAACAGAAACTGATGAATATACGTGCTGTCTCCAGTCTTTTGTTATAAAAACAATGTAAATATCTGCAGTAAATACCCTTATTCATATAAACTTATGCACATGTTTGAAGATAATCTACATGATAAATTTTAGAATTGGAATTGCTGGATCAAAAGTATGTCTTTGCCAAAGTTCCCTCTGAAGAGGCTGTACCAGTTTATGCATGCGTGCTAAACTGTTTCAGTCTCTTTGCAACCTCTTGAACTGTAGCCCACCAGGCTCCTCTGTCCATGGGAGTCTCCAGGCAAGCATACTGGAGTGTGCTGCCATTCCCTTCTCCAGGGGATCTTCCCGACTCAGGAATGGAACCCTTGTCTACTGCATTGCAGGCAGATTCTTTATTGTCTGAGTGACTAGGGAAGCCCATACCAATTTACATTCCCCCACTAATGATCTATGAAACTGCCCATTTCTCTACGCCATTGACAACACAGCATACTTTGAAAACTTTTTTACGTTTTCTATGGGTGAAAATGATATCTTTTAGTTTTTATTTGCTTTTCTTTTTTGACTTTTATTATAAAAAATTCCAACATATGAAACAACAAAGAAAATAGCTCAATGAACACCCATGAATCAATCACCAAGACAGAATCGTTGTTAAAATTTTACATTTGTTTAATTGCGGGGGGGGGGGGTGCAGTGAGGACTTGAAGTATTTTGAAATAAATTGTATGATATTTTGAAATAAATTGTATAATATTGTATAATATTTCACTCATTAAATACTTCAGCATTACTTTATATCTAACCTAGGTCATTTTTAAACATCATTTTCACATTTAAAATGTTAAAAATAAGATCCTAATATCTAGCTTAGACCGTAAGTCCCTTACATATGAATGAGTTCCATTCCAAGAGCATATTCATAAATCCAGTTTGTAAGTCTAACAAAGTTAGCCTAGGTACCCTATTAACACAATCGGCTGTATACTACTACACTGTAAAAGGTTTATAGTATTTTTCACATATAAATAACACATAACCAAACAAAAAATGAAGAAAACATTTTTAATCTTACCGTACAGTGCCTTGAAAAGAAGTAGTACAGTACAGTACTGTAATTCAGCACAGCATCTGGCATATGGGGCTGGCATCAGGTGTATGGGCAAGAAGAGTTACTGACCAAAAAGAGGTGGGAGATGGTAGAGCTGAAGGACCAACATCAATAGGAGATGGAGGGCAAGCTGCAGTTTCACTCAGGCCTGAAGTCAATGACACAGGTTCTAGTTTTTCGCTGAGTTCAATTCTATCTACCTTTTTGAAAAAACGATCCAGTGATGTCTGGGTAGTAGCTCTCTTTTTCTCACCAGAGATGACACTGTAGCACCGGATTGCATTCTGAGTGGCGGCTGCAACCTATATGTCCATTCTATGTTCAGGTCCTATACCTCGAAATTAACAATGCTTCCTCAAATCAAGAAAATCCTCTTGCCATTTCCTGCATTGTGGATCTCTTTGACTCTTCAATGACTTCTTCCTCTTGCCTCTCTTCATCCTTCCTTTGGGCCTCCAAGTCCATCAGGTCTTCATTGGTAAGTTCCCCCTATTGCAGGGCAAGGGGTTCAGTGCAGCTGTCCTCTTGCAAATGTGGCTTGAAATAAAGATACTGTACTCTACAACACTGTACAATAAAGTACGAAAAAGCACAACCACTTGTAGAGGATTTACGCGTGTGACAGTTACTACACCAGACATATGAACTAGCTCATGTGATTGGACATGTGGATGCGTGTTTGAATAAACTTTGAAAGTTTACAACTTGAAGGTTCATATGTAGGGGACTCACTGTATTTGAATTTCTCCAGCTGTACCAGAATGTCTTTATAGCTGCTTTCAATCAAGGATCTTGCAATGAGTTCTGTTTTAATTCTGTTACATCTCTTCAGTCTCTTAATCTAGAATGGTTCTCACCCACTCTCCCCCAACATTGACTCACGAAGAGACTGAACTGGTTGTCTTGTACAATGTTCCACTTCGGGATTTTCCTGATTGCAGGATCCTTTGACTTGTGGTGCGCCCCCACTTGCCCTGCCCCCTGTATTTCTTTAAACTAGTACTTAGGTCTAAAGGATAGATTAGATTCAGGTTAAACATTTTGACGTCAAGAATTTATTTATTTATTTATTTTTTCTTTTTTTAAAACATTTTGACGTCAAGAATTTAATCAACATGTCATGGGTGTTGCTGTTTGCTTTATCCTGTCTTGCACCAGGAGGTCCATGATGTTTTGCTGTCCCATTATTATTGATGCCAAGTCTGATTCCAGGGTAAGGTGGTGATCATGTCTCTCCCCAAACGTCTATTTTTCCTCTTCCATCAGAACCTGGGGTATCCAGTTTCTCATCCATGGATGGTCCTTGACTGAGTCAATAATTGGAGGTTGAACCATGATTTTCTAATTTTGTCCTTTCACTTGCATTTCTCAGCTGGCATTCTTCATTTGAATTTCATTAATCATTAGTGGAGTTGACCATCCTCTCAAGTGTTTAAAAGCCATTTAGATTTCTCTCCCAGTGAATTGTCTGTGTTTCCATGGGGACCTGGGCAATTATGGCACAGCGTGATGAGGGCTATGACCAGGGTAGGAACATGAGGTTGAGAGAGCTGGGAAGGGACCATGGGTCTGCCCCACCTAGATGCTGGACATGCCAGGGAAGGCTCTCAGGAGATGGAAGCTCCTGATATGGGTTCTTCCTAAGCAGACCTCGAGACAAGAATTGAAGGAGAAGCAATTGATTTCGGAGATGAAGGAAACCCTGGAGGCAAGAGGGGGAAATGAGACAGGAAAAGCAGCCAAAGAAGGTGTGTTAGCAAGCAAGTTAGCACTGTGAATGTCTAGAGCTTAGTTTCCCTGGGGAAATTCTCAGGCCATTGTAAAGTACCTTGGCATTATCCACTAAAGGAAGAGAACTCTCGTAATTGTACACCAAGTCCAGTTCGTCATTGCTTAAACGTTTGTCCTTGGGGGAGCGTTAATTTCCCAGCATTTCAGGCCTGCCTTGAAGTTGGCAGAGTGGGCTCTAGTGACCACAAAAGCCCTCAGGCAACAAATGTGGGTGCTGCTAGCTGGGGTCAGCCAGCATGCACTGAAATGATCAAAGTGAGGGACCACTGGCTTCTGCAGGGATCTCTAAGCAGAGATTCTAAGGATGTGGAGACATGAGCCTGTTGAAGAGACGATGGGGAAAGGGATGCATGCTCCAGGCAGAGAGAGAGCAGCAGGTGCCAGAGCCCAGAGGTGAGAGTTAGGTGAGCCTGAGGGACCAACGGACTTTAATGTGGCTGGGGCAGAGGTGAGAGGTGAGGCCGTGTCAGACCGGTTCAGCCACCTTTAAAACGTCACATCATGCCAAGGGCACAGGGGAGTCACTGGAGAGTTGGTTTTTAAATTTATTTTGGGCTGCTCTGGATTTTCGTTGCTGCACACGGGCTTCCTCTAGTTGGAGAGAGCAGGGCTACTTTCCAGCTGAGGTTCGCAGGCTTCTCACTGCAGTGACTTCGCTTGCTGGCGGTGCACAGGCTCTAGGGCCTGCAGGCCTTCAGCAGGTTCCGCGCATGCGCTCCAGAGCCCAGCTCAGTACTTGCGGCACACAGCCTTAGTTGCCTCGTGGCATGTGAGATCCTCCCAGACCAGGGATCGAACCCACGTCCCCTGCACTGGCAGGCGGATTCTTAACCCCTGGATCACCAGGGAAGCCCATCTGGAGAGTTGTAAGCAGGGAAGTAACATTAGTTTGGGTCCCAGAAATGTGGAAAAGCTGAAAATGCATGCATTGGCATGCATACTGGCATGCCAATGGATTAATCCACATTGGAGGCTAGATGTTCCTTCCTCGCTAGTGATGGGACCCCTGTCCTTCCATGACAACTAGGGATGGACTGGGTTTGAATGTGAGCTCAGGGCACGGTGAGATGGAGAGTCTTAGGGAAACATTTCACTTGGCCCCACTACTGGCAGATTCTAATATATAATACATGTCTTTTTTAAGTAACAGCTCTGAGGGTTTCCATGTGCCAGACACTGTGCTAAGCACTGTGCAGCCATTGTCTCAGTTGGGGTGATATTTTTATCATTCTGATAACACAGATGAGGAGACTGATGCTCAGGAGGATGGAGTTATTATTAGGTCAAAGCCAGAAGCTAACAAACACCCAAGTCCATAGAAAATGGGATTATGATTGAGACAATTGAGGATTAAATATATGAGTAAATCCTTACAAGGGGACCGTTTATAGTCATTATACGAGGAAGGTTACAATTAAAAATAAGTTACAATGATATAAGTTACTGTAAATTTTCTATTTAGCTTAGATTACTATAAATGTAAAGAGAAAAGAAAAAGCAGGTTAACAAAAAAGTATGTAGAATTCAATTTTAATTTTAAAAATATATGAATCATGGAAGGATAGTCAATAAAAGTGGTTCTGTGGTTAGACTGGGGTGGGTGGAGACAGGGGCAAGAGAAAATGATGAGTGATTTTTTTTTCCTTCTTAATGTGATTTTCTGGTTTTCCTACCATTATTGTCTGAATTTTGCATCCCCACAAAATTCATATGTTGAAGCCCTAGCCCCCAGTGTGACCATATTTGGAGGTGGCGTGTTTATAGAAATAATCAAAATACCTAATAGGACTGGTGTCTTTTAAGAGGAAGAAACACCAGATCTCTCTCTCTCTCCTTTTTCGAGCACCACGGAAAGGCCATCTGGGGACACAGTGAGAAGGTGACCTTTGACAAACCACAAGAGAGATCTCACCAGAAACCAACCCTGGTGGGACTTTGATCTTGAACTTTCCGCTCCCAGAACTGTGAGAAAGTACATTTCTATTGTCTAAGCCGCCAATTTGTGATGCTTTGTTAAGGCAGCCAGAATAGATTAATACACCTGCAACAGATTAATATGCCTATATTTTCAAAAGAATTCAAAGTCAATTAAAAAAAAAAAGATACTGCTGGATTTTCCTTTACTCCTGGAAGCAAAGCTAGTCTTGGTTCCCACACTACAGGCTTCAAAGAGGGAGGAATTAACGTGGTCTGTGTCTGACTCTTTGCAACCCTATGGACTGTAGGCTGCCGGGCTCCTCTGTCCATGAGATTTTTCAGGCAAAAATAGTGGAGTGGGTTGCCATTTCATATTCCAGGGGATCCTCCCCACCCAGGGATCGAACCCGCATCTCCTGCATCGGCAGTCGGAGTCTTTACCACGGAGACATCTGGAATCCCCTCCGTGTCCTGTAGCCAGATCCTTTACAGAAATCCCACAAGAAGAGTACTAATGTCCACACTTGACAGATGGGAAAACAGGCTCAGCAAATGTGAAATGCCGGACCTCACATCACTATCTAGGGACCAGCCGAGCTCACGCTGGGCTCCAGGTCTACCTGATCCCCAGATACACCTGAGTTCTCTTCTCCTCCTGCCACTGTCTCCATGGAGCAAGTGCTGAAATGGTCACAGACATGGGTGGGGTGGAGGTGGCTGACATCCTTCAGCCAGTAAGCATCAGTCAGGAGATTTTCCTTCCAACTTCTGGGCAGGATGAATGGTTCTCCTGAAAGTTATTAATAGATGTCACCTGAAGGAATTCACTGGGAAAAATCCTAACAGCAAATGATTCTAATGGCTACATTTATTACATCAGGAGCTGCTGACTCAGGAAGCTACAGGGATCAGGTGGAGGCTGTGGCGAGTCATAGACCACAAGTCCCACCCTGTGGGGCCAGATGCCTCCTATACTGCCTTACGGGAATGCAAACCCAGCTGCCAGTTATTCTGGGTTTTCAAGAACCTGGAAATGCAGAGGTTCGTGGGAAATTGTTCAATTAAAATTTTTTGGTAGATTAGAAAAAAAAGCCACAGGGCAGGCATAACAAAACGACTTGTGAGTCAGAGTTAAACTCTCATACAGTTAGTCTGAAGCCTCTGTTTCTGATAATTTAATTTTTGCCACAATCCTGGAGGCAGTGTGTTAGTTAATGTAGCACTAGCCACTGTAACAGCTAAATTGCCAAGTCATAGGGACTTTACGCAGTTGAAGTTTATTTTTTCACTCATATTGGTCCAGTTAGCAGCAAGTGAGGAGAGAGGCAGGGAGTGCAGTCAATCTGCCTCGGTGGCTTCAAAGAGCACCCAGGCATTGACATCCAATGGGCATTGATCACTAACGGGCAGATAGTGAAGAGAGAAAACAGAAGACCAGATGAGCACCCCTTACTCTGCCCACCTTCGTTGGACAGAACGCTGTGGCCACCTCACTTGAACACAGATCAGAGCTGGGTATGTAAGTCCCTAGCCTGTGACAGCCACTTTCCAACAACTCTATTCTGCAGACCCATCCACAGATCTTATCCATCCCTGCCTCAGGCAGTTATTATCATCTCTGGTTTATCAGTGGAGATCCAAATCCCAGAGAGGCAAATTGACCCATGAGAAGTCATATAGCCAGGAGCACTGTCTTTCTGACCCCAACTGAGGGATCATTTTTCTACCTTAACCTTTCCCAAACTTGCCATCTCGTGAGCATCACTTGTTAATATACAGATTCCTAGCCCTCATCCCAGACCCTGAACTGAATGTCTGGGGGGAGAATGTGGTAACCTGTACTTTCACAGAGAATCCCAGGATGCACCCTGGAATTGTCTGGGGAACTTTGTGAAATGCTAATCTCTTGGTTCCAACCCCTAGAAATTCTCATTCAATTGGTCCATAGGGAGTGCCCCTGACATGGACCTGTTGTCAAGCTCTCAGGTGACCCTGATGTGTAGCCAAGACTCAGAAACACTGCCTCTGGTCCCCAGTCTAACTGGGCCGAGAGAGATTTACAAACTAAAGCAGCAAGAAATAAGGAAGGAAGGGAAGGAATGAGGGAGGAAGATAGGGAGGGATGTCACATGATTCTCAATCTTCAGAATCAGCATTTAAAAAAAAAAAACTTTTGGCCACACCGCATGTGAGATCTTAGTTCCCTAAACAGGGGATCAAACCCATGCCCTCTGCAGTGGAAACATGGAGTCTTAACCACTGGACCACCAGGGAAGTCCCAGAATCAGCATTTTAAAAAAACTCTTCAAATGATTCTAACATGCAATCCATGTTGCGACCTACTGAATAAATGGACCAGAAGATTCTGATTCAGTAGATTTGGCATAAGCCAAACTTTCTGTATTTTTAAAGGGGAAACTGTGATTCCACTGCCCTAGGGCTTTGCTACTCAAAGTCTGATCTGAAGTATCAGTGCATCACTGGGAACTTGTAAGAAGTGCAGACTCTCAGGCCCTACCCTCAACCTGCTAAATCGAAACCCACAATTTAACAAGACCCCTAGGAGATGAGCATGAATGGGAGAGGCACTGCTCTCAGGCTCACAAGCTTTTTGCCGGGAGGACAGCAGTTTAGTCCTTCAATCAGGGTCAGTCCAGCTTTTCTCCCATCTCCACTCACCCCCTTTTGAGGCTGCAGAACCTTTTCTAGTGTCACCAGCATAGTCTATCCTCAAAAGATAGACTGTTCTCAAAGGTCTGGGCCTTGCTGCCCCCAAATCATGGGCATCTGTTCGTGGATACTTTGTTAGAAGGTCTGGGCATGTGCACTGGTTGATGACTCAACAGGGGGCTTGCAGGTGCCTCCAGCCAGAGCAGGACATCACAGATGTGAGGCATTGACTTGAGCACCAGATCATGGGATTGGTTGCTTCACAGGAAGATGTCTTTACGGACTGCCCTGGTGGTCCAGGGGGTAAGAGTCCACATTTCCAATGCAGGAAGCCTGAAGTTCAATCCCTGGTCAGGGAACTAGACCCCACATGCCGAAACTTTAAGAGTTCACACGCCACAGCTAAAGATCCTGAGTGCTGAAACTAAGACCTGGTGCTTGTAAATTAATTAAAGAAATATTTTTTATAAAGAGGAAGACAATTTCTTTAGATCTGCAGGTTGGAGAAGGCAGACTTGTTTTGTGAGGTTCTGGGACCAACCAGAGTCATAGGGATGGAGGCTGCAGTTCAATAGAAGGAAAAGTTTCAAATGAGCAGGAAGGGCCTTCGTTCAGAGGCACCTAGTTGCAACCTCTGGATTGGACGCGAGCTTAGGGGAGACCCCTGGTGGAGGCTGAAACATACAGTGCCCTGGAAGACAGGGAGGCTCAGTAAGGAAGTGAGAGGACCAAGATAATTTAGGGTTCCATTGTGCCTGTCAGTCATGAAGGCCGTTTGGCTAAATATAAACTATTGTTGGTGCATGAAATAATTTCCCTGTGGGTCCCCGCTATCGTGAAAGCTCAGTGAGGACAGTGGCTGGGCTGTTGGTGGGGTCCAAGGCAGCTGACATACAGTCTGGCATACGAGAGCATCTGCCCAGTAAATGTTTGTTGATGTAAATGTAAATGGCTGAAAGTGAAAATGTTAAAATGGCTGAAAATAAGGTTTAATCTTTTCTGTTTGTGAATGGTAATTTTTGTGCACTCCTTTTGTGTCCTTTAAAGCGTTTTTGTCAGGTGTTCCGATTGAGTTTTTCTTGTTTTCTCACTAAGTTTGAATTCTTTTTCATCTAGCCTCTCTCTACATGGTGTTCATTGTAAAGGTAAAACAACTGAAATATCCTAAATGGCCCATGAGAGGGAGTTTGCTAAATCATCAGTGGGGGGGGGGCAGGGATTGGGGCGGGAACTTCCCTAGTAGTCCGGGGGGTTAAGACTCCACACTGCTAATGCAGGGGGACTTGGGTTTAATCCCTGGTCAGGGAACTGGATCCCAAATACCGAAAGTAAATATCTGGCATGCTACAGCAAAGATTGAAGATCCCACATGCTGCAACTGAGACCCAGCACAACTAAATAAATAAATATTTTAAAAAATTATTCCTGAGATCTCTTCCCCCAAAGGCTATTCACCAATACACATTAAAAACTTCCGAGCTGGATGGATCCCAGCAAGACATCAACAGCATGGTCTCTGGATGAATGATAGTATGAGTGTTCTCTAGGAATTCTCTATGAACGACTTTCTGCTTGGCTCTATCTTCTGATTTTTTCTGTTCTGAGTATCTGTTACTTTTGAGTAAGAAAAACTAGCCAACAGGAACTGGACCTGTTCTAAACTTGATTATCAACCCCTCATTTATTTTAGCCAGCTTTATCTAATTGACTGTATATTGTCACCCTGCTTATTTAACTTACATGCAGAGTACATCATGAGAAATGCTGAACTGGATGAAGCACAAGCTGAAATCAAGATTGCTGGGAGAAATATCAATAACCTCAGATATGCAGATGACACCATTCTTATGACAGAAAGCGAACAAAAACTAAAGAGCCTCTTGATAAAAGTGAAAGAGGAGAGTGAAAAAGTTGGCTTAAAACTCAACTTTCAGAAAACTAAGATCATGGCATCTGGTCCCATCACTTCATGCAAATAGATGGGGAAACAGTGGAAACAGTGGCAGACTTTATTTTGGGGGGCTCCAAAATCACTGCAGATGGTACTGCAGCTGTGAAATTAAAAGATGCTTGCTCCTTGGGAGAAAAGCTATGACCAACCTAGACAGCATATTAAAAAGCAGAGACATTACTTTGCCAACCAAGATACATCTAGTCAAAGCTATGGTTTTTCCAGTAGTCTTATATGGATGTGAGAGTTGAACTATAAAGAAAGCTGAGCACCAAAGAAATGATGCTTTTGAACTGTGGTGTTGGAGAAGATTCTTGAGAGTCCCTTGGACTGCAAGGATATCCAACCAGTCCCTCCTAAAGGAAATCAGTCCGGAATATTCATTGGAAGGACTGATGTTGAAGCTGAAACTCCAATACTTTGGCCACCTGATGCAAAGAACTGACTTATTGGAAAAGACCCTGATGCTGAGAAAGATTGAAGGCAGTGGGGAAGCCTGGCATGGTGCAGTCCACAGGGTCCCAAAGAGTCAGACATGACTGAGCGACTGAACTGAACTGATTTAATTGACAATGTTTTTACTTGTGAAAATTGCACATTGGAAAAAAAAGTTAACGTTACCAATAACCAATGAGCAAGGAAGCTGAGAGCCAAAGAAGTAAAGGGCTTTCTGTGTGCCAGAGAAGCAGCCGGTCAAGGGCAGAACACAGGCCCTGACTTGCTGATGGGCACCCTTGCCCTCACCGCGCTCCTTTCCCTGCCCTCTGGGAGCCTCCGACAGTGCTCTCTCTCTTCCTGTCTCCCTCCCTCTCTCTTTCATTGTCACAATTCAGGGGTGTTTCAGGCATCCATCATCTGTGGCTTCACAGGCTGGACATTCTGCTGTGGGATGGCCCACGTGGATTCCAGAGACCAGGCAGAGTCCTTAGCCCAGGCAGCCTCTTTCGTCTGCCCTTTGCTGTCTGTGCTATGCTGCGCTTAGTCATCCTGTCGTGTCCAACTCTTTGTGACCCCACGGACTGCAGCCCGCCAGGCTCCTCTGTCCATGGGGATTCTCCAGCCAAGATTACTGGAGTGGGTTGCCATGCCCTCCTCCAGGGTGTCTTCCCAACCCAGGTCTCCCGCACTGCAGGCAAATTCTTTACCGTCTGAGCCTCCAGGGAAGCCCAAGAATACTGGAGTGGGTGGCCTGTCCCTCCTCCAGGGGATCTCCCTGACCCAGAAATCGAACCGGGGTTTCCTGCATGGCAGGCGGACTCCTTACCAGCTGAGTTACCAGGGAAGCCCTCATCGGCCCTTACTTCCTATACAACCACAGCAAGCTGCAGAGCAAATGCACCGAACTGCTGACGAAGTCCTGCCCGCCCACCCAGCCCCAGGCCGGGAGCTGTCTGCCCACTTCATAAAGCTTTTTAAAAATGTGTTTAAAAAAAGCAAAACAAACAAACAAAAATGTGTTTATTTTGGCCGCTGTGCACAGCATGCAGGATCTCAGTTCCCAGACCAGGGATGGAACTGGTGCCCCCTGTGTGGGAAGCCAGATTCCTAACCACTGGACTACCAGGAAGTCCTGCCTGCCCACGTTGAAAGTCTGCTTTTGGGAGATCTGTGAAGACTGAAGGCAGGCCTTTGTATTTCTGTCACCTGGGACGTTACCTGGGAGGATCCAGGTAATACTGACAAGTCCTTCATGGGCATTTCCTCTAGGCTGGCTGTGGCTTGCTCTGAGCCAAGTAAAAGGAATGGGACTCTTCTGTAAGGGTCCTTGGCATTTTGGGTTGGGCTTGGGGTGGGGCTCTAGCCCTTTTTCCATTTGGGTAAGACCCAGTGGAGGTCAAAGCTAGTCAAAGCTATGGTTTTTCCAGTAGTCATGTATGGATGTGAGAGTAGGACCATAAGGAGATCAAATCAGTCAATCCTAAAGATCAACCCTGAATATTCATTGGAAGGACTGATGCTGAAGCAGAAGGTCCAATACCTGATGTGAAGAGCTAACTTACCGGAAAAGACCCTGATGCTGGGAAAGACTGAAGGCAAAAGGAAAAGGGGGTGACAGAGGATGAGATGGTTAGATAGCATCACCGATTCAATGGACATGAGTTTGAGCAAACTCTGGGAGTTAGTGAAGGACAGGGGAGCCTAGTGTGCTGCAGTCCACAGGATCATAGTCAGATATTACTTAGCAACCGGAAAACAACGACAGTGGAGGGAACGTGAGAGTGTCCCTGCAGCATCAGAGCCCATGGCAGCAGCCCCAGGCTCTCAGAAGCCCAGTAAAGGCTGACCATGCTGCCTGGGAGATACACGGGTGAGTGGATATCAGGTTTCACAGCGGAGAAAGGAGCTTGAGGATTTTTTTTTCCTGGCTTCTGGGCAGATGGGTGCATGGCAGGTGCTCTGGGGGCCCTAAGGTCAGCTTGGGATACATTTTGCCCTGGAGCCCTGGTCTGTGGTGAGGCGTGTCTCTCTGGGCTAAAATGATTCTTGGAGGCGGCTCCTAGGCCTGGGTGTCTGCTGGGAGAAGGTGCTTTGGAAGAGCAATCAAGAAATTCTGAAGGCAGAGGATGGGGGATTTGCACTTGAAATACTGGCAGCTTTTCTGTTCTGAGCATCTATTACTTTTGAATACGAAAAACTAACCAATAGGAACTGGGCCTGTTCTGAACTCGATTTTCAATTTCTCATTTGTTTTAGCCAGCTTTATGTAATTGACCATGTTTTTATTTGAGAAAATTGCACCCATGGGAAAATGGACCAGGCAGGAAGCAAGTTAACACAGACATACAAACCCTATCCAGGGTTTGTGGGACACCTCAGTTAATTTATTAACGTTATAAAAGTTAATGTATGTGGAAGTGCCTTGGGCAGAAAACCATTTACCACCAACTCAGAGAAATGTGTTAAATAAAAGTGACCTTATAGAAGGAAGGGCAGCCACAACAAGCAGACTTAAACACACTCAACTCACTGATGGAGAGGGTGTAGGGAGGTGGGCCTGAGTGTGTAAACGGGCAATAATCTTTCATTCAGGCAACTTATCAGTGTGTTACTGGAGACTTGAAACAGTTCATACCTTCTTACTCAAGTGTTCCACGTATAAAATTCTACTCTAAACAAATAATCATTCTTACATACATACACACACACACGTTTTTATGTGTATGCATGCGTGTGTGCAGTCTCTTCAGTTGTGTCCAACACTGGGCGACCCTGTGGACCGTAGCCCACCGGGCTCCTCTGTCCAAAGGATTCCCAGGCAAGAATACTGGAGAGGGTTGCCATTTCCTTCTCCAGGGGATCTTCCCTATCCAGGGATTGAACCCAGGTCTCCTGCATTGCAGGCATACTCTTTACCATCTGAGTCACCAGGGAAGCCAACTTTTATGTGTATATGCACACAAACAAGGATTTTTCAGCTCAAATTTCTTATTTTTATTGTTATTTTTATTGAAGTATAATATACATAAAAAAAAATGCACATGTCCCAAGAGTAGTTTGATGAATTTTCACAACTAGGAGGACCCATGGACCCAGCACCCAAATCGAGAAACCGTATGTTATGAGAGTCCCAGACAGCCCTTCTGCTCCACTTTTCCAATCACTTCTGCCCCCCACCCCCACCATGTAACCTTGACCCTGACTCTTTTTTTTTCTGACTTTTAAGAGCATAGATTAGTTGTATTTTTTGCATTTTATATAAATGGAATCGCACGGTATGTGCTCTTTTTCAGAGTTCTTTATTATAGAAAACTCACACACATACCACACACACACACACACACACAACTGTCCAAAAAATAAAGCAATGGTTAACTACAATAGAAATTATAAGTATATTTAAGTAATGGACTAGAATTTGATCATTAAAATTATGTTTTGGGGTCTTATTTTGTGCCATGGAAGATGTTTCCAATAGTTAACAGGAAAAAAAGCAGAATATAAAACTGTATATAAGTTTATTGGCAATTAAAATAGATACATTAATAATTAATAACAACAGCAGTTGACATTTGTTGGACACTCACCAGGAACCAGGCAGTGTCCTATTACATCACTCGCTCAGGTCTCTCCAAGCCCTCTGAGGTGGAGCCTCTATCACTAGCCCCATTTTTCAGAGCAGTAAATGGAGGTACCAGGCTTGGGCAGCATGACAAGGCCACACAGAGGGGTGGACGTGGTGAAGTCAGACTTAGAACAAAGCCAGCCTGGCTCTTAGGCACGTCACAACACTATGACAAAATGCAGACGGGGGTCATCCCCGGGTGCCAGCACTAGGGGGAGAAAGTCTGCCAACCGCCGCAGAGTCTCCCAGGGCTTCTCTCATCAGAACCCGAATCCTCTGCAGAGGGGCATGATGGGGGGTGGGTCACAAATGCGTGGCATCTGATGCCCCAGAGACGCTGCCTGCGAATTCCTGGCACCTGGGAAAGGCTCTGTCCCCAGCCTGATGAGGTCTGGCCGATTCAGCGTTTTCTTCTGTTGAGTGAGCTGACCGCCTTGCGGTCAATTCCTTTTCCACTCAATCAAATCAGAGTGGATTCCTCTATGCTCTGACACAGGTTCATCCAAGGGAGTGAAGGGGAGGTGAGAAGCGTGGTGCAGGGAGGTCCCGGCACGGCAGAGGGGCAGAAGAGTAACCTGGGGAGGAGACAGAACAGGAGAGACAGCGAGGATGGCCCTGAATGCTGGGACCTCCGAAGCTGGGAGGGGACCGAGTTAAGGAGGCCACGTCCAGTGTAGGTGGTGCACAGAACTCGAGCAACGTTAAGAACTGAGAAAGGGGCCGCTGGATTCAGCAGCAAGGAAGCCTCTCCTGCCCGTGGCCACAAGCACTTCAGCGCGGATGGAAGTCTGGTTGAAGAATGAGAATCAAAGGGGAAGAGACATTGACTGTGGTTCTAAAGGGGAGATAAGGACAGGTGTTTAAGGGAAGTCCAGGTAGAAAGGGGCTTTGTGGATTTGGCTTTTATGGGTTGTTTTTTGTTTTCTTTTTTTTTTTTTTAATATGGGAGAAGACACATGGTGTGTTTACATGTACAGAAAAAATAGTGTGTTTCCCGAGAAGGTACGAGAGACAGGCACCAAAGTGACATTATGCTGGGGGCTGGTCTCGGAGGGAAGACCCTCTGAGGAGGAGAAAGGGGAAGAGAATGGCTGCAGAAGACAGGCAAAGACGAAAGGATGAAGAACAAGATCTCCAGTGGTGTCTGTGGACACACCGAAAAAAAGTGCACTTGTTTTTGTGTGAAACCTTTTCCTTTTCCCTCAAGCAGAGTAAGATGCTCATGAATTATAGGTAAATGTCAACACTTGAGAGGGCAGACCGGGTCAGAGCACAGGCAGGGCAAGGAAAGAATTCTCGGGAGTCAAGGCTGAGCCAGGAATCCTTGACACAGCAGCTCAAATGTATCAACAGAGTAAGCTGAAGACTCTTTATCGAGACACAGCTTCATTCAAATTAAAAAAAAAAAAAACAAACCCCGCCATTGTGAAGTTGGCAGCTAAGTATGACAGCCTCGAGGCTTTAGCTCAACAGCTTCAGAGCAGGACTTTTTAAAATCTGCTGCTCTTGTTTTGCGTAGGGAAGACAGGGACAGGATTCAAAAATCAGAACACAAGGTCCAGGCAAAGAAATCTGGCTGCCCCCGCCCCACCATTCTCTGACCTGCTTCTCTTGCTGTCCTGTACATATTTTCATTCTTTATTCAGACAGAAATAATACAAATAAATACTCTTAGCTTGCATCTTTTCTTCTTTCCTTCCTTCTTCCCTATGTCTCCGTTTCTTTCTTTCCTTTCCTTCCTTCCTTCCTTTCCCTTTCTTTTACCGCCTGCATCTTGGAGGGCTGTCCTAGGTCCACAGAGAGCTTCCCGTTTTCAGCACCTAGCACCCCTGCACGTGGCTGCCCCGCAGTTTGTGTCTAGTCTGTGCAGATGGACACCTGGGTTGTTTCCATACTTTTGCTTTTAACAACCAATGCTGCAATAGCTAACCTTTACACAAGTCACTGCATAGAAGTACAGATGTCATCTGCATGGTGGGGTTGCTAGATTTGTCACTTTAATACTGTCATCCTGCAATCCCTCCAGCAATATCTGAGACAGCCTGTTGCTTACTGCCCCCATGGCCTACCTCCAACCCCACCCCATGTGCTGTCAAACTTTGGGATTGCTGCCAACCAGAGGTTAAAATTGGTGTCTCTGTGCACTTTTAATAAGCATTAATCTTTTGCAAGTTAAAACTGAGCATTTTTTCATGTTTGTCATTTGAATTTCTTTTTCTGTGAACCATCTGTTTATATCCTTGGCTCCTTTTCTGTTTTGCTGCTGCAGAAGTTCTTAACCAGGGGTCTTTTTCAGAGGGTCTTGTGACTCAGATAAGGTTAAGAATTAAGGGATAAAAAGAACAGTCACCCTAATCCAATACATATCTTGTTATACTTAAGAGGATTTTTTTTTAAGTTTTAAAAACATTTATTGAAATTTAATACATATACAGAAAAATGTACTTATACTATGTCACAGCTTGATGAATCTTCACAAACTGAACACACTCCTATAATCGACATGAGATGAAGAAACAGAATTACCAGCACACCAGGAAATAAGTAATCCTTCTCAATAAATAATCCCTCTGGTCCTCACCATTCACAGACTCTTTTCTTCTGTAGTTTCATTGCTTGATTCTATTTCTTGACCTTAATACCTTCCTTATGTCATCAGTTTCCATGACAAAGCTGAATGAAATTTGATCAAGAAGGCAAGTGATTCACAACTCTGTCTTCAACAGTTCTGAAAACCCACTCTACTCTGTAAAAGTTTTATCAAAATTACGGAAGCGACGATCTTAGGGCTCCCCCTGCTGCTGCTAAGTCGCTTCAGTCGTGTCTGACTCTGTGCAAGCCCAGAGATGGCAGCCCACCAGGCTCCTTTGTCCATGGGATTTTCCAGGCAAGAGTACTGGAGTGGGGGTGCCATTGCCTTCTCCGCTGGTGACCAGGAGTTACCAGGAAAAGCCTCCCGTCTCCTCTCCAGGCTCTCTGGGACTCGAGTCACTGGAGACTTACTGTGAACCAGTGCACAGGAGTGTCAAGTACAAGTTGTCACTTACCTCTACAAGGATTAAATTGTGTACTGTTGCTGCTGATGATTTCAACACCCCCTGAAAGGAGTTCAGGGTGGAGAGCAGAAATGAGGCACTCTGCTCTGGGAAAAACTGGCAGAACAGGTCTTCAGATAGTTGGACACTTTCAAGGAGCCCGCTTTATGAGCCCAATTCCTGTATCTCTTCAAATCTAGAAAAGCACTAAAATCCTTCATGGTGACAACTACTCCTCATGATTACCAAAAATTTTCTGCAAAAAGTATGCACTCTATTGCATGTACACCAAAATCACATATATACTGACCTTCCCCCTGCCTCCCTGAGCCATTTCCCAGAGCTGTCTGAAATAGTGTCTCTTGGGCTGTAGTCCTCATTTTGCTTCAAATAAAACTTAACTCACAACTCTCCTGCTGTGCATTTTTTTGTCAGCAGAGGGATACAGTGAGGTCACTTAGCAAGGCAACTGGAAGTCCCCTTTCCCTTCCCATTCCCTCAGCCAACATCTGAGGAAGGCAACTATCAACTAATGGACCACAACAGCTTTGGGGGCTATGAATAGAATGACAGGAAAGCGCAGTTAATCTTTGCTTCCCCACCTCTTGCCTATTCCTCCCCAAACAAGGGACTGTTGTGAAGGGCCCTGCTGACTAATATTAACTTATCAAAGGAGCCAACAGCCCCAGTTCCGGGTCTCAAACCCAGCGGGCAAATAATTATTTACTGAGCAAGATGATGGATTGATCAACTGGCAGGCTCTCCACTCACCCAGTAGATTCTGTAGCGTGCTCTGTGCCAGGTACCCTGGGCACATGATGCAATCCCACAGACGATGGGCAAGCGTGAGGGCCAGGGGAACACCAGGTGTAGGGACATTTAAGCTACATGCCCCCAGGGGCAAGAGAGCCTGGGGTGGGGGGATGGCGGAAAGCTGGAGGAGGAAATATGCTTCTGGCTCCCTGGAAGCTTAGAATCTAGTTAGAGACACAAGAAATGTATGAATAAAAGGCTAAAAAAACTAACTTGAGGTGGTGCGTGGAGTTGAGAAACGTCACCTGGGACTCCAAGCACCTCATTTTGGAGCCTGGAGACGGAGAGGGGCCCGGGGCTGACAAAGCTGCCAGGGGGGAGAGAGAGGAGCCAGAGGCCCTTCAGTTGCTGGGGGGGGGGGGGAGGGCAAAAAAATAAAAAGGATGTCCAGGAAGCCAAGAGGCCAGAGTGGGATCCCAGGGAGGAAAAGGCAGGGAGGGTCACCACCACTCAGGACATGTCCTTAGGGCTGCGGGTCCAAGAACTCTGCCATGTCAGGGGCCCCAGAGCTGAACAAATTCAAGGATGTGGACTCAATGAATACTGGCTGGTGACCTAGAGATCTGATGCCAGTTTATTCACGTACAAAAGAAAGATACCTTCCCCACAACTGGAACGCTTATCGCTTGCCTCCCAGGGTTCCCCCCACCTTTAAAAAAAAAAAATTGGCTGTGAATGGCAACCCACTCCAGTGTTTCTGCCTGGAGAATCCCATGGACAGCGGAGCCTGGTGGGCTGCGGCCCATGGAGTCACAAGAGTTGAACAAGACTTAGTGTTTAAACCACCACCACCACGAAGTCTTAGCACTGGAATTCCAAGGGAGTAACCCCCTGCCCCACTTGTTTCTCTCCTCCTGATAGTTCCCACCTCTCCGGGGGGTGGGGCTTGCCCTCCCTATGGCTTCATCAGCCACCTGCATGCTGGCTTTACAATCTCTTTCCAGTCCAAACCTCTCACTTCAACTTCACACCCGTGTCTCTTCCTGGTCCTTGGACACCTCCATGTGGCTGCCTCCAAAATCTCTCAAGGTCAATGTATCTAAACTGAACTCATCATTTAGAAGTATTAGATCACAGGAAGGCACAGCCCATGTGAGAGCAGACTCACATTCAAATTCCAAATCCAACACTCACCAGCTGTGTGACCTCAGGCACAAGTTACTTAGCTTCTCTTGGCTTCAGTTTCCTCATCTGGAAAATGAAGATGATAAGGATAATCACATAGGACCACTGTGAGAATTTAAATCAGTCTTCTAACACATAAGGAAAGCTAAAGAAGTACCAGCTTTTATTGTGATCTTCTACTTAATTGTGGTTCTTCATCTGTCCCCTCTCAACTGGATTCAACAGTGACACTAGAAACAGGCAACAGGAACTTCCCAGGGAGTACAGTGGTTAAGACATCACACTTCCAATGCAGAGATGAGAGGATGTGGACTTGATCCCTGGTCAAGGAACTAAGATCCCACATGCTGTGCTGTGTGGCGTGGCCAAAAAAAGAGAGAGAAATAGACAACAATACCCATTCAGTTGCTCAAACCAGAAAGCCAATTGTTATTGTTGACTTCCTCTCCCTGCCCCTACTGGTCCCATGCAACTTCTCATTTTTTGAAAATCAAGTTTTGATTTTAAAATTAAAAAAAACTTATTTTATCAAAAGTTATCTTCCTATATAAATTGTTTCTGCAGTATAATTTGATGGAGTTAAGTCTCCTCTATTCAATCACTTTCCTGGAGAAGGAAATGGCAACCCACTCCAGTATACGTGCCAGGATAATCCCATGGACCAAGCGGAGCCTGGTTGGCTGGAGTCCATGTGGTGGCAGAGTTGAACACACCGAGCAGTTGAGCACACACGCACGTTTTCCACGCTTCCCATCACTCGTAAGATTCTTCTAACAAGAAGGAAATCAGCTGTTGAAGGCATTTTACAGCTACCTTAGCTTTCTGATGGGCTTCCCTAGTGGCTCAAAGTGAAGAGTCTGCCTGTGATGCAGGAGACATGGATTCAGTCCCTGGGTTGAGAGGATGCCCTGGAGAAGGAAATGACTACCCACTCCAGTACTCTTGCCTGGAGGATTCCATGGACAGAGGAGCCTGGCATACTACAGTCCACGGGGTTGCAGAGTTGGGCACGACTGAGCGAATAACTTTCATTTCATAGATTCTGATTAGATGGCATTACTATGTGTGTTAATACCAGGTCAATTTCCTGAACATAGTCTCCACATAAGTTCAGGGCCTTTTCTATGGCTAGAAAGATCCTGTGTTGCTGATGTAGGTGGCAGACTGGGATTCTGGTTCCCTCAGGTCACGTGTTTTGTGGCTTCTCCCTCATTCTAAGTCAGGAGGTACCACACAGTGAGTTAGGCCTATAACTAATGACTTGAAATTTCAGGCCACATCACTGAGGTATGAGCTAACAGACTTTATTTCCTAGAGGCTCTCACCTTCCAAATACTCCCCGAGAAGTGAGCTACATCCTCAGAAAGCATCCAACTTTATGATAGAGATATGCTTACCTAAAACAAAGCATTTAAAACCACTTTTTAGTATTTTAATGCCATATGGCTATAAATAAGGTAAAATGAAGATTTCATCAAAACTGTATGGAGCACCTACTAACCTCCAGGATCTGTCTTAGGATTTGGGAATTCAATTCATCTAGATATAGTCCTAGTCCTCAAGAATGTGTGGTTTTATCTGAAGCAGTATTTTCAAATGACAGCTTAAGAACACATCTTTGGTCATGATGAAATTCACTTGGGAAATTCACTGAGGGAAAAAAAATGCATATTTTCCTGTTTCTTTTTTTTTAAATAATTTTGGCCACATGAGGCAACTAGAGGTATTACAGTTCCCTGACCAAAGACAAAACCCTGGCCATAGCAGTGAAATGCCAAATCCTAACCACTAGACCACCAGGGATACTTTCCTGTTTCTTAATCTTTTCTAAGAGATGTTGAGAGATGTGCAGCAGTGGATGGCCAAGCTTTTGAGACTGTTTCAATCCTTATTTTGTCACTTTCTAGCACTGTATGACACAGAAACATGGGTGACAGAACAAGTTATGAGTCCCAGTTATCCTCATCTGTAAAATGGGCAAAAATCACAAGAATATTAAATGTGCAAACATGTGCATGGCTGTTGCATAGTGGAGGACAGTCATTATTAGCATTATTAGGCTTGATGTTGGAAGTTCGAAATTAACAGGCATTTTTCATCCGTTGTCAGTTACTGAGCCTCTCCTACTAACAAGGAGATTTAGAATGTTTTACCCAGCAACCATGGCAGGATTTAACCACCTTATCCAGTGACCTGTACACGGGTCAGGCCTTCCAAGATCTAGCTGTAGGTAGGTTAAAGACACATTTTCAGCAGCCTATCTAGTTAGGTGATTATAGCTAAGGTATTGGGGAGTGGGAGGGTCCAGTTTTGGTTCCGGTGACAACTTCACATAAAGGTTGGGCAAGGACCAACTTTAGCCCATTCTATTGAGGAGAATCATCTTTTCCCATACAGCGCTGACAGGTGCTCTGAGAGGTGCAGTGAACTCCGCAGAACCACTCTTTCTGTTGGAGGGAGTGGCAGCTGAGGGGAAGCCCACCCCTTCTCAGCCTGTTATGAGTCATACAAATAGACAAGATACCTAAAAATCACCTACTTAGGTGACCTGCCCAAACCTTTTTGCAAAATTTAGTATGCATGTTACGTCTTTTTGTCGAGAGGGTCTACAGATCTCCCCAGATTCTCAAAGGAGTTCATGCCTGGAAAACAAAAACAAAACAACAACAACAACAAAAAAAACGAGATTCGCTGAAATAGTCCGAAGGGAGAAACTGAGGCCCAGAGATGAAAAAGCGAGTTGCCTCAAGTCGAACAACAGGGATATACTAAAACAAAGGCATTTCAGTTCCGATTCTGGTGTTACGTTCACGGTTCTGACCCTGTCGAATAGCTCCTTGCTTTCTCTGCAGCTCTAGAAGATTCCTTGGGACGCGAGGGCTCTCGTCGGAGTTCTGGAGATGTCGCAGGAAGTTCAATTCGGGCGTCGAGGGGGCTCTTGCCAATCGCTCAGACGGGGTCCATTGCCGTGATGATCCCCACCATCATGGCCTCACCTCAAGGAATCCCGCAGCCTTGTCGACTCCAGGTACGGCTCAAGACACCAGGAGACCCGAAGTTGAGGCGGCTGGCTGGTGAAGCACGGCCACTCACTCACCTGACCAAGGGGAGGAAGCGGGCAAGCCCCCAAATCCCAGCCCCAGCGAACCCTTCGCGGAGGGAGGAGCCAGTGAAGAGAATAACAGGAAATGACGTCAGGCGCACGTGTTTCGTGAGCGGCTGGCGCCAGGCTTTTGAGACGCGCGGCCACGGCCTGGCGCCTGCGCAGCCGCTGCCCCCCGCGTAGCCAAGTGCCCGAGATGGGAGGAGAATGAGAAGGGGGCGGGGCGCGCGCCTGGGAGACGCAGGCGCAGTGCGACTTCGGAGGCGCTGGTCGTCTCTCCGCGGATTTGGATCCGGGTCAGTCAGGCGCTGCGATCCGGGAGAGACGTTCTAAACTGACCGGACTGGCTTACCGGAGCGCCCCTGCTGCGAGAAGGTGAGTATCCTGACGTGACGCGGACGCGCCGCGTCACCGCGTCTGGGCCTCCCGGCCCGGCCTGGTCATGGGCGTCTTCCTCTGGGCCCTCCCGCCTCACGTCGAGCCGCGTCGCCCCCCGGCGCTGGCCGCCTGGGCCGGGCCGTCCGGGCAGGGCCTCCGCCTCTCCGCGTCCCCTCGGCCACTACGGCCTGGCTCTGCCAGAGGCTCTTCTCTCTCGCCCCTTCCCGCCTCCGCGGCCCCCGCCCCGTGCCTCCGCCCTTTCCCGCCGGTGCACAGCTTCCCCTTTTCGCTCTCCTCGGCCGCCCTTTGCCCCTTCCCGCCCTTTCCCGCTGGTTCCCGAGACCTAGTCTCGTTGGCTGCCTCTTCGGCCCTGTTCCCGCCTCCTTCTGGATCCCTCACCCCTTTGGCCCGACGCAGGCCTCTCATCCTGACCGGGGGAGTATCCTCAAGGGGAAACTTTGCAGCGGGAGAGCCCGGGCGGGTTAGAGCGCCGGACAGCTCCCCACTTTCCGAAGCCCCCCAGGCCCTGACCTTTCCCAGCCCCATCTTGTTTAACCACGACCGACCCAGTTTCTGGGTGAAAAGAATTAACGCTGTGCTCTGGCACCGAGGGTGTAGAAGTTGAGTGGGTAGAGAGAGACGTGAACGGCCGATTGTTGCAACTTAGTCTTGTTTGCGTCTTTCAGAGTTGCTGGACAGGATTTTCTTTTCCCCGACTCCACGCTTCCTGCTGGACTGGGAAATTTTCTAAAAGCTTTATTTAACATTGTGATGACACGCTTACGCGTGGATCCTTTATTGATCGTTCTCAGGTCTTTTCAGGGCCCGGGAAATCTGGACCTAGGCTTGTGGTTGTTAAGTGGGCTTGGTTAAAACTGCAAGATATAAATAATATTATGAGATCTACTCTTCGTTTAAAGTTAGAGAAAATTCAGGAATTTGCCCTTTTGATGGAGGAACTTAGAAGAATTTTGTTTTTGTTTTTTTGAAAGGTTAAGGGAATCTCCGAATCCCCGTGTGATTTGACTTTAACTTTAAAAGTTTGACCTTTGCTGGGATTGTTCAATTTCACGAAGATAGTACAGTAAAAATCGGCAAGAACGCCTCCCACAAACTTAATGAAGATAAATCAAGTGTAAGATCCCCGGAGTTGGTTGTGCAGCTCTTGATTTGAGTGAATGGGAAGAGGGAGGAGCATGGTAAAGCCTTTTAAAATTACAAAAATGCTACTATTTAGCTGTTAAGGTCATACCTGAGATACACCTTTGCTCTGGGTTAATTTAATTGAGGAAAAAGATGAGTAATCAAAATGCTCCAAGTCTGAAAATAGTTTAGATGGAACTTCATTCCTGGAGTTTCAGTAAGTAGTCAGTCTTATTCTGGCCTGTGGTTTGTAAAAGGGATCTTTTAGTGTCAATAAGAATGTTAGTGGAGTTTGTATTAACATCTGGAGGTCACCTACGGTATATTAAGTTAGCCCTGTATAGTTAAAAGTTTTATATGAGTCCAAAACATCCTAGCACAGTGTTAGGGCAGGAATGGGGTTCATAGTCCTGGTGTCAGGTTCACACTTACATGCCTAAGCATCCAGACTAGTGCTAAAAGTACATCGTAGTGATTCTGTCAATATTTGTGTAAGGAATGGATTTCTGCCCCTATGCATATGTAGATGTGATGTGTGCTGATTTCTAGAGAGGCTGGAAGAGGGATTGTGTGGGGTCCACAGGAGTGGGGAGACTGGTTCAGATGATGTCTGTCTGTGAGGGCCAGTGTTTGACTGGTCATAAAGTAATTGAGGAAAACTAATAAATAAAAACTTTATTTTAGTTCTGCCAGCAGGAGGAATTTGTTTACAGCCTACAGATAGCACCGTTTTAGATGCTGTGGAGCTTCAAAAATAAGAGAATATCTGATCTTGGGTCACCCCTTTCCCCAGGTGTATATATATATATATGTAGGATGTTATTGTGTATCTGGGAGAGGAGCCGCCTCTAAATCTAGAACTGAATTAGGAGCTAGTGAAACACGGAATCGACACTGTTTCTTCTAGTTAAATAAACGAGCAAAACATATGTGGGGAATGTATTTCAATATTTTGTTTTAAGAAGTTGAGGTGAAAACTAGATGAATTCTTTTGAGACTGTTTTCAATGTTCTCAGAGAAGTCTACTTAAAATACCTTTTACACATAAATAAAACAAATAGTCTTGATTCCTTGCTTCCTAATTCAGCCTCTGGTACTGCATGGTTACATTATCAAACATATCATGACACTCTGACCTTTAGAATATTAGAGATCTCACAATAACATCAAACTCACCCCTGAGAAATGAGGAGATATAGAATCAATGAGGCTCCAAAGATCTAGGCACTGCTCACTGGGAGAGTGCCCAAGGAGGGGTGGGGGTGGGGGGATGGGGTAGCAGGTTAGAAATAGAGAAGGTGAATGCTTAAAAAATTCCTCATTTTATTATTTTTTTGTTTTACTTTTTCTTTCTGATTTCCAGTAATATGTTTATAGAAACTCATGTGTTTTTCATTCCGATTTGATATCAGGAAATTTTTTACCCTAAAAGTAAAAAAAAAAAAAAAAAATGGTGAGATTAGAGTCAGTGAATTGATTAACTTCTCTATTGTATCTTTTGTTGTTTTGGTTTGTCTCCCCCCGCCCCCCACCTTTTTGGTTTAAATATAAAAATCAGGGTGGGAGAAATGGAGAACTTTGGTTAATCAAACTAGTTGATTAGGTGGAGATCATTTAAAGGCGTATCTGTAGAACAATTTCAATTTTTTCCTTCTTATCTTTTTAGCTACCTTTAAGATTTTGAGTTACAAGTATAGTTCATCTATTTTTGTGAGAAAGTATTAGAAGCTAAAGACAGCAAAGGTATCAGTCTTATAGATGTGTGCGGAGTAGTCAGTATCACTGAAACATATTTGTAATCCTGCCTTGATAGTGGTAACAATTTGATACCTCTCTGTATGAATATTAATACAAGTATAAATATTGATATCTGCTTCAGGATTGCCTTAGAGAAATGCTGTCATGTGTCATGTGGTTACTCTTAACTGAAATGTTTAGAGTTAGATGAGACAAATACTCAATAGCGGGTTTTTTTGTTGTTTAAAAATTTTTGTTGAAGTATATATAGTTGATTTACAATATTGTATTAGTTTCAAGTACACAGGAAAGTGAATGTTTGCATATATATACATATATATATATATACACACACTTTTTAAGAGTAGCATTTTAAAGATCAGAGTCTTGTAGGCTAAGCTTTTCCCTTTTATTTCCAATGCAGTGATCATCTTTTCTGTAGGTTTCTAGACTTCTACAACTGGAGAGATTTCCCTTCCTGTTAAAAAGTATACTGAAACACAGATTTTAGGTAATGTGAAAAAGCTGTGAAACAGGATATTGGCATCAAGTATTTGGACAATTTAAATACCATCGTAATAAACACATGTTTTCTATATCATTTCATTTGTCTCCTCATAAAAAATAAAACCTGCAGTTTCCTAATCATTGAAACTTCCTTTTAGAAATAGAAATTTGCACTTTATCCCACTAAGAAGCAATGGTAGTATCAGGAATACAGATTTTAACCTGTTTTCACTTTGCTCATTTAATTTTTCTTTTTTTTAGTATTAACGGGAACATCCATAGTAGTATAAAAACTTTCACAATGAAATCGGAAGCCAAGGATGGAGAGGAGGAGAGTCTACAAACTGCTTTCAAGAAACTAAGAGTGGATGCATCAGGGTAATTAAATATGAAGTATATTATTGGGGTATTGTTTACTAGATTTAAATAGACATTTCCTCAGAGGAGCTCTTTCTCTTCTAAAGTTTCTTTTTATTTGTAGGAAGTATAAAATGTTAATAGTGTGATATTTTACCAAATTCTGTATAACATTGTTCTAAAAGAAACTCTTCTGTTAAATTTTGAGAAGTAGCTGCTCATTTGTATTCCAAGGTTGGCAATTATCCTTAACTTTGGAAGAGTACCACTTTCCCTGCCCCCTGCCTCTTTTTAATCACACATTAGCAGTCAGTGTCCCATCAGAGAGTTCCTCCTACACCTCTAGGGAATCACAGTATTTTTCACTGAAAGTGAGTTGGTTCAGTAGGAATCTCTGCAGACATTGTCAATTTCATGGGCTCTTATCGCTGAGCCTATCACTATGGAAACCTCTATTCATTAGGGTTCTGTCACTGAGATCAATAGTCTTGGACCCTTTGGCCAAACTAATTAGAGCACCTGCAGACCAGCTGCTGTCTGAATGTTAATATTTCACCCTTTGCAAAATGTTCTATACAGGACTCTTCACCCCCTTTCTTTGCCCCAGGCCAGAAGATATCTTAAATTTTAATGGATATAACAATATTTCATTTCATGAATGGAAACCCAGCACTCAGCAAGACGCAATAATGACTATTAAAATTTATTACTCATTTTACTATGCCCTCAACACTGACTGAAGTACTCTGTACATATCATCTAATCCTCACTACCAACTTAGAAGATAGACAGTACAGAGTATACTGTATAGTTTACAGAGGAGCTACAGATGAATTGTCTTGTAAAAGGTCACATTGGTAAGACGTGGTAGAGCCAGAATTGGAACCCAGATAATTTTTCTCCAGAACCTCTGCTCTTAACCATTCCTTTTTATGGTACCTTGAAGACAACATGAAGAAATGCATTCAGTACCTGGCGCATAGTAAAATTACATAGATGTTAGTTGTTACAGCTGTCTGCCTATTGCTAATACTGTTTTTGGCCTACAAAATGAGAAAATTTATACTCATAGATTTGCACAGTAGCTGTTACAGGTGCTGACATTCATTTCCATGATACTGCAAATAAGTATCTTCTAGTGATTTTGCCAGTACGGTCATCTTGCTGTTAGAATTGATTAGTATTTGCTATTTGGGGAAGCAGAAACAAAGCAGAGGAACACATAGTTCCAGACTCTAGTCATGGTGTGATTTCTGGTATAGACATGCAACTTTTAATCAGGAAAATACTTATAAATGCACAGGTATATGTAAATCCCTTAGTGTATAAATTTACTTAGCTCTTGATACACAGACTGTTTTCCTGGTTATTTTCCTTGGAACATAAAATTAAGCTATTTCTGTGCCCCTAAAAATTACTTGGAACATAAAATCTTTCAAAATACTCTGTGGTTTATGGTCCGATATTACGTATTCGTAGCTTGCAATCTACTATGTGTAAAATTACAAAGAGAAGGAGCAGTGGAGAACATCTGAGAAAACCAAGTCAGAGTACGTGGGGTGTGAGTCATTACTGTGACTAAGCAGAATACGACTTGTATAGTGTATCATACAGTTCTAGTTGGTTGTTTGGAATTGTTGCTGATTTACAAATGGAACATGTGAGGTACTGACTCATAAACTAACCAAGCCTTGCCAAGGAATTTAGTATGATCCTGTTGAACGGGTTTTGGTTCCTAATGGTATTTGTCTTATCAGGATAGACTCTGTATGTTTAATTGCAAAACAATATAGTCCTTTTTTTCAGACTGTATATATATATTTAGCATAATACATGCTTATTATGTATAAATCGTAAAATGGATAAAAAAGTAAAAATCACAACTTACCATTACCACTGTTAGTATCTAAATCATCTGTAATATCACTTTCTTTACACAGTTGAAATCATAATATATGTACAGGTATTCATCCATGCTGTTTTCCCTTAATATTATAAGCATTCTCCCGTGTAATTAAAAGTTCTTTGTACACCTAATTTTTAATAAATTCCTAATATCCCATTGTATACCGAACGACACTAATTTTATATAGTATGGTATTTTCTGTTATTAGACAGAAATAACAATTTAGTTATTGCCAGCTTTTAAATTAATATTTCAGTGAGTGAACATCTTTTTACTTAGTAGACTGTCTCTTTCTATAGGATATTTGTCAGTACTACAGCATGTATAGTAGGAGCCCTGTGTACCTGTGTGTATGTGTGTATTGAAAAAGTCCAGAAGAATTTGATGTTAATGTTGATCTCTGGATTGTGAAATTAGAGTTGATTCTTTTCTCTTTTAAATTTTTTCATCTTCTTTACTGAGAACCCACGTTACTTGTGTAGTTTTAAACTGCAGAGATTTAACTGAGTAATATTTCAGGTTTATTGGTTGTAAAAATCAGAATATTTTTGTATAAGTTGTATAGTATTTGAAAAAGGATTCATTTAGATTGAGTCTCCCAAAGTTAGAGTTTCCTGAAGTTTATCCTCCTGAACTGAAGTTTTCACAGCTCTGTTTTGCCCACATAAAATAAGTGGTCAGTGTCATTAGCATTCTCCCTGGACATAAGGCCTGATCTGCCCCAGATAAACAGTCTATTTATATCCCACTGCTGGTTATACTTAAGAGTCATTCTTTGGCTTACGATTTTGCAACTGTGAACTCTTAGGGATCCTCCAAATTTGGTTTTGGAGGACAGTTTACAGTAAAAGCTGAGCAATTCTTGAGAAAAGCAAACGGCAAAGGCAATAAAGTTATTAACACAAGTTGCATTTGGGTTGGTGAGAGCAGTGTGTACTCCTTGCGTGGTTTCCTAAGCAGTAAACTCTGTTCTTGTCTTCAGGTCCATGGCATCTCTATCTGTTGGAGAAGGCACGAGTGTCAGAGCGCCAGTCAGAGCAGCAGTAGAGGATGCCAAACCTAAGACCGCGTGTGCATCTAAAGACAGTTGGCATGGGTAAGAACTCCTCCATGCAGATGGCTTTTATCCCAGCACCTTGGCGTGTTACTGGATTTTCTTTCCTGAAAATTCAAAAGAGGATGTCTTACGATACAGAACCCAAGATGCACCATTAAAGAAGAACCTTTCTTCTCATTGTGAATTTGCTGTATGGCCTGGTCCGTAGTCAGTTTTTATAAGTGTTCTATGTGTGTTTGAGAAGAATGGCTCTCCTCTAATCATTCTTAGGTTTTGTAAATGTCCATTAAAGTAAGCTTTTAAATGTCTTATTTACAGGATCTTTTTTCAAATAATTTTTGTTGTTGTTGTTAGCTTGGCCTATTAATAATTGAGGGTTTGTTGAACTGTCCCCCACTGGAGTACATTTGTTTATTTTCCCTGTGAGTTCTATATTTTTGCTTTATCATTTTGAAGCTGTTTTGTTTATAGCCTAAGTTCATGTCAGTTTAGAATGTTTTCTTCCTGATGAATTGAGACTTTTACTGTATTTAGTGACCTTCTTAATCCCCCATAATGGCTTTTGTCATAAAGTCTGTTTTGTCTGGAATTGATAAAACTAATACAGTTGTCTTTTAGTATTTGCCTAGTGTATTTTTTCTATTTTATTTTCAACCATTTTGTGTTTCAGAATTTTTGGTGTGTCTGATATAAATATGTATGGCTTATTTAATTTTACTCAGTCTGATCATCTTTTTTTTTAAACTTACATTTATTTTGATTATTGATATATTTGGATTTGTTCTGTTCTTTTATACTGTTTGTCCTGCCTTTTTTTTTTTTTTCTATCTTTTATTCCCACTTTCCCTCTTCTCCCCATTTAAAAAATTGTTTGAAATATGTTTGTTTTTATCCATAACAGTTTTCCTTTCATTGGTTTGGAAATTACATACTTTGTTTCTCTTAGCCCTCCTCCTCAGAACTGTTTTGCTCAGTCTCCTTCTGCCATGTGATGGCCTGGTACTTTAGTTCTGTCACTCATTTTTTGTCTTATCAGTTCAGTTTTATTTACCCTACTTCATTTTATTTAAATTAGAGAGTGTTTGTTTAGATTCATCTCATGTACACTTTATTTACTCTCACCATTGTGGCATCAGACCTTCCATGTAGGATCAATTTTTTCCTAAAGAAGTCTGTTATTTAGTTTAAAAAGGGGAAAGGGGGGGCTCTCTGTTGTCCATATAGAATGTTTCTGTGAAAATGTCTGTATATCATCCTTTTTCTTGAAAGTTATACCTGATTTAATATACCTGAAATCATGGTCCTAGTTGACAGCTATTTTCTCTTGGCACTTGAAGATATTGTCTTCTGGCTTCCATGTTGTTGTTGCAAAGCCTACTTTCAGACTTAATTTTTCTTCTTTTGGCAATAATCCATCTAGTCTCTAGTTGCTTTTAAGATGTTCCTGTTGTTTTTGGTATTCTCCAATTGGTTGTCCTGCTTTAGCATGTACTTCTTGTGTTTGTAGATTCTCTTGCATCAATTCAGAAAATTGCTTGGCCATTATCTCTTTCAGATTTGCTTGGCAATTTTGAGCCTTTTTCTCTTTGCACAATTCTTATTAAAGACTTTTTATAAAAATTACATAATGTGCCTGATAATTCCCAATATCTGAAAACTTGAGAGTGTCAAAATCTGTTTTTCAGCTGTTTCCAGTGATAGAAATGAATTCTAAATCTGTCATTCTGTTGAACAAGTGACTGTTTGTAGCATTAGCGCCCCCCGCAATGGTACTGACACTGCCTTGTTCAGAGCATGGAGCCCAGCACTGAGGTTTTTCTAAGTTGTCTGTGCAAGGTGCTTCCCCAGATCACTGGTTAGAGGTTCCTAAGCCAAGGGTTGGGACAGGGCAGACAGGTCTTCTGCACCAAATGTTTGGTCTGAGAAACATGACTTAAAACTACCCTTCACCAGTCCTATAGTAAGGGTGTGTTGGAGTTTCTGAGATACACAGACTCAGGCAGCTTGACAATGGAGATGTTCGTACGTCTTTGGGGAGAACTGATTTCCACTCATTCACCAGAGAGGTGGCAATTTCCCAACCATGTTAAAGGATCTCTTTAGAAGAACTCTATATCTTAACATCCTCTTGTGTGTTTTTTCCTCTTAGGTCTACTAGGAAGTCTTCACGCGGAGCAGTGAGAACCCAGCGTCGACGCCGTTCCAAGTCTCCTGTCCTTCATCCTCCAAAGTTCATACATTGCAGTACAATAGCTTCTTCCAGCAGCCAGCTCAAGCACAAAAGCCAGACTGACTCCCCTGATGGCAGCAGTGGGCTGGGAATTTCAACCCCTAAAGAGTTCAATGCAGGAGAATGCTCAACTTCTCTCGATACTAATCACACAGGGGCGGTTGCTGAGCCTTTGAGAGCTTCGGTTCCAAGGCTCCCATCAGAGAGTAAGGAGGAAGATCCCTCTGATGCGCCCCAAGTCTCCCAAGCAAGTCTCCAGGCCAGTGATCTCTCTGACTTTCAATCGGTTTCCAAGCTAAACCTGGGCAAGCCATGTGCATGCATAGGCAAGGAGTGCCAGTGTAAGAGGTGGCATGACATGGAGGTATATTCCTTTTCAGGCCTGCAGAATGTCCCTCCTTTGGCCCCAGAACGAAGATCCACACTTGAGGACTACTCTCAGTCGCTTCACACGAGAACTCTGTCTGGCTCTCCCCGTTCCTGTTCTGAGCAGGCTCGCGTCTATGTGGATGACGTGACCATTGAGGACCTGTCGGGCTACATGGAATATTACTTGTATATCCCCAAGAAAATGTCCCACATGGCAGAAATGATGTACACCTGAGAGTAAGAATCTCCTTCCTATGCTTTAACCAATGAAGGGTTGTCAGAGAGTTAGTTAACAGCAGACCTTGCAGCTACTTTGTGTGAGAAGACATCTCCTTCTGCTCACTGTGCTTGCAATAAAAACTTTTCTTGGCATCTCAGTCAATCTTCGTTCTTTAAACTTTCTGAGCTCTTACATACCCACCCAAGTGAGCAGATCATTTAGAAATGTCCCTGGGGAATGAACAAAAACGGTCATTGCTTGACTGGTAGCAGTGGGTTTATGGTGAAAGCCTTTGAAAAACAGTGCGTTTTTCAGATGTGTGTAAGGTTTGGGTGCCAAGGAAAATGAAATGTGGTTTTGTAACTGGACTGAGCATGTGTCATGCTGTAGTTGCCAGCCCGGTGGTATTAGAAGTCACATGACTGGTTTAAATCATCTGATTTACATGAGATTTATTGTGTCTTTAAAGGTTTCTTATGTTACTGTTAAGCCAGAGATCTGAGGTTTAGGTTCAATATAAATAAACTGGCTGGCCTGCCCTGTATTGTTTGAGAGAATCATTAACCATCACCAAGCAGACCCTTGCTGGTGCTGTTCACCCTGAGACATGTCACATCAAATTTCTTACGTGAGAAGCAGCTTGGAGTGAGCTGCTTCGTTGCGGGAGAGGGGTGTGATGTTTGACACTGCTGTGTATCTGCTCCATCTCTAGCATTCTGGTATATATGGCGTGTTTCAGTCACTTGCAGTATAGACCTCATACCTCAGTTTCAAATGTTCTGGATGGACAGTATCTCTTTGCACTGCCTCCTACCCCAGCAGGCCCCAAAGAGAATTTTATCCATGCCATGTCCTGTAATTAAAGACCGACCAGGCCACTGCTCCCTCCAAAGTTTCATACAAAAGTCTGTCCACAGTTTCCACTGGAGGAAGAACTCTCTTTTCCCGGTGGTTCCAAAGTGAATTTTACATACGGCCATATAAGGCAAGAGTACTGGTTTGCCATTCCCTTCTCTAATTGAATATATCCAGTGAATATACTCCAGTATTCATTGGAAGGACTGATGCTAAAGCTGAAACTCCAATACTTTGGCCACCTGATAACGAAAAACTGACTCACTGGAAAAGACCCTGATGCTGGGAAAGATCAAGGGCAGGAGGAGAGAAGGGGACAACAGAGGATGAGATGGTTGGATGGCATCACTGACTCAATGGACATGAGTTTGAGCAAGCTCCAGAAGTTGCTGATGGGACAGGGAAGCCTGGCGTGCAGTCCATGGGGTCGCAAAGTGTTGGACACGACTGAACAACTGAACTGAACTGAATCTAGGCCATTAGCACTTCTGGTTATAAAGGCACCTATGGCCCCTCCCCCCACCCACTCCCCAACTTACACAGCTAGTGTTTTGCTTTACCTTTTTTACTAGAAAGAAGTGGAGCAAGTTGAGCTGAACATGTTACTTGAATTAAAATAGTTCCTAAGTCTGTTAAGTCTTTTAAGGTTTTAGTTTGCTTTTCAAAGCAGCTGTCCAATTATTAATTCTGTGTATTAACAGAACAGTCACAGGAGAAGGGTGAGTGATGACTTTCTTTTATTCAGAGTTGTTAGTAGAGTCCGAAGAAAAGGACCAAGTTCCAATGGCTGAGTAACCTGTTGGAGAAATCCACACTTGGACAAAAGCTGGGCAACCCCAGATTTGCAGGAATGAGTTGTAAGATTTACATCTCAGTCAGAATCTTCCTTTAAACATAAGTCTTGGAAGTCCAAGATCACTCCACTCAAAACCCAGTTGGGCCAGCTTTAATATGTGTCCCTAATTGGAACAGTTAACCATTTGTGAGTCCAACTTACGGGACCAATGTTTGTCAGATGCATCCTGGAAAACATTCAAATTGTGGTTTGAGGGATTTTTACTCTGATGTTTTGGGAAGTAGCATCCTGATGTGTAACTTCATTGAACATTCATTCAACAAATCTTTACTGAGTGCTGACAACACAGTCACGCTATACTAGGTGCTGGGAACAGGACATCATCTTATCCTTGGTGGAGAAGATGCTATGGAGAGAGAAGGATTAGGAAACAGCAAGGGCTAGGGCAGGGAGAGGGCTTGCTGTTTCACTTGGGGTAGTCAGAGAAGCTTCTGTGAGGAGGTGACATTTGAGCTGAGACCTGAAGATAACAAGAGTGAGCCATGTGGATATTTGGGGGAAGAGCATTCCTGGCAGCATTCCTTGAAGCAGGTGAGGTCACAGAAGCATGGGTCACAGGCAGATCATGGAGACTCGTGGGCCGTTTTAAAGCTGATTTGTGAGGAGACAGGGAGCCTTTGAGAGGGTTTGGAGGACAGGAGAGACGTCAGACTTGCCTTTTATAAAGAGCACTGGCTGCTCTGTAGACTAAGGGGAGCTAGGAAAAGGAAAGGAGGGAGGCAGTCAGGAGGCTACTGCAGTGAATCAGACAATGGTTTCAAGTGGCTCAGACCCTTGGCAGTGCAGGAGAGAAGACCTATTCTGGAATTATTTTGAAGGTCGAGCTAAAGGGATTTGCTGATGGATATAAGGTGTGATGGATATGAGGATATGGGCTTCTCAGGGGGTGCTTGTGGTAAAGAGTGAGTGAGTGAAAGTCGCTCAGTCGTGTCTGACTCTGCGACCCCCTGGTCTGTAACCCGCCAGGCTCCTCTGTCCATGGGGATTCTCCAGGAAAGAATACTGGAGTGGGTTGCCGTTGCCTTCAGGGGATCTTCCCAACCCAGAATCAAACTCAGGTCTCCTGCATTACAGGCGGATCCTTCACCATCTGAGCCACCAGGGAAGTTCAGTGGTAAAGAACCCACCTGCCAGTGCAGGAGACACAAGAGACATGGATTTGATCCCTAAGTCAGGAAGATCCCCTGGAGGAGGGAATGGTAACCCACTCCAGTATTCTTGTGTGGAAAATCCCATGAACAGAAGCGCCTGGCAGACTTAAGTCCAAGGGTCTCAAAGAGTCAGACACGACTGAAGCAATTTAGCATGTGTGCACATAAGGTGTGAGAGAAGGATTGAAATTAAGGATGATTCCCAAGGTTTAATACAGTGGGAGGTGGCTGGAGGAGCAGATTTGGGAGGAGACTTTGGGAGTTTTTTGATATCGTGTAGAGAGGCTGAGTCGGTGGTTGGATATGCAACTGAAGATCGGGAGCGGGACAGGTTGGAGATCCAACGTTAGGAGCCATCAGGGTGTGGGTGTTACTGAAAACTCTACTGCCAAAGGAGATCACCTAAAGAGTAAATGTAGGTATACAGTAAGAGGACCAAGCTCTGGGCCAATTTCCAAAGTCTAGAGCGCAGGGCGATGAGGAGGAACCTGCAGAAGACGTGGGTGGGAGCAGCCAATGAGGCAGGACAGAACCAAGAGACAAGCCCTAGGAGCAGACTGAAAAAGCATCTCAAGCAGGGAGTTGTCAGCTGCCAAATCAGAAGGAAAGATGAGGGCACGTCGTTTGTGCGGGTGCTGGGCTGCTTTTTTTTTTCGGAAGGAATGAAGGTAGTCTTTGCTTCAGACAGCTCATAGGTGGGGGAAGGAGTCAGCGTGTGGGAAGGCACGTAACCCAGCCAGATCACTTGTCTGGGGAGGTGAGGCTTCTGTAACTAAGTCTTCGGTGCTGAGAAGGAACGTGAGACCCGAGTAGATTTCTGTGTGCATTCCTTCTCTCTGTTCTGGATTTTTAGTCCCTTCCTCTCCTCCCTCCCTAGGAAGCAGTCATGCCAGAGAAGTCGAGGAGACAAGGGAAGCAGGTGACTGCGTCTTCTGACCAAAGGACAACCCTGTGGAGTGAGAAAAACCTGTGAAAAAGAGAGAATGGGATAGCTACTTTTAAAAGCAATTTAAAATTCGTTCCAAGTTTAGTATGTGTTTCAAATGGGGAACTTGGTTTTTCTAAGAAAAATCTGTTGTAATGCAATATGGCCACAAGGGGTCTCCCTTTCCCTGAAACGCACTGGTTTAAAGGGAGAGGCAAAGAAGTGATGGCTGGTCAGGTAAGGCCGGTACCAAATTTGGCAAAAATTTACTGAAACTCTGGCTGTGCTGCATGGCCTGTGGGATCTTAGTTTCCCGACCAGGGATTGACCCCGTGCTCCCTGCGCTGGAGGTGCAGCAGCTTTACTGGACCGCCAGAGAAGTCCTCACTTAAACTGTCAGGAAATCAGTGTCCCTTTGCCAATAATATAATTTATCACTTTGAAAAGGGGAAAACCACAGGGCAATGTTGAGTAAATACATATTGGGAAGAGTAAGGAGTGCTTCAGTGTTAAGGTACTTAGTATTTAGGGGGTGATTCTTTCCTTTGGTGATAATTTTATTAAGCATGATAGTGTGAAAAGCAACTTTTTTAAAAAATTTATTTTATTTTATTCAAGTGTAGTTGATTTACAACATTGTGTTAATTTCTGCCTTACAGCACAGTGATTCAGTTATACGTACACATGCATTCTTTTTCATATTCTTTTCCATTATGGTCCATCACAAAATATTGAATATAGTTCCCTGTGCTACAGTAGGACTCTATATATAATAGTTTGTATCTGCTAATCTCAAACTCCCACCACATCCCTCCCTCATCCTGCCCGCTACCTTGACAACCATGAGTTTATTCTCTATGTCTGTGAGTCTGTTTCTGTTTCATAGATGACTTCATTTTTTGTCATATTTTAGATTCCACACATAAGTGATATCATGTGGTATTTGTCTTTCTCTTTCTGACCTACTACACTTACTAAGTGATAATTTCTAGGTTCATCAATGTTGCCTCAAATGACATTATTTCATTCTTTTTATGGCTGAGTAGTATTCCCTTATGCATATGTACCGCATCTTCTTTATCCATTCACTTGTTGATGGACATTTAGGTTGTGAAAAGCAACCTATTGTGTGAGGGTAATGTTAATAATAGCAAACCTTTATTGGGTATTTAGTGTCTTCTGAGCCATTTTACAGGCTTCCACAGATGGCACTAGTGGTTAAGAAACTGACTGCCAATGCATGTAGAGGTAAGAGACCCAAGGCAGACTGCCCTGGGTTGGGAAGATCCCCTGGAGGAGGATAAGCAACCCGCTCCAGTGTTCCTGCCTGGAGAATCCCATGGACAGAGGAGCCTGGTGGGCTATGGTCCATAGGGTCACAAAGAGTTGGACATGACTGAAGTGACTTAGCATGTGTGCACAAGTCTTTTTACACCATTAACTCACTTAATCCTCATCCAGCCATATAAGGTAGATACTATTATCCTTGAAACAGAATCCTTGGGAGGGATGTTTAAGAGGGAGGGGACATATGTATGTCTATGGCTGATCCATGTTGGTATTTGGCAGAAAACAACAAAATTCTGTAAATCAATTATCCTTCAATTAAAAAATACATAAATAAGAAAAAAAAAAACCCCTGAGAATCCTATGTGGCTGCTGCTACTAAGTCGCTTCAGTCGTGTCCAACTCTATGCGATCCCATAGACTGCAGCCCACCAAGCTCCTCCATCCATGGGATCTTCCAGGCAATGGTACTGGAGTGGGTTGCCATTTTCTTCTCCGGAGAATCCTTTGAGATAGGTCCTTTTGCAGACAAAGAATTTGTAACTTAGAGAAATTAACAATTAGTCCAAAGCCACACAGCTTGTGAGGGCCAGAACTAGGATCTGAACACAAATCTAGCTCTGTAACTATCTACCCTACACAACAGATGGTAAGTAAGTAAGGGCATGGATCTGTACATTATTAAGAAACTGTTTCTTTATTGAAAACCTACAGTGATTCTTTCCCGGGAATGAGAGTCAGATTTGACCAAGGAGATTTTAAAAAGAATGCAAGTGTCAGAGCCTTCTCCCAGGACATCCAGTAGGTTGGGGAGGGGGTGGGATTCCAGAATCTGTTCACGTTTTTAAGCTCCACAGGTGATTCTTACGTGTACCCATCCTTGGGAGGGAACAAAGAGAGGCTTATGGATGAACAGTTGCTGCACTTGGAACAGCTCACCAGGACGCAGAAGCCGGCCACCCAGCCTTAGAACCGGATTATGCCGATTGGCCGGGCATTTAAACTACAAAGGGTGTTGAACTCAGAGTCCTCTGGCTTCCATTTGGAGATGCTCTTTCCTCTCCCCTGGAGAGCAGAGGTGGAAAGAACCGCGTGGCTTTCCAGGGCTGGTCAGAAGTGGCAACAGCAGAGTTCTACGGGGCCAGCACTGAGGTGGTCTCAGCAGTGAACTGGGCAAGCAGGCTGTCAGGCAACCTTCGGGGCAGGGGGCTGGGGTGAGTCAAAGCCCAGATGAGACAGTCTTTACTGCTTTTTGCTGCATGTCTGCTTGGCAAAGAGCTCCGAGGCTGGGTGTTTCTATCAGGGTGTAAAACGTGGGCAGAGAAGCATTTTTTAAGGCAGGGGACTGAAGAAGGAAGGAACCAAGCGGCGATAAGAACCAGGATCAGCTAAGGGTGAAGGGAGAGAGGCTTATCTATCCATTTCCTAAACAAGAACACATCTTTGGTGGTGACTTGAAGTGGCCTAAGTCATCATGGGATTCAGAGTATGACAAATCAGTTTGAAGTCAGATAATAATTGTTGAATGTTCTCAAGTGCCTTCTGGGCTTTTCGTGTGTGTGTGTGTGTGTGTGATTTCTATGCTCCTCCCTGCCAACCCCCCCATCTTTCTCACACACACAGACACACACGTACACACAGCTTCCTGTGCTTGGCGGCCCCTATCTTTCACAGAATTACTGTATTCCTATTAATCCTGGGTTCAGTTGGGATTTCCATTTTTTAAAAACAAAATCCTAAATCTTGTATTTATTTATTATTTTTGGCTGCACTGGGTCTCTATCGCTGCTCGAGGGCTTTGCTCAAGTTGCGGTGAGCGGGCTTCTCTCGTTGCAGAGCACGGGCTCTAGGCGCTCAGGCTCAGTAGCTATGTCACGTGGGCTTAGCTGCTCCAGGGCATGCGGGATCTTAGGGAACCAGGGATCGAACCTGTGTCTCCTGCACTGGCAGGCAGATTCTCAACCACTGGACCACCAGAGAAGTCTGAAGTTTCCATCCCTTGGTCTTGGCCACCGCCTCTCATCAGGGAGATTTATTTGTCCCTTTTCCTGGAGTTCGGTGGGAACCTGAGGGCTAGTCAGCCCCTTTGCTCTTGACCTTGCCCTAGGAGCTTTCTGAAATATGGCCTTCCAGGCTGTTAGGAGAGCACAGCAAAAGAGAGTTTGGAAAGAGAATTAAAAAACAAACAAACAAAAAACCATGATCCTTGAGTATTCCTGAGAGGATCTCCTGGCAATACAACCAGTCATGCAGTGTCTCAGAACTAGAGAGCAGAGGGCGGGCTCCTCGCCCTTGAGAAGAGAGAAAGCGAGTGATCCAGAGATGCTTCTTGCACGGGGCTCTTCCCCGGGGTTTTCCCAGGGTGCGGGGGCAGGGAGGGAATTGGGGCTGTCAGATTCACTTTATCTTCCCCACTCTGTTTCCAGAACTTCACCTTTCTTCCCGAGTTCCCTCCTCCGCTTTCAAAAGCATATGTGACCCCATGCCCGTTCCTTTCTCTTTAGGTCACCAGATTCTTTTATGGGGTTGGCAGCGATGCTCTGATAGCCCCGGGTCCTGTCGGGGCATGTGAGTGGCGCTGGGGCTGAGGTTCGCCGGCTTCTACACTCAGGGGGATTTGAAAGTGTCTTAGGACTGGCTCTTCCTCTCCCCTCCCTGCCGGACACTCAGGGACCAGGAAGATGGAAGGGAGCTCTTCTTTACCCAAGAGAAGAAAAGCCGCCCGATTGCCCCAGCTACCCACACTTCGCTCTCAGCTTCCCTTCCTCATGCCTCCAGCCACTCCCGGAGTCTGAAGCGCTAGCCCAGTTTGAAACACCCCTCCCGCTTTGAAGGAGGCTGGGCTGGCCGGGGGGTTATTTTGGGAGCAGCCTCTGAGATCCAATGGCCTTGTTAGGGCAACACTGACCTTTCCATCCCAGGAGGAGGGTAGGATTGGAGGGGGGCGGGGCAGGGCGCGGAATCACAGCCCGGCACACCCAGGGGGGTTGGAGGAGAAGGGGGCCAGCCGGCTGCCGGAATTCAGCCTCTGGGCTGGGGGCTGTCACCGAGGAAAAGTTTTCCTTTTAGAAGAGGGACTGGTGATCCCTCCACCCCATCCCTCCCGTTGCACTTCTTAAAGGGATCACAGCGCTTTTCCCTTTGACTCCATGGAAGCCAGGTTGGGCACACTCCGTGGAGACTTCGAACCTTTCCTTCCCACTTCCTCCTCGGCTGGCAGCCTTCCTCTGGCCGACTGAGTGGGGGCCTCCCAGGCATGGCACTGACCGCCCGACCCAGTGCTGACTTGGCTCCTGGGTTCCTGCAGCCTAAGTTGGCATCTCGCTTCCCCCCTCCCGGGGCGCGGTGAGTCAAGGGGGCGCCCAGCCCTGAGCTGCTTGGAGAGAGTTGCTGGCACCCCCTCTCCCCATCACCTTCTCCCCCAAAGCTGGAGAACGGTGAGGAGGTCGGGGGCTACGATGAGATGAGCGGGGGTCGCTTTGACTTTGATGATGGCGGGGCGTACTGCGGGGGCTGGGAGGGGGGCAAGGCGCACGGGCACGGCCTGTGCACGGGCCCCAAGGGCCAGGGTGAATACTCGGGCTCCTGGAACTTTGGCTTTGAAGTGGCGGGTGTCTACACCTGGCCCAGCGGAAACACCTTCGAGGGATACTGGAGCCAGGGCAAACGGCACGGGCTGGGCATAGAGACCAAGGGACGCTGGCTCTACAAGGGCGAGTGGACACACGGCTTCAAGGGACGCTACGGGACTCGGCAGAGCAGCAGCAGCGGTGCCAAGTATGAGGGCACTTGGAACAACGGCCTGCAGGACGGCTATGGCACCGAGACCTACGCGGATGGAGGTGAGCCTGGCCTGCAGCCTGCAGACCTGGGGAGGGGCCGGCTGGGGTGAGGAAGGTGGTGGAGGGTGGGGCAGGAGGAGCCAGGATATGATTTGCTGTGTGGCATTGGGCAAGCAGCTCCACCTCCCTCTGCATCCATTTCACTGTCAGGAAAAGTGAAGCCAATAACGGAGCTGTCGAGAGAATTGGCAGACATGCTTGGTATGAGGCCTGCCATAGAAACACACATTCAAGACACATTCAATAAGACACCATTGCGACTGCGGCAGGCTAGGTGTACAAAGAGCTCTGGAATTTACTCCAGAAGAATTGGTATCTAATGTCAACTTTGCCATGAAAGTTATTTTCAGCCAGTAGATCATGAAGTGTTCATTCATTCATTCATCTATCCACCCCCCACCCACTTACCCATTTACCCATCCATCCATCCACCCACTCAGTCATCCACCCACTCATCCACCCATCCATCTATCCATCCATCCTTCTATCCATCCATCCATCTATCCATCCAAGCATACTTTTGTTCAGTGACTATTTCTGTAGTACCACTTATTCACCAGGCATTGTAAAAAGGGTTAGAGGTAGAGAGAAATAGAATAGAGTCCATGGGTTCAAAGATAGGCTTGCAGACAAACAATTATATGCAAGTATTCACGGAGTGCTGTGGCAGAAAAGGGAAGTTAGGTCTGAGGAGGTCAGGGGAGGCTTTAGAGGAGAAGACATTGGAACTGCATCTTGATGGGAAGAGTGTGTTTGTGAGGCTTGTAGACAGTGGCCTCAGGTACAGGACAGGCTCCTGGCTGGGTTACCTACTGCTGGATATCTGGTGAGGGCTCAACCTCGAATGCACCTGGACATTAACAGGTTGTGAACAGAGTTTTCGTGGCACAGTGGCTGGCTGGAATTGGACAAAATCTGGCTCCACGTTTCCTAATTTGGTGACTTTGAGCTGTTTTTGGAACCTCTGCAATTCAGTGCAATTCAGACATACTGGTCACTGCGCAGAGCACTGGGGACGAGCAGAGAGCAAACCTCACATGTTCCAGTTACCAAGTGGAGATAGTTCCTGCAGGCTTGCAGGGCATCAGTGAACCAGGCTAAGTGGTGCCAATATGCATGTGCAGAAAGTTCCTTCCCTCCCCTCCCCTGTTCCTCCTCCCCTCACAGTGTGTGTGTGTGTGTGTGTGTGTGTGTGTGTGTGTGTCTTGTGAGCATGGATGTGAGTCACAGGGACACAGCAATATTTCTGGGAAACTACAGGCTGATATCCCAGTGTGTCTAAAACAGGGAAAACCCATTCATTCCTTCACAGAGCACCAGTGATGTGTCAGGCGCCCTCCCGCAGCAAGTCCCAGGGTCCGAGGCAGTGAGCAAGCGAAGTCCTCAGGAAGCTCCCTGTCTAGTGAAGAAAACAGAAAGAAACAGGAAAACAGACACAGATGCAATTTCCAAAAGTTACCTGTGTTATGGAAAAACTAGCAGAGAGGGAAGAGGGTGATTTTTTTGGGAGGGCGGGTGTCTGAGCACTAGGGTGGGGAGGATGGGAGAAGGAAGGAAGACCCCAGGCAGAGGGAATGGCGATAACAGAGGCTCTGAGGCGGGCCTGGGCTTGGCATGTACGAGGAACAGCAAGAACGCCGGGGTGGTGGGAGAGGCGTGAATGAGGGGCACAGGCTGGGCTGCCAGGGCTGCCCAGATGTGGGCACGGGCCAGGGCACCAAGGTTTGCAGGGCCCGGGGTTTTAGCCTAGGTGTGTCCAGGAGCCCTTCGGGCCAGGTCATAGGGAGGTCTGCCCCTCTGGTTTGTCAGAAGCCCAGATTCTCCTCTCGGATGAGACAGCCTCACATCCTGGGGGTCTGGAAACCTCAGAGATCCTCTCCCTCAAGCGCAACCCTCCAAAATTAGATGTGGCCACTGCTTCGGAAAATCTCTTTAATCAACCTGTCATCAGTTTTCCCAGGGGTTGTTAAGGACCTGCCCTTTGCCCCATCCTGGGTAGCACTGAGGGGAATGTGGACAAATAAGATCCTGGGATTAGGGACGGCTGGGAGCTGGGCAGCCTTGGATCACCACCGTGCCCCTATCGTATTCTCTTGTCTCTTGGAGTTTCAGTTTCCTCATCCCTAAGATGGATTTATACTAACCTCTCCTAAGCTTTCTCATGGGATGAATGTGCAGTTGCCATTATCACTAATTCATTCAGGAAATATTTATTGAGTGATTATTAGGAAGTCAGCACTGGGTCTGCTGTGGAGGGGGGGGAGGCAGATGGGGAGAGTGTAGAAATGAACAGGATGGGCGAGATCACCCTGCCTTCCAGGGAATGTAGAAAAAATTGTGTTGGGCGCAAAGCAGGGACATGCTGGGGGCTAAGCGAGCAAGAAGCAGGTGGCTAACCAGACTGGGGCAATCAGGGAGGCTTCCTGGAGGAAGTGGCAAGTGGGGCTCTGAAGTACAAAGTGAGCCAGAGTCAACGGTGGAGGACGCTTGCTCCGGGTGCTGAGAACAGTGTACAGAGACTGAAGCCTAAGCTTGCTGCCCAGCGGAGATCAAGCTGAGATTTGTGTCTTAGTTTCAGTTTGAGAAGCATTGATCAAAGTGACATCACGGCGGCTTTCCTCCATTCCTTGGCTTACCTTGCAATCTGATGCTACAGGTGTCTGCCTGCTCCAAACCAAAGTGTAGCTTTCCAAACTGGGGGTGTCGACCCATTGGCCAAATCAACTTAGTGGGTCCTGACCTGCATTTTAAAAGAAATGAAAGAATAGAACAGAAGAGAATAGAAAGTATCAGAGTGTTTCATAGAGAATGAGATTAAAGTATTGATCCCTGAAATGCTTGTTAAGTTGGAGATTATATATATATATATATTTGTGTATCAAAACATGTTTATGTGTATATCATGATTCAAATGTATTTTTTGTTGCAGATCACGGTAAAAATATAGGAATGTTACTGTTCTAAAGTGATTTGACCTGACATCTTCATGGCTGCCCCCGTCATTCCTAAACCCACAGACCTTCCCTCTCCTCCTCTGCTTGTCACTTTGGCTGGAAGTTCCAATTCTCTGATGGGAAGGGGAAGGTAGTCCAGGCACAGGAGTCTTCCAAACCCTGCCCTAAGCCTCCTGGCACCCCTCCCCCATCTATAGCCCCACATTCCTCCCCTGGCCATATATAGCAAAGCTAAAAATAGCTGCTGACTTAAAGCCCAAAGCCAGCACACCCAGCCCTTAAGTAGTAATCCACAGCTGCATGGCTGCCTGGCGGTTCCCACCCGAGACCCACAGACTCCAGGACTAGAAGGGCCATTAGTGATCTTGGTTTTCCTCCAATCTTGACCTGGGCCTGAGCCTAAGATTCCAAGGCCCACAAATGGGCTGCAACTGTAGGACTCTGCATGGATTCTGTGTTTCTCTGGAAGGTATTTCCTGCAAGAGCCATCAGATTCTACAAGTAATCTGGTGTTCAAATAAATTCCAGGATGATGGATCTAATTCAATAATCCCCTCCCCAAAATGTGCAGCAGGAAAAACCAAGCCCAAGGTTGACTTTTTTTTCCCCCTAAAGCTAATAATAGTTAACATTTTTGGAGTATGAACGATGTGCCTGGTGCTGGTCTGGGCACGTGGCAAGTGTTGTGTTACTTAAACTTTCACAATAACCTTATGGGGAAGTACTATTATTACCCTATTTTATAGATGAGGAAACTGAGATTGACAGTCCTCTAATTGATAAGAGGCCGAGATGGAATTTGATCATCATAAGTGACAATTAAATATTTTATGTTGTAAATCAGCATTTTAATAAATGATAAACAACTATACAAAATAATCAAGCCTGGCTACATACTTTAGGGACACGGTGCAAAACAAAAATGTGGGGCCCCTTCTTCAAAATTAAGAATTTCAAGATGGTGACATCAGAGCCTTAAGCCAAGTTCAGGGCCCTTCTGAGCACAGAGTCTTGTGTGACTGTACAGGTTGAATGCCCAGGAAGCTGGCCTTATCAAGACCAAGTAGTAACAACTGTCTTCACCACCATTTGTTGAATCTCTACTAGTTTTTATTTTTTGGCTCCACTGGGTCTTACTTGTGGCACTTGGGCTTAGTTGCTCCAAGGCTTGTGGGTTCTGAGCTCCCCAACCAGGGATAGAGCCTGTGTCTCCTGCATTGGGAGGTGGATTCGTAACCACTGGACCACCAGGAAGTCCCGAATCTCTATTAGTTTTTACCAGGCTCTGTGACAGTAGTAATAACCATCTCTACCATTTATGGAGTCTTTACTAGTCTTTATCAGACTCTGTGCTAAGAATCATACATGTATTATATTGTTGAGGCTTCTTAATTCTCTCTTCTACACTAGCGGATTTCAAATTTTTATAATTATAACCCACTTTAACATATGTATTTTCTATTATAATTCTGTGCATATATATAAAAATGTAAGACTGAAACAAGTAATCATGAAATAATATTTCTCTCCCTATATGCTATACTTGCTATTTTCTTTTATGTGATCTCACTGATAGAATTGGGCGTCCCTGGTGGCTCAGCTGGTAAAGAATCCGCCTGCAATGCGGGAGACCTGGGTTTGATCCCTGGGCTGGGGAGATCCCCTGGAGAAAGGAAAGGGTACCCACTTCAGTATTCTGGCCTGGAGAATTCCATGGACTGTACCGTCCATGGGGTCACAAAGAGGTGGACACGACTGAGCAACTTTCAACTGATAGAGTTGTTATTTTCTCTTTTTGAGAGAATTAAATGATGCATTGTTATACATCAAATACTTAGAATTAGGCATGTGGTTAGTGCTTTGATTATTATTATTATTACATGCTGAAATGATGATGTTTTTATGTTTAAGTATGACAACTGGGTCAAAAATGAAACCTTCTATGCTCTGGGTACAGATTTCTTTGTTCTTCCCAACACTGATGGCTTCAGCTCATTTTAGCCTGACTGTCTCTGAACATGGGAGCTAAATGAATTTGCCAAGCTAGAGCCCGAAGTAGCTCAGCTGGTAAAGAATCAGCCTGCAATGCGGGAGACCTCATTCCATCCCTGGGTTGGGAAGATCCCCTGGAGGAGGGCATGGCAATCCACTCCAGTACTGCTGCCTGGAGAATCCCCATGGACAGAGGAGCCTGGTGGGTTACATACAGTCCATGGCGTCACAAAGAGTCAGACACGACTGAGCGACTAAGCGCAGCACAGAGCCCTGAGTAATATCTGCTGTCACATGACCTGGGCCTGTGACGTGTGTTCCTTGAAGAAACTTAACCTTCATATTTCTTTCTATATTCGCTCCCCAGAGGAACATCACTTCTATTGATCTATGTGTCTATCTTTGTGCCGATATCATGATGTCTTGGTTACTGGAACTTTAAAATAAGTTTTTATTTTTGTTGTAAATTTTTCTTGGCGTATAGTTGGTTTACAATGTTGGTAGTTTCAGGCGTACAGTAAAGTGAATCTGTCATATACCCACTCTCTTCTAGATTCTTTTCCCACACAGGCGTTACAGAGTATTGAGCAGAGTTCCCTGTGCTATGCAGTAGGTCTTAGTTATCTGTTCTATATGCAGTAGTGTATATGTGTCAATGCCAATTTTCCATCAAACAAGTTTTTCAATCAGAGTAAATCCTCCAGCTTCTCTTGTTCAAGACTTTTCAGGTTATTCTAGATCATTTCCATTTCTGTATACATTATAAAATCAGCTTGTCAATTTCTACCAAAAAGGCCTGATGGAACTTGGATTAAAAATGCATTTGGTGGATCGTGAGGAAGTATGTTCAGCACAACTTCACAAGAACCAAAGGCAATTTGTAAAAAAGTGATTGTGTTAACTCTTCACTAGAGAATTTGAGAGACTCATCCATACAGATCTATGCAAACTGTCGATCTTGTTGCTTTAAAAAAAAAATTATTTAATGTATTATTTTTGGCTGTGCTGGGTCTGTGTTGCTGCGTGTAGGCTTTCTTTAGTTGTGGCGAGTGGGGGCTGCTTTTCATTGCAGGGCCCCGGTTTCTCACTTGGGTGGCTTCCCTTGTTGTGAAGCGCGGGCTCTGGACGTTCAGGCTTTAGTAGTTGCAACTCGTGGACTCTAAAGCATGGGCTTAGTAGTTGTAGTTACTCTGAGGCTACCGGAATCTTCCCGGACCAAGGATCAAACCTGTGTTCCCTGCATTGGCAGGCAGACTCTGAACCACTGGATCACCAGGGAAGTCTTTTGTTGCTTTTAAATTCTCTTTTTCTATTTTTTGGGTCCTAGTTAGTTTTCTAACAATTGGATGCATTGCTCATACTGATGCATTCATTATATTCCTTTTATTCTATCAGTTCAGTTCAGTTTTTTCGCTCAGTCGTGTCCGAGTCTTTGCAACCCCATGGACTACAGCACAGCAGGCCTCCCTGTCCATCACCAACTCCCAGAGTTTACTCGAACTCATGTCCATTGAGTTGGTGATGCCATCCAACCATCTCATCCTCTCTTATCCCCTTCTCCTCTTGCCTTCAATCTTTCCCAGCATCAGGGTCTTTTCAAATGAGTCAGCTCTTTGCATCAGGTGGCCAAAATATTGGAGTTTCAGCTTCATCATCAGTCCTTCCAGTGAATACTTCAGGACTGATTTCCTTTAGGATGGAGTGGTTGGATCTCCTTGCAGTCCAAGGGACTCTCAAGAGTGATTACGAATAAAATAATTAAAGAAAAATGCATTTGATCTTTACATCAATTTGGAGGGAATGGACATCTAAACAGCAATGAGCCTTCCAATCCATGGGCATGGTATATATCCTTTCTTACTTACTTCTTTCTTTAATTTCACTCAGTAATGTTTTAGCATTTTCAGTATCTTGCACTTTTTTAAAAAGTAAAATTAACAGGTATTTTATTTCTTATGATATTATAAATGGCATTTAAAATTTCATCTTTCCTATTATTCATTACTAGGTTATAGACATACAATTATTTTTGTACATCAGCCTTCAGTCCTTTTACATTACTAAATTAATTTCTTAGTTTTGGTGGAATTTTGGGGGTTTTTTCCTTCAGATTTAAAAGGAATGTCTTTTAACTTAAAAATTCTTGATTGCTATTAAAGCTTAAGTGTAGAAGGCCTAAGAGAATCTGATGGGACTAAAGGCATGTGTTACTTAAGCACTTGGGGCTTCAAGTGGCCAGATCTGGGTCCAAGTCCAGGTGGAGCCACCTCTTCATTCTACAAACATGGGCACATCATGTGGCCTCTTTCACCTTCCATTTCCTTTTTTTTCCACTAAGGATGTCAAAATCTCCCTCAAAATATGACTAAAACAATGAAATGAGATAATCCATAAAAAGGGCTTAGCGTGATGCTGGCACAGAGGAAAGGCTGAAACATACATCTTCTTTTCTGTGTTTCCTTCACAGACCAAAGGGTGAACTGATTCAGGATGTCTGAACCACAGCTGCCTCTGTTTGGGGAAAAATATTTCAGTACAAAACCTATCTTTTGATTTTGGAGCACTTAAGAAGCCAAGACTTTGATTTGCTTAGTTTTGCGTTGGGTCCTGCCAGTGTAGATGGAAGCCATGTCAGGTCGATTCCATTTCAAATGTAGAATCAGCATAATTTAACCTCATCTTGAAAATCGCACGTCCGAGTTCACAGCCAGGGGTCAGCGCGACAGGCAGCTGGGTTACTGTGATGGCAGCCTCTTGGCATTTATCTGGGACCCCAGGGGAGCAGAGCGGACCCTCAGTAAGACAGGGGAGTGGATGTCATTAGTCCTTCCTCTCTGCAGCCTTGTTTTCTGGGATGCGTGTGTCTAGCTGGCCAAGTCTCCCCAGACGTGCCCCTGTCCAAGGCCAGGCCCTTGGCATTCATCAGGCTGGCGTGTTTCCAGCGCCTGCTAATTCCGTGTCCCCAGCAGCTGTCCCCTGGACCAGCCCTGGCCGCCACACCTTTGTGAGGAATGTCCAGTCTCATTTTCTAAGGGCCCTGATTGAGGGCAGAGCGTGGGGTGAGGGAGACAGGCTTGCTTCCTGCCGTAGACCTAGCTCTCTCCTAAACCCTCCTAAGCTGGAGCCACAGAGTAGGTGGGCGTTAGGTCTGATCACGACGGATTCCCCTACTTACTCCTGCATAGCTGGGATTCGAGTGGCCCAGAGCCGCCTGGCAGAATCCACAGGGCGACCCAGGGCCAGTAGGAACTCCAGAAGCGCCACCCCTCTGGCGAGGAGTGAGCACCTCGTGCCTGGAAGCATTCAAGCATGTGATGTGGCGCTGACCACTGTTTGAACTGTGTGGAATGGGGGCCACCCCCAAGGCCTGAAGGCGGCCCACAGCTCTGTGTTTAATGCACCATGTTTTTCTTCGTTTTATTTATAATACAACTTGAATCCTTTATCATCTTATCAAAGTGATCAAATTTCACATTGCTGATGACAGGACAACCTGGCAACAGGGCCCCTTGGTGGGATGTACAGAGAAGGCTGTCACTTCCCCTGTGTAACATTCCTGTGGGACAAGTGTGGAGAGAGGGGGGCTCATGCAGAGCCTGGGAGGCCTGGTAAGAATCTGGCTTTGATCCTGAGAACAATGGGGGCTATAAAGGTGACATGGTTTGGGATGGACAGGTACACACTGCTATATTAAAATGGATAACCCGTAAGGTCTTACTGTATAGCAGAGGGAACTCTGCTTAACGTTACGTGGCAGCTTGGATGGGAGAAGAGTTTGGGGTAGAATGGATACATGTACATGAATGGCCAAGTCCTTTTGCTGTCCACTGAAAACTATCAGAATATGGTTAATTGGCTATACTCCAATATAATATAAAAAGTTTAAAAAAATTTTTTTAAAGTAATATGAGGGAATTTCCTGGTGGTCTAAAGGTTAGGACTCTGTGATTCCACTGCAGGGGGCACTGGTTCCATCTCTGATCAGGGAACTAAGATTCTGCATGCCTCATGACCAAAAAAAAGAAAAATGACTTGCTCTGACTTTGTTTAAAGGGATTGCTTTGTGTTGGGAGACTGGGGGAGGAGATGGTGCAGAAAGGTAGAAGCAGGGAGATCGATTAGAATCATTTATTGCAATGATACAGCTCAGATGCCACGATGCTTTGGACCAGCCTCCTGGGGCAGCTGAGGTGGGGAGAAGTGGTTGAACTCTGTGTCCATTCTGAAGGTGGGGCTGATAGTTTGGCCTCATGGGTTGCAGAGAGGGTGTGGAGAGAAAGAGGAGTCAGGGAAGCTTCCAAGGCCTGAGCTGCAAAGGATGGCGTTGCCCTGAGCTGAGATGGGATGAGGATTCAAAGAGGGAAGGTCAGGAACTCAGTGTTGGATACCGAGGGTAAGGGATGCCTGTTAGACAAGACACATGGGTGGAAGGGTTGTGCGCAGGTCTGCACACAGACAGGGACCTCGGAGTGACCAGTGGGGCGTCTGAACCCAGACCTTCTCCCCTTGATCCCTTTGTGTCCCCCACCCTCAATTATTTCTGGCTTCCTAGGCCTTTAGCATGGCTGAACTGACCTAGGACCTGGCAAAGTTGCTTTCCCCCAGGCTCCAGGGTTGTCAGCATCCAGGCAGTGTCACTCAATTAATCCGCTGCTTCTCGTACAAGCTAGGAGAGCAGCCTCTATGTGTGGGGGTGGTGGAACCTGCAAGCTACCGGGACTGTTACACACCCACTGCAAACCAACCCTGATTCCAGGAGCTGGTCGCCCATGCTGTCAGCCCCTCCACTTTGGGTCCCCTGGCAGTAATCCTGGAAAGAGGAAGACAGGGGAGCTTTGATGGGAGGAGGCATTTGGGGGCCATGGGAAGAGACATTGATGCCACCTTGCAGGCAAGCCAGAGAGCAAGGCCTTGGGATGGTTACAGCAAAAACAGAATGTCGCCTATACAGTCACCCAAAGGGACTGTTCGGTCAGTCCACGAGACCATGCCAGGAAGGACTAAAACCATTAAAACGACAGAGGTCCAGTGGTTAAGACTCCATGCTTCCACTGCAGGGGGTGCGGGTTGGATCCCTGGTCCAGGGGACATAATCTCACATGCCAAGTGGTGTAACCTCCTGAAAAAAATAGAAGCGAAACTATACTTCAATAAAAACATTTTTTTTTTTTTTAAAGAGAGAGAGGGGAGGAAAAAAGAGACAGATTCACCTATACTCATACAGAAAGGAATCTAAAGCGTTTTAATCAAACAAGGGCAACTGGACGGATATTTATTGAGTGCCTACTGTGTGTGGGCAGTGGTCTCATTAAGGGGGGAGAGTGGTAGCGTGAGGAACAGCTAATCTTTTAGCCCACTTGTGCTATGCATAGGCTTGTAAATAAGCAGAAGAAATCCTGCAAGGACCAAAATCGTTGACAGTGATTACTCCTGGGGAGACAGTGCAGAGTTTGTTTTTTTTTAATAATCAAAAAATATATATTTATCTATTTGGCTGCACCAGGTCTTAGTTGCAGCATTTGGGATCTAGTTCCCTGACCAGGGATCGAACCTGGGCACTCTACATTGGGAGTGCAGAGTCTTAGAACTTAGTGCGACCACTGGGGAAGTCCCAGTATAAGACTTTTTAGTTTAAATACTCCTCAATTGTTTGAATTGTATGCAGTGAGCCTGTGCGACTTTGTGATTTTTTCAGAAGCGCCCTCCTTTCAACAGATGAACAACACTTATATGCCGACATACTAAGAAGTCTTCAGGTACAAAAAGACTTTGGGAGCTCTAAGCAGAGCCCCCCAGAGTCTAGGCTCAGATCCTAGATGGTTTTCCTTTGTTCCACCCCACTCTGGGGTAGGCAAGGCAGGAGTGAAAGGGCAAGCCAGGCAGGTGAGCTGTTCTTCCATCCCAGCTGAGCCACTGATGGCTGTGTGACCTTGGGCAGGCCCGTCTTCCACTCCGTGCCTGAGCTGCCTCTCCTGTATGAGGGGCTGAACCACACTTACCCCTAGAGGTAAGTCAGTTTCTTTTATGTGCAACATCAGCTATTTGACTGTGGCTGCTTGGAGACGTGGTGAAGGGAGACTGCATGGCCATGTTAGGAGTCAGCGTCATGATCAATTAGCAGTGTCTGCTGTGGACACAGGATGGATGGGAAAGAGGTAGCCCACGTGACAGGTGACTTGTTGCCTTGGACTAGATGCTCTTCAAGGTCCGCTCAAGCTGTGCCCTTCTTGGAACCGAAATAACCTCACTTACCCCCGCGTTGAGGTCATCTATGACCACATTGTGCATGTGCAGATAGCAGGATCACAACAGTTAGTATTAGCCACGGGGCTGCCACTAGCTCCTCCTGGTGCATGGCAGCCCGTTGTGAAGTTTTCAGGAACGTTGCAAACTGGCTGTTCAACTGTTGGTAGCTTGATTGGCCATGGGGAGGAATATTTAGATGATGGAAATTGGTCAACACTGTGAATGAGGGTAGGGCTTCCCAGGTGGCGCTAGTGGTAAAGAACCTGCCTGCCAGTGCAGGAGACATAAGAGAAGCAGGTTTGATCCCTGGGTTGAGAAGATGGAGCCTGGTGGGCTACAGTCCATAGGGTTGCCAAGAGTTGGACATCACTAAAGTGACTTAGCACGCATGCACACACATGAATCAGAGTTGTTTTTCCAAGGAGCTGTTTTACCAGCATGCCATGAACACTGTACTAATTAATATGAAATGCCCTTCTCTCCTTCTCACCCAGATTTAGGTGACCAACCCTCCTGATCTGCCTGGAAACTGCCCTGGCTTTAGTACTGAAAGTAATAAAGTTTCTTGGGAAACTCCTCAATCTCAGGCAAATGCGGAAGACTGGTCACTCTGAAATCGTCTCCTAAGAAGTGAAGGGAGCCAGTGTTTGTTGACAGTCTGAGGTCTCCCCTAGATAATTCACACTTTACTCACAGCAACCCCGAAAAGAAGCTGGCTCTGCCTTTGTTGGGTGGAGATACATCCAAAGAGAACTTATCCAAGGCCAAGTACTCATGCACTCAATTGACAGTATCTGCTGAATACCTTCTATGGTCCAGTCATCACACTGAGGGTTGGAGATGCTGTGATGAGCAAGGCAGTCTTGGTCCCTGCCCTCAGAGCATACATTCTAACAGCAGAGACCAGTATCAGACAGTTACTTAATTACAACATGGTATTCATAATTTGAAGGGTAAGTAGAAGGGTTTATGAACTGATGATGGGTGAACCTAATCTGGCTGGGTAATCAGAGAAGGCTTCCTAGAGGAAGTGATCTCAGCCTTGAGGCTAAGATCTGAAGGATGGGTGACCAGAGGACCACACTGCTGGTGCCAGGCAAAAGGAATATCGAGGACTTCCCTGGTGGTCCAGTGGTTAAGAATCCACCTGCCAATGCAGGGGACACGGGTTTGACTTCTGGTCTGGGAAGACTCCACATGCCCTGGGGCAACTAAGCCCAAGCACCGCAACTACTGCGGCCCACACTCTAGAGTCTGCGCACTCCAGCTACTAAAGCCCATGTGCCTAGGGCTCATGCTCCACCACAAGAGAAGCCACTGCAATGAGAAGCCCGCGCACCGCAACTAGAGAGTAGCGGCCCCTGTCACAACTAGAGAAAGCCCACAGCAAAGACCCAGCTCAGCCAAAAATAAATACTTTTTTATAATAAAAGGAATATTGAGTGTAAAGTCTTGGAGGCGGGAGCAGAGCATCTGTATTCAAGAACACACAGACTCAGAGGAAGAAGGGGGTATATGAGATAAGGGTTGGCAGGACCCAGGCCATGAGGGTTTCCTGGGTCACAACGAGGTGCTTGAATTTCATTCTTACAGGGGAGGCTGTGGGACACCATCAGACATCCCTCAGGACCGGGGTCCTCATCCCCCTATCTGCCGGGAGTGTGGGCTGCTGATGGCTCATAGCTGGGCACTGCCTTCTGCCAGAAGGAGGTGCCTCCCTCTGGGGGTGACCCATAGTTAACGAGTTGATGCTGGAGTACAAAGCCTCCTTGTTTCAATTTCAAACTACTCTGAAGGTCATACCAGCTTCAGACCCCATGGGATCTGTTCAGCTTCTTCCACTTATGGAAACCTGCTTCGTTCCTTACAGGTGTTTGTCCTGAGAGTCCTCCTCCCCCCAAATCACCCACATGCAGTCTCAGCCTCAGAATATGTTTCCTAGGGGACAATCCTCCCTCAAGGCCCTGGGAAGCCATCACAAACCAGGTTTTATGTGATCAGATCTGCATCTTAGAAGGGAGAGGACTCCGGTGGCAGCGAGGGTGAACTGAAGTGGGTATCTGAAGAGGCAGAGACTAGGGAAGATGCTATTGTCATCACTCCGGGAGAACTGGTGCAGCTGGACTAGGTGGATGAGGTGGAGATGAAGAGAAGGGTGTTTTGGGGTATTAAAGAGAGATTCAGAGTCAGGTTTGTTTCTGAAGCCCCAGCAATTTCCATTATTCTTTGCTGTCTCAGAGATGCCTCAGGCTTGCTTGACTTGCTCTTGCTGGGACAGAGGGTCCGTGGTCATTACCAAGGTGGGTTAGAGCCAAGCTGGGATGGGTCCCCTCTACTCAAGAGCATCTCTGTGGGTGTCCATGGTGTGGGCATGTGTGTTCCCATAATGTGCACCCCTGGTTTACCTGGTCTGATCTGGGGGTGCTTGGACAAGAGCCATGACCACTGGACTCCCTGGTCCTCACTCCCCTACCTGTCATGTACATGCATGCTAAGTTGCTTCAGTCATGTCCAACTCTTTGCGACCCTATGGACTGTAGACCCCCAGGCTCCTCTGTCCATGGGATTTCCCAAGCAAGAATACTAGAGTGGGTTGCCATTGCCTACTTCAGGATCTTCGTGACCCAGGGATTGAACCTGCATCTCTTATGTCTCCTGCATTGGCAGGCAGGTTCTTTACCACTCGCGCCACCTGAGAAGCCCCAAGAGTTGTCTTCCTTTGAGCCTTGAGAAGAACTTGGTATGTGTATGCCAAGTCGCTTCAGTCATCTCTGACCCCTGTCTGAATCTGTTGATGAAGCTTCCATGGTCCTGCCCAATGATCTTGAGCTAACTCCTAATTAGAGGACCTGGAGAAGGATCAGGGAAGGCCGTTGGACAAAACAGACAAGATATTGACAAGATAGCAGCTGTTAGTGGTAAGAAGTGATGAGAGTTTGGAGAAAGGAGGTGGCCTGGGTAGTTTTCTGAAGCAGGTGGCTTTGAAAGTGGGTTTTAGTGGATTTGGGAAGACAAAAACTGAGAAAGTGAGCTGGGACCAGGTCATGCAGACACTGGACTGTCAGTTAAGGACTTTCATGGACGGGGGAACCCCCAGAGAGGAGCCTGTCCTGATCCCTTCCTCTCCACCTCTCATCAGTCCCTTAGGGACACTGACATTTGGACCTCAGACAGTTTCCTAGAAATAGGCAGGTGTCACTGGCCAGAGGGAATGGTTTTCTCAGTATCTAGTCTGTATTTGGAGGCAGAATTCATGGGCTGATCCACATATCTCTTCTCTGTCTCAAAGTGGACTCTGTCTCCTAGACTCCCTGTGAGATTTTTTCCTTTTTTTTTTTATCATACTTTTATTTCCTTTATACTTTTTAAAAAATTATTTTTTATTGAAGGATACTTGCTTTACATCCCTGTGGGTTTCTGAATGGTTGCACTTCTCTAGGGCTGAGGTTTGGGTGAGGGCTTCTGAACCTTTAACTTGTAAAGGGTGTTCTCAGGTTCTTAGAGGTGCCGAGGAGGCACTGGGCTGGATGCTTAGCTGTAATCTCCAACAACTGCCACACTGGTATGATCATGAGCAAGTCATTTACATTTTCCATTTCAATTTTCCCAGCTGTAAAATTACAATGATTATACTTGTATCTCTTTGGATATTTTTTTCTGTCTGTAAGTAACAGAAAGTGCTAACTTCCAAATGATCTAAAACTAACACTTCCCAATAGAAATATAATGTGGGCTCCAAATGTAATTTAAAATTTTCTAGTAGCCACATTTTAAAATGTGAAATCAATTTTAACCACTTTTTAAAAAAATTGGTGGAAAATTGCTTTACAATGTCACATCTTCTATTTAACTTGTTATCCAAAAAAGTATCATTTCTACATGTAATCAATATATAGTTATTAGTGGGATATTTTACATTCTTTTTTGTACAAAGTATTTTCAATCCAGTGCTCAATAACCACATGCAGCTAGTAGCTACCATTATTGGACAGCACAGACCTTTTTTAATAAGGATATTTCTAACGGTACATAACAACAGTCCAGAGGTAGGGAAGTCTCACGATCAGTTAATGCGGAGGTGCAACAGCATCAGTAAGAACCCAGGCTCCCGCTATCTTTTTGCTCTGCCATCCACACAGTGTGGGTTTTGCTCTCAGCTAGTTACCCTCATGGCCCCAAGATGGCTGCCACTGCTCCAAGAGTCATGTCCACACTCAACAACATCCAGCAGAAAAAGAGGGTGTGTTTCTCCACATGTATCTCTTTATAAGAGCTATGAAAACTCTCTTGTCTCCCTTGCCCCACCCCGCTAGCCAACTTACCCTCAAGTCTCAATGTCAGATTTCATCACACGAAGGATGTCTAATCCAATCACTGGCAAGCTGGATAGACTTTAATGTTTGACTTATTGCAATCAGGATTTGCCCCTGGATTGAGAACCTTTCTCAGAGTCACATGGGAGGAGTACTGGACCCTTGGGCAAAAATTGAGGCTCTGTCAAACAAAGTGGACAATTGCTACTGGGTCAGTAATTGTAACGTCATTTCCCAAAGTGGGTTCCATGGAACACTAATCCTGATATTCTTCAGGATGGCCTTCTGAATAAATAGCAATGCCACTTGGAGACTCATGGTCCCCAAGAGCACTTAAAGTGTAAATCAGGATTTACCCCTGAATTGAGACTCTTTCTCAGAGTCACATGGGAGGAATAGTGAAGAATTAAGAAAAATTCCTGAAGAATTCTTCTGGGGACTTCCCTGCTGGTCCAGTTGCTAAGACTCTGCATTCCCAATGCAGGGGGTCCAGTTTGATCCCTGGTCAGGGCACTAGACCCCACATGTCCCAATTAAGACCCAGAGACTCAAGCACTGCCAAATATATATATATTTTTATAATATATATAAAATAATTTATATAAAATATATAAAATTATATATAAAATAACTCTTCTGGCATAGTCTCACAGTCAGAAAAACTCATTTAATCTCCTCAAATTGTCTTGACTTCAGAATCTTTTTTCGTGATAAACTATTAACATCAGTTTTGAGAAACACATTTTTTGAGAGCCTGCCTTTATAGATCATTAGGTTGTATAGCTGGGAGAATCTTCTAGGCTATACACCTCTAGTTTGGCCTCTTGTGGTCTGAACAGAATGACTTGCACCTACCACACTGGGAAAATTCCAATGGACCAGGTAGAAGACAGAGTCCCCAGGGACTCAGGTCAGAAGCATCCTTTACTTGAGAGAGAAAAACAAAAGTGCAGTGTTGCCCTAAATAAACTCATCCAAACTTTGCATTCACACCCTATGGGAGAGTCACACATCAGGGTGTTGTCATACACCGACTTTTATTCTCCTTGTCTTAGTTTCAATTACCCATCTGGTATCTTCTTTCCTGAGATGGACCCATCTCTTTGTCACAGCAGATGTATTCACAGTAAAACCAAAGTAGAAGCCCTCTAATCTGATGTCATCAATGCCAAACGCAACTTGGTTAATTGAATGTTAGTGAGAGCAGAGAAAGATTTTTAAATGATTTATAAACCTTAAGATATTAAATTTTTATTTATTTTCTCACTGTACTGTGTGGCCATTGGATTTTAGTTCTCCGACCAGGGATTGAACCCGTATACCCTGCATTGGGAGTTCAAAGTCTTAAAACAACTGTACCACCAGGGGAAGTCCCTTGTGATATTTATTTTAATTTATATCACATTTAGGTATGTGCTGTGTCAATTCTGTGACCCCATGGACTGTGATCCCCCTCCAGGGGATCTTGCCAACCCAGGGATCCAACCCAGGTCTCCCGCATTGCAGGCAGATTCTTCACCATCTGAGCCATGAGGGAAGCCCAAGAATATTGGAGTAGGTAGCCTATCCCTTCTCCAGGGATCTTCCTGACCCAGGAATTGAACCAGGGTCTCCTGCACTGCAGGCAGATTCTGTACCAGCTGAGCTACCAGGGAAGTCCTGTCACATTTATGTACCGTGTGTAGATATTCAGTGGAGTTTCTCATTGTCTGCCTTCCATTTGTGTAACTTATCATTTACAATTTCCAGTTTCTGTTGGTTTCTTTAAAATGGAGCAAGAAATTAAATTTAACTTATAAATTAAAATTTTATAATTTTTCCCAGTCTTTTATAGTTAGCCCATTCATGCCAAGTTTGAGAGTGATTTTTAAGGAACTTTCTCCCTTATGAACATCCAAAAACATTCATCTTGTTTTTGGAGAAGTTAGACTCTCTTTTTCTGTACACTCATAGTCCACTGGTTTAGAGAACAAATGTTAATAAATAACAATATTTCAATAATGAGTCCAGGGCTTCCCTATTGGTCCAGTGGTTAAGAATCTACTTTGCAAAGCTGGGGATGTGGTTTTGATCCCTGCACTGGGAAGATTCCACATGCCTTGGGGCAACTAAGCCCATGGGCTGCAATTACTGAAGCCTGCACACCGAGAGCCTGTGTTCCGCAATAAGAGAAGCCACCTCAATAAGAAGCCTACCCACTACAGCTAAAGAGTAGCGCTTGCTCACCACAGCTAGAGAAAGCCGGCACACAACAACAAAGACCCAGCGTAGCCAAAGATAATTAAAACAAGTAAATAAACAAGGCGTACAATAGAAGTGAATAGATTCAGGAACAGTTAAATAGACAACTCCACATGTGGGAACAGGGGCATGAATCTACTACAGCACAGGATGCCAAATGGGTACATCAAGGCGCTGAGGGCCTCAGTTAGCAGGCTTTACAACAGAGGGACAGAGCATGCTGGCTGATTGGAGGTCAGCAGAGAACTTTGACAGAATGCATATGACAATCATCTGATATGCTTTCTAGTATCCATGTCAATTAAGCCATAAACTCTGGCCCTGGGGGGTGGATCTTATACTATAGATGTGGCTTCCAGAAAGTCCTCCATTCTCACTGATGAACAGATCCCCCAAATGTTCTTCCTCCCAAGCACAGAAGCTCTGAGGCCTCCCTGACTCAGGCGTGTCCCCAAACCAGCAAAAGCTGGGCATTCCAGGACACAAGCCCGCTTTCTCACAAGCACGCAGACCTAGGCAGAAAACCAGAGCCGGTCTCATTCTCTCCCTCTAAATTCTCTCTGTCCTCCCTGGCTCCTCTTCATCTTCCCAGCTAATCCTTTCTGGGCCAGCTTTTCTAAGCAAGGACTTTGACCTGCCAAAAAGCTAGCCTTTATTGAGCACTTGCTGTGTGCTAGCTGCCTCACATAGAGTTCACTTAATCTTTGGTCAACCAACCCTCCCTGCTGCACTGCCAACCAAGAACTGGATGCTCATCTCTCTGGATCACACTGCTGGGGCTGCCTAACATTTATTCCTGTGATGATAAATCCAACCTATCACTGGCACTAGACTCCAAGCCCCTTGAAGGCAGTGACCACATCTTATTTGCACTGTATCCCCAGCACCTAGGCCAGTTCACTGCAAATACTTGATTCAAAGGAATGAGTGAAAAACCACAGGAAGTAGGTATCATTACCTCCATGTTATAGTTATAGACATAACTGAGACTTAACTGGCTTCAGTAACTTATGCATGTTTTAGAACTCCTCAGTGTCAAGAGTTATGATTAAAACTCAGGTTATTCTTTTTTAATATAATTTTACGCACGTTTTAGTTTTGGCTGGGCTGGGTCTTCGTTGCTGTGCAGGGTTTTCTCTAGTTTCAGAGAGCGGGGGCTACTCTCTAGTTGCAGTTCTCAGGCTTCTCATTGCGGTGGCTTCGCTTGCTGCGGAGCACGGGCTCTGGGGCGCGTGGGCTTCAGTAGTTGTGGTGCGCAGGCTCCAGAGCACAGGCTCAATAGTTGTGGCACATGGGCTTAGTTGCCCCGCAGCCTATGGGATCTTCCCTGATCAGGGATCGAACCCGTGCCTCCTGCACTGGTAGGCAGTCTTTACCACTGAGCCCCCAGCGAAGCCCAACCCAGGTTATTCTATTCTAAATCTGAACGGGAATTGCAAGAAGGCAATATTTTGGTTTTATTAAACTGAGGAGTCTGGTCTGTATATTAGGATGGCATTTACCGTGGTTATAGCCTTCATCAGTTTTTTACAAATATCCCCAATAACTCCCAGAGTTAGTCGTGAATATTCTCAGCAGCCACTGTCAGTCCCGACTGAGCACTTACTATGCGCTGAGTCATGAGAGAAAAGACAAGATATAGTTCCTGACAGTGAAAGAACAGCAGGGCTCATTCAGGAGATGCTCCCAGATTCACCAGGTGCTCACTCAGGGCTTCCTTATGCCTGCGTACTGTGTAGATACTGAGATCATAGCAAATAAGCTAGATAGGAGCCCATCCTTCTTGGAAGCCACAGTCTGGTAGGAAAGGCTTAAGGTGAATAAACGATCATAATCATTGTTTGTCTGTGACTGCACACAATCCCCAGAAATACTGATGTCCTGTGGCAGTACCTGGTGGGGGGGGGGAGGGCTCAAGAAGTCATCCTAGGTGAAGTCAGATTTAAGCTGAAGCTTGAAATGTCACTAGACGTTGACTAGGGGAGGAGAGAGGAGAAGAGCACGCCAAGAAGAAGAGGGAAGGCATGTGCCAAGGCCCTGAGGTAGGAAGGTGAGTGTTCCTGGAGAGCCATTCAGGATGAATCAGGAGAGGTGGGCAGGGGCAGCCCACGTCAGGCCTTGCAGCCTGCTGAGAGTCGTGGTCCTTACCCTGCAGGCAAGCCCTCCAAGTTCAAGTGAAGGGACCATCCCAAAGGGTATGAGGAAGCACTTCCATACACAGAGGGCTCCTCTCAGCCAGATGGCTATGGGTGGGTTCTCCTCTCCCTATTTGGACGCATTCTTCCTGTCCCCAGAGAGAACTGTCCTGTCTTAGAGAGAGTCAGGCAGGGGATGGCCCCAGCACTTGGCTCTTCCCCTTCCCAGGGCCCCGTTCACTCCCAGCCTCCCCTGGGTGTCTGCTCGTCTTGTCACTTGCTTGTAAGTTTCCTAATATAGCCTGGCCATTTCCTCCCCAGCTGAAGGCCAAGAGCCACTCTCCTGTTGCAATCTGTTTTTCTTGGGCTTAAAGGGGCCACATCAGCCGATCTCATGCCAAATTTAAGCGAAAGGTAGATTGGTTGATTTGATTTCACAAACTTATTCAATTCAGAGATTATCTGTCTTCTTTTCCTTCCTCCGGATTACCATCTTCTCTGTCCTGTTCTTGTCTCATTGTCTGTCCACAATGTCCTGTCTCTTGTCCACTTCTCTGTCTCATTTTTTTCTTTCTTCTTCTGAGACTTTGGAAGGAGCACAGTCAGATATGGATGTGAGTTGTGACTCTCTGCATTTATTAACTGTGTCATCTTGGGTGAGTCTTATAGGAGTCATTAAACATCTCTCTGGTCATTTTCAAAGATCCGTTTTTAGCTGACTAGAGCAGAAAGAAGAGAAAATAGTTATAAAATGCATGCTATTCACGCACTCATTCTTTCAACAAATATCTATTGAATATTATTAACAATATTTATTGAATAATGTTATTATTTTAGGTACTAAGGATACAACAGTGAACAAAAAAGAATGGAAACCCTGCATTTATGGAACTTACATTCTACTAGGGAGATGTGCCATGTATGTGTGTGTATGTGCTCAGTCATGTCCGACTCTCTGCAACCCCATGTAGCCTGCCAGACTCCTATCCATAGGATTTTTCAGGCAAGAATGCTTGAGTGGATTGCCATTTCCTTCTCCAGAGGATATTCCCAACCCAGGAATTGAACTCGTGTCTCCTGTGTCAGCAGGTGGATTCTTTACCACTGAGCCACCAGGGAAACTGGGGGAAGATAGTCAAAAAACAAAAGAAAAAGCAAAATATATGTAATATTAGATATGCTATGAAGGAACAAAAAGCAAAGAAGGAAGGTGCACGAAACCTGGGTAGGGGTTATCATTTTACTTCTTTTTACAAACTTTTGTTTGTGTAGTTCGTTGCATCGGGTCTTGATTGCAGCACGTGGATCTTTGTTGCGTCACACGGGATCTTTTGTTTTGGCACAGGGACTTCTAGTTGTGGTCGCAGGCTTTGTTGCTCTGCGGCATGTGAGATCTTAGTTCCCCGACCAGGACTTGAACCCGTGTTCCCTGCATTGCAAGGCAGATTCTTAACCACTGGACCACCAGGGAAGACCCAGGCAGATTGTAATTTTAAATAAGGTGGCCAGGTAAGCCTCAATGAGCAAACACTTCAAGGACATTGGGAGGGAAAAGAGTTCCAAGCAGAAGGAACAGCCAGTGCAAAGGTCTGAATGGGAGCCTGCCTGCTGGGTTGACCTTAGGGATCCCTTGGCAGCCATCCTGGGTATTTGTTGGGAAACCATTTGGTTGTTTGGTTAGCCAGGGCTGCATATCAGCTTGTGTTTAAAACAAAGGCACTGAATTCCCCCCTCACTTCAGCGAACATGATGTGTCAGGCACTGTTCTGTATACTCCAGGCACAAAGATGGAGGCAGAGAAATGGTTTTCAGGGGTGCGGGGAGAAAGATCAAGAAGGAAGAACAGGTGTGGGGGCGCGGGGAGGTGGGGTGACAAGTTGGAGATGCTGTGTCACATCTGGGGGCACCCATCTTCAAGGTGGAACTGCAGAGGGGAAGAGGTTGTGGATATAGTCAGGACAACCAGCAGGAGATAGGAGGCAGTTATAAAAGTACCAGATGATGCAATCCCCCAGGGAGGATGGGGAGGGGCGGGTGGTGGTGGGAGGGGGAGGTCTTGGATGGAGCCCCAGGGAGCACAGCCTGTTAGGATGGGGGTGGAATATGAAGCTATTTTGTAGCTTTGTATCAGCTTGTTCATGCAGCTAGGTGACCACACACACTTGCACAACTTTGCAGAATCACAAAATCACACGCATATCCTTTCCTTCATAGTTCATCAGCAATATTAACTTATTTAAATCTACAACAACCCTATGAGGTAAGAGGCAACTGTTACCTCTTTAATGGGTGAGACAGCTGAGACACAGAGAGGTTAAGCCACTTGCCCAAGGTTACACAGCTAGCAAGGGCCAAGGCAGGATTCAGAGCCAGCAGCCTGGCTCCGGAGTCTGTGCTTCTAACCACCATTCTCTTCTGCCCCTCTGTGCATGTCACAGTCACATGCACAGATTCTAGTTCCCAGGAGCTCATGTGTTCACACTCATGGACACACAAGGCCTTCCTGCTAATAGCTCCCTGTACACGCCACTATCCTGCGTACACGTAGTGTCACACGATCTCAGTTTCATTAATGTGCCCAACCTCACAGCCTCACTCAGCATCGGGTGTCTCAATCTCAGATTACTTTGCACTTTAACACTCAGGTGGCCTTGCGTACTCAGACCTCACACATGCCCGTAACGTCACCTCCACTAGGCAGTCACGCCACGAGTACACACTGCATACACACATAGTCTATACAGTCAAAAGACACTGATATGCATGCCCCCAACAGTCTTCTCTACACATGGCCTTGCACAAATACACACTTGCCCATGCCCTCCAACATTCATACCACCATGAAAACACCGCCTTAGTCATTCATGACCTTGGATCTTCACTTCACCTTGAACACCAGGATAACCATGCACATTTAACCTCACATACTCACAAAACCTTGCCTGCTCACAAGTTTGCACTCCGATCCTCTAACAGTCTTGCACCTTCACTCAACTTTACCTGTTCTTGCACACTGAAGACCACAAATGCTCTCATAACCTTACATACATCTCATGATGACCCGTTGGTGTGATCTCGGTCACCCTCTGTGCACACACTGCCTTGCACACTCACACAAATGCAATTTGCACACTACTGCACAAACTCACTGTCTTACCCACTCTCGCTCTGGCACTTTTCATTTCTCTTGTGTGATTCCATTTCTATGCACGCTCAGTTAACTTCACACTCACAGAGCCTCACCTGCTCACACTTCACTTAAAAGGGCTCTCTCTCACTCTGTTTGGAACACTAAAGACCCTAGTGTGTTCCCACCAGGAGAAATATACCCACCGTCTGCTCATGTCCGGGCACACTCGGGTAACTCCATGCACTCGAGGGATCCTGCCTGCTGGCACAGCTTCACACACTGATGCCCTGCGACACTCCACCTTACTCCATCTGGCATGCTCATGACCTTGCCACGTTCCCGCCAATGGGACTATTCACAGCACTGCATCAACACCTGCCTTTCAGGCCTGTGTTCTCACACACTCAGGCGACCTCAACCCTCGGAGGCGCCCTGGCTCAGGCCACTCCACATCCCCTGCCCCTCGACGTCCTGGCCCGCGGCACAGCCAGGCTCCCTGGCAGCCCTGGGGGCCGCACTGACCGTCCTCTCCTCGCCCGCAGGGACGTACCAAGGCCAGTTCACCAACGGCATGCGCCACGGCTACGGCGTGCGCCAGAGCGTGCCCTACGGGATGGCCGTGGTGGTGCGCTCGCCGCTTCGCACCTCGCTCTCGTCCCTGCGCAGCGAGCACAGCAACGGCACGCTGGCCCCGGACTCGCCCACCTCGCCGGCCGCCGACGGCCCCGCGCTGCCCGGGCCGGCCATCCCGCGCGGCGGCTTCGCGCTCAGCCTGCTGGCCAACGCCGAGGCAGTGGCGCGGGCGGCCAAGGGCGGAGGCCTGTTCCAGCGGGGCGCGCTGCTGGGGAAGCTGCGCCGCGCCGAGTCGCGCACGTCCCTGGGCAGCCAGCGCAGCCGCGTCAGCTTCCTCAAGAGCGACCTCAGCTCGGGCGCCAGCGACGCCGCGTCCACCGGCAGCCTGGCCGAGGGCGCCGACGAGGCCGCGCCCTTCGAGGCCGACATCGACGCCACCACCACCGAGACCTACATGGGAGAGTGGAAGAACGACAAGCGCTCGGGCTTCGGCGTGAGCGAGCGCTCCAGTGGCCTCCGCTACGAAGGCGAGTGGCTGGACAACTTGCGCCACGGCTACGGCTGCACCACGCTGCCCGACGGCCGCCGCGAGGAGGGCAAGTACCGCCACAACGTGCTGGTCAAGGGCACCAAGCGCCGCGTGCTGCCGCTCAAGAGCAGCAAGGTCCGCCAGAAAGTGGACCACAGCGTGGAGGGCGCCCAGCGCGCCGCCGCCATCGCGCGCCAGAAGGCCGAGATCGCCGCCTCCAGGTAGGACCCCCGGGCGGGCGCGGATGGGCAGCGCCCCACTGTGGGAAGGGGTCCCGGGCCAGCGCGGCCCTGTTTCTGCGTCTTTCACCATCAGGGGTTCCCCCCAAGACTTTATATAGAGGGTTCGTTGGCGGTGCTTCCGGATCTCATGTCACCCATTCACCCATCCATTCATTGTCCATCCATTTATACACTCGATTCCTCCCGTCCACCCGGGCCCTCCCTTCACGTAAACCTTACGTTCATCCAACCTTTATAATAGTGACCTGAGCAACCATCTCTCTACCCAGCTGACCGTCCCACCCACCCAGCTGGTTAATTTTCTGTTTACTCATTCTACCACCCAGTTACCCATCCAACCACCCTGTTGTTCGTCCATTCACCCAACCCCTTTGCTCACCTAACTTCTCTACTACCCACCTGAGCAATCCCTGCATTTACCAACTCATCTGTCCATCCATCCACTCAGCCCATATATAACATTCACCTTATCCACCCAACCATTTCTTCATCTGTCCATTCAACTTTCCATCTTTACACCCTCTGAACCAAGCACTCATCCACCCATCCATCCACAACCAATCCAACCACCCAGACACCCGTTCACCCACCCATCCATCCCCTCATCCCCAGCACCCACATTCATTCAACTTCTCCCATCCACTGAACCACCAGGCATCCTAAATTCAACCATGCATCCATTCACCCCACCACCTTCATTCATCTGATTTCCTCCATTTATCCAGTCACCCCTTTACCCAATCATGCTTCCCTCCACTTAAACAACATCTGCTTCTACCACCTACCCAGTCATCCAACCATCCACCCATAATCCATCCATCCAACCACCTTCATCACCCAAACAGACCCAGCAATCCATCCACCTGTCCATTCTCTCAACCACCTCCACTGACCCATCCGCCAGCCCTTCTTCCATCCACTCTCCATCCAGTCAGTACCTATGCTTTCATCCATATTCAAGCCCCTGTAGTCTTCTCACTGTACTTCAGGAAAAGTTCCAATGTTACCTTCAAACGTTTATAACACCTGCTCTGTGCTTGGCATTATTTTAAGTGGTTTACAAATATTGACTCATTCAGTCTCCTTAATGATTTTGTACTATTTTTATCTCCATTTTACAGATGATATAAATGAGGCTCTGAAAGATAAAGTTGCAAATCACCCAGGTAGTGAGTGACCAGGTAGTAAGTGGTTCCTACCCTCCTATCCAGCCTCATTTTCTACCACCCTGTCCTAGGACCTGGATTTTTGGCTCTGTACTAGTCATACTGGCCTTTCATCATCCTTCTCTAGTTCTTCCTATCCGAAGGCTTTTGCTCCTGCTGATTCCTCTGCCTGGACTGCTCTTCCTTCTTCTTGCTGCCCCTTCATTTCTACTCCTCCTTCAGAGATGGGGTCAAGTCGGACCCCCATATTGAGGCCCCATCCCCTGTCACAGCTTGGCTCTCACTCAGCTGCATAGATGTCTTCTTACAACATTCGCAGTTGCAACTTTATGCTGCTTATATGATTTATTTATATTCTAACACTTATAATGGGCTTGCTGTGAGCCAGTCACCATTCTGATGTCTTCATGTATGTGTGTTAGTTGCTCAGTCGTGTCTGACTCTTTGTGACCCCATGGACTGTGGCTCACCAGGCTCCTCTGTCCATGGGATTCTCCAGGCAAGAATACTGGAGTGGGTTGCCAGTCCCTTCTCCAAGAGATCTTCCCGACTCAGGGATCAAACCCAGGTCTCCTGCATTGCAGGCGGATTCTTTACCATCTGAGCCACCAGGGAAGCCATCAGAGATGTATAGTAACTCATTTAATTTTTACAAGGTCGTGAGGAGGTAGGTACTGCTGTTAATCCCGTTTTGCAGGTGTTGATGAACTGTGGGGGCAACAGAGGGTGTGGCAGGACAGTGGTGAGAGGTACCAGCCTGCCCCGTGCCGCGAACCCTCCTGCTGGTGGCTTGAAATGGCCTGGGATGGAGGCTTTCACACTGTAGTCTTCAGGGTTAAGCAGGCGAAGGGCCGAGTCTTAGCTCTTTCATCTTTCAGCTCAGACGTGGGCAACTCAGTTTGCCCATCTGAACTTCCATCCCCAGTCTGTGATGCCACCATTTCTTAGTTGTATGTTCTTGGCTAAATCAACCTCAGTTGTCTCATCTCTAAAAAGGGGTTGGTCTGAGGGTTAAGAAACACAGTGCACGTCCAATCGTCCACATTTCTGTCATGGGACGAGTTCTCTCGGAAGCCGACTTTGAGATGGAAGTTAATATGCAGGAAGTTTAATTAATATGCAGGGCAGACTCTGAGGATCAGTATCTGGGGAAGGGAAGGAGGCAGGGTTGGGCAGAGAGGGTCATGCTGGGCTGCAATGCAGTCTCCACAATGCCTCAGCAGACCACAAGGGGCTCCCCGCAGTGGCGATGACCTTCAGAGTTCTCCCAAGTTGAAGTGAGGGAGCTGGATCTTTGGAGCCTCTGCATTGAATCCAAGCTGACCTCAGGAAGGCACGTGACCTGGGGCTGGTCGGCTCTCTTTAGCTAGTGGCAGTCCCTGGACAGGACTGACAGTAGGCTGCACTCTGAGCAGCTGGGTTGAGGGCAGGAGGAGGCGAGAAGTAAATCCGTGGTTCTGAAGGGGAAACTGGGGAGCACATCACAGTATCCACCGCCGTGCTGGACACCTAGCAAGGGCTCCAAAGATACTGCTAGTCATCGTGTCCTTCAGTGAATTCATTTTACAGATGTGGAAACTGAGACCCAGAGAAGGAAGACAGTATGCTTCAGGCCACCTGGCAAGCAAGTGAGAGAACCAGGGCTTCAGCTCCTACATTTCTGATTCCAAAGCTTTAACCAGCACATTTGCCTACTCTAAACATTGTAAACTTTGAGTTACTAGGAATGTGTGAATAGTTACTGTCATTAAGGCAGAAAGAAGGTATGGGTAATTTTCTTAAGATTTCTTGGTTAGGGGCAGAGCCAGATAGTCATATGATTTATCGGATGCTTTTATGAGCACTTTATAATATTTACTTGGCTGCAGAGTCTTAGTTTGCATCACACAGGATCTTCAATCTTTACAGCATGCGGGTTGTAGTTCCCTGACTGGGGATTGAACCCAGGCCCCTTGCCTTGGGAGCTCTGAGTCTTACCCAGTGGATCACCAGTGAAGTCCCAAGGGGTCACTTTTTAAAAATAGCACTTTGATGTTGGAATCATTGTAGACTTACTGAAGAGCTGAAAGGGTAGTACAGAGAGTTCCCGTATACTCTTAACCCAGATTCCTCTAATGTCAGCTTCTTTCATTACAGTGACACGTTCATCAAAGCCAACATTCGTACCTTACTGTTAACTAAACTTCAGACTTTAAGGTGGTGTCTGCTGGGTTTCTCTGCTGTCAAATTACCATTTTCTCCTTCCCCTATTTTAATCTTTGGATCCCAGACACCCAGTTCAGCACACACTCAGTAAGGGTCTGGAATTAACCTCTACCTTTTGGAAGGGAAAGTATCCATATATGTTATTAGAAATTCTTCTGTATGGAAGATTTGTCTCTTCTCTCCAAAGGAACATTTAAAGTTATTATGCCAAGTGTATATAGTTACGACAGGCATAAGCCAAGACTGTCCTGTGCCAGCCTGGGGCTCAAAAGAGCTTAAATGAGGTAAGAGCTTAAACTCTTGATTTGGAAGTCCACGAGTTGAAATTCTGGCTCTTGTACTGAATTGCTGTGTGACCCTGCCCAAGTTGCCTCACCACTCTGAACCCTGGCTCTTTTTTCTTTCCTGGGTTTGTTTTGGGGAGTAGGTGAGATAATGCCTGAAAAATACCTGGCGTAGAGCAGCCAACAGTCAAAGCAGTCTTTGCCATCATTTAACATGTTCGATTTTAAAGATGATGAAATGGCAGCTTGCAGAGAAAGGGGGGTTTCCCCAAGGTCTTCCCTTGCTGGGGACAAAAGCTTGCCCCTGTCCGTCCCCTTTGCTTTCCCTGCCCTCCCGGTCCTTCCTGCCAAGGATGTGCCCTTGAACATGAAGACACAGAGCTCCCTCCAAGAAGGCTGCCAGGCCCACGGCTGGGCACTGAGTCTCAGCAGTGAGAAGGTGGTGCCAGCTTCCTCCACGCGGTGCCACCAGGAGGGGAGGTTAGGATTCCTTATCCTGGATGCCCACAGGGCTGGTGGCACTAGGGGGTGGGGGAGAGCGTGGGTAGCTGCTTGACTTGGTTTTAAGCTCAGATTGAATTTCCAATTAAGGGAATCTTTGGGTTAGGAGGAATAGCAGAGTTGTCTCGCTCCCGGGGGCTTTGTTGAGTAATCAGGCTGCAGAGAACAGAGAGCCTTCCTACCAGCCTTCTTGGCCCAGGCAGCCTGGGGTTTCTCTCCACTGTGGCCTCAGATTGTCTGCTCCGGGCTTGAAAGGAGCTTCTCAGTTCAAAGTCTAGGACCAGGACCGCTTTCCCAGGGAGAAGGGAGAGAGCTGAGATGTCTCATTCCCTAAGATGGGCTCTAGATTGAAGGCGACTCTAGCTCTGCGCTGTCCAACATGGTGGCCCCCGGCCATATGCGTCTGTTGAGGTCTTAAAGTGTGGCTGGTACGAATTGAGATGCACTATGAGTGTGAAGCAGACCCTGGCTTTGAAAGACTTCGTAAGAAAAAAATGTAAAGGAACCGAGCAATAAATTTTTATATTGATTACAGGTTGAAATGTTTATATTTTTTTAGGGTGGGGGAATCTTTACCATTTTTAAAGGCTTTGTTGAATTCACTACAATATTGCTTCTGTTGTTTATGTTTTGGGTTTTTTTTTTGGCCATGAGGCATGTGGGATCTTAACTCCCCAACCAGGGGTTGAACCTGCAATCCCCTGCATTGGAAGGCGATGTCTTAACTTCTGGACCGCCGGGGAAATCCTGAAATGATTATATGTTAGATAAAATGGGTTAGAGAAAGCATATTATTGTATTAAATTTCACTTGTTTCATTTAACATTTTTGAATGTGGCAACTAGAAAAATTTAAAAAAAAAATTGTATGTGTGTCTCACGTTGTACTTTTTTTGGGCAGTGTTGCTCCTAGACCCATTCAGGGTCTAGGCCCTAAGGAGATAGTCCAGCTCCTTCACTGACCAGATAAGGAAACTGAGGTACAGAAAGGGACAAAGAAAGACTCATAGCCACTAGATGATCAAGGGGGAATTAGCTTCAGGGTTTCTGATTTTGTGGCTACTCTCGCTTTTTGTAATGCCTTTTAAGGTCATGGATGCTGGGCCGTGGAGGGAAGCTGGGATGTTTGAGGAGGCATCTAAACCCTTCTGGTTGTCATGCCAACACCCTGATAAATGGCTCCCTTCTGGAAGGAGCACAGCGAGAGGTTCTGAGTGGAGCTTGCCCTCTGCTGCTGCTGGCCGTATCTTGTCTTCTCTCCAGATTGCAATTCTCTCATGTCTAAAAGGAGACGAATGTTTACCTAGAAACATTTTCACAAAAGTTAAACCAGATACTATAAACGCAGCACTCAGGACAAGGGCCAGAAGCGGGAAGCACTGGATGAGTATTAGCTGCTGTTGTCGTTGTCTGGGATTCTTGCTGTTATTGTTGTCGTTGTGCCGCTGCAGCAGAGGCAGGGGCTGGCCTGCGGGAGTTCTCAGCCTCCCGGGGCGGAGCGCTCGCAACATCTCAGGTTCTGGACCGTGGTAGCATCAGTGTGACCCTGAAGATAGGGTCCCCTGAACACGTGTGTCCTCTGCTCCTCCACGTCCCCACCCTGATTCTCGCCCACTCCCCGACTGACCCTGGAAGTTCCCAAGTTGAATGCAGGGTTAGAGTTGGTGTTGTGAGTTGCTGGGAGGTGAATTTCTCAGATGAGCAGAAGCTAAGAGCTTTGCAAGCTTAGAGCCAAGAGCTTGACTATGACATTGGACAGATTCAGGTTTGAATCTGGGTTCAGCTTCTTATAAACCGTGTGACCTTAAGCAAGTTACCTCACCTCTCTATGCCTCACTTTCCATCTCAGTCAACTAGGAATCACATTAATTCTCTTTCAAAGTATTGAAAGAGATAAAAGAGATAGCCCATGTAAAGGGCGTTTGCTGTGAAGGCGTGCAAGAAGGTGTACGCTGTTAACAATGAATTGTGTTACAACGTGTCATTCTGTACTGATCTGAGTCTCCCTTGAGAATTATATTAATATCAGCTGGAGGGAAGCCTGTCTTCTCTTACAGTCCCAACAATTTTCCAGGCTTGTATCTTCTGCAGACCACAGTCCCAATTTTTGCTATATCCACGTATCACCTCTGTTTTCCAATCTCAGTCAATCATTTCAGTCACTCAGTTGTGTCTGACTCTTTGTGACCCCATGGACTGCAGCACGACAGGCTTCCCTGTCCATCACCAACTCCCAGAGCCTGCTCAAACTCATGTCCATTGGGTCAGCGATGCCATCTAACCATCTCATCCTTGTCGTCCCCTTCTTTTCCCGCCTTCAATCTTTCCTAGCATCAGGATCTTTTCCAATGAGTCAGTTCTTCGCATCAGGTGGCCAAAGTGTTGGAGCTTCTGCATTGGTGTCAGTCCTTCCAATGAATATTCAGAATTTATTTCCTTTAGAATTGACTGGTTTGATCTCCTTACAGTCTGAGGGACTCTCAAGAGTCTTCTCCAACACCACAGTTCAAAAGCATCAATTCTTTGATGCTCGGCTTTCTTTATGGTCCAACTCTCACATCCATACATAACTTTTGGAAAAGCCATGCTTTGACTATATGGACCTTTCCAATTTAATCTCTATCTTTAAATCAACTTACTTTAAAATATGTACACTTACTGAAAAGGAAGATTTTGGAACACTGTTAAAAATGAGAGACCCATATCATGGAACGTTCTGAAAACAGAATGCTATTCAAGTCTGAGGTCAACCTTAAGGTCAAAGATGCTAAGCCTGAGGTCTGGTCCCTTTTTGCTGAAAAGAAACATTGGCTAGAGATTGACAGGTGTGAGAGACCTTTAGGCACCTGACCAAGATTGGTCCTTGACTAACAAAAAGAATGTGTCTGGTGCTATTTCTTTCATTTTTTTTTTTTTTATGAAAAGCTTTTATTTATTGATTTCGTTTTGGCCGCACCGGGTCACCGTTGCTGCTCACAGGCTTTCTCTGGCTGCAGTGAGTGGGCTTAATGTGGTGCTCTCTCTTGTTGTGGAGTGTGGGCTCAGTAGGTGTAGCTAACGGGCCTAGTTGTCTGGTGGCACGTAGGGTCTTCCCAGACCAGGGATCAAATCCATGTTGCCTGCCTTGGCAGGCGGATTCCTCACCACTGGACCCCCAGGGAAGTCCTGGTGCTGTTTCAGGCTGTGATTTCACATCTGCCAGCACGCATTACCAGCACCTCCCGGGTATATGGACCATCCTGGGAAGAGGGGCTGGCCTTGGACTAGGGCTCAGTTTGCCCATGTTTGTGCCTGATTATCTAATTTTTATTTAACGAGGATCTATGTAGTTCTTATTTTTAGGAACCAGAAGGATTCTAAGTACCTTAGTTATATTAACTCAATCCTCAGAACAATCCTATGAGGAAGGTACTATTATTCTCATTTTACGGATGAGGAAACTGAGGCACAGACAGATTGAGTATCTTAAACAACACCATTCCTCTGAATAATGGCAGAGCTGGGAGTTGAGACCCCAGAGCCAAGAGATCTGGTTCTAGAATAGCCTTAACTATGACCTAACCTTTAGCTGGTTTTCTTTCAGAACTGTTGATTAGCACTTACTCTGGGCCAAGCTTGTACTGGAACACTGGACACCCGAATGATCAGCATGGCTAGCATCCTCTGGGGACCCACAGCCTAGTGGACAGGACAGGCTGGAATTTGACATGATCAGTGATGTGTTAGAGGAGCAAAGAGTAACTACTTGCCCCAGAGGTGGTCTGGGAGATGCCCTGCAGGTTGTGGGTAAGTCTGCTTAGGAGTTTGCCAGGTGGAAAAGCAGGAGAGAAAGGTCACTCCAGGTAAAGCCATGGAGGTAGGAATGTGTGTGGTTTATTTTGGGAGCCATGAGTCATTTGCAGGGGTGCCGTGGATGGGGAAGGAGATTAGAGATGAGGCTGGGAAGGCAGCCGAGGGCCAGGTGAGGATGGCTTTGAATGCCGGGTTAAGGAGTTTGGAACTTACTATGCAGCAGGCACTGTTCTAAATGCTTAGCTAAATCCACTCGTCTAATTCTAACTGTGGCACATAGAGACTGTTAGAACATACTCCAAATCACATAGGTAGTAAGTGATAGATCTATAAATCTGGCCCCAGAGTCTGTGATCTTACCCAGGACAGTTTCTGCCACTTCAGATATGGTAATTTCTCTCTTTTCTCTTTTTCTTTTTTTAAACATTGTTCAGAAGAGCATACTTGCTGAAATGTAAGGAAATTCAGAATGATAGAAGATAAAAAGTAATAAAACCTCTTTTCTACTTCCATTTTGATTGTGCCTTTAAAGTAGCCATTGTTAACACTTCACTCACAGAATCATTCCTTTTACCTATTCTGGTTTGTGATTTTTTGTTTTTATTTTCCACAACCAAACTACCTACATAATGTTCTTCATTTTGATTTTAAACTTAATTTGTTTTGAGATCTCTTCATCTTATGTACATACTGCCTTCATCTTTTTAATAACTGCATAATATTCCACAGTTTGGATGCAGCATGGTTTATTTAACCAGATCTCTCTCGACGGAGATCGAAAGCATTTCATATTTTCACGATTACAAACGAGGCTGCAGTGAACATCCTTGGACCCATGTTCTTGCTCATGGATCTGGTTAAAGGGATGGCTCAGCCAGGTACCCTGTCCTATCAGGGCTACTCAGGCATCATTCGAATGCATTGGAAATATAAGGTCATTAGCCCAGGTCTTTGCAAGGGACTGACTCTTGACATTCATGGTCAAAATGTAAATTCAGTGGTCTCTCCCCTGGAAAGGTCTGTGGTACCCTTGAGTGGATTAACACAAACAAGAAAAAATCCAAATCACCCCTATCTAAGGTCCCACTGCCCCCTCCCCATATATGTTCAGTAGATATTTAAGAGTAATCATTGCAAGGCGTGCCAAGTTGTTAGCCTGCTGGGATGCTCCCATGTCTCTGCCTGTCATCCTTGTTTGCACAGATGTACTTTTATGGGTTAAATTCCCAGAAGTGGAATTGCTGAGTCAAAAAAATGTGTGTTTTAATTATTATCAAAATCCAAGTTCATCTCCAGAAAGGGTCACACCAAATTTATAACCCACCCCAACAATGTATAAGAGGGTATTTTCCTCATACCATCATCAACACCATGATTATCAGTCTTTTGCATCTTTGCCAAATTGTTTGAGGACAGTCGGGTGTTCCATGAACCCAGTGGTCCCTGTCAACTTGCCCAGGCTCACAGAAGCAGAAATTCTCCCTTGTTCTGTTTCCAGCTGACCTCCAGAGATTCCTGGATCTGGGGTTCCATCAAGGAGGATTAAATGCCCAGGGGGTGGCCTCGACATGTTGGAAAGGCCCCAAACCCTGGATTTCTGCCCCTCATCCTATTCCTCTTCCAAGAAATGCCAGATGGACAAAATCCCCTTGCTCCCAGAGACCAAAGCCGGGGATGAATGGAATTTCCTGAGTTGTCAGAGCTGGATTCTCATGATATACACGAGGCAGCTGTGACTCTAAGGCCTCTGAGCCCAGTGGTCTAGGGAGAGAGAAGAGATTGCCTGGGTCCCTGGCAGCAGGGCGATGTTCAGACTATAGGGCAGAGTGTTTGGTGGAGCCAGGCCTTTGGAGCTCAGAGAGTGGAGGTGCAGAGAAAACACAGCATCACTCCCATCAGTCCTCAGACAAAGCTGGTCAGAGGATGCCACCCAGTGTGTTCATTTAGTGGATGGAGAAACTGAGGCCTCAAAAGGGGCAGTGACCCAGAGAGAGGAGCATGGCCACAGGACAGAGTGTGGGGGGCTCTTGAGAAACCTCACTTGGTTTCTAGGTCACATGTAATAGATTGACCAGGAAGAGGACAGGGATCTGGGAGATAAAAGAACATTTTATCTCCCCCACCCCTGGCCCTATAAACTGTGATTCGATCTGGCTCTGGAACCTTTCCAGCTTGATATGTCAGCCTAAATAGCAGTCAGAGAACAGACAGGCCAATAGCCTGCACTTTGGGGAGAAATATCACCTTTTTGTTCCAATGCCAGGGTTTCCCCATGTCCCAGTAGAAGGTCCAACCCTGCGAAGCCCCTGACCGTGCCACCTGAGCTGGGCCGCAGCAGCTCCAGGGACTCAGGGGGTATCGCCGGAAGGGCCTGGGCAGAGGGTGTTGGAATAACAGTAATGGTGAGAATAATAGTGGTGGCCATAGGGTAAGTGCTTGAGAGCTCAGACTCGGGGCTGGGCTGCCTGGGTTCTAGTTCTGGACACTTGGTAACCTTATGGGCAAGTGACTTCCCTCTAAAGTTTGTCTCTCCATTTCTGTTTTTTTTTAATTTTTACAATTATAGTTTATTTTGTTCATTTGGCCACAGCATTTGGTTGCAACATGCAAGATCTTTAGTTGCAGCACATGGGATCGAGTTCCCTGACCAAGGATCGAGTCCAGGCCCCCTGCATTGGGAGTGTGGAGTCTTAGCCACTGGACCACTAGGGAAGTCCTTCTGTCCCTCCATTTCCTCATCTCTAAGATGGGGATCACAAGGGGACCAGTCTTGGTCATATGAGAGGATCAAGCCCTTAGGATGGGGCCGGGCACAGGTCAGGGCCATGTTCTGACCAGTGGGTACCAGACTCTGTGCTAATTCCATTTTATACGCATCATTTCTTTTAATCCTCATGAAAGTGTTAGTCGCTCAGTTGTGTCCAACTCTGCTGTGGCCCCATGGACTGTAGCCCACCATGCTCGTCTGTCCATGGAATTCCCTAGGCAAGAATACTGGAGTGGGTTGCCATTTCCTTCTCCAGGAGATCTTCCCGACACAGGGATCGAACCTGGGTCTCTTGCATTGCAGGCAGATTCTTTACTGTCTGAGTCACCAGGGCAAAGCCAAATCCTCATGAGGGAAGTGCTGGATTAAATATATCATAGTAACCCATTTCACAGATGAAGAAACTAGCCCAAAGTCCCCAAGTAACTGATACAACAAGGCTTCAGATTTTCTGATCCGGACTCTACCCTCCTAAGCACTGTTGGAAGAGAAAGTCTTTGAGTGCCAAATAACATTTCAGGTTACTATCCTGCCAGTCTGATATTCTGTGCCTTGACCTTGGTGCCTGGCCAGCCATCCTTTTGTATGGCAGAGCAGTTGAAAGCCTGGGAAGAAATTGAGGTTCGAATCCTGCTGTTTCTTTCTCTCTCTCTCTCTTTTTTTTTGGCTGTGCTGGGTCTTCACTGTGGCACAAAGGCTTAGTTGCCCTGCAGCATGTGGGATCTTAGTTCCCTGGCCAAGGATCGAACCAATGTCCCCTGCATTGCAAGGCAGATTCTGAACCACGGGACCACCAGGGAAGTCCCCCACTCTGTTTTCTGCAGACATATGTCCTTTGTCCTTCCTGAGCCTCACTTTCCTCATCTGCAGAATGGGAACAGTTAACACCTTGGCCTCCCACATTGCGATGAGGACTAAATGAGAGGATGTGTGTAGAGGATTTTATGCAGTCTCGGTGCTCAGTAAAGAGAGGCCGTGGCCAGCTTTATCATCATTCTTCTTACCCAGAGAGTCAGGCGAGTGGAACTCAGAGAGGCAAGCTGGCATTTCCTCCAAGCTTCATCCTTCCCCAAGCGCAGGCTGTTTCACTCCCCTGGGTTTCCAAAGCCCAGTCCAACTTCCACTTGACTTCCTAAGTCCACACCAGTGGGTCCCTGCCTTTGGGAGAGAGTTAAAAATAAAGCCCAGTCTTCAAATCCTGCAAGTAAACACCCAGCTCTCTAAAAATAGCATCTTTTTGCCACAGGTCTCCAGAGCCAGGACGGGCTTGCAGGGTGGAAATTGGTGAGCCTGCTTCTCACAGACAGGCAGGCTTGGGCCAAGTGTCCGTCACCCTGCCTTGCTGCTGAGCTTCTCGGCCTGAGGAGCATCCAAGGACCCCCTGGTGTCTGCAGCCTCAAACTGGCCGTCAGTGCCTCTTACTGCCCCCCTGTAAGGGCCCCTGATCAGCTCTTCAGTCTTCTTACTGCCCTAGAGTCTGCTCAGCAGCTGGAGTGAGATTTTAAAATGTAGACCTGGGGACTTCCCGGGTGGTCCAGTGGCTAAAAACTCCGGGCTGCCACTGCAAGTGGTGCAGGTTCGATCCCTGTTTGGGGAACTAAGATCTGGCATGCACTGCGGTGCCACCAAAAAGTAAAAAAAAAAAAATTAATAAAATGTAAGCCTGACCATATGTATCACTGTAATGAGCAAAACTTTCATGGAGTCTTCAGTTTGGTTTCCCCTGAAGGCAGAGTCTGAAATGAGGATTTAGGGGCAGGAAGTTGATTTGGGAAGTGATGCCAAGGAGGAGGAGGTGAGAGGAGGTGGGTGGGTAGAGTGAGACAGAGAAGAAGGAAAAGCGAATGTAAATGTGTGTCATGGAGGCATGGTGGCAGCCGCAGGAGCTGGGTTGGATGGGGACCTCAGTACAGAACACTCCTGAGACTGTGCCCCTGGAGCATGGGGGGAGGGTAGGTGGGCAAGGCCTCACCCTCTGGCTCCAGTCTCCATTCATGGCAGATTTCTCTGGGGGCAAAGATCCCCTGTCCTTTTGGATGTGCTTGCATTTGGGGTGGGTTGAAGGGGCCTCCCTCCTGCAGCATTGAGGGCAGGCTCTGGGCAGAAAGCCTGGGTGGGATGCTGGCCATGCCAGGGGCATCCTCCTGTGCATGGAGCTGTCCCGAAAAGCTATGGGTGAAACTGGGGGTTACACTGAGGTGGTGTGATGTGGAGAAATTTCTGCTCTTAGGAGAAATTTCAGATTTCTTGCTTTGGCCCCCCAAGACCCTTCCTGTCTGGCTCAAGCTCACCCCCACCAGCCTCATCTCACATCACTCTCCCCATCACTCGCCTCCAGCCTAGGTTCCTCCAAAGGGCCATGCTCTTTCCTGCCCTTGGTCCTTTGCACATTCTGTTCCATGTGCCTAAAATGCTTTTCCCTTTACTCTTGATCTTCTCATGGATCAGACCTCACCCAGCTCAAATGTTTCTTCCTCAGGGGAGCCCTGAGCTCTTTCCTAGTCTGGGTTCCCTGTTACACGTTCCCCGTGCGCCCCAGTCTCAGCTGCCACCCCCACCATTGTCCTGACTCACTCTGTCTTCCCTGCTGCTTTGTCCACTCCCAGAGCATGGGGACCCCTGTCGGCTGTGTTCACTGCCAGGTCCCAGCAAACCGCACAACACCCAGCACTTAGTGAGGCTCGGGAAGCCTTGTTGACTGACTGATAGGTAGGTCTTCAACAGCTCTTAAGGGGAGGCACCCTGCATTTGACTCAGTTAAGCTTTCAATCACATTCAACAAGTATGCATTGAAAAGCAGAGACATCAGTTTGCCGACAAAGGTCTGTATAATCAAAGCTATATGTGGTTTTTCAAGTAGTCATGTACAGATGTGAGAGCAGGACCTTAAAAAAGGCTTAGCACCGAAGAACTGATGCTTTTGAACTGTGGTGCTGGGGAAGACTCTTGAGAGTCCTTTGGACTGCAAGGAGATCAAACCAGTCCATCCTAAAGGAAATCAGCTCTGATTATTCATTGGAAGGACTGATGCTGAAGCTGAAGCTCCAATACTTTGGCCACCTGATACAAAGATCTGACTCATTGGAAGAGACCTTGATGCTAGGAAAGACTGAGGGGCGACAGAGGATGAGATGGTTGGCTGGCATCACTGATTCAATGGACATGAGTTTGAGCAAACTCAGGGAGTTGGTGAAGGACAGGGAAGCCTGGCGTGCTGCAGTCCATGGGGTCTCAAAGAGTCAGATATGACTTAGTGGCTGAACAACAGCAACCTACTGTGTGCTAGGGAGTGTTGTAGATGCTTAGGGAAAAAAATGCCAAGATCCCTGCCTGCATGGAGTTACATTCCAGCTGGGGAGACGCACAGCAGACAATAAATAAATTTTAGAGCGTGTGGGAGGGGGCAAATTGCCTTTCTAAATATGTGACGTGAAGGAGTTGAACCAGTTAGCTAATGGAGTACCTGAGGGGAGAGCATCCCAGCACAGGACAGGGGTAGGAGGTGCGTGGAATGTTCTAAAAGCAGCAAGGAGACCAGCGTGACTGATGTGGAGCGAGAGAAAATCATAGGATAAGAGGCTGGAGAGAGTGCAGGGGTGAGGTGGGGACAGGTCACTCTGCCAGTGTGGGGGCCGCTAGCCGCATGTGGCAGTTTATTCATTTACTTTTAATTTGAGGATAATGGCTTTACAGTGTTGTGTTAGCTTCTGCTGTGCAACAGCGTGAATCAGCTCTGTGCTAAGTCAGATCAGGTGTGTCTGACTCTTTGTGACCCTATGGACCCACCAGTCTCCTCTGTCCATGGGATTCTCCAGGCAAGAATACTGGAGTGGGTAGCCATTCCCTTCTCCAGGGGATCCTCTTGACCCAGGGATCGAACCCAGGATTCTTAATGTCTCCTGTATTGGCAGGCAGGTTCTTTACCACTTGTGCCATCTGGGAAGCCTTGGATCAGCTCTGCAGTGCTGTGTTTAGTCGCTCAGTCCTGTCTGACTCTTTGTGACCCCCTGGACTGCAGCCTGCCAGGCCCCTCTGTCCATGGGGATTCTCCAGGCAAGAATACTAGAGTGGATTGCCATGCTGTCCTCCAGGAGATCTTCTCAAACCAGGGATCCAACTCAGGTCTCTCCCACATTGCAGGCAAATTCTTTACATCTGAGCCACCAGGGAAGCCCAAGAATACTGGAGTGGGTAGCCTTTCCCGTCTCCAAGGGATCTTCCAGACCCAGGAATTGAACCGGGGTCTCCTGCATTGCAGGTGGATTCTTTACCGGCTGAGCTCCCAGGGATCAGCTATGTGTATAGATACACGCCCTCCCTCACACAGCACACACACACATCCGCTCCCTCTTGAGCCTCTCTTCTGCCACCACCCCATCCCATCCCTCTGAGTCGTCACAGAGCACGAAGCTGAGCTCCCTGTGTGATACAGCAGCTTCCCACTAGCTCTCTATTTCACACGTGCTAGTGTAGATACATATATGGGCTTCCCTGGTGGCTCAGAGGGTAAAGAATCTGCCTGCCGTGCAGGAGACCTGGGTTTGATCCCTGGATGGGGAAGACCCCCTGGAGAAGGAAATGGCAACCCACTCCAGTATTCTTGCCTGGAGAACCCCACGGACAGAGGGGCCTGGCGGGCTGCAGTCCACGGTTGCAGTGAGTGGACATGACTGAGCACAGCAGTGTTAATGAGTCAGTGCTGGTCTCAGTCTGTCCTCCCCTCTCCTTCCCCTGCTGTGTACCCAGGTCCGTTCTCTGCATCTGTGTCTCTCTTCTTGCATGTGTGGCAATTTAAATGGCAATACATTGAAATGAAAATGCCATTCTTCAGTCTCAGTAGCCACATGTCAAGGGCCCCCTGGCTACCGGGTCGGACAGCACAGATGTAGACTGTTGCCCTCATTGTTGAAAGTGTAGACACAGCCTGGGTGGGGCCTTTCAGGTCATCGCAGGGCAGCAACCTGGCCCTCACATGGCTGGGCACACATCCTGGGGTCCTTTCTTCACCTCTCAAAGTGGGTATGATTAAAGCATGCAAGGCCATTTGGTCCAGCCCCAGGCAATGTCAGAATGCCTTGCCCATCATCCTTGCCAAACGGCCTATCGGTCACTGCCTGTGTGTCTCCAGGTGTAGGAAACTCACTCCTCTTGAGCCGGTCCAGGCCAACTTTGCACAGCCTTGGCTTTAAGATTGGCTCAAACCAGGAGAATGCTCTGCTTCTCTGTCACTTCAGTTCGTTGGTCCCCGTGCTGCCCTTGGGGACTGTGTGGGTTAGAATCGTGTTCAGCTGCGGGTCGCAGTACTTGTCTTAAGCACTCGACTTATCTTCTCCCAGAACAAGGCCAGAGAGGCAGTGCAAGGCTTCCATGGCAGCTCCAAGGCTCTCTGGGGGCCCACCTTCCTCTGTCTTTCCCTCCCGCTCTCCTTAGAAGGTGGCTTCTGGCCTTCTACTCAGAGGTGGCCACAGCACCCCTAGCTTCATCTTCATATCTGGTGGCAGAACGCACCAGTGTCTCTTGATGGAGAAAGAATCCCAGCGGGGCCTCACATCTCCTTCTGCAGAGTGGGTCACATGGCCTTCTCTGAATGCAAGGAATCTGAGAAGGTGAATATTTTTAGCTGGACGCATTGCTTCCCTGAGCAAGATTACACTTCTGTTAGGAGGCAAGAAGGGGAAGAATGGTTATTTGGTGAGCGATTAGCTGTGCCTGCCCTGGACATCCCTGGGGAGATGCAAAGATTGTGATCTTAACACCTTCAAGAGTCTTCTCTCGTCTAAACATCTCCAGCCCCTTTCCTCAGCCCCTGTTTACAAGACTTGTTGCTTTTTCCACTTTACCAGGTGGAGAAACAGAGGCATAAGACATCCTTTAGTGACCAGGAGCACGGATTTTGGGGTCAGATGACACTGCTTCATTCAACAGCTCACTCTTCTTGAGCTTCAGTTTTCCTGGCCTTGTAGTATGGTGGCAATTTCCCAATGAGGGCTAAAATGAGATGGTTGATGTCAAGTACTAGCCACAGGTTTCCCCAGTGGTGCTAGTGGTAAAGAACCGGCCAGCCAGTGCAGGAGACATAAGAGACGTAGGTTGGATCCCTGTGTCGGGAAGATCCCCTGGAGGAGGACAAGCAACCCATTCCAGTATTCTTGCCTGGAGAATCCCCGTGGACAGAGGAGCCTGGCGGGCTGCTGTCCATGGGGGTCACAAAGAGTTGGACACGACTGAAGCGACTGAGCACGCACATGGCCTAGCCCCAGCGCCTGGCACACGGGTGTCACTTAGCAGCGGCAGTTGTCGTCATTATTATAACTTTGCTTCCTCTTCAGCGGTTCCTTTGGGTGTTGTTGAATGAGGAACCAGAGGGCAGCCCAGACCGGGGACAGCTGTTCTCCTCCCGTCTCCAGGAGGAGTGTGGAGTGGGACCACAGTCTGGGGAGGGGCTGTGTTGGGGATCCATCTCTCTAAAGCCATCTTTGGCCAAGCCGCATCCCTGGTGAGGGCGATCGCGTGACTGCCCCAGCGCTCTTCCCATCAGCCCCTGCTCCGTGCAACCCTATCTGGGAAGGGGGTATCACCCCAAGGTCGTGGCAGCCTGCTGCCAACCCCGTGACCCCACAGGACTGGCGGCAGCCTTGCCAGAAGCCTGGCCAAGGCTGGGGGCCTCTGAGCTCTGACCCAGCAGGTAGGCTCAGAAATGTCACCGAGCAAGTCCTGTAGGTGGGAATTTGTCAGAGGCTCCCCTGGGACAGCCCCTACCCGCACCGGGTATCAGATGTACATAGTTCTTCCCTGAGAACCCCATCTGGCGTGGATATAGACACAAGCTTTCCGTGCCAGCAAAATTGGCCCTGGAGCCCTAAGTATTCATTCTTTTATATTTTTAATTGGTTGTACACTCATGTGGTTCAAAACCCCGCATTTAGACAAAAATGTAAAGTCTCCCTTCTTCCCTTGTCCTTCTCTGGTTGCTTGCTCCACACTCCCTGGTCAACTGTTATTTGCCATTTTTTCTTTTCCTTCCAGAGTCACTCTGTTAAGGTGGAACTTCATTTGACCTGCAAAATGGTAGTGTCACATGGTTCCATCTAATACGAGCAAACCCTATTTGCTATTTCCTCTTCGTAGGTTTCTGTTTTGCTCTCTCTGTCCCCAGAGGCAGCATATTATCCATACTTGTCTGAGCCTTTTTTTTCTGCTTAATATAATTTTATTTATTTACTTATTCATTTATTTATGTTTGGTTGTGCTCGGTCCTCGACGTCGCTCGGGTTTTCCTCTAGTTGTGGCACGTGGGGCTACTCTCTGGTTGCAGGGCGCAGGCTTCTCACTGAGGTGGCTTCTCCATTGCCGAGCACAGGCTCCAGGGTGTGTGGCTTCAGCGGTTGCAGCTCATGAGCTCAGTAGTTTCAGTTCCCAGGGCTCTAGAGCACAGGCTCGTGGGTTGCAGGTCGCAGGCCCGTGCTCTGTGGCATGTGGGGTCTTCCTGGATCGGGGGTCGAACCCGTGTCTCCTGCATTGGCAGGTAGATTCTTTACCACTGAGCCACCAGGGAAGCCCTGAACCTTGCTTTTTTCTCTTCGCTGTGTTTATATATCAGAGAGCTTTCCTGATCTTTCTAAATAAAGAACTTTATCTGCTTTAACTCCTGCATAGTATTTAATTGTATGGCTGAATCATCATTTGTTGAATCAAGCCCCTGATGTTGCACGCATTGTTTAGGTAGTTTCCAGAATTTTGCTCTGCGAGATAAAGCTGTCCATTCATCATTTCACCCGTGGATCAGTATGTGTCTAGAATAAATTTCCCCAAGTACAGTTACCTGTCAGAGCCTCTGTAGTGGTGGTGCCATTCTGTCCTCCATCCACGTTGTGTGAGGCGGAGACAGCCTCTGCCCCAACCTGCTGAATGACCCCAGGCAAGTCCTGCTCCCCACTGGTCTCCGTGTCCCGGGTCACCGAACTGTCTTTTCCTTGTTCTGGGGAAAAACAGCCACCCAGATTTGCCTGTTTGGCTTGGCCTTTCCTATGCCTGACCACGTGCACATTGTTACCATGGCTTCTTTGGGAGATGACTTCAGCCCGGACCAAAGTCAAGGGAGCCTAGTGAGGTCTGCATGGAAGAGCAGGCAGCGGGACCAGCATGAGCAAAGGCCCAGAGGTGTGACCCTGGAGGGTAAGCCGGAGTTTCCCAAAAGCTGTTCACTGATGTACCTTTCCACGCCGAACCATGGCCATATACTCTTTGGGTTGCTATTTCTTTACTATTAAAAAAAACACACACACTTAACCTTCCTAAGCCTTAATTTATTTATTTTTAATTTTTTTGGACATGTACACACTACTTTATTTATCTATGTTTGGCTGCACCGGGTCTTCGTAGCCGCACGTGGGCTTTCTCTAGTTGTGATGACTGGGGACTGTTCTTCACTGTTATGTGTGGGCTTCTCATTGCAGTGGCTTCTCTTGTTGCAGAGTGCAGGCTCCAGGTGAATGGGCTTCAGCAGTTGCGGCGCAGGCGCTCGTTAGCTGTGGCTTGTGGGCCCTGGAGCATGTGGTTTCAGGAATTGCATCATGTGAGCTCAGTAGTTGTGGCTCGCGGACTCTAGAGCCCAGGCTCAGTTGCTTGGTGAAATGTGGAATCTTCCCAGACCAGGCATTGAACCCGTGCCCCCAGCCTTGCCAGGCGGATTCTAATCCACTGCACCGAAGTGGAAGTCCGAAACTGATTTTTATAAAGGATCTTTAGATCATTACCATAAACAGAAATCCAGTGTCACATAAAGAGGAGTTAGTGGGAAAAAACAAAAATAAATAATACCACAAGAATGCCGGAACAACACACACACGAGAAAAAGAAAAAAATACAGTGAAGCAAAACAGCATTCAACCGTCCTCAGTAGGGTTGCCTACTAAAAGCTCAGATCAAGGCTACTTGCTGCTCTGGTCTTTCTCTGTTAAAAAATGGAATATAAGACTTATTAAGAATATATAAGGGACTTCCCTCGTGGTCCAGTGGCTAAGACTCCATGCCCCCAATGCAGGGGACCTGGTTTTGATCCCTGGTAAGGGAACTTGATCCCACATGCTATAACTAAAAAAAAGATCCTGCGTGCTGCAACTAAAAATCGAAGATTCAGCAAATGAGATCTGGTGCCGCCAAATAAATAAATATTTACCAAGAAAAAAAAAGATATATAAGCATGAAATGAGACTTTCTTATTGAAGAAGTCACAATGGTTGACTTTGAATTTTAAAGGACCAGTATTATCTGATGAATGTCCTGGTACCACCTATCATTTTTGGTCTTGTTAGTAGTAAGCTTTTGAGTCATTGGCCTGAAAGATTTCTCCTCTCCCTCTTTCCAGAGCCTGAAAGGGAGGGAAAGTGGGTCTTTAGAAGGGCAACTGGACTCTGGAGTTGTGGACAGGAGGAGCCCAAGCTCAGGCATTATACACGGTAGACGTTCATTAAATGCTCGGCAGTGACCGACTCATTAGTGAGCCTCTGGGGCTCTTTTGAAAGAGGGATGGGAATTCAGACTAACGGTGCCTTCCTGAATCTTGTCCAAGAAGAGGAGGTGTCCTGCTCTCACTCTGGCCTCCAGTGGCGAACAGTTTACCTCCTGGCTGAGGCTTGCTGGGGGAGCCCGGGAACAGAAGCTCCCTCTCCCCCAGGCTGGAGAGAAAGCGCACAGGAGTCCCTTTGTTGTCTTTCCTCATCTGCTTCTGTCCCTCCATTTGTAGGAAACCAGCAAACACACAGACACAGAACACATCCAGCACAAGTTTATTTTTCTCTCCTGTAAAATCCAAAATGCATACTCCTATCAGTGGGCAGCTCTGTTCCACGCAATGATTCAAAGACCCGGTCTCCTCCCGTCTTGTGGCTCTGCTGTCTTCCACACGTGGCTTCCAAGATCATCCTGCTCTTCTGCATCAAGCCAATGAAAAGGAAAAACGCATTGAAAGAGGCAGTGGAAGGTTCTTATTGGCCAGGAAGTAGGGTGCATCGTGTCTTCTCACATTCCGTTGGCCAGCATCTGATCCCTGGCCACACTTCCCTGCAAGGGAGGCTGGGAAATAGTCCAGGCTTGTGCTCAGGAAGCAGAGGAAAGCAGTTCGGTGAAGTTCTGTCCCTCTTAACATTGTCAGGTTACTTTTCTCAGTTTCATGGAAACTGTGTGTGTGTTTTAAATACACCTTTCTTTGCCTTGACTACTGCACTTCCCTCTATTTAGACCATCCTTTCCTCCCTTCTTTCTTTTCCATCTGACCAGCTCACATGGACATGGAAATAAGACTCAGAATTGAAAATAAGACTTTGTCATTTTCCCAGGACTACACGCAGGGAGAAGAAAGGGATGCCTATACACAGCCTGGAGGGATCCCCTTCACTTTCCCAGCTCGTTCACAGAGCAAATTGCGGGTTTTATACGCTGACGCCGCCTGAGACCCACTCAGAAATTGTCCTGTGATAAACAGGGAGGGGAGATTTTGTGCTTGGAGACGGCAAATTTAAGTGCTTTTTGTCAAGAGAGCTGATAACGTGTTTTCCAAAGGGATGGGGGTTTGGGGGATTGTCCAGGTAGGAGGTAAGACATAAAGATATGAGTCTGCTGAGACTGTTAACTTTTTTCTGGTTCATGTCTGTTCTGAGAAGCAGTGTGCTGATTAAGTAGCTCTTGGAGGGGCTGATGGGTGGGGAACGGAGTTGGAGAACTCTGCTTCCTGGAGTTCGCCAGTTTCCATGGTGTAACGGCGGCTGTGGCTGATCTCAAGCTACCAGTGTCCTGTCAAGAGCTTGCCTCGGTCACCTCCAGTAGGTGCTTAGTACCAGCCTTGGTTTCTCTGTCTCTTCTCTGTTTCAGGCTGTAGCTCAGAGCTCTCATCTGCAGGCAAGTTTACTATGTCTCTTCCTTTCTGAGCTCCCTTTTTAAAAAAGCCTGAACTAAGGACTTCCCTGGTGGTCCAGTGTTTTAAGACTGCCTTTCAATACAAGGAGTGCAGGTTCCATCCCTGGTCGGGGAGCTAAAGATCCTACATACCTGGCAGCCAGAAAACCAAAGCATGAAACCAAAGCCATAATGTAACAATTCCATAAAGACTTAAAAAAAAAAGTCCATATTTTAAAAAAAAAGAAAAAAAAAAACCCTGAATTTTCTCAACTAGATTCTTTTCCTGTAGATTTTCTTTAGAGGTCTATAAGATCCTTAAAGCCAGAATTCTGGTTTTAAGTTTCTTTTTATCCCCATTATGTTGTCAGATGCCTGCACTTATTAGGCACCCAGGGAATGCTTATAGAAGATAGGCGAGAAATAGGCAGGGAGGACAGAGGAGTTGGGGTTGAAAACCCTGGCCGGGAACCCAGATCCTGCTCTGTGACTTCCTAGGGGTATAATCTCAGGCAAATCCTTTCACCTGTCTCAGCCTGTTTCCACATCTGTAAAAAAAGCTCCTTTGTTTTGCTCTGCTCCAGCTCAGCCAGGTCTATTACTGCATAATAATTATGATAATAATATTTATAATGACTGCTGTTTATTCATTCAGCAAATTTTTATTAAGCACCCATTGTGGGCCAGGTCCTGTTTTGGGTGCTGGCGATTCAGCAGTGAACAAAACAGACAAAACCCCTTCCATTTGAGACGTGCGGTGAACTGAACAGAATTTTACAAGCATCATCTCATTTGGTATTTGGGCAACCCTGAAGGGCAAAGGAATCGTTTGCTCCATTTTATTGCTGTGGAAAGTGAGGCGATGTAGATCGTGTGAGTTGCCAGGGGTCAGCCAGCGCGTTAAGGGTGGAGACAGACCTTGGACCCTCAATTCTGGTACAAGACCTGGTTCTTAGCCACGCCCTTCCCGAGCCTGAGGTCCCCTTCCGGCCCACCTCTCTGCCTTTGCTCTGCATTTGATCTGTTCCCATCGTTACATCCCTAGGACCCCTCCCTGATGGTGTCTTTTCTGTCTTGAATCCTCTCCCCAAATCCTCTCTTATTATCTGACCAACCATGGCTGGTCACCGGGAATGGAATCCTTTACTTCTTTATTTTGCTTCTTCTGACGCTTCTTTCTCCTCCCCCTTCACCCCAGGGCCCAGGCATGGACCCACATAAAAAGCTCAATAAATATCTGTTAACTAATGCATTGAAATCCTTAATGTTTTTCTTTGACTCTAGCTCACATTTCGGTTTTACGTGTCTTCCTCCTGGGAAATCTGAAGGTCACATCAGTGTGCTGGGTATGATGTTCACCTCTTGCAGGGCTGGCTTACAAAGATGACATATAGTCGCTGTTGGTGACAGTTGGCACCTTAGTTGTGGTCAAGTCTGGGATGACCATGCGGCCTCCTGTGCAAGAGATTGCCTTGGATCATGCAGGGTATACTTATAAACAGCTCCCACTTTCACCCTCAGGCACCCTGGTTTAAATGGTAGGCTCTCCGGTCGGTCACCCTGGACAAATCCTGAGGACACGACCTCCTCCTTGCTGCTCTGAGCACTTTGCAAAATGGGTGGGTGCTGTTATTCTCCCATTTCACAGATGGGGAAATGAAAGCCCAGAGTGGTTAGGTAACTTGTTCAAGGTCACACAGCTAGGAAGAAGCAGGGCTAGGATGGGACAGTCATCTGGTGCCAGAGTTCCCCTGCTCAACCCCCACCTCAGCAAGAACTCAAAGACGTCTTCCCTGGCCCCATGCTCTGGACTAGCTGTGTCTGCCTTCCCCCACCCCACCAGGAGCAGTTGTGACTGCTGGGGCCTGGTGTGGGGATAGGAAGACAGCAGCGTGGTCAGAATCTCCACTGGGGCCCTCACACCTGACACAGTGCCCGAGGCCAAAGAATATCTCTGGAAATGCTTTTCGAACCAAGGGATGCAATTTTCCAGGGCTGGGGCTGGGTTGGCCCCTCCCTGCAGTTTCTTCCTCTCCGTGTGGCAGCCGGGATGCCAGCCCCCAGGAGCAGATGGAGCTGCCTGGAATTCCTCCGGAAGGCTCCTTAGCAGTTATCAGAGCGGCCTGGGCCGGGGGAGGGGGTGTCGGGGGCTGCTCTGGGAAAAACTGGAAAGCCGCACCTGGGGAGGGGCCGGAGGCGGGGGAGGGTGCCGGGCGGGCGGGCTCAGCTGTCACATTCCTCCGGCTCGCAGAGAGCTCTCCTGGGCGCCTTGTCCTTATTTAGGCAGGAGATGTCTGCTGACTCGAGCCTTGTGGGATGCCGTTGCTGGCTGGCTCATCGGGGTTGGGGGTGGTGGTGGAGGTGGTGGGGGTGAGCCGAGGCGGGGGGTGGGGGGGGTGGGGGTGGCGAGTGGGGGAAGCAGACACACCCAGACCCAGGTCACCAGTAGACCCAGGTGGGAAGACCAACCCTGGGGCAGAAGAATCACTCTCTAATAGTAGCAGCTACCATTTATGAGGTTCCACTATGCGCATGCTAGGCTAGTCTGTAAGTTCTAGGAGGTAGATTTCTTCTGTTATTGTTGTGCCCCTAGATCTAGCCCAGGACATGGCACGCAGTAGGCACTTAGTAAATACTTGTCATGATCAAGTGAATATACACTTCACATGACACAGTTCACAGTATAGTTCTAGTGGCAGCTAAGTGCAATGACTAACTTGAGTTGTTGTTGTTAACTTGTTAAGTTGTGTCTGACTCTTTGCCACCCCTTGGACTGCGCGCAGCACACCAGGCTCCCTGTCCTTCACTGTCTCCTGGAGTTTGCTCAGATTCTTGTCCACTGAGTCGGTGATGCTATCTTACCATCTCATCCTCTGTTGCCGCCTTCTCCTCTGGCCCTCAATCTTTCCCAGCATCAGGGTCTTTTCCAGTGAGTTGGCTCTTCTCATCAGGTGGCCAAAGTATTGGAACTTCAGCTTCAGCATCAGTCCTTCCAATGAATATTCAGGGCTGATTTCCTTTGGGATTGATTGATTTGATCTCCTTGCTGTCCAGGGGACTCACAAGAGTCTTCTCTAGCAGCACAGTTCGAAAGCATCAATTCTTTGGTGCTCAGCCTTCTTTATGGTCCAACTCTCACATCTGTACATGACTACTGGGAAAACCATAGCTTTGACTATACGGACTTTTGTTGGCAAAGTGATTAACCTGAGTTACAGATGGCGAAACTGAGACTTGGAGAGGTTCCATGACTTGGCAAAAGTCATACAATTTGGACGTGAAGGAACTGAGGTTTGAAACCAGTTTGTCTGACTCCAACACTAACACATGCCTCCTTTGTCTTATTTTGGTGTTAAACACACTGGAATTCTTGGCTTTCCTCCTTTATTGACTGTGTGAGTTGGACAGGTTACCTAACCCTGTCATCATTAGTTTTCTTACTTGTAAAATGGCAATTAATTGTGATGTCTACTTTAGAGAGTGTTGTGAGGATTAAATGAAATAATACATGCAAACGTCTGAGCACAGTGTTGACACATAGTAGGTACTCAACAAGTATTGATTATACCATAACGTAATCAACTAGTTCCCCCTTCTTGCTTTGGCTTCATTCCCAGTATTTTGTTATTACAAACAGGATTGCAGTAAATACCCTTGTATGGGTGTCATTTTGCAGAGTTTGAGTATGTCAGTTGGTCGGATTCCCAGAAGAGGAATCACTGGCACAAAAATACGTGGATGTTGGGACTTCCCTGGTGGCCCAGTGGCTGAGGCTCTGTGCTGCCAATGCAGACTGGTATCAGGTTCAACACCTGGTCAGGGAACTAGACCCTGCATGCTGCAACTAAGACCCAGTGCAGTCAAATACATAAGTAGATACATATTTTAAAAATAAGTAGATGTTAAAATTTCAAAAGAAAAAAGGTTGAGGGGTCTGAAATGATAAACATGAATATGTGGAAACACAAAAAATTGTGTAAGTGAGAAATGTGTAATAGTGAAAGCTAACACTTTCATCCTACTATAATATACCCTGTATGCATGGCACTATTCTAAGCCCTTTCTCTGTATTAATTCCTTTAATTTTCATAACAACCCTATGAAGTAGGCATTATGATCCCAGTAGTATTAGTTGTCTATCACTGGATAATAACTTATGCCCAAACATAGCAGCACGAAACAGCACATATTTCTTATCTCACAGTTTCCGTGGGTTTGGTATCTGGGCCCTTTGGCTCAGGATCTCCCACGAGGCTGCTGTTGGTCAGGGCTGTGGTTCCATGTGAAGGCCCCACTGGGGATGGATCCACTCCACTCTCATGCACTCGTCTGTAGGAGGATGCAGTTTCTTGTGGGTGTTTGAATTGAGGCCCTTGGCTTCTCACTGATGTTGGTGGAAGGCTGCCTTCAGTTCCTTGCTATGAAAGCTTCCCCAGCATGGCAGCTTGCTTCATCAAGGCCAGCAAGAGTCTGCTATCAAAAGCGAAGTCGCCATCTTTTGTAAACTAGTCATGGAAGTGACGTCACCGTTGTCATGGTCTTTTAGTTAGAAGCCTGTCACTGAGTTTAGCCCATACTCCGTGGTGGAGGGGTGGGGGCTGAATCCCATAAGGGTGTGAATACCAGGAGCTATCTGAAAAATCTTCTTGCCACACTCACTTTTCAGGAGAAGAAATGGATGGACAGAGAGGTTAAGTGATTTGCCCAGGCTACACAGCTAATGTCTGACTCAGGGATTCACACCTGGGTAGTGTGATTTCAGATTCCATGCTCTTAAATTCTGGGCTTTACAGTTAACAGAGTTGTTCACAAAAGGCTCAAAAGAAGGCTCAAAAGGTAACATAGCCGTTGTTTTAGCACAGTGGGTTCACAGTGCTGTTGCTTTGAAATTACTGTTCTCATAATTCATAAAATGTGATTTTAAAATCTGGCATAGACTTTTCATTTTTTTAAATATTTGTTTATTTATTTGGCTGCCCAGGGTCATAGTTGTGGCCTGTGGGATTTTCGATCTTTGTTGCGGCATGTGAACTTAGTTGCGGCATGTAGGGTGTAGTTCCCTGACCAGGGATTGAACCTGGGCCCCCTGCGTTGGGAGTGCAGGGTCTTAGCCACCGGACCACCGGGGAAGTCCCTGGCACAGAATTTTTAAAAAGGAAGCTTCTCTGTACAGCCAGCTCATGCAGAAAAGGCCTTACTGCTGAGAGCTGGGCTTCAGATTGGACTGTACAGCCCAGTGCCATGTGGGGAGGGGGAGCAAGGCCTCATGTCCCCTCTCTGTCCCTTCACAGGCTGCCATAGTATAGCCAGACCTCAGTCATATGTAGTCAGCCAGGCGATCCCGGGTTCCGAAGGACTGGCCTTTCACTGGGGAGGTTGGTGGTGTCCCTGCTGGTAGCCACTAGCCCTGGATTCTCAGGCAGGCAGGATGCATGCTAGGGCTGCCCAGGCCCCTGGGGGAAGCAGCATGGTTGTGGCCAGTTCCAGCTGCTGGGCTCTTCTGGCTTAACTGCAGTGTGAGGCAGATGAGTGGGTCAGCAAAGGCTCTGGTGCCAGACAGGCCTGGAATCGTGTTCAGGCTGGCTCTGGATCTGACTAGCTATGTGTATGTGGTTATGCTAGATTGCTTCAGTCATGCCTGACTCTTTGCGACCCTGTAGACTGTAGCCCACCAGACTCCTCTGTCCATGGGATTCTCCAGGCAAGAATACTGGAGTGGGTTGCCACGCCCTCCTCCAGGGGATCTTCCTGACCCAGGGATCTAACCCATCCTACATCTCCTTCATTGGCAGGCCAGTTCTTTACCACTAGTGCCACCTGGCAATGAGCCATGGGCAAATAATTTCCTGAGCTTTCCTTTCTTCTGCAGTGATTTGTCTTGAGGATGGCATGAGATCACAGAGGTTGCTGCAGTTTCCTGTTGCTTCTGTAACAAATTACCACCAACTTGGGGGCTTAAAACAGCACAGACTTAGTCTGTTACTGTTCTGGAGGTCAGAAGTCTGAGATCGGTCTCAGTGGGCTGAACCCAAGGTGATGACAGGGCTGGTTCCTTTTGAGGGTTCTGGCAGGAGAATCCAATTCCTTGATTTTTTAGCTTCTTAGTGGCCGCTGTCATTCCTTGGCTTGTGGCCCCATCCTGCATCTTCAAAGGGCATCACTCTCATCTCAGTTTCCATCCTCACATCATCTTCTCCTCTCCTGTGGTCACATCTGCTCCTGCCTCCCTCTTATAAGGACATGTGTGGTTACATCTAGAGCCTGCTTGTCTAACCCAGGCTTGTCTAACCCTGCTTGTCTAATTCTTGCATCTCAGGATCCTCAATTTAATCACATCTGCAAAGCTTCTTTTGCCGTATAAGGTAACATTCATTGGTTCCAGGGATTTAGGACCTGGATATCCCAGGGGCCATTATTCAGCTGACCACATAGGTCAAGTGTCTGGCACATAGTTAGCACTTAGTAAACAGCAACTTGTTACTCTGCCTCCTGCTTAGAGACTGGGGGGTAGGAAAGGGTGTCACATACCCACTCACACATGGTGAAGACTTCCCAGATGTGCTGGTGATTTTTTTTCAAGAAGAGGAGAAAGGTCTTTGTAAAACATCATCTGGAAGAGTTCACCTCCACGGCCTGGGGATTTCAGGCTGGGCTTCCAAGGTGGGGAGGTTCTGCTTAAGCTCTTGGGGGGTGGCACAGCCCTCCAGACTCAAAACGCATGCCCCTCCACTTCAACTAAAACAAATCAATTTTTTAAAAATTTAAAACACTTGCTTAGAGCTTTCTTTGTGCCAGATTCTATTCTAAATACATTATGTACGGTAATTCTACAACTGTTTGAGGCAGGGGCTATTCATATCCCCACTTTACAGATGGAAAAAAAAATCAAAGTACAGAGAATTTATGTCACCAGAGTTTTTATGTGAAAAAACTGCTCTTAACCACCTCACATACCAAAATATTTTAAAAATCTGTTTATTTTTCATATATTTTTGTGCTGATGAAACCATATTATACTACATCTTTTAAAAAATTATTTATTTGGCTGCACCAGGTCTTCACTGGGGCATGTGGGATCTAGTTCCCTGACTGGAAATTGAACCTCAGGCCCGCTGCATTGGGAGCACAAAGTTTTAGCTACTGGACCACCAGGGAAGTCCTCTAGTACATCTTTTATATATTTATAATATATGATATAAAAATTAAAAAATGAAAATTATGAACATTTAGCTGGCCACGTGGGCTTTCTCCTGCCCTGTAGCTTTCTGTTTCTGTTTGTTCTCAAAACTTTCCACCTTGTCTTATCTTTCCTACCAGACTCTAGATCCTCCCAGAGCAGGGGCCACTTCTGGCTTAATGTTCATAATAAAAATAATGGCCAAGTGACTTAGCCTCGCTGTGCCTCAGTTTCTTCATCTGTAAAATGGTTGTAGTGCCTGTCTCCTAGGGCAGTATGAACCCTTAGTATATTTCCCATTCTTTCTTATTAGAAGTAGTCTTTCTAGATCTAAATGTAAAAACTGAACTATAAAACTCTGAGAAGAAAATATGGTGGTAAGTTTTTGTGACCTTGGGTTAGGCAAAAGCTTCTTAGATATGACACCATAAGTATAGTCAACAAAAAGAAAAATAGATAAATTGGAAATCATTAAGCTTAAGAACTTCTGTCCTTCAAAGGACACCATCAAGGAATTGAAAAGACAATAGAATGGGGAAAATATTTGCAAATCCTATGTTTGATAAGGGACTTTTATCTAGAATATATTGAGGACTTTTACAACTTAAAAAAGTTGAAAATAGGCAAAGAATCTAAATAAACATTTTTTTCCTAAGAAGATAACATAAATGGTGGTTAAACATTTGAAAACATGCTCAACATCATTAGCCATCAGAGAAGTGCAGATCAAAACCACAATGAAACGAGCCTCACAAACCATTATGTGACTAAAATTTAAAAATGGATAATAATAAGTGTTGACAAGGATGTGAAGAGATTGGAACCCTCATGTTACTAGAAGAAAGTACAATGGTGCACTCAATTCAGAACCAGTCTGAAAGTTCCTCAGAACTTTAAAAAGACTTACCACATGACCCAGCAATTCCAAGCCTTAAAGTGTACACCCAGGAGAAGTGAAAATATAAATCTATCCCCAAACTTGTACAGGAATATCTGTAGTAGCATTATACATGGTAACCAGATGGTGGAAACAATCCAAATGTCCTTCAGCTGAGGAACAGATGAACTAAATATGGTTTATCCACATACACTGTGGACCATTATTTGGCAATGGAAAGGGATGAAGTACTATACATGCTACAAGGTGCGTGAACTTTGAAACAAAGTTTACATGACATATCCTGCTACAAGAATACCTATTTAAATACCAATTTGTTGGCAGTCCTTAGATTTTTGGAAGAGAATTGCTTGTAAACTTTGTTAGGTGCCCAGTCACTTCAGTTGTGTCCGACTCTTTGTGGACTGTAGCCTGCCAGGCTCCTCTGTCCATGGGAATTCTCCAGGCAAGAAAACTGGAGTGGGTTGTCATGCCCTCCTCCAGTGAATCTTCCCCACCCCATCCAGGGATCAAACCCGAGTCTCCTGTGTCTCCTGCATTACAGGCCAATTCTTTACCATGAGCCGCCTGGGGAGCCCCAAACATTGCTATAATGATAACCGAAACTGTAACAATAATGATAGTTCATGTTCGTTAAGTGCTCAGTTTATGCTAAGCACTTTTGTGCAACCTCATTTCAGACTCCCAGTAATTTTGTGAGGTAAATATTATTAACCCCATTTCACAGTTGAGGAAACTCATACCAGACAGCAAAAGTCAGAATGTGATGGACTGGAGTTTCTACCCTTAACCCTTCTGATGAGGGGCTTCCCAGCAGGGCTTAGCACATGTTTGCCAAGTGGATGCAGACCTGGCAAGACTGGATGCTTGACTCTATCCCTGATGGAGGGCAGGGAACTTTCTCTCAGGGAGCTATCTGGGCAGGTGGCTGGACACCCCAGCTGCGGTTTCTCTTTGAGTTTGCTCCGACCGTGATTGTTCTGGAGGAAAACAGCTACAGGCAGCCAGAGTCTGGAGCAAGGGCCTATTTTGGGGGAAGGCAGGGCAGTGGCTTTTGAAGCAACCTCCTCCTCAGGAAGATGCTTGGACTCACTGCCCTTATCAACCACTTCTGCAGCTTCAGAGAGGCTGGCAGAGGCCTGAGTTGAGGGCTCTGATTATCTGCCTCTGTCCCCCAAACCTTCCATGGCCTCCTTGTTCTGATGAATTTTTGAAAAAATTTTAAGTGAGCAAATCAGTGACATTAAGTACTTTCAGGTTTTTGTTTCAGTCTTAAAAAAAAAAAAAACTGCTTCTTATATATTTTATTTTATTATTATTATTTTTTAAATGTTTACTTATTTGGCAGCATAAGATCTTAGTTGCAGTACATGGACTTTTCATTATGGTGTGTGGGGGCTTCTTTCTAGTTGCAACTCTCAGGCTTAGTTGCTCCGTGGCATGTGCGATCTTAGTTTCCCGACCAGGAATGGAACCCCTGTCTCCTGCATTGGAGGGCGGAGGCTTAACCACTGAACTACTAGGGACGTCCCCATATATTTTATCAACAAGCACCTCCATAGCACTTCCTGTGTCCCGGCTACTATTCTTAGGGCCATATGAGTGTTTATTCATTTATACTCCTTACACTATTTCTCCAGGGAAGGTGCTGCTATTATCCGCATTGTACAGATGAGGAGACGGGGGCTTGGGGGGCTCAGGCTTGCCTGAGAGTATGAGGAGCAGAGCCAAGACCCAGCAGAGCTGCCCCCTCTTCGCTGCCGCCATGTGGTTTAGTGGCTTTGCTCTGCCCCCGCCCCATCCATCCACTGGTTTTCGGAGATGCTGCCCAGTTGACTTGGCGGGGCTGCATTAGGCTGGGAGCTCTTCAAGTGGCTGCTGGATCTAATTTATCCCCATCCCTAGTAGCATCCCTCCTAGTGGAGGACCTGGTCCAGTTAGTACCAGGAAAGCGCCAGCTCAGTGTAATGGGGAAGAGCTTGGGCAGATACACTTGCTAGCTGTGTGACCTTGAGAAAGTGACTTCACCTCTCTGAAGTCATGTGTGTAAAGGTGACCACAACACAGAACTGGGCAGAAAGAGCTCAACCAATAGTAGACTAATATTATTAATTAGAATAGGAGGAGAGACCATTGTTGAGTGGATGCATTAGAACAGAGGTGGGCAAACTTTTCCTGTAAAGCACCAGATGGTAAATATATTTGGCCTTGCAGGTCATGGGCTTCTGTGGCAACTGCTTAGATTTAGACAACAGTAAACAAATATGTGTGACTCTGTTCCAATAAAACTTTATTTATATGGACACACATTTAAATTGTGTGTAATTTTCATGTGTCATAAAATTACTATTGGCGTTTTTTCCCCCACATCTTTGAAAAGTATAAAAAGAATTCTTAGCTCACAGGTGATAGAGAAACAGGCTGTTTGCCCTGATATGGCCTGTTGCCCTAGTTTGCTGACCCCTGCAACAGAATGTGAGTTCTACAAGGGATTTTTAAAAAATCTTTATTTATGTTCTTTGGACTTCCCTCGTGGCTCAGTTGGTAAAGAATCCACCTGCAATGTGGGAGACCTGGGTTCAGTCCCTGGGTTGGGAAGAGCCCCTGGAGAAGGGAAAGGCTACCCATTCCAGTATTCTGGCCTGGAGAATTCCATGGACTGTATAGTCCACAGGGTCGAAAAGAGTCGGACACGACTGAGCAACTTTCACTTAATTACTTACGTACTTTGGCTGGGCCAGGTCTTCCCTGTGGCAGGCAGGGTCTTAGTTCCCAGACCAGGGATCAAACCCGGGCCCCCTGTGTTGGGAGCATGGAGTTTTAGTCCTTGGACCGCTAGGGAAGTCCCCCTACAAGGGATTTTTAGATACTTGGCTTGATGTTGTAGCCACAGCACCCAGAAAAGTCCTAACGTATAGCGGGCATTCCATAAAGTTGCATTAACTGAATAAATCTGGAAGTCAAAGTGGGTCTGAAGCTGGCCCTTTAAGGCTGGGAGGTGGAAGGAGGGAAAGGAACATTCCAGATGGAGGAACAGCCAGAGCAGAGGAGTCAGGGGTACCTCCTGTGGGTGCCCCCTCTTTGGCCCAGTAAAGCCATCAGTGCTTGATGGAGATGCCTGGGCAACAAGGCCAGCTATTCCGGGGTGGTGAGGGGTCCAGGGTGGGGAAGGGAGGCAGGAGTGAGGTTCGACACTCTCGGGAGTGCTCCCACTGGGTTATGGCCCTGCCTCATCCCTGAGCCACCACCAGCCTTATTTTTAACCTGCTGACGAAAGAAAATCTGATGAAATCAAGAAGGGTGACTGATCCCTGCCCCACCCCCTGCCCTAGTTACTGCTCCTTCCCTTCTCTCCAGAAGGGGCAGAGCCATCCTGGGAGACCCTCCCCAAAAGCCCCTCCCCCAGTGGTCATAGGGAAAGAAATGGTGCCTGCATTTCCCGGGTAGGCCCTGGATTCAGGGAGGGATCCCGATGCTTGAAGGGAGACCCTCAAGGCTCCTGGCTGGCTGAGCAGGCTGGGAACTGCCCAAGAGAGAGCTGGATGTTTCTCTCTGTCCAGCACATGCTTCTCAAATTTTAATGAGCGGTAGAAGCAGCTGGAAGGCTTATACAACACAGATTCCTGGGCTCCTCCTGAGAAATTCTGATTCAGTGGATCTGGGGTAGAGCCCCCCCAGTCTCCTTTTGCAACAAGTGCCCAGATGATGAGGGGCTGGGGGCTGCATGGACCACACCGTGAGCACCACTGGACCAGAAGATAGCCTCTGGACTGCAGCAGTTCAGCCTGCCCTTTACCTGGTAAGCTTCCAGATACACCCCATCAGGGCTGCTTCAGGGTGAGAATCCGGGTAGCCTTGAAGGCTGTGCTCAGTACTTTGGACTTTACTTTGAGCAGGATAGGAAGCCTTGCAGAGACTGTCAGCAAGAGGTGAGGCAAGCAAGCTGCCTGTGATGGTTTGTAGGGAGTGAGCCTGGAAGCAGGGAGGTTACAGAGGGGAGTGGGGGACCTGGCAGGGGGAGCCACGGAAAGATGGAGAATTGGCAGATCAAGAGCTTCAGGGGGACCAGGAGAGACAGGAGTTGGTGGTGGTTGTTTGTGAATATTGAAAGATGAGGAAGGAGGGTGTAGGAGACACTGGGATTCCTGGCTTGAGGGTTAGGGAGCTGAGGGGCCATTCCTGAGATCAGAGGCATTGGGGAGGGGGCTGGTAAGGTATTCAGTCAGTCATGGGTGCCTCCTTCAAACTCATCTGCCTTTATTACCTTGGGCTGTGTGGCCATTCCCCTCTGACCCCTGTTCTGGTTGCCCTGGAGGGTCCATTGTTGATCCTCTAGAGCCTTCCAGGGCTCAGTGTGAAGACTGCCATTCTGGCCTGAGGAGTCCGTCCTGCAACACAGCTTCCCAGGAAACAAGCCTCATCCAGCTCACACAACCAAAAAAGGACATTTTCTCAGTTTGAAGGTTTGCCCAGTCTTTTCCCTCCTCCCCAACCCAACCTGGGGTTTCAGGTTTCCAGGGAAGTGTCTCTGAAAATTTAGATCTTTGAGTCACACATGCCCATGTACAGGCAAATGTGCGTCTGGGCTTGTGCATGTACTACGTTTTTTCTTTTTTTTTTAGTTTTTAATTGAAGTGTAGTTGATTTGCAATATCATGTAAATTTCAGATGTGCAACCCAGTGATTTAGTTATAGATATATGTGTGTGTATACCCCTTTTCAGATTCTTGCCCCTTACAGGTTATTACATAAATTGAATATAGTTTCCTGTGCTATACAGTAGGCCCTTGTTGGTTCCACACTTGGTTTCAGGATAACAAATGTTATCTTTCTCCTTTTTCTCCTCCTCCAACACCCTCATCAACACCACCATCATCACCACCACCATCATCGCCATCACTCAGCCCCATCCTGGGCTAAACACTTTCCTATGTTGCTTCTCAGCCATTTTCACAGCAACTCCAAGAGGGGAGAATTATCCTACAGATGCTGAAACTGAGGCACAGAGACAAAGCCTTTCACCCAAGGTCCTAGAGTCCTTGTACGGTTGGGACTAGGGGGAGGCGAGTGAGCTGAGTCTTACAAGTGCAGGGTCCGGATCTGGACTCTATTGACATTTTTTTCATAGCTTGTTCATCAAGGATTATTGCTGCATTAATTTTGACTTTAAAAAATATTGCATTCAAGTACTATTTATCCGGATTATTGAGTTTTTTTGGGCAGCCCCCTAAATTTTGAGCCTGAGGTGAATGCCTCATTTGCACCCTAGCCCCAGCCATGGCCGAGCCAAAATTAGAATCCAGGGCTGCTGATTCCAAAACCATGCTCCTTATTCTCTACGCTGCCCCCTTGTCCATGTATGTATGCATGCATTCTTTTATGTATTCTTTCATTCAGTATAATACTGTTTTCTTCAGTAAACATTACTGTGGCAGTGGAGAGGGCAGGGGCTTAGAAACCACACAGTTCTGGGTTTGAACTCCACTACTTACTATTATTTTGGCTGTGCTGGGTCCCTGGTTGTGGTGCATGGGCTTCTCCTTGCGGTGAGTGGGGCTTCTCTTGTTGACCACAGACTCTAGAGCCTCCAGGGTTCAGTAGTTCCTGTGTGTGGGCTTAGTTGCCCAGCAGCATATGGAATCTTAGTTCCCCAACCAGGGGTAGAACCCATGTCCCCTGCATTGGAAGGCAGAGTCTTAATCACTGGACCACCATGGAAGTCCCCCACTACTTATTATTGAGTGGAAGGACAACCTGTGACAAAAGGCCCAGACTCAAGAAAGCCTTTGTTTGAAACCTTGCTTTCACTTGCTGGTTGGATAAGTTTAGGTGGGCTCCTTAAGCCTTCTCATGCCTTGGATTTCTCCTCTGTAAAGAGGGATGGTGATGATAACATTGGCCACAAAGAGTTACCGGGAAAATTAAATGGATTAGTTTCTATAAAGCTCTTGGCATGTTGTAAATGCTTTGTAAATGTCAGCTGTTACTTGGCATCCTTGAGTAAGGTATTGCTCTGAGTTTCCCTACCTGTGGAGTAGAGTCAGTGAAAGCTACCTCCCAGGCAGTTTTGAGGCTTGCAAGGCATAATGTAGGCAAAAGACTTGGCACCTGGAGGGAGCTTAATAAACTTTGTCTCTAGATGGGGCTAAATTCTGTGCTGGAGACACATGCAGATCAAATCCCCAAGGAAGTGACTCATCTGCCCATGGGGACACTGATTGGACCTTTCAGTTCCCCAAAGGCATGAAGCTCGGACCCCCTTTCAGGACCTTTGCACATGCTCTTCCCTCTGTCTGGCTCACTGTCCCCGCCTCACTGCTGATGGGCCAATGGATATGTCAGTCTCAGGTCTCAGCTGTCACATCCTTGAGGAAACCTTGCCTGATCCCACCCTCCACCACCGATCTACATCAAGTCTTCCTGTTGGACATTTTCATCGTGTTCTGTCCTCTTCCTTTACGGCATTTCTCTTTATGATTGTGCTGTGCTTAATCACTCAGTCATGTCCGACTTTGCGACCCTACAAACTGTGGCCCTGCAGGCTCCTCTGTTGGTGGGATTCTCCAGGCAAGAATATTGGAGTGGGTTGCCGTGCCCTCCTTCAGGGAGTCTTCCTGACCCAGGGATCAAACCTCGGTCTCTTGCATTGCAGGCAGATTCTTTACCGTCTGAGCTGCCAGGGAAGCCCAAGCATACTGCAGTGGGTGGCCCATCCTTTCTCCAGGGGAACTTTGGGACCCAGGAGTTGAACAGGGGTCAGTCTCTTGCATTGCATGTGGATTCTTTACCAGGACTACCAGGGAAGCCCTTTTATTTGATTACATTATGTTAAATAATTTTGGTTGTTTGCATCCAGCCCATCTCCTTCTTTTGAAAAGCATTTGTCTTGTCCCTAGGAATCTCGGCTCCTGGCCAACCATGGCACACACTTCAGAGCAGCGAAGGGTCTGGAATCATCTTGCCTGGGTTCAAAATCCCAGTTCCTGCACTTAGAGACTCTGTGACCTTGGGCAAGTTACCTACCCTGCCTGTGCCTCAGTTTCCTTTTCTGTAAAATAGGGACAATAATAACATCAGCTTCCTAAGGCATCATGATGATTACATGAGATAATTAATTTCTTTACAATGAAGCCCATTGGTTATTGGGGCTGTTAATATTTTCGCAGATGCTTTTCCTAGTCAGGTTAGATTAACAGCTTAAATAAACATCCCCCAAATTTCAGGTGCTGAACGCAGTAGACATTTAAGGCTTGCTGAGTTTAATGTTTAAATTTAATGCTCAAATGTTCCACATTTAATATGGGACTGTGAAGGAGGTGGGCTTTGCTCTATGCAATAATCATTTGTGGACCCAAGTTCCTTCCAGTGTGTTTCTTGACCCTGGGGTCCACAGGGGAGTTCTGTGGATGGAATTCAGCTTGTCTGTGAATCTGGATGCTGCCTTAGGTTAGATTCCCTAGAAGCTGAGTCTGATATGAGGATTCTTGCATGGGCAATTTATGGAGCAAGTGCTCTCAGATGTGAGGGGGAGGGAGAGAGGCAGAATGGGACACAGAAGAAGACAAGCAGCGACGTGTTCTGGAGTTCTGCTTCAGCCTCATCCCATGGTGGGGCTTTGGAGCCTGAGTTGTACCTCAGAACTTGGTTCCTTTTGGGGCAAGAAGGGGCTGGCTGGGGTCGGTAGTCATTGGTGATAGGCTCCCTGGGTTGGGGAGGGGTATGGACCTTTGGAACAAGGTGGCTTCTATTGGTTGCAGTTCTTTGAGACAGCAGTGCGCCATCAGCAGTCATTCGGCAGCTAAGGGTTGGTCCTAGTGAAGGGATCTTCATGGAAAACCACCTCTCTATTTTTACTAACGTGTAACTGAAATTTAGCATTATCTTCAACTATAGAAGTCGGCGATAAATCACAGTAGTATTAGCAGTATCTTTGATTTTGTCACTCATAGGAATCACATATATTTCCATGCCACATTCCTATTGTTGCATGTATCCTTGAAATATCCTTTATGCTAATTTATACTTTTAAATTATGGTGGTCAATAGGCCTGCTGAATATTTTGTCTAATGTGTTAATAAAGAAGAATATACATTGTTATATTACAGATTTATCCCTTTAAATATTCTGGTAACAGTATGTCAGTGTAATTGCATCTCTTTGTAATTCTGTGTAATTTATGCATTTTAAAACAGTATACCAAGAAAGGGTCCACAGGTGTTACCAGATTGAAAAGATCTGTGACACAAATGAGGTTAAGTCCCCTGTTCTGGGGCTTGGCTTCTGCATTTTACCGGCAACAGGAGAGAAGAGAGAGGACTCTGTGGATTGCAGGACAGGTTTTTGTGGACCATGCCTGGAAATGGCATCATCCTGTCTTCCCACAGTGCTTTAGCCAGTCACCTGACCACACCTAACCCCAGGGAGGCTGGAAAATGTAGTCTGTCTGTGTGCCCTGAGAGAAGAGGAAATGGTCTGGGGAACGCACAACAGCCTGGACCACAGGGCTTAATAAATATTCATTGACAGCCCAAATGAGCAAAAGTGTTGTCCAGGGTGTCTCTTTGTGGGTTGGGGAGGAAGGGCAGAGAGGGTTGGTTTTCTGGAGGGATCTTAAGACTCCACCATGTCGTCTCCTTAGGACAAGCCACGCCAAGGCCAAAGCTGAGGCAGCAGAACAGGCTGCCCTGGCTGCCAACCAAGAGTCCAACATTGCCCGCACTTTGGCCAGGGAGCTGGCTCCAGACTTCTACCAGCCAGGTAGGGCCAGCCAGGGAGGGGACTGGCCCGGATGGGGTGGGGGAGGAGTTGGGGTGGGCCGCGGGGTGGGGGTGGAGAGGTGGACCCTTTTTCTTTGCTTGGTGGAAAGCTGAGATGCTCGGGTGGGTCCATACATACCTGTGAGCATCTGTGGGGTGTGGTGCAGGCATGGGATGGGATGAGTCAAGGGGACTCAGGCTGAGATTGGGGTGGTAATATCAGAGGCTCCCCCAACTGCAGCCTGTCTCTTCTCTCTGGGAAATGAGGCTGCAGAGTGAGGAGGACCTCCTGGCTCTGATCCAGACTTTGCCCTTGTATAGAGTGGTGGGAGCCAATCAGTGGGCGACTGGTGCTCTCCACGTTGAAGGGTTTTTAAGGAGACCTAAGGGAGATTAGTGTAGAAGGCAATGGCACTCCACTCCAGTCCTCTTGCCTGGAAAGTCCCATGGACGGAGAAGCCTGGTAGGCTGCAGCCCATGGAATCGCTGTGAGTCGGACACGACTGAGCGACTTCACTTTCATGCATTGGAGAAGGAAATGGCAACTCACTCCAATGTTCCTGCCTGGAGAATCCCAGGGACGGGGGAGCCTACTGGGCTGCCTCTATGGGGTCGCACAGAGTCGGACACGACTGAAGCGAGTTAGCAGCAGCAGCAGCAAGGGAGGCTAGATGCAAGACCTGAGTGCAGATCTCTGCCTGGCGAGAGTCGGGCGTCCCGTCACAGTGCGCCCCCTGCTGGTCCCAGGAAGAGCGACGCTGGCTGGCAGCCTCCATCTTGGGTGGTCATAGCAACAGCTGTCACCACGTGTCAGGTTCTGCGCTCAGCATTTTACAGGCTTTTTCCCATCCGATTAATCCTTCAGTTAGTATTTATGAAATAGATATGATTAGGCCCGTTTTTCAGATAAGAGAATGGAAAGAGGCCGGTGTGACCATAAAGAGCATAAACTCTGGAGCCAGACTTAGCCTGGGTGCCAGCCCCGGCCCTGCTCTTGGTCAGCTGGGTGACTTTGGGCAAGGCATTTTATGTCTCTGAGCCTCCTTTTCTTCATCTGTGCAGTGGAGGCTAAATAATAGCATCCACCTCATAGGGTTATTCAAAGGAGTAAAAGAGTTAGTATTGGGGAATGAATGGCTTAAGAAACAGTGCTTTTGGCACCTGATGGCGGCAGGTCAGTGCTGGTTGAGTACGTCCACGAGACTCAGCGGGGTTGGAGCGGCTTGCCCAGGGTCACCCGGTGCGGGGACCCGGCTTCGAATCCCGCCTCCCCGTGTGGTCCCCTGGCAGGTCCCGAGTATCAGAAGCGCCGGCTGCTCCAGGAGATCCTGGAGAATTCGGAGAGCCTGCTGGATTCCCCCGACCGGGGCCCCAGCGCCGCGGGCCTCCCGGAACGGCTCCGCGAGAGCCCGGAGCTGCACGAACGGGAGACCCCGGCGCCCGAGGGTGGCCCCCCGTCGCCGGCCGGGACGCCGCCGCAGCCCAAGCGGCCCCGCCCGGCCGCGGCGTCCAAGGACGGCCTGCTGAGCCCGGGCGCCTGGAACGGTGAACCCGGCGGCGGCGGCGGCGAGGGCAGCCGGCCGGTCACGCCGTCGGACGGCGCGGGTCGCCGCAGCCCCGCCCGGCCGGCCAGCGAACGCATGGCCATCGAGGCGCTGCAGGCGCCGCCCGCGCGGCCGGAGGAGCCGGAGGTGGCGCTGTACCAGGGCTACCACAGCTACGCCGTGCGCACCGCGCCGCCCGCGCCGCCGCCCTTCGAGGACGAGCCCGAGGCCCCCGCCGCCGACTCCGCGCCCCCGTCCCCGGCCGCCGCCGCCGCGCCCGGGACGGCGCCCCCGCCCCGAAGCCCCGCGCAGGCGCCCGAGAGCCCCGCCAAGCTGGAGCCCAAGCCCATCGTGCCCAAGGCCGAGCCCAAGGTCAAGGCCCGCAAGACGGAGGCCCGAGGGCTGACCAAGGCTGGGGCCAAGAAGAAGGCTCGGAAGGAGGCCGCGGCGGCGGCCGAGGTCGAGGTGGAGGAGGTGAGGCTGCTGGTGGAAGTGGGGAGTGGAGGGGGGAGCCGGAGATGTGATTCGGGGGGCAGATGACCGGGGGGCCAGGGTGATAGCACAGTGCAGGGCTTAGTTAGGTGCAGCCTGACCCAGGGTTACCGGGCAGAGTGCCGCCACCGCAGGGGCAGGGGCTGGCCTCTGTACTGTTGTCTGGGCGCTCGTTTGGAGGAGGCGACTGGGAGTCCCAAGCAGCTGAGCTGTGGGGCGCCCCGGTTTATGGGGGATCTAGGCTGAGCTCCAATAGCCTCTACACGGTGTAGCAGGGAGTGCTTTGGGGGATGGAGGAGCGGCCCAGTAGGGGGGTGGGTCCTGGCCCTCTGGCCTTGCTATCGGAGCCGGGGGCTACAGTGCCAAAGACTGAAGCTGGCTCAGAGGACTGAGGGATGCAGCCCCAGAGGAATTAGCAGTGGGCACGGCTGAGTTCTTGGATTCCAGTCCCAGCTCTGCCAGCTGTGTGCCCTGGGATACGTTCTCGATCCTCTCTGGACCCTGAGCAGTTTGGTTGATTATTTCCTCCAAGAATCTTTCCAGCTCGGATGGTCTGTCCGGGTGCTGGACACCGCGGAGGGTCGGGGTCGGGGAGTGTGTTCTCCTGGGGACTCAGGCAGCCTCTTCCCGCTGTTCCCAGGTCCCCAACACCGTCCTCATCTGCATGGTGATCCTGCTGAACATCGGCCTGGCCATCCTCTTCGTTCACCTCCTGACCTGACCTCGTCTCCCAGGTGCGGCCGGGAGGAGGGGACGGCAGTCTCAGGGGAGGAGAGGAAGGGCCTGCTGGGCCACCGTCCTGTGGTTAATTCAGGCCCATCCCTCAGCAGGGGCAGGGACCTAGAGTGTGGATTTGAGAGATCATGTCTCCCCAACACACACACACACACACACGCACTCAACGCACTCGTTGACTCAACATATGCAGAACACTGGCTGTCTGTCAGGTGAACACTGGGTGCTGCATTCATTCATTCACTAACTCATCATTCATTTGTTGTGGTTGTTGTTTAGTCCCTAAGTCGTGTCCAACTCTCTTGCGACACCGCAGACTGTGGCCCGCCAGGCGCCTCTATCCCTGGGATTTCCCAGGCAAGAGTACTGCAGTGGCTCTTTCCTGGAGTACTGGAGAAGCCATTTCCTTCTCCAGCGGATCTTCCCCACCCAGGGATCGAACCTGCGTCTCCTGCATTGGCAGGTTGATTCTTTACCACTGAACCACCTGGGAAGCCCATTTAACCACCCTTTACTGAGCACCTGCTCTGCTGGGAATAGGGATACAGCAGGGACACATTCCTGCCCTAAGAAATGAGGTGAACGTGAGAGTAAACCTTTAACTTATGGTTCATTATGTAAAAGTCTTGCAGTTTAAACATTAAGCAAAATAGTTCCTGACTCCCTCCCCACAGAGCCCCGGAAGTCTGGACTGAGGTCGCCTGGGATGGCCGGATCCTCTTTCCCTGTCCTTCGGTTCTTTCTTGCTTGCACTCCACCCCTTCCCTCGGTCCTCTTCCTGAATCCTGCTATCAGTCCGTCAGTTCCATCAGCTGGTTTTCTCCCCGTGATGGAGCTCAGGGCCTGGGTAAGGTCCGGTGAAAAGGACCTGGGCAGAGCTGGGGCGAAGGAAAGTGGCCCTCGCTGGTCTCAGGGTGAAGTAGCCACATGCGTGCGTGCTAAGTCGCTACGAACATGTCCGACTCCTTGTGACCCTGTGGACCAAAGCCCGCCAGGCTCCTCTGTCCATGGGATTCTCTAGGCAAGAATACTGCAGTGGGTTACCATGCCCTCCTCCAGGGGATCTTCCCTACCCAGGGATTGAACCCATAGTCTCTTAGGTCTCCTGCATTGGCAGGAGGGTTCTTTACCACTATCACCACCTGGGAAGCCCGAAGTAGCCACAAGGCAAATCAAATCTTTCTCCTACGAGGACCAGCCTTCACACTGTAAGTCCTGTGCTGGGTGCTGCTCACAAGAGTTTCTGCTCTTGCCTTAGCTCCCCACAAGATCCCCTTCCTTGACCCTAGCTTAGTGTGGGCTGGAGGTTCCTACTCCGTCCCAGAGAAGAAGGAGAAGGGTAAATAGCCAGTGACAGTATTAGCTTGGTAGGTGCTGCCCTGGGAGTGGATGCTGGCCCCAGCGGGTCCACATTTCCTAGGGGATCTGGGAATGGTTGCAGCGGGGACTGCCGACTTCCTGGTCTGAAGGATGGCAGGGGGGATGGGGGGGAGGGGGGTGTGTGTGGAGTGAGCCAGATGGCAGTGAGGGAGGGGAGGAGAGAAGGGCAGCGTGTACCAGGCAAAGGGAACAGGCAGAGGCAGCCTCCAGCAGGGCCTTGCATGGGCCAAGGAGGGGCCTCTGGGACTTGTCTCTGGTCCCACTGAGTCAGAGCCCAGGGCCAAGACTGCTCCAGGGGCTTGCAGAGGCGGGGATGGTGCTGGTGATGGAGATCTTGCCCCAGAGAGGATCAGGCCTGCGTCTTGAACCCTGCCTGGAGCCTGGCTCAGCCTCGCCCCCACCCCCACCCCTGCCTTCCTCCCTCCTCTATCCTTCCCTCACCTGGACCTCTTTTCTTCTCTTTGCAGAGCCAGGAGTTCCTGCTGAGGACGCATGGACCCATCTTTCGCAGTGCCAGGCAGGGTGGCTGAGGAGGACTTGACCTGGATGCTGGGGGTCCACTTGCATCCACACCACAAACGTTTAAGGAGGCTTCCTGTGGCACCTGTGCCCAGATGCAGGCGGTGCCCAGAGGAAGAGAAAAGTGCTGGGCACCCTCCAGGAGCTCTCTGCCCAGCGGCAGGGAAAGCCCTGAAAGAAGAACCCTGGTCTTGAACTCCCCGATCTGCTCCATCCCCCATCCCCATCCACTCCCTTGCCTCCATCCCTCCCCTTGGTCACCCCCATCCCAGGCTTTTTTTTGTGTTTTGGGAGAAGTCACCAAACCAGGATGTTAAATCCCAGCCCCCTCCTTCGTATCCTCCCTGGCTTTATTTTAAACTTCTGAGGCCTCTCAGGCAAGCGGAGGAAGTGACGAGATCCTCAGATCCTCGTGGTGGGCCACGGAGGGTGATGCTCTCAGCCCACCAGGCCTTCCTGTTTCAGTCCCGACCCCTCCCACACTCTGTCCCTTGCTTCCAGATGCTCAGGATGACAATAGAGGAAATGGACGTCTTCTGTTTGAATATCCCAGAATACAGTGCTTCTGTCTCCTCCCAGCGGTCCAGTTGGCTTCCCTCTGGACCAGCAGGAGAGGGGGAGACGAGAGGGTTTGGGACCTTTGGCTGGGAAGCCACTGACCAGGTGGCCAGGGAGTGGGGGGGGGTGTGTGGGGAGAAGGGCTGAGGGGCAGTTAGGATGGCCCTGTTTCTGAGGGCGCCTGAGCCTGAGGCTGGCATCACACGTGGGGGCTTTGAGGATACTGAGGGTGAGGAGAGGTCGCCCTGCAGGAGCCATGGGGCCGGGGAGATAAAGCCCCAGGGATGCCCCGGGAACTGGTTTGTCTGCTTCCGCTCCCAGGGTCCACCACAGGCTTGGGGGGGGGGGGGGTAGGGCGGGGTGGGATGGGGCGGGTGCTGAGCATGAAAGCCCAGACAGATTTCGCTGGGGCAGACTCTCAGGCCCATGCTGAAGACAGGCTGCTTGTCAGCCAGCGTATCCCAGGGAGAGGGGAGCAGGTGTGGGGCTCCCGCTGGGCTGTGATAAGCTCCTCGGCTTGCTTGGCAAGAGCCGGTCTTTGCATGTAGCCCCTTTCCGATGTGCTGTGTACCATGCTGGATTCCCGGTCCCTGGTGCTGGCTGGGGGTGGGTGGGGGCTGAGGGCTGTGGCCTCGGCCCGGGGAAGGATGGAGGGCCAGTGGTCCAGGCCCCTTTGAGCCGGGGGAAGGACGTGACCAGGACAAACCAAGCTGGAGGGGAGCAGCTGCTTTTCTGTCTTTGGTCCTCTGCTCCTTGGGGCGGGGGTAGTTTGGCCTCCCCACCCGGGCTTGCTCTTTGATTTGAAGATTGTTTCTGATGGGGTCAGCTTTCCCTTCCTCCCTCAATACTTGGGAACCTTCCCTCTGGCTCCACACTTACTGTTTCGAGCACCGCTGGGGCCTCGAGGTTGTTGGATTGCATTTCTGCCGAGAGGAGCCTGTGGGTTCTGCCGTCCTCCAGGGGATCCACCATCGTGTGTGGGCTTTTCTGGACTCTTAGGGCAAGAGAGAGGTGGGCTGGGGGCGCTGCTCAGGGGAGACGGGCTCCAGGCCTGGGCTCTGAGGTCGCTGTCCCGGGTTTTTGGTCTGGCTCAGGGTTGGGGATAAGCCTCTGGCTGCCAGGGCTCCTGGGTGGGGCCTTGTTTGGGGGTTGTTATTTGGGGTGAAGGTTCAGGAAGCTGCCGTCTATGCAATAATAAACTTGCATCTGCTCACAGACTCTGCCTGGGCTGCGGGGTCTGTGTGTGGGCTCACGACGGGGGACTGGTCTGAGGAGGAGGAGGGAAGCTGAGGACCCTGGGTCATGCTGGGTCAGGTTTCTGCCTCTCTCTTAAAAGTTTCCATAATACCTCCTGTGTGTGTGTCTGCTCAGTTGTGTCCAACTCTTTGCAACCCCATGGATTGTAGCCCACCAGCCTCTTCTGTCCACGGGATCAGCTTGGCAGGAATACTGGAGTGGGTTGCCACTTCCTCCTCCAGGGGATCTTCACAACCCAGCGATTGAACCCACGTCCCCTGCGGCTCCTGCATTGGCAGGCAGATTCTTTACCACTGCGCCGCCCGGGAATACCTCCTGAGGGGTGGCTGAAAGGCTTCAGTCCTGACGGGCTCCCCAAAGGCCACAGACTTTCTAGGGAAGACCCTGAGTTTGTAAAGCAGACTTCTAAGAGATTCCCTGAGCAGCATATAGCAGAAGAGCGAGCTTGTCTTTTGGAAAAAATCTTTGGTCACCTACCCCGCAGGATCTTAGTTCCCCAGTCAGGGATGGAACCTGTGGCCCCTGCTTTGAGAGTCTTAACCACTGGGCCTCCAGGGAAGTCCCAAAAGAGCCTGTCTTTTGAGATTGGCCCCCCTAGGCTCTAGTCCTGTTTAGGATACTTATTTCACTTCTCCGAGTCTAAATTTCTCATCTAGAAAACAGAAAATACTACTACTACCTCCTGGAGTTGCAGTGAGGATAACTTTAAACATTGAAGCTTATGTAAAGCCCAGCAGTTGAGAGCGGTGAGAAGTGCAGACTTCCCGTTTGGGGGTCATTACTGCTGCTGCCCTGCAGTACAGTCATTAGCCCTCTCACAAGCCTCTTGCATTTTAGTTGAGACTCCAGAAACCTCAAAGGGGTGGAGATGATTCAGGCTCCTGTCAGAAAGTCACAGAGCGTCTCAGTCAAAGGAAGGACCTAGAGGCCATCATCATACTCTCCAGAGGCTTAGACAAGAGAAGAGACTTGCCCAAGGTCACCCAACAAGCCAGGGGCAAGAAAGCACTTTCTTGACTTATTTTTGAGGGTAAGTCAAGCCAGCAGCCCTTATGAGATAGTTGGAGGGGAGGGCCCCTCACCAGTCAGTAGGAATGTTCAGGCAGGTTCCGGAGTGCTTCGGTGCTCAGGAGTCCTGGTTCTCTGCCCAGCATCATCACTGACTTACTGCAGGCCAGACAGCCCCTCTTTCTGGGCCTCAGTTTCCTCTTTTGCCAAGGAGACCGTCATCCCTGCCCCATTACCTTCTTTACAGGTATTGCAGTTTTGAGCATCCGATGAGGTAGCTCATGAGTGGTAGAGAGATTGGCAAAACCCTGGAATAATCCAGGGGTCCCAAAGAGGAAGGATGAGCTTGGAGGGACCGCAGGGGCGATGGAGGGGGTGGGAGTGAGGAGGGAGGAGTTCTACTCTGCAGAGGTTTGAATAACGTGCACCAAGAGAAGGAGGGGCGGGCAGCCAGCCCAGTTGGGGGGATTTGCAGACTGGCCCTGTGTGTGTGTGTGTGTGTGTGTGTGTAAAGTGGGAGTGTGGGGTGAGGGGGCAGGCAGATGACAGCCTTCGAATCCCCTTGAATGGTTTGGGGGAAAAAAGCTCATTCCAGAGCCTGCTGGAACGGCCGAGTCAGGTAAGGTTGTTTTGGAGTCGGGCGCCCCCTGGGGGCTGAAGCGCAGCACATAGCTTGGCTGGTCCCCTTTTCAGCCTTGGTCACTGACACCTCTAGAAGTTTGTCCTCCTCTGCCAGGTCCAAGATCCTTTGAAAGTGTCTTGTGCCATAGGGGAATTTAAAACCACCTCGTGGATGTTACCGGGGCCTGTGATTACTACCACTGGCTTGGAGTCTTGGCAGGACTCTTCCAGGTCAGAAAAAAAAAGACAGGGGGCCTGGGAGCTGTGGGATTCAGATGAGGGATTTGTGGCAAGATGAAATTTTTCATGATTTCTGATGAACCCACAAAGGATCTGACTGTTCTTGGAGAGATGAAGGCCCAGATGATGACTTTTGGCAGCCTCAAGCCTGAAAAAGTTCTATGGTGCCCCCTCAAATATGTAGCTCAAAATAAACACAGTACCAAAATTGTAAAACACAAAACTTGCATGTATGCTGAAATTCAAATAGTTCTTTTCTTCTTTGTCCAAAACTCTGTCTGTGGAGGTGAAACTTCTTCCTTATTAGTGCTTCTTGGCCATATGGCACCTCCTCTGAAAGCGAGCAGGTTACTTCCTTCAAGGTCAGCTGCATCAACGTGAGCTGTTGCCCTGTTCTTACTTCCCCACTTGGCAGTGGGACAGGATGCCCAGGGGGCAAGTGGAGGCTCCTCTTCCTCGTTTTTCAGTTGGAAGGGGCTTCTGTTTGCCAGAAAAAGAGCCCAGGACCTTGTAATAGGTATGAGCAGGATATGGGAAGAGAAGCAAGGCTGACAAGGGAGAAACTGTTTCAGAGGGGGCTGGAAGGGGGGAGACCCTGTAGTCTGAGCCCAGGTCTTGCCTCGGGCTCTGCAGTGGGGGGATGTGGAGGGGGGGAGTCTCTCACCCTAGGCTCCTCCTAACTTCTGGTCACCTTGGCCTTCAGTGGCTTGTGGTGAGACTCCCAGCCAGAGACAGGTCAGGCCACAGCTGTGAAGGCACCAAATACTAGCCATTGGATGAGTGATTGGGCTTCCCCAGTGGATCAGGTGGTAAAGAATCTGCCTGCAATGCATGAGACCTGGGTTTGATCCCTGAGTCAGGAAGATCCCCTGGAGAAGGAAATGGCAACCCATTCCAGTATTCTTGCCTGGAAAATCCCATGGACAAGGAAAGCCTAGCGGGCTTCAGTCCACTAGGTCACAAAGAGTTGGACGCAGCTGAGCGACTGAATACACATACAGACTAGTGATGATTGACAAGGCCCTGGCCCTTTGGCTTTGCTGGAAAATAATTCCAACAAATATGGGAGATAATGAAACAAATGAAGTATTTATTAGAAGGAAAAAAAGAGTATGTGTGGATAGACACAGGCAGACTCAGTTGCAGAGCTGCACCCCCATATCAGTTTAAATCACTTACATGGAGCATTTCTTCCAGTTTTCCTTTGGCTGGTCATTTTGATGTGCCTGGTTCCTATTTGGTATATCTCAGGATCCTCCCATGAGTGCACATGCCTTTCTTAGCCAAGATGGATTCTGCTGAAGAAGCCTGTGGGTAGCTTGGCATCAGCATCACTCCCCCTTTGACCTCTTAAGAACCCTCTCTGCGCAGGTGTAGTCAGGGAGGTCTCTTGACATCGAGAATGAGAAATATGTGATCTGTTATCTTCTGTCTGGGCAGGGCCCCACCTCCTCTCAATTGTCCTGCCATTCTCATCTTGAAGTATCGGTCCACATTGCTTTCCCCTGGGTGCAGGGGCATCTACCTCCTGCTTCACTCCTTGCCTCTGGACTCTGAGAAGGAAGGAAGTCCCCTCTCCAGGCAGAAGAGCAAGTAGGATGGAGGGGGTGTGTGGAGCGGGTGGGAGGAGGTAATGACCACACAAAGTGTCTCCCAGGCCCTCTGGTCTGGGAGGCAAGAAGCTGGTTCATTCATCCTCACCTGAGCATATGACACAAGGATATTAGTTATCCTTCCAGGGGAGTTTTCACTTGAAAAGAGGTCTGGAGAGAGCAATGCATTATCCAAAGGAATATTTTACTCTAGAAAAATTTCAGGTATCTATGGGGTATCTTTTTTGGCCAGGTGCTCCAAGCCAAAGAAACAGCTCCTCACCCCCACCCAAAAGAAGAAAAAATAAATAATCACCCACCCATTTCCCTTCTCACATGAGGGAGGGATATTAGCAGTCTGTGGCCAGTGGTGTTCTGGGTGCTAGGATCATAGCCAGCACTTATTAAGAGCTAGTAATATCACTTGCATGCCAAGTGATATTATATTGTCTCATTCAATTGTCAGAGCTATGGGCTTGCTTGGTCTCGTGGCTAAGACTCCACGCTCCCAATACAGGGGGACTGGGTTCGATCCCTGATCAGGAAACTAGATCCCACCTGCTACAACTGAGTTCACATGCCACAACTAAGACCTGGTGCAGTCAAGTAAATATTAAAAAAAGAATAGAGCCACTCCTTGGAATCGTAGCTGTTGGGAGCAGGGGATGCAGGATAAGGGTGAAGGTAAATGACCTGTATTACCTACGTGTATCTGGCGGATCTGAATTCAAACTCCTTGTCTATTTGACCCTGAAGACCAACTTGGCTCCTAATCACACTGTTAGTCTGGCTACATTGCCCTGAATTTCCTGATCATGACCACCAGGGGTGTCACCACTCCACACATGAATGCTTTCATAAATGTGCTCAAGAGAACGCTGCTTTTATTTAAAAAAAAAAAAAAAACCATCACCATTGCCATTCTGTGATTCACTATAACAATAAAAGCTACTATAAATTAAACACTTACTATGTTCCAGGCTTTGCCCAAGCACTTTACATGCATTATTTCATATATTCCTCACAACTGCTCTGTGATTTCAAATGCCACTGTGTTCCACAGATTAGAAACTAAGATTTAAACCCAGTTCTGTCTGTCCCATCTTCAAAGCCCATATGCTTAACCATACCCTCAATGGAAGGCACAAACTAAATGCTTGGAGGGTGCATTTGGCTGGCAGACTTTTTGTTTGGGCCAGACTGGTGCCTTAAAACATTAAATTTAAATGCTTTGGGGGCAGGGCATCAGTCTACACTTGTGGGCTTCCCCAGTGGTTCAGCAGTAAAGAATCCACCTGCAATGCAGGAGATGTAGGAGACCCAGGTTCGATCCCTGGGTCAGGAAGTTCCCCTGGAGGAGGAAATGGAAACCCACTCTAGTATTCTTGCCTGGGAAATCCCGTGGACAGAGGAGTCTGACAGGCTACAGCTATGGGGCGGCAGAGAGTCAGACGCCACTGAGCGACTGAGCACACACATCATCCTCACTTAGCCACAGTCCTCATCATTCCCCGTTGTCTCTCCTTTGTTTATCTTATCTGCCCAACTCTGACGTCATTTGAATTTGCAACTCCATTTATGCCGATGACCCTGTTGACTCCATTTATATTAATAATATTTGGCGGGCTGGAAAAAAAAAACTGGATGGAAGCTTAGAGTTTTAGGAAGACAGTCAGGAAAGGTGACAAATGGTCCTGGCCCAGTGTCACTCCAGAGATGTGGGAGGCAGAGCTGTCCTTCAGTGCTGTCCCCGGATGTGTCGGTAAACCAGTAACTGCAGTGTGCGTGGCACCACGTCAGATGTGTGGGTTTCCTGGGACAGACGACAGTGAGCTGGAGGCGGATGTGACACGTTTTGACGTCACAGCATCCTCCCAAGCAGGGTGATCAGGGTGATTGACTACTTCATGGACCCATGCAGAATCTTGCCCGATTTCTGTGTCTTTTTGGATTTCCATTTGCTTGACCCAGTGGTTGGACTTCGTCAGCATTGTGGGGTTTCTAATTGATATCAATCACTCCATCTGTCAAGGAGTGAATTGTGTCTCCCCTAAAATTCGTGTGTTGAAGCCCTACCCTCCATACAGAAGAATGTGATTGTATTTAGAGATAGGGCCTTTGGAGAGGCAATTAAGTTCAAACGTTAGGCCATCGGGGCGGACCCTCAGCCAGTTTGGTGTCCTTATAAGAAGAGGAAATCTGGACAGAGTTGGGGGAAGCAAAGGTAGAGACGGATGAGCCCTAAATCCTCTCTTTTTCTACAAAAAAAAAGATGACTAAATTCTTCAGAGTGAGGTGCCCAAAATATCTGACCTACACCACAGTCCCCACCAGCTCCACCGGCAGCCGGAGGCCAGCTCTGAGGTTCGCGGGTTAAGACGAGATACAAGTGTACAAATGGAACCCCCCCGCCCCCGCCCCCAGACTCCTCCATACCCACCAGTTTGTCCTTCCCAGCCCGGACAAGCAGCCTGCAGTGGAGGGGCCTGGAATTTGTGTCTAGACCACCTAGTTCAAATGTCCAGCTCTGCGCACCTCCCTCCAGCCTCAGCAACACCCTGGGCCACCTCTCAGGGGTAGAAGGACATTCTCCAGTAGCCAGAACTGGCCACAAGCCCGGGCAGGCCGTGGGAGGCAGAATGTTGTTCAGAAAGGCGGAAGCTCTAGGTAGGCATGTCTCCTTGGCTCCATGGACCTCTCACACTGTAGGGAGAGCAGTGGCCAGAGGGGGGCCCTCAAGAGGCCAGGCCTAGCTCCCCACCTAAGGCAGCAACAGGACGTCCGGCCCAAGCTTCCGATACATCGGTGGTTCTCAGCTGGGGGTGGTTTGGCCTCCCAGGGGTCATTGCGGCGTCGGGAGGTATTTTGGGTTATCATAAGTCAGGAAGAGGGATGTCACTGCTCTTTACAGGGTTGTGTGAGAAATAAAATGGACTTTATATAGAAAATGCCTGGCACAGAGTAGGTCCTCAAAAAGTATTGTCATTACTGACCAGGGTTTTGGTAGAAATTGATCAGAGGCCAAATTCAGGCAAGGCTTTACTGGGGCTCCTAAAGCATCAAGGTTTCCCTTGCTTGCTCCCCAAGGGGGGGCAAGCTGGTTCCTTCTGTGGGGTGAGGGTAGGGGTGTGGTTTAGGTATTTTGCACCCCCATCCCTTAGGGGGTGTTATGTGCAGGGGATATGCACAGTACCCTGCTTTTGCTCCAGGCTCTTCAAAAGCAGCAGTTGGGATTTTTTTGGTCTCTTTGTGTCTTTCCTCTTGCATTTGCCCCAACTCCACATGTGTGCAGTTATTTTTAGTCCCATATAGTTTCTTTGTATTTTGATGCTCAAGGAGTAGCGATGTATCCAGGTGCAAGCACTGCAGCAAAGGATGCCAGATCCCAGCTTGTCTCATTGTAAGTGTCCCTTAGATGGAGGGAAAGGAGTGAATAAATAATATTTTTAAATGGATAAATCACAAAATAGACGTACAACCATATTTCTGTGTGAGGCCGCAGAGGAAATACTAAAAACGTTGAGGGTATGGAGGGAGGTGGTAGGAGTTGGGGCTGGAAGATGTGGAGAGCTGTGTTGTTACAAACTGTGTGGTAGTTTGACTTGTTAAGCTCCATACATGTATGATTGGTTTAAATGTTGAAGTCAAGGACCTTGAATATTAACATCCTTCCTCCCGTGTCCCTGATAATTGCTGTTAGGAGACAGCATGAAATTACTGTGGACGTCCTACTGGCAGGATTTCATGCCGCCGAGCCCTGCCCGGTTCTGCACACTCCAAGCGCTATGGGGTCCTGCCCCTGTTTTCCTGCCCCTCCAGAGCCCTTACTAATTCTCAGGGCATAGCAGTCAGTTTGGGCTGCCGTGACAAGCACCGCAGACCGGGGGGCTTCAGCCACAGAAATCGATTTTCTCACAGCTCTAGAGGCTGGATGTCCAAGATCAAGGTGCCAGATGAGAGCTCTGTCTTGGGGTGAGGACGGCTGTCTGCTCCCTGTGATCTCTGCTGGCAGAGAAAAAGGGGGAAGGGGAGAGGGGAGGGGGGAAGGAGAGGGAGGAGAGAGCGAGAGGAATTAATTACCTCTTCCGTGTCCCTTTGTTGTTCAGCTGATAAGTTGTGTCCAACTCTGCGTCGCCATGGACTATAGGCTTCCCTGTCCTCCACCACCTCCCGGAGTTTGCTCAAGTTCGCGTCCATTGAGTCTGTGATGCCATCCAACCATCTCATTCTCTGTTGTCCACTTCTCCCCCTGCCCTCAATCTTTCCCAGCATCAGGGTCTTTTCTAATGAGTCGGCTCTTCATATCAGGTGGCCAAAGTATTGGAGCTTCAACTTCAGCGTCAGTCCTTCCAATGAATATCCAGGACTGATTTTCTTTAACATGGACTATTTGGATCTCCTTGCAGTCCAAGGAACTCTCAAAAGTCTTCTCCAGCACCACAATTTGAAAGCATCACTTCTTCGGTGCTCAGCTTTTTCTATGGTCCAACTCTCACATCCGTTCATGACTACCGGAGAAACCACAGTTTGATTATATGGACCTTTGTTGTCAAAGGGATGTCTTTGCTTTTTAATATGCCAAGTTTGTCATAGCTTTCCTTCCAAGAAGTAAGCATCTGCTAATTTCATGGCTGCAGTCACTGTCCGAAGTACCTCTTCTTACAAGAGCACTAATCCCAGCATGGGCTCCCTACCCCCCCCCACCCCCATCTAAACCCAGTCACTTCCAAGTACTATCACCCAGAGGTTTAGATTTTTAAATTTTTATATTTTACTTTTGGTTGCACTGGGTCTTCATTTCTCTAGTTGTGGCAAGTGGGGATTACTCTCTAGGGGGTGTGTGGGCTCTAAAGTGCACAGACTCAGGTGCAGGGGCTTAATTGCCCTGAGGCATGTGGAATCTTCCTGGACCAAGGATGGAACCCATGTCCTCTGTGTTGGCAAGTGAAGGTGAAAGCGTTAGTCACTCAGTCATGTATAGCTGTTTGCAATCCCATGGAGTGTAGCCACCAGGCTCCTCCATCCATGGAATTCTCCAGGCAAGAATACTGGAGTGGGTAGCCATTCCCTTCTCCAGGTTATCTTCCCAACCCAGGGATCAAACTCGGGACACCTACACTGCAGGCAGATTCTTTACCGCTTGAGCCACCAGATTCTTAACCATTGGACCACCAAGGAAGTCCTCAACATACAATTTTGAGGGAAATAATTAAGTCCATACCCAAGGGCAACAGCCAAATCACGGCTGGCCTCCATGTCCACTTCTCCCCTGACCAGAAGGTCTTCATAGTAGTTTCTTTAACTGCTTCGAGGCTGCGGTTGAGCAAGCCCTTTCCTGCTCAGTATTCTGGTTCTGATTCCTTCCCAGCCCTCAAAGTCAATATTAATCCCACGGTACACGGTGGGACCTGGTGAATGTATGGCAGGGCAGAGATGGGCTGAGGTTCCTACGAACCGCGCTATGAACTCCTTGCCCCGAGTGCTGCTTCTCTTGGCCAACAACTGTCCTTGAGCCACTACACCTCGAGCCTCCATCCCTTCCAGTGACAGAGTGCATCTGAGCCATCTCAGTCCCTCTCGTCCACTGTCACTAGCCTGTCTGATGTTGCCACTGTCCCTCCCCTGGATGGCCGCACAGCCCCCCTGACGAATCTCCCCACTTTCACTTCCCACCTGCAGTAGCCAGAGGGACCTTGTGAAAAGGCAGTTTGGATCATGCCCCTCCTCCACTTGAATGACTTCCTACTGCCTTGACCACAATGTCCAAATTCCTTATTGTGGCCTAGGAGCCCCATCAGGCCATCAGCTGCATCCTCAAACCCATCTTGGTCCACACGCCCTTGTTCATCCCTCAGCCACACTGGTTTCCTTGCTACTCCAGAACAAGAAATCTTCTTCTTGCCCCAGGGCCCCTCCACGAGACTTTCCTTTTCTCAGGAAATCTGTCCTCTAAGATATGGTCACTGCTGCTTCCTCTACCTTCTCAGGGCTCTGCTTGGCCACCTCCATTCCCTGTCTGAAGTGGCCACAGCTCCCCGCACCCATTCCTCTCGTGTCACCCTATTATGTGGTCTTTGGAGCATTTGTCACCATCTCCGACTATCCTTCTTATTCATTAAGACATGTTAGTCGATCAGGCGTGCCTGACTCTTTGCGACCCCATGGGCTGTAGCCCACCAGGCTCCTCTGTCCGTGGGATTTTCCAGGCAAGGATACCGGAGTGGGTTGCCATTTCCTTCTCCAGGGGATCTTCCCGACCAAGGGATCAAACCTGGGTCTCTTGCACCTCAGGCAGATTCTTTACCTACTGAGCTACTAGGGAAGCCCTCTTAGTCATTATTTGTATAAAGTATGTTGGCTGGAGGGAACAGCTCCAATGGCCCAGAGTGGGTGACCAGTGCTACCTCTGAGGTGTATGTGTTAGAGAAGTTGATTCGGGGCCAAACATCACCATACCCAACACACTCATACATGGAGCTCCTGATGAAATGGGTGAACGGACATCTCCTGGAGCCAGTATCCTGACACGGTCCACAGCTGCATCCCGTGGGAGGGGATGACTGGAGCCGTGAGGGCCGCCAGGGTCACTTCCTCAAGAGCTCTTTCACCACTGCTTTCTCCCAACCTAACATACCACCATCTGCTATTCTTGAATGGAACAGCTATTTTGGGGCCCTTCTAAGAGGACTTATTCTTGGGCTTCCTTTGTGGCTCAGGTGGTGAACAATCCACCTGCAATGTGGGAGACCTGGGTTCAATCCCTGGGTTGGGAAGATCCCCTGGAGAAAGACTACCCTCTCCAGTATTCTGGCCTGGAGAACTCCATGGACTAGTCCATGGGGTCACAAAGAGTCAGGCACGATGGAGCCACTTTCACTTTTACTTTCTAAGGGGCCCTACCAATTGATATCTTATAAGTACGGGTGAAAGAAGGAAAGTGAAGTTGCTTAGTGGGTCTGACTCTTTGTGACCCCATGGACTATTGCCCTCTCTGTCCAGGGGATTTCTCAGGCAAGAATACTGTTGTGGGTTGCCATTTCTTCCTCCAGGGGATCTTCCAGAGCTAGTGCTAATTAACCCGCTTCGTATTTAATAGTAACCTCTGGAGGGCAGTCTTCCTCCACTGCAGGGTCTAGCTCTCCTGCCTGAAGGTCAAGCATGGACAAGGTCAGATGGACAGAGGTGGGTGGGTGGGGGTGGGGATGCCTTCTGGCAGCAGGAACACCCTTCCTTTGGAGAGAAGGGAGGCTGGAGGCCCAGGTAAGCCCTAAATGTGGGGCGAAACTCAGGCCAGAGAGATGAAGGGCTGCTGTGCGTGGTGATGACGGACAGATCAGACACAGCTTGCCTGGGAGAATATTGGCTCTGCATCCTACGAGTCCCATGATCTTGAGCAAAGCTCCTACCTCATTTTCTCATATGAGACTTGGAGTAATAGTTTCCTCTTCAAAGAGCTGTTGTGAATAATAATGAGCTAATACATGGAAAGTTCTTTGAAGTTATCATTATTGTTGTTATTTAAGCTCTACGCAGGAAGGTAAAATTTCTCATATTATGTACTCGCCAGGATGTACTGGGGTGTATGCATGGGCCTGGCAGGCACGTGGTATGTGATGTGTGTGGCGTGTGTGCCCGTGTGCTATGCATGGGTATACATCTATATTCTTTTCTTTCTATTCTTTTCCATTACAGGTTATTACAAGATATTGAATATAGTTCCCTGTGCTATACAGTAAATCCTTGCTGCATATGTTTCATACACAGAGTGTGTATCGGTTAATCCCATACTCTGAATTCATCGCTCCCCGCCCCCCTTCACCTTTGCAGAATCACAACCACAGAGTCAGCCTCTGAGGTCAGGATCAGGAAAATACGGCACTCTTCAGGCACAGGCCAGTCCTCCAGCTCGTCCTGGTCACCGGGCAGGGCACAGTCCGGGTGTCAGCTACCCAGGAAGCCTTGGCAGACTCCCAGCTGGACTGGGGGCCCCGCTTCTGCCTTCTCCCAGCTCCCTCTTTTTGCACTGGCCACATAGTAGTTTTAAATGCATGTATTTTTTAAATGATTTATGATATGAAATTATAAATTGAGGGTTAATTTAATATCACTGGTTTCATTCTCTGCCTCCCCATCTTGCTGTAAGCTCCTAGACAGGCAGACTCTGTGTCCGATTCCACTTGGTCTCCCGGGTGCTCAGCTGAGGGCCTAGCAAAGAGTAAACTGCGCACTTGTTTGTATTCCTGCTGAATGAATAAATTGAATTTTAGCATCCTGGACTCTGAAAATTCACGGGAAAGCCCATCCAGGCCATGTTGCCCACATTCTGTCTAACGTGGAAATTCAGATGTAGCCCTAGAGGGAGGGATTACCGCGGGGCAATCTCAGGACCAGCAACGCCTTCCTTTCAGGATGAGAGGCTTGGCCTTTGCCCCTGCTGTGGCCCCTGCTAGGATTCCAGGGTTTTATGGGGGAGCTGGAAGATGCAGGCAGCTGAATCAAGCATTTGGCACTTGGAAGGGCAAGCAGTTTTGGTTCCTGGGTCAGCTCCACGGACAGGGGATACAGGTGGGGGAGGGCGGGCTGCAGACAGGCGCTGAGCGTCCTCACCAGGTCAGGGGCCCTGCACTAGGGACCAAGCAACAATAACATGTGACCTCGAGGACTGGAGGGTCCAGGCCACAGACTGGCCTTGGTAGATCGGGGGCGCCATGGCTGCAGCGGTAGCTGGTCTATTCTGAGCCTAGGGTGGCAGCTTTGGGGGCACAGGGACAGGGTGAGGGCATCTGTGAAGAAGCCTCAGTGCTTTTACAGTGGGTGTGGCATCGGGCTTCCTGGGGCTCCATGGGCCGAGCCAGCATCATCTCTGGACAGAATAAGAAGAGGTAGCAGACACTGCTTCCTGGAGAGAGGACTTCCTTGGGGGAGACAATTCCTTTTTAAAAAATATTTGTTTGGCTGCTCCGGGTCTTAGTTGAAGCATGCAGGACCTTCGATCTTCATTGCAGCATATGGGAGCTTTAGTTGTGGCATGTGGGATCTAGTTCCCCAACCATGGATCAAACCTGGGCCCCTTGGGATTGAGAGTGTGGAGTTTTAACCACTGGACTGCCAGCGAAGTTCTGAGAGGATTTCTTTGTGAACATGTGAGCACCTAGATCTCCCCTGCATAAGGCTTGGGTTGGTTTCAAGGGCTGAGAGTCTTATATTTGAAGGCAGGGCCAGAGCCAGGGAAAGAATATGGAACGTTACTGGTGTGGCCCCGCTCTGCTCAGCTAGGATCGTGGGTCCATTGTCTGAGAAATAAGAGCCTGAGATGGGGTTTCTGGGTTAAGAAATTTACCAGGCAGGTGCTCTGAGTAGGGAGTGAGGGAAGCAGGGCAGGGTGGAGAAGGAGCTAAGCAAAGATAGGGACCCGCTGCTTTGTGATCCCACGGAGCTCTGGAGCGCAAGTGGTACCACAGAGTTGGCTGCTCCATTATTTGGTTATGAGGGCAACTCTGGGGTGTGGGCATCCCCTCTTGGTCTAGTGCAATTACCAGGACAAAGGGGGCCGCTGTGACCAGTGAATAGTCAACACTCGGGAGCCAGCCCATAAAGGGGTCTGGGCGGGGCAACAACAGTTTCCTCTATAGTAGGTATCATGGACTTCCTCGCCCTGAAATCAACCTTCTTGTACCTTCCACTATCCATGCATTCTCCTTCCACTCTCTAGGCCCATGGGACGGTGCCCACTTGGCCACCCCCTGATATGTGTGGGTAGGGTATTCAGACTTCGTCTGGGTACCTCTAAGCATCCTTGGAGCTGAGAGAGAGGCCAGCATCAGCACATGGACGTGGCCAAAGGAACCCTGAGATCCTGATGCAGCGATGTGGGCTGGTGGTGGGAAGAGCAGGTGGGAGCGTCCACTTCAGCAGCAATAACCCAATAGCCTAGCACTCTTGTTATCTGGGACTGTGTGTGTGGATCCCAGTGATCCAGTAATGTTGCTTTCTCCAATGTATTAAGAGAAGCAAGAGTCGAATATTAAACTTTCTAAGTCATCTGTGTGTTACTGACAAGCTCCACACAGAAAATTGTAACCACATGAAATATTTATGCTTCACAATACAACGACGCTACTGACATGACAGCACATTGTTTTTGTTTGTTTGGCTGGGTTTTCTTTTTCTCTTCTTTCCAAAGTGGATTACAAGATGCCTTCCAGTGAGGAAACGGCTCAGAGAAATTGTGCCTTATCCCAGAAGTTGTTATCTGGGTGAAGCAGGGTTATGTGATTGGAGAATGAGGGGCCAAACCCATGGGTCACAGGCCTGGTTTGGGCTGCCAGCACCTACCCCTCATCTCAAAATAGCTGTGTCATGAGGCCCAAGAGCTACAGTTTCCCCATAGCTCCTCCATACCAGGCAATGGTGATTTTTCCAGAAACGGTTAAAATAGTCACATAATTATTACTTTATTTTGAGGTTATCACCCCTAACTCTGTCGGGAAAACCAGTTAAGAGTTCCCTGACGAGATGCTTGCCATACTCGGGTTTAGAGGAGTCCCTCTGCCCACCCTCGGCTCCTGCTGCCCTGAACGCACCTCTCACCTCCACCAGACCGGAAACTTCCAGAGGACAGAAGCTCCATCGGGGACAAGGGAGTGGTCGGGAGGGGCTCACTGTGGTCACCTGCCGATGGGAGCTCCCTTTGTGGCCAGCACACAAGGCCAGAGCCCCTTGAATCATCATGGGAACCTACCTGCTGGTACCATCATCACCTCACTTCTACAGATGGCAAGACTGAAGCCATCGAGGCACTGCTGCCCGTAGAGACCCTCGGGGATGGGGAAAGGGTAGGTGGGACTCTGCCCTCAACCTGACTGACACCAGGGGCTCTGTCCAGGTGAATCCCACCACCAAGGACCACTGCAGAGGGCCTGCCCTTGGCTTACCAAGCGTAAAGAGAGATAGGCTTGTTTCCAACTTTCCATCAGTTTTATTATAAAGAAATTCGAGAGAAGCACTGGGCACCAAGACAGACATTTGCAGGGTCAGAAAACAGCTGCAAACATTAAGAACCCAAACCCAAACCAGACCCCCAAAGCACACACACTTTATGATAGAAACTGCAATTTTGTTCTCGATTGTTCCTGGTAAACAGACAGAAGTCCTTGCTGGCTGTTTTAAATAGATGAATTGCATGATTAAAAAAAAAAAAAAGCGCAATGTCTCTGAGTGTGGCTATAAATTGTCCAGTTCCTGCTGTACAGAGGGTGAAATGGTTTGGCAGCCTCTTTTGTGCACATCTCCCTTAAGATAAAACTTAAAAAAAAAAAATGTGCTAAGGGTCATATAAAATGCTTTTTTTTTTTTACCTTTAAGGAATCTACTTTCCGCCCCACCCCATCCCAACAAAATAATCTTACAGGTGTCTTCAGCACAGCTTCTAAAACACGTAGTCAACTAATACTTACATGGAGCCAACAGTTTATAAGTGTCATAATGTCTTGTTCACACTGTAAAACCGGACTTGCACGTCTGGCGCTGAGCCGACCCCGCCCGGCGCATCTGGGGGTGGCTTCCTGCGGCAGGGCCACCGGTCCAGGGGCAGCTCCGGCGACCGTGGGCTCTGGCGCCAGACGACCAGACGGAGGGGACGGCGGCAGGCGAGGCGCGGGGTCCACAGGAACCCTGGAGCAAGCGGTCAGGGGGCGGGAGGTTCCAGAAGGTTCTTTGGGCTGGCGGTGGGCGGCGGGCGGCCTCTGCAGAGTCTGCCGGGAGGTGAGGAAGAGCCTCAGCCCTGGGCCCGGGCGTCTCACTGCGCTCTGCGCCGGCGCCCTGCTTCCTGCCGAGGCCTCTTTTCTGCTGTCAGCCCTTCAGGCTCTGAGCAGCGCCCTTCCAGCAAGCCTCAGGGAGGACAGGGAGACGGGCTTAGGTGAGGTAGAGCGATTTATCCCTGGGGAGCAGGCTGGGGAGAAAGGAGGGGCTGTCAGAGCTGTGACCCCCATCCCCGTCCAGGCGTCCCCTGGTCCTCACGGGGCTGGACACAGAGCCCGAGTGCATGGGGACAGCTGCTCACTGGCGTTTCATTCCCTCCCCGGACTCGACGGCCCCTCGGAGGATGCGTGAAGGTCTGGGCCGGTCCCTCTTGACTATCCACCGCGGGCGTCGCAAGGGGGTGTGTGTGGGTGTGGGTGTGGGGCGGGGGGGGTGCGGAGCGCAGCGGCGGAGAGGTGTGTGTGTGTGCGCGCACGGAACCAAACAGCCTTCCTGGAATCCTGGTGGGAGACCACCCGGTCCTCGGCGCTGAGGATACAAAAAGCTAGAACTGTTTAAAGTTGGGACCAAACCTCCCTGCTTCCACTTCAGGAGCTCTGGTTCAATCCCTGGTTGGGGAACATAGAATTCTGCATGCCACGCGGTGCGGCCAAAAAAATAATAAAAAATTATTTTGTTTTAAAAAATGGGACCAAATCTGTGCTGTGATTGGAGCCCAGAGCTCCCTGAGATCAGGCCAAAGCCAGAGAGAACAGCACTGAAACATCTATATCACCATATGGGAAACAGATGACCAGTGCGAGTTGGATGCATGAAGCAGGGCACCCAAATCGGGCGCTCTGGGACAACCCAGAGGAATGTGGGGGGGGGGAGGGAGGTGGGGGGGTTCAGGATTGGGGGGACACATGTGTATCTGTGGCCGATTGATCTTGATGGTAAAAACCATCACAATATTGTGAAGTAATTATTCTCCAATTAAAATAAATTATTAATTAAAAAATAAAAGCCAGTCTCTGGCTGAGGCCATGCCCTTGCTAGGCTCCTCTCTGCTCCGGCCGCTGCCCTACCCCCACTACTGGTACAGGTTCTCCCTGAACAAATATACATCATCAAGGGCACCCAAATTCCTGCTTCAGGCTCTGCTCCTAGGGAAGCTGACCAAAGACAGTCGCTCTGGCTATGAATGTCACAAGGAAGCACTTGTGAAAAAAGAAAACAGGGTGGAGACATCCCTGGTGGTCCAGTGGTGAAGAATCGCCTGGCGGTTCGATCCCTGCTCCAGGAAGATTCCACGAGGCATGGGGCAACTAAGCTCCTGCGCCACAACTACTGAGCCCGAGCTCTAGAGCGGTGAGCCACAACAAAGACCCAGTGCAGCCAAAAGAAAGAAATCTGCCCGTGGAATCCTCCAGGCAGGAATAACCAGAGCGGGGTGGCCATGCCCTTCTTCAGGGGATTTCCCTGACCCAGGGTCGAATCTGGGTCTCCTGCACTGCAGGCAGATTCTTTACCAGCTGAGCCACCAGAGAAAACTAAATAAATAAATAAATCTTAAAAAAAAAAAAAGGAAAAGAAAAATAACAGGATGGAAGGAAAAACAGCAAGAGCGAAGGCGGGCCTGTGTCCCCCACAGGCCCGGCCCCAGACGGCTGAGTCCCTGTGGGTCCTTGCTTTGTTGCACTTCCTCTCCTGAAGACGCCGGGCACCCGGTACCCACGAGGCCCTCCTGCAGGGTGACAGTGATCGGCAGCGTCCCCCTTGCCCTTTCCACCGTCCCCCCATCCTCATGCTACTCGCACCAGCAGCGCCCACCATGGGCGGGGGGGGGGGGGGGGGCCCACCTGCAGGTGCTGACGCCACACTCGGTGCTGGGGTAACTGCTGTCCCAGTCTCCGCTGCTCGTGGGGTTGGACGGGCCAGGGGAGCGGGATCCGGAACCACTGGGGAACTCAGAGATGTGGGGGAAGTCCTGCTGAGGGGAAGGAGGAGGCAGTGAGCAAAGGAGAGCCAAAGGGGAGCATCTCAGGCAGCAAGGAGGGGAGAGGGCTGTTTGCAGAGACACCTCCCCGGCTTATAAGAAATTTCTGCTCTGCCCCTCTGCCTGGATCACTTCTTTCTTTTCCCTGGTAGAGCAGCTTCTGGAAAATCCAGTCCTAGTCTTAGCTGCAAGGGTAGGGTGCTGGTAGTAAAGGACTTTCCTTCCCTGGACCTCAGTTTCCCACTCTGTAAAATGGACTTACTGGGCCGAGTGACCTCCCAGGATCAAGAAGGCTTTGTAATCCCCAGTGTCCATGGAGCACTTAGCAGGGGTCAGGCTTCAAAGTCTTTGGGGAGAGCCAGCAGCTAAGGCTCACTGGCCTCAGCCTCCCTGGCCAGAGAGCAGGAATGGACAGAAACTGAGGGAGGAGGGCCCAGGATGCCCTAGGAATCTGAAGAATCTTCCTGGCACCTTGCCAGCTATTCTCTGCAGCCAGTGCATCTCAGGTGAGGCGTACTCATCCCATTTCACAGATGTGATCACTGAGGCTCAGAGGGATGAAGTGCCAAGGCTGAGGTTTCATAGGCCGAGAGTGGCAGGGATCCCAAGCTGCCTCCCCTTTCCGCAAGGGGGTCCCCCGGGGGCGCATTCTCACTGGGTCCTGCTTACCTGTGGCCCTGGAGGTGAAGGGCTCACGGCCAGCTGCACCTGGAGTGCCATGGGCGCGGGCAGGACGGGAGGCTGGGGGGCTGGGGACATGCTGACGGGTGGGCTGAGGAGGGCACCCTGGGCGTGGGGTGGCAGCGGCAGCTGCTGGTGCAGGGGTGTGCTGAGAGGGAAGGAGGGCGGTGGCGGGGAGGCGCTGAGGCCGGGCAGCAGCGACTTGGAGCCCAGCGTCCGGGCGAGGCTGGCGGGGGAGGCCCCGCTGCGGAAGGCCTGCAGGTCGGACGGGGTCAGGAAGGAGGCCAGGCCCGGCATGGCGTACATGGGCTGCTTAGGGGGGAGCATCTTGGCCGGCGGGTTCGCCTGAGTGCTCTTGGTCTCACCCTGGTCAGGCGAGCTCTGGAAGGAAACAGACACCAATCTGGATAAGCTGAAACCAACGTGGATAAGCCTGAACTTGGGCCACGAAACCCACGTGGTTTTGTAACCCACCGGCTGGCTCTCGGGCCCCTCGGGGGAGAGCAGGGAACTCACCAGAGATCACTCAGGACTCACCACCCTTGGTTCTAACCATCCAACCACCCTGTATTTTAATCCCTGGAGGTTCCCGTGCCCATGGGCGAATCCATGCTTTTCAGCCTGGCCCGAGGCACGAGCATCGCCCAGCTGGGTTATCCTCTCCGTGGGCTTCTCCCAACCTCTGTGCCTTTGCATGGGCTGTTCCCTTGATTTGGGACACCCTCTTTGCTTGACCCTTTCTGGCCCAATTCAGAAACCATGTCCTCTGTGCAGCTGCCAGACCACCTCCCTCCCCGGCTTGGACCATGCAACCACCACCATGCTGAGCCTCCTGTGATACTGGTGTCGACAGAGAAGGCTGAGCGGAGGACAGGAGAAAAGGCCAGTTTTGAAGACAAGCAAAACTGGGTTTGAATCCTAGTAAAGCCATTTAACAGACTGGATACTTCCAGGCAAGTTGCTTAACTCCTCTGTGTACGGGGTTCTTGTTGGAAGAATCACGTGAAATGAGGTGCGTGTGAAGTACGCAGCATGAGCTGGCACACAGGAGGTTCCCTGGAGAAGGGACCCCGTGCACGTGTGCTAAGTTGTTCAGTTGCTTCCGACTCTCTGCAACTCTATGGACTATAGCCCTCCAGGCTCCTCTGTCCATGGGATTCTCCAGGCAAGAATACTGGAGTGGGTTGCCGTGCCCTCCTCCAGGGGATCTTCCCCACCCAGGGACTGAACCCAGGTCTCTTCTGTCTCCTGCATTGGCAGGTGGGTTCTTTACCACTAGTGCCACCTGGGAAGCCCGGAGAAGGGGCCACATTGGTCTTAGCCATCCCTTTCAAGACCTGTGGTGTTGACTGTTCCCATGGACTTCGGTTCTTGCTCTATCCCTCAAGGACTGGGCTTAGGGATCCCAGCTGTTACCTTGGAAACAAGGCTGGCCCTGTAGGCTGCCAGAGCCTTCAGATACTCCTTCTTCGCTGCTTCGGTCTTCCTCTTGTAGGCCTGAAAGATCCAAGATGTGGGCGATATCGGGGAGAGGTCAGGTGGTCAGCCTGAGCTCACAGGGCTGGTAACTGGCGCTGACCTCTGAGCTGGATCTGCTTCTGTCCCCCCTGCAGGCCCTTGAGGGGAAGCCATGGGCTTACGGCCAGTGGGTAGGAAAGCTGCGACCTGGACCCCAGACTTTCAGAGTTGGAGGCACACGACGGATGGAGATGCTTATTCCCGCTCTACAGATGGGCAGCAGAGCTTCAGTTTCCTCCCCCACTTAACCAAGTCGCTAGTGGACGCAGCTACAGAACAGCCAGCTGGGACCGGCCCTACCTCCCCAGTTTACAGATGGGCAAACTGAGCCCGGTAGCCTCCTCAGCACAGGCTGGGCAGAGGCTAGTTCCCCTAGTTCCAGAGGCTGGGCCTGGTTCCAGACCTTCTAAGTCTGACTACAGCGCCTTGGGGGATGGCCCGGAGAGGGAGGGGGCTCACCTGCTTCTGCTCCTCTCCCAAGCTGTCCCACATGGAGGCCACGATTTTGGACACGTCCCCGAAGGTCGCGCTGGGGTTCTGTCCCTTGATGGCGGCCTGAGTGTCTCTGAAGAAGAGTGCGTAGGCTGACACGGGTTTCTGCGGCTCATTGGGGTCCTTCTTCTTCTTCTTCTTTGGGTTCTTGGCCTTTTTGCCAGGATCGGTTGAAGGTCTCTTTTCTCCCGACATCTGCCCGGGTGAGGGGAGTTAGAAAACCAGAGAAGCCCAGGACCTCCAGCTAACCGACCCAGCTTAGGCCGAGCTGGACCTTCCTTAGCTTTTCCCAGCTTTCCCAGCCCTGCTCACACATCAGCAATGCCCTGGCCACCCCCTGGGCTTGAATACACACACACACAAATCACACACAAGCGAGTGCACACACATGCCCTGGATACGAGCCCTGGGTTTTTCATTCAGAATGATGGTAAAGTTCACTCAAAAAAACACAAGAGAAAGAAACAAATTACTGCCCTATAGAGCAATAAAACTATCACCTCGGGGCCTTTAGTCTTTTCTGCTGCACAGAAGTCATTTGTGTCTCTACAGGGAAAAATTAATTTGTCTTGTAATCAGACAAAAATTGCTTACCTCTTCATCATTTCCCCCCTGCCCCAAGTTAACATCTTCCTTTACAGAATGTAAAAGCTCCCGTCAATAATGAGGGAGGAATCAAAAGGAAGGTGTAATCTCCCAGAGAATCATCAGATAATTCTTGAGCCTATTTGATGAGGCTGTGATATGCTACTGAAAGACTGTGCAGTTATCTGTTTTGGGACTATTTCCAAGTTTTGGATATATATATATATTTTCTTAACACCCCCCCCCCTTTGTGATCACAAATAATCCCCAAAGATTACCCTTGATTGAATAAGGCTGGTCTCTTCTACCACATTTCAGCTATGCAACTTGGGGCAGATGGCTTAGTCCCCCTGACCCTCTTTGAAGTTGTTGGATGGGAGTGAGGTTAATGTAACTGTCACCAGGGTGACCTCACCCTGGATACCTGGCCTCCGGTGCAGTCAGAATCCAGGACCTCAGTACTGTGGGCACCTGGCTTCCAGGATGGAGGGGGTGGGCACGTCCCCCCTGACTAGAACTCCCTGGCCACCCAAGGACCAGGGATTTTGACCAAAGGTCGTGGATCCTGCTATGAAGACTGTGGCTCTAATGCTCCAAGAAAATGAAGGTAATATAAACTGATAAGGGCCAGACTCGGGTCTGCGGGTCTGAGGGACAGTGAGGGGCAGTCTGTGGCCACATCAGTCCTGTTCTTGGGACTGTTTCTCTGCGGTTACCCACCTCTCCAAGCCTCAGTTCTGTCTGCCAAGCAGATGGGGCGTTGAGGGTGGTTTAGAGTACGTATGCTGGAGCCAGACTACAGCCACCTTGGTTTAAATCCTGGTTCTGTGATACCTGATAAGTCACTTAACCCCTCTGTGCCTTAGTTTCCCCATGTGCCAATCAGAGATAATAAAGGCACCTATCACATAGGGTTGTGATAAAGATTATATGGATTAATACCTGTCATGTCCTTAGAATAGTATCTGTCCCATGAAAGTGTTTTAGAAGGGTTTGTTAAATGAAATTAAATAAAATTAAAAGCACCTCCTTCCTGGACTACAGTAGTGACCAAGTTACCCTGAGGATGAAGCTGGACCAGGATCCAGAGGCGCCCACCCCAGCTAGGAGGTCAGGGTCAGGGTCTCTGATGGATGCCACGATTACTGCCCCAGGCCTCTTCAGGGACACCACGTGGAAAGAGGTGAGAGGCCCTTATGAAAAGGAAAGGCAGGCAGGCGGGCATTGTGGGAGCAAGTCTTGATTTTACCAGGGGCTCACTGGGAGATTCCGGGCAAGCACAAGCATCTTTGGCCTTTCCAGGTCTCTGTTTTCTGCTCCAGTAAAACAAGAAGCTCTTTGACTGGGAGGGAGGCTTGGGGTCGGTGCAAAGAAAGGACAGGAGCTGGACAGGCAGTGAGCTCTCATTCCCTGGCATGTTCTTGAAGACGCAGGACAACCCCTGGTTCCAGGGATATGCGGGGGTCATGTCCCCATCGGGGGGTTGTTTTTAGTGGTCCCTCCCACAGTGACGCCCAGAGGTGCCCTCTTCTGGATCACACATCTCTGTGGTCCTCCTGAAAGGTCAGAATGGCCACGAGATGTGACCCCGAGGATCTTGCCAATGCCATCAATGCCACCGAAATGACCCACTGGCCATTGAGGAATAAGACATCATCACGTTTTTCCAGAATTTTCCTTGTTTTCCAACAAAGGGGACAGTTACACTCTCGTAGTCTTTTCTAGAGGTAGGTGATGCCCATTTCCTCACAGGGCCTGTCCCCTGCTGATGGGAAGGCATTCTAAGGCATCTGAAGCCTTTGCATCTCCATCCCCACGTACCTTGAAATGCGCCTCTGACTCCTCCTCCTGAGTTGAACTGGAGGGAGAGGGGGTCGCTGACTTGCTCCCTGGGGGTGACGGGGAGCTGTGGGCGATGCCGCTCCGGATGCCCATCTGAGAAATGAGCTGGGACTGGCTGAGGGCACTCATGTGGCTGGCCAGCATCGCTGGGCGGCCCAGCAGGGGCCCTGGTCGGCCTGAGTCATAGGCAGCAACCTCCGAGTGGACCATCTCCTGGATCTAAGAGAGAAGGAGATCGCGTGCTGAGTTAGAAAGGCCAGCACATCTGCGTTGTCAGACTCAGAGCTCTGAGTCTGAGCTGTGGCTCAGCTGTCCACTCTGAGCTGTGACTGCCTCAGGGACCCCTGCGCGATTCGGTGTACCCCCAGGGGGCGCCGTTCTGCTGACAGTCACCCTGGACAGACCGTCAGCATCTCAGCCCTTGTGAGAAGGCCCGGGTCAGTTGTGAATAAGTCATTTGATGATATTGGGTCTTCCCCCGTGAAACACGGTATATCTTTGCATTTATTCCCTGTGCAGCATAACAGCAAAGAGCAGAGATGCTGGGAGCCGCCTGCACTTTGAAATCTGGTTCCGCTTGTACGCTGGGTGACTTTACTTAAGTTACTTAACCTCTCTGTGCCTCAGTCTCCTCATCTGAAAAATGTGGATAATGATTAAACCTACCTTCTAGGGCTGTTAAGGATTAAATATGCCTGGCACACGGTAAGCCCTATATTGTATAAGGGTTTGTTAAATACAAAGAATAAATAAACCACTAAAGAAAGTTTGCACTTTCCCCTCACCACCATAGGTCAGTAGTTTTCTCACTATCTATTCCCCAGGATATTTTCTAACTGGTTATTTTTGGAATATAAAGAAAACTACTGAGTTTTATATACAGGCACTTCTCGTACTAATCATATTTAGAACAATGTGTATTTTTCACCTAAAAATTGTACATGTATATAGATACATACACACTGTTCAGGGAAGCATACCAATTTGCATATCCTTATAATTATTTTTATATCCTTTAAATTTGGGGTCAAATTATAATTTCTAATATCTAGTATCTGTGTTTTCCTTTTCCTTTTTATTAGATAAGTTCATCATTTTTCTATTTTATTTTGTGGGATTTCTTTTTTCCTCCTTAAAAGAATCAAATCTCAAATGTGTTTATTAGGTCTACTCTTTCTCTGCTTTCTAATTCTTTACTTTATCTTTATTCGCCTCTTTATAGTATCTTTATCTAATTCTTCTACATTTATTAATCTCTTCTTCTACTTTTGCAGATTGGTTGGCTTCCCCCTCAATTCTGAGTAACATTGTCAATTCATTATTTTCATTCTCAATGTTTAGAAATACTTTACATGCTATGAATTTCCCTCTGAACATGACCTTAGCTTTTCCCAGACTTCATCTCATGAGATTTTCGTTATTGTTCTTTTTGATATACTTATTCCTAAATTTCATTTTTAATTTCTTCTCTCATGGAATCGATGTTTAAGAAGACTTGAAATTTCTGAGGTTAAAATTTTTTGTTGTTTCTTTCCTTTTTGCTAGTCATTTCTCATAACAAAAGTGATTAAAGAATCTGTACTATTTGTACTTCTGAGAATTTATTCAGGTTTCCTTGGGGACCCAAACATGCTTATTTTTTAACATTCTTTTTTTATTGTAGTAAAACATGCATAACATGAAACTTACATTTTAACTATTTTTAAGTCTACAGTTCGATAGCATCAAGTCCATTCACACAACTGTCACCACCATCCATCCACAGAACTCTTCATCTGGCAAAACTAAAGCTCGGTACCCCTTCAATACCCCTCCCCATTCCTGCTCATTCCGCCCCTGGTAACCACCATTCTACTTTCTCTCTCTATGAGCTTGACTATTCTAGGTACTTCACTTAAGTAGAATCATACAGTATTTGTCCTTTTGTGTCTGGCTTATTTCACTTAGAGGCTTTCCAGGTGGCTCAGTGGTAAAGAATCTGCCTGCCAAGCAGGAGACATGGGTTCGATCCCTGGGTTGGGAAGATTTCCTGGAGAAGGAAATAGCAATCCACTTCAGTATTCTTGCCTGGGAAATCCCATAGAGGAGCCTAGGGAGCTACAATCTATGGGGTCGCAAAGAGTCGGACACGACTTACCAACTAAACAACAGTATTCCACTTGGCATACTGTTCTCAAGGTTCATTCATGTTGTCCCATGTGTCAAAATTTCCTCCCTTTTAAAGACTGAATACTAATCCCCTTGTATGAATATACTGGACTTCCCAGGTGGCTCAGTGGGTAAAAAAATCCATCTGCAAGGCAGGAGGCACAGGAGATGCAGGTTCAATTCCTGGGTTGGAAAGATCCCCTGGAGGGGGCATGGCAACCCACTCCAGTATTCTCGCCTGGAGAATCCCATGGACAGAGGAGATTTGTGGACTACAGTCCATAGGGTGGCAAAGAGTGGGACATGACTGAAGTGACTGAGTACACACGCATGCATGAGTATATTACATTTTGTTTATCCGTTCATTCATCATCCATTTGGGTTGTTTCTACTTTTTAGTTATTGTAAATGATGCTGCTATGGACACTGATACACATACCTGTTTGAGTCCCTGCTTTCTTTTTTAAAATTTCTATTGGAGTATAGTTGCTTTACAGTGTTGTGTTAATTTCTGCTGTGGAGCAAACTGAGATCAGTTATACGTACACGTGTATACAGATACCCACTCTCTTTAAGATTCCCTTCCCTTCCTGGGCTACACAGCAGGTCCTCACGAGCCAGCTGCTTCATACAGAGTAGTGATATGTCAATCCCAATCTCCAAATTCTTCCCACCCCCCAAATATGTTTAAATTTTGTGTACATTTCACAGTATTTGAAGCTGTGTTTGCAGATTAATATAGTGTAACATTTCTCCGTCCTGTCAGTGGTGATTATTTTGATTCTTTTGGTTTGTTTAAAGTGAAGGTGAAAGTCGCTCAGTCATGTCTGACTCTTTGCGACCCCATGGATTATACAGTCCATGGAATTCTCCAGGCCAGAGTACTGGAGTGGGTAGCCTTTCCCTTCTCCAGGGGATCTTCCCAACCCAGGGACTGAACCCAGGTCTCCCGCATTGCAGGCAGATTCTTTACCAGTTGAGACACAAGGGAAGCCCAAGAATACTGGAATGGGTAGCCTATCCCTTCTCCAGCGGATCTTCCTGACCCAGCAATCAAACCAGGGTCTCCTGTGTTGCAGGTGGATTCTTTCCAACTGAGCTATCAGGGAAGCCCCTTGGTTTGTCTAAGTTGCCAGTGACATTTCTGCTTCCATCAAAATCTTTCTTTGAAGCGTTTGTTTGGGAATTTGATATTGGTTTTTACATTTTACAATGTTGTTCAGCCACAGAAAAGGAAACCCTGCCTTCTGTGGCAGTGTGAACAGTCCGTGAGGGCATTACGCTGAGTGAGATGCGCGAGACAGAGACAGACAAATCCTTTGTGTTCTCACTCATACGTGGCTGGCCCAGTTGGTAAAGACCCTGCCTGCCAATGCAGATAGACACAAGAGATGTGGGTTCACGCTCAGGGTCGGGAAGATCTCCTAGAGTAGAAAATGGCAACCCACTCCAGTATTCTTGTCTGAAAAATTCCATGGACAGAGGAGCCTGGTATGTTACAATCCATGGGGTCACAAAGAGTCAAACACCACTGAGAGACTAAGAGTTGCACGCACACACACAAATAGTGAAATGGTGGTTGCCAGGGGGTTGGGGGAGATGGGTGAAGGTTTTCAAAGGTTACAATTTTCTAGCTATATAATGAATAAATTCTGGGGACCTCATGTACAGTATGGTGATTATAATTAACAATACTTTATTATATAGTTAAAAGCTATTAAAAGACTAGATCCTAAAAGTTATCACCACACACACGCATGCACACACACACACATACACTTATTGTAATTATTTCACATTCCCTGGTGTTGGTAAAGAATCCGCCTGCAATGTGAAAGCCCTGGGTTCGACCCCTGGGTTGGGAAGATCCCCTGGAGAAGGGAAAAGCTACCCACTCCAGTATTCTGGCCTGGAGAATTCCATTTGCTGTATAGTCCATGGGGTCGCAAAGAGTTGGACATGACTAAGTGACTTTCACTTCACTTCACTTCATATACATGCATCAAATCATCATGTTGTATCCCTTAAACTTAAATATGCTAAATCTCAATAATATCTCAATAAAGCTGGAAAAAATTTTAAACACTTTTTAAAAAGAGTAGGCTTTAAAATTTATTCTCTAAGCATCCCTTTTCCATTCCAACATGTACACACTTTTCTTTCCATGAATTTTAAACAAGGGCCTGATATTATTTCTTCAAGAGCAAATTAGCCTTGGGGCTCTGTGTTTAGCGCCTGTTGTTTCTTTCTTTTTTTTTTTTCTCCTTCCTGGCTGCCTGCTTTAGAATTCTTCAACTAGATATTCCTAACTCAGGAATTTAATATATGACCAACACTTGATAATGGCAGACTCTGAATTTTTGCAAATTTTCTAAGTCTGATATCCTCCCGAAGTTGTTTTAATTTGCACTGCCCTGTTTACTAGAGAAGTCAAACATCTTTTCATTTGTTTCCTGGACATCTGAATTTCTGTTTATACTACTGGTGGGGGTGTAAACTAGTAAGATACACACTTTAGAAAGCAATCTGATGATACATATCCTATAATCTAGCAAATCTATCCCAAGATATTTACTACAAAGAATTTTCCCACATACACAAAAACACATATATACTGCAGGAAATTTTAAAGACTTTGAAATGGGCAAATGAATGCCCTTTCAATGGCATCCTAGGTGTCGGCTTAGGGTCATCTGTTTCTACAGGAATGTATACTTTTGTCTTTGACTAAGCTATGGGCTTCCCAGGTTGAGCTAGTGGTAAGGAACCTGACTGCCAATGCAGGAGGCATGAGAGAGGTGGGTTTGATCCTTGGGTGGGGAAGATACCCTGGAGGAGGGCATGGCAACCCATTCCAGTATTCTTGCCTAGAGAATCTCACAGACAAAGGAGCCTGGCAGGCCACAGTCCATAGAGTTGCAGAGTCAGACACGGCTGAGTGACAGCATGCACACAGGTTATTTGCTGTTTCACAGATTTAGTTGTGACACACAGGATCTTTAGTTTATATAAACTTCATGGTGGCATGTGGGATCTAGTTCCCTGACCAGGGATTGAACCCAGGTGTGGAGTCTTAGCCACTAGGCCACCAAGAAAGTCCCTCTTTCCTTTTTTAAAATATAAGGTGCTTTTATTTTATTTGGTTTTTGGCTACATGATGTGTGGGATCTTAGCTCACCGACCAGGAATCAAACCTGCACCCCCTGTGTTGGAAGTGCGGAGTCTTAACTACTGGACTACCAGGGAAGTCCCTATTTTACAACTTCATAAGCTGTACAAAAATGATATTAGTGCAACTTATTTTTTATCATTAATTTTTTTAAGAAATTGTGGTAAAATACACATAGGATTCCCCAATGGCTCAGCAGTAAAGAAACCATTTGCAATACAAGAGACCCGAATTCGATCCCTGGATCAGGAAAGATCCCCTGGAGAAGGAAATGGCAACCCACTCCAGTATTCTCGCCTAGAAAATCCCATTTTCTAGCCTGGTGGGCTACAGTCCATGGGATCACAAAGAGCTGAACACAACTCACACACCCACACATAAGATAAGATTTACCATCTTAACGATTTTAAAGTACAGAGTTCAGTGGCATTCAGTATAGTCACATTGCTGCGTTACTGCCACTACCATCCATCTCCAGAGCTCCTTTCATCTTGCAAATCTGAGACTCTGTATCTATTAAGCCATAACTTCCTGATTCCTTCCTCGCTGAAGTCCTTGGCAACCATTATTTTACTACTATGAAATTTGACTACTATCCTATGAATCTGATTACTCTAGGTACCTCCTGAAGTGGAATCAGACAATTCTTTTTCTTTTGTGACTAGCTTATTTCACTTAGCATAATGTGCTAATGGTCATCCATGTTGTAGCGTACATCAGACTTTCCTTTCTTTTAAAGGCTGAATAAAATTCCATTGTATGCATATACTGCATTTTGTTTATCCATTCATCTATTGATGGACACTTGGTTGCTTACACATTTTGGCCATTGTGAATAATGCTGCTATGAATGTGGATATCCAAATACTTCTTCAAGACCCTGCTATCAATTCTTTTGGATATATGCCCAGAAACAGAATTGCTGGATCATATAGTAATTCTATTTTTAATTTTTGAGGAGCTGCCATATTGTTATCCTAAGGGCTTGCACCATTTTATATTCCTACCAATAGTGAGCAAGTGTCCTAGTTTTTCCACATCCTTGCCGACACTTGTTTTCTCTCTCTCTCTCCCTTTACTTATTTATTTATTTATTATTTTGATAGTAACCATCCTAATGGGTGTGAGGTGGAACGCAACTGACTCTTGTGCATAAAAAGGCAAAAAATGTTATCTGGTAGAGGCACTAATTGATCTTACCATGTAGAAAAGAAGAACCTGAACACTATATTCTTGCTCTATAGATATCAATCAGTTTTGCATTTATTAGAAAACTTATTTCAGCACTCCTGATTGCCTATATACATATTTATTCATCAGGTTCCCCTTTGAGCTGATTATAATATTTTACTGGCTTCTTCATTAATGAATAAATTAAATAAACTGATGTTTCATTTTATATTTATATGAGAGTTATTATATTACCTTTCAAAAATTACACATTACAACAACATTTGTTATGGCATTTTTTAACTTCAGAAAAATTGGAAATAATCTGAATGTTTGCTAGTTGGGAAACAGTGGAAATCTGTGATCTATTCACACAATGGAATTCTGTACAGAGTTCAAGTGAATGGCATGGAGGCACACCTACCAATGATGATGAACTCAAAACAATACTGAGTGAAGAATTTCAGAAGGATGCACACAGTAGAATAACTTTACATATGCATTCAAGACATAAAACACCACTATGAAGTGTTTATATAGGATCTGAATAGAGATTTTTAATCGTATCCAACTCTTCATGATCCCATGGACTATAGCCCACCAGGCTCCTCACTCCATGGTATTTTCCAGGCCAAAATACTGGAGTGGGTAGCCATTACCTTCTCCAGGGGATCTTCCCAACATAGGGATGGAATCTGGGTCTCCTGCATTGTAGACAGGTTCTTAACCACCTGAGCCACTCAGTTCAGTTCAGTTCAGTCACTCAGCTGTGTCTGACTCTGCAACCCCATGAACTGCAGCACGTCAGGCCTCCCTGTCCATCACCAACTCCCGAAGTCCACCCAAACCCATGTCCATTGAGTCGGTGATGCCATCCAACCATCTCATCCTCTGTCATCCCCTTCTCCTCCTGCCCTCAATCTTTCCCAGCATCAGGGTCTTTTCCAATGAGTCAGCTCTTCGCATCAGGTGGCCAAAGTATTGGAGTTTCAGCTTCAACATCAGTCCTTGCAATGAACACCCAGGGCTGATCTCGTTTAGGATGGACTGGTTGGATCTCCTTGCAGTCCAAGGGCCTCTCAAGAGTCTTCTCCAACACCACAGTTCAAAAGCACTTAGCTTTCTTTATAATCCAACTCTCACATCCATACATGACTACTGGAAAAACCATAGTCTTGACTAGATGCACCTTTGTTGGCAAAGTAATGTTTCTGCTTTTTAATATGCTGTCTAGGTTGGCCTAGGGAAGCCCATAATGTATTTAGAGACATAAAAATGTAATAAAGGCCTAAAAACACCTACAACAGCCCTCTTCCTCTGTGGTGCAAGTGTGCTGAAGTCTTTCCTCTGTGGACCTTGATTCCTTCTCCTTCAGTAAACAACACACAAAAATCTTTGTCTCAAGCCTAAGGCATCCTCCATCTGGTCAACTGGTCTACCTTTTCTGTGGCAACATCTCACTGGCATTGAATCACACTCACTTCTTTCCCATCTTTAAGTGAAAATCTCCCTTATTTCCAAGGCTCCTAAAAACTTCTGCCCCAACTTTTTCCCCAGCACAGTCAGCTTCCTCACTGTCACTAGGACCACCCCTCCCATTCACAGCTGGTCATCTGGAGTGTACCCTCATTACTACCTATACCACTTAATCATCTTCATCTTCCTCACTACTGTCCTCATCAGGAGGAAGAAGAGGAGAAACTTTTGTTAAGCAACTAATACATGCCAGAAGCAGTGCTAAGCTTTTCCATCTATGGCCCATTTAATCATCAAATAAGGTGAATAATATCATCATCGCCACTAAAGCCAAGACTCAGAGAGGTTCAGAGGCTCACCCATGATTACACAGTTACTGCAGGTGGAGCTGGGTTTCCCCAGGCCATTGTACTTTCTCTCTAAGCTATGACACCTTCCCCAAAGACACCCCTCAGTCCTTGACTCCAGGCAGCCCTCTTCCCTCTGTCCAGGGCCTGGTTCCTGGTTGCCTAACTACCTTACTAGCCGCTCCTTTCTGGTCTTTTCCAGCCCATTCTGTCAACAGTGGCATTCCTCCAGATTTATCTGACCTTCCCTCCCTTCCCTCCTTTCTTCCAGGCCCCCTGGGTGAGTCGTAGCTTCTGCATGGATGCCTACAAATAGGGGGCATTCCCCAGAGATGATTCCAAATTCCCATATCCTGCTTAAGAAAGTGCTTTGGTTAAAGCCAGTTTTAGAACTTGGAAGAAAAAAAGGTGAGCTCACAGGAGCAGTACACAGAAGGTCAGGCAATGTCAATCCCTCCACACATTCTAGAATTCTCCATCAGCTCACAGGACACTTTCCCCAATCAGAATTCACCTTGGTCTGTCCAACAGGTTGGACAACCATTGCCTTTTGTCCTAATCAGCTACAGCAGATGCTGTGAGGGGCCTGCCCGTTTGCCCCTGGCCTACCTTGGAGGTCCCCCCACCCGAGTCCAAGGGTTATTGCACCTGCTGATGGCTTCCTGTGTCTCCCTTCCTGAGAGTGTTCTCTGTCCAAAGAGGCTTGAAGTGCTGAGCCCAGAAGTAACCCTCAACCCCCGAGGGACAGCAGTTTGTGGATAAAACCTCGGCATCCCCTGCTCAAGAGGACAATTCTGAGTTGCATCACATGCACTTCTTGGAGGGTCTGGAACAGGATTCCAGGTGGTCACAGCTCACCACCCTGTCCTTTCCTGGCTGTCATCCCTTCCTGTCCCTCTTCCCTTCTTCCTTCCCAGCGCATCCTGGGATTACCCCCAAGCAAACAATGTGCACCCAAACATTTGTGCCGGAGTCTGCCTTATGGGGGATCCCAAATGGGGGTCCCAAATTAAGACACCAGCCCTCCTCTTGGCTTCCAGCATGACTTCCTCAAGTCCAGGTGCTCTGTTGGCCACCAGAGTGACCCTTCAGGAGCATAATTTGTCTCTTCCCTGCTCAGAAGCTTCCAGCAGCTCCCTCATGACCTGCTGGCACCCTTGTAGGATGCCCCCCACCCTCTGCACCATCTCATTCCGCCCAACCTCTCCAGATCCTTCCCAGAGCTTCCTGGGACATGTGGTCTTCTCCCTAGAAGGGAGACTGCTTCCCCCATGGCTCATTGGTCCTTTCCTCTGTATCATCATCTTCAAGGCTAATCTGAAACATCACCTCCTCAGAGAAGCCTTCCCTGACCTCTCCCCCTCCTCCCTCCTTCAGCATGCCTTTTACCTGGGCCTTCCCCAGGGCTTATCGTGGTGGGGAGAGAGCATCTGCTTATGTGCAGAGATATATAACGTGCTTCCCCAGCACCAAGCAGGTGGCCCAGGCCACAGCTGGCGCTTATGAGATGGCTGGTAACTAAATGAACCAAGCCTCCTGCTCGTCTCATGGAAACATATGGTCACGTCCAGAAGCCACATCTGAGCCTCTCCCGGAAGGATGAAACAGAGGAAATGGTAAGGCAGCGGTGTTGTGAACATAATTAGGTTCACCTGGCTTAATAGATTCTCAGGGCTGCAGGACACAAAGGTGTTTTTCTGCAAAGCTTCATTTGCAACTTCTATGGAGAGCACCCCAGATGCCGAGAGCACCCCCACATAGCAGAGGGAGAAGCAATCACATCCGTCTCCTTCCCGCTTTCTGCTGATTCACGACCACACATCCGCCCTGCTTCCTCTGAGGCAGGGACAAGGTGTCATTCAACACGACCTCATGCTCTGCCCAGGGACTTGGAGCTTTTTTTCTGGAGGCGACAGTGGCTCTGCTTAATTCTCTCACTGAAATCTCTACCTCAGCTCCAGAGGGTCTGGAAACTGCACCTTATTTCTGAGCACAATCGAACCTCAAAGGAAAATGAACAAGCCACTGACCAGCATTTTTACAATCCCTTCCATAGTCTCAGAGGAGCTCTTTCCAACAGATACTAATATCTCTGCTTCATAGAGGATGGTAAGAATAGTCATAATGATACCAATACTTACTATCATAGTTAGTGAGTGCTGTGTCCCAGGCCCTGTGGTAGGAGCTTCATGAACAAACTTTGACATAAAGCCTCCTATCGCCTCCATTTTATAATAAAGATGCTGAAACCCAGAGAGGGTAAGTGACTTTCCCAAGGTCACATAGCTAGGTAGTGGGAAAGTCAGAATTCTTGCTGTATTCAAAGACTGAGACCATTTTGCTGCATTCACTGATCTATTTTTTTTTTTAATGTTTTTAAATTTGGTTTATTTTTGGCCCCACTGGGTCATCAGGGCTGCAGGCAGGCTGTTCTCTAGCTGTGGGGAGCAGAGCTACTCTAGCTGTGGTGTGCAGGTTTCTTACTGAGGTGGCTTCTCTTGTTGGAGAGCACAAGCTCAACAGAGCCCGGGCTTCAGTACTTGCAGCTCGAGGGCTCTGGAGCGTGGGCTCAGTAGGTGTGACACACGGGCTTAGTTTCCCTGCAGTGTCCCCATAGATCTCAACAGCTCTAATATGGGTGGAGGGTAATGAACCCGCTCTCACAGGGCAGCTCTAAGGAGCCAGTGAAAAGAGAGCATTGTAGAGAACCTGGCACATAGTAAGTCTTCAACCCAAGAGGTTTCCTTTCCTTCATGCCCTCATGGACTTGCTCAGGGTGTAAGCGTGACTTGGATCTCAATTGGGCTAAGAGGGCAGAAGCAATGGCAGTTTCTGGAATATGAGAGAAATACGCAAGAAGCCAAGAGGAGGCGCTGATGACAATAAAAATAACAGCACAAGGCCTGGCACAGGGCTGGTGCTTCAAAGATATCTGTTATAGTTGTTAGATCAGGAGTTGGGAAACTTCTTTTGTGAAAGGTCAGATATTAAATATTTTAGGCTCTGTGGACCAGATGCAAGTACTCAATTCTACCATTATAGCACAAAAGGCAGGTGCAGACAATAAGTCAATGAATGGGCATGGCCACGTTTCAATAAAACTTTATTTATAAAAACAAGTGGTGGGCCAGGTTTGACTTATAGACATGGACTGCCAACCCCTCGAATGCCGTTAAGTAAATAGAAATGGCGATAGAAGCACTACTCTGTATTTGGCAGTTAACATCTGCCAGGTACTGACCTTTTGTCTACATGTCATTCTCACCCAGTCGTGGGAGGAAGGTGTGTTTACCAGGAGCATTTTACAGAGGAGGAAGCTGAGGCTCAGAAAAGTGCCTGAGGTCAACGGTGGTAAGTGGCAGAGCTGGGATTCGAATCAAGGGCTGGCTAGCTCCCAGGCCTGTGTCTTCAGGTACTCCTCCACCTGCCTGCCCAGCCCTGTCCTAGGAAACAGATGCTCAGTGTGCAGAGCTGGGCTCAACCCTGCCCTGGCCACCAGCTGGGCTCTTGCTCGGTCTGACTCACATCACAGCCTCTGTTTCAAATCAGAAAGGTCTGGAAGGGCGGCAGAGACCTTTGGCCATTGTCCTCTGACTCTGAGCTTCCATGGCTGTCTTAAGCCTCTTTCTCATGTCCTCAACTGGGCCTCTGCCTTCAGCTGCCCTCATCAGAACTGCCTCTGTGGTCCTTTTACTTCTCTAGTCCTCCTCCTGTTACTCATTCATTCAACGAACCTTCCCTGAGGGCTGCTATGTCTGAGATCCTGGGATAGAACCAGGGGACTAAAAACACCCTACCTGGAGTGCACAGTCTGATGGGGGAGGCAAAGATGCAGCCACACAGTTTCAACTGGTGCAATAGCATGGTTGTGTAGCAGGATCTGGTGAGGGGGGACAGAGAGGAGCCCCTCCAATGGCTGGAAAGCCAGCAAACCTTCCCACAAGAAAGACTCTGAGCTGGTTCTTGGAGGGGAGGTCTGCAGAAGACAAGGAGGGGGTGGATGGTGCAGATGCATATGGGAAGGCACAGAGATATGGAGCAGTGTGATGGGTCATTCTATTAACGTGTGTCCACTTAACTGGCCAGAGTACCCAGACATCTGGCCAAACATTATCCTGGATGTGTCTGTGAGGGTGTTTCTGGATGAGATTAACATCTGAACCAGCAGACTGAGTAAGCAGCATACCTTCCCCAACGTGGGTGGGCATCATCTAATCAACTGAAGACTCAAACAGAACAAAAAGGCTGAGAAAGCTGGATTTAGAAAAGGCAGAGGAATCAGAGATCAAATTGCCAACATCTGCTGGATCATCGAAGAAGCAAGAGCGTTCCAGAAAAACATGTACTTCTGCTTTATTGACTACGCCAAAGCTTTTGACTGTGTGGATCACAACAAAATGCAGAAAATTTTTAAAGAGATGGGGAATACCAGACCACCTGACCTGCCTCCTGAGAAATCTGTATGCAGGTCAAGGAGCAACAGTTACGACTGAACACGGAATAACGGACTGGTTCCAAATCGGGAAAGGAACACATCAAGGCTGTATATTGTCACCATGCTTATTTAACTTATATGCAGAGTACATCATGCGAAATGCCAGGCTGGATGAAGCACAAGCTGGAATCAAGATTGCCGGGAGAAATATCAATAACCTCATATATGCAGATGACACTACCATTGTGGAAGAAAGCGAAGAAGAACTAAAGAGTCTCTTGATGAAAGTGAAAGAGGAGAGTGAAAAAGTTGGCTTAAAACTCAACATTCAGAAAACGAAGATCATGGCATCTGGTCCCATCACTTCATGGCAAATAGATGGGGAAACAATGGAAACAGTGAGAGACTATTTTCTTGGGCTCCAAAATCACTGCAGATGGTGACTGCAGCCATGGAATTAAAAGATGCTTGCTCCTTGGAAGGAAAGCTATGATCAACCTAGACAGCATATTAAAAAGCAGAGACATTACTTTACCAACAAAGGTCCGTTTAGTCATAGCTATGGTTTTTCCAGTAGTCATGTATGGATGTGAGAGTAGGACTAATAAAGAAAGCTGAGTACTGAAGAACTGATGCTTTTGAACTGTGGTATTGGAGAAGACTCTTGAGAGTCCCTTGAACTGCAAGGAGATCCAACCAGTCCATCCTAAAGGAGACCAGTCCTGAATATTCATTGGGAAGGACTGATGCTGAAGCTGAAACTCTAATACTTGGGCCACCTGATGCGAAGAACTGACTCATTGGAAAAGACCCTGATGCTGGGAAAGACTGAAGGTGGGAGAAGGGGCTGACAGAGCATGAGATGGTTGGATGGCATCACCGACGCGATGGACATGAGTTTGAGCAAGCTCCGGGAGTTGGTGATGGACAGGGAAGCCTGGCGTGCTGCAGTCCATGGGGTCGCAAAGAGTTGGACATGACTGAGCGACTGAACTGAATTGAACTGAAGAGGGAGCCTGCCTCCTGAGTGCTGGGACATCAGAGCCACACCGCCTGCTCTCCTGGGCCTCCAGCCTGCTGACCACAGATCTTGGGAAGAGCAGGAGATGAGAATAAAGGGGTAGCGGAGGCTAGGTCGTGCAGAGCCAAGATGTGAGGGCCGTGCCTGCCAGATGAGAGCTTCAGGCAGAGGTGAGTCAGAAGCCCAGTCTGTGCACCAACAGCCGTCAGGATGTCCTGTGATTTGCAGCAGGACCGCCTTCCTGGAGGAAAGCTGTCCCAGGGCTCTGAGAAGCAGCAGAGACCCTGTGTGGCAGCTTCCCACTGCTATTGTAACAGATTACCACGATGGCTTAAAAGAACATGAACTTGTTACTGTACAGTTCTGGAGGCCAGGATCCGTATCACTGGTCTAAGGTCAAGGTGTGGGTAGGGCTGGCCTGTCTCCGTGATTGTTTCTCTTTAGGATGGATGTGGTCCTTACTCCTGGGCTCATGGCTCTGCATCACATGGCCTTTTCTCTCCCTGCTTCCATTGTCACATCAGCTATTCCAAATGCTGGACCCTCCTGCCTGCCTCTTATAAAGACTCTTGCTTACATCATTGGGTCCATTCAAATAATCCAGAATAATCTCCCCACCTCAAGGCTTAAACTTAATCACACCTGCAAAATTCCTTTTGCTGTATAAGGTAATATATTCAAAGGCTTCCAAGATTCGGACATGGCCATCTGGGGGGGGGGCGGTGTTCTTTAGTTACCGCACCCCAGAATCAATGATGTGGAGAGTTGCAACCAAAGCTCCTCCAGATGGACAGTCTCAGGGATACAGCACTCTCTGAAGCTTCCTCAGGCTTTAAGAGTCAAATATCAGAAAACTCTTTTCTTGGCCATGCCACGTGGCATTCGGGATCTTAGTTCCTCAAGCAGGGATTGAACCTGTGTTCCCTGAAGTGGAAGCACAGAGTTCCAACCACTGGGCAGCTAGGAAGTTGCAGAAAGCTTTTTTTTTTTTAAGAAAAAAACTCCAGCACAGAGACTTCCCTGGTGGTCCAGTGGTTAAAAATGTCTGCCAATGCTGGGGATACAAGTTCAATCCCTGGTGGTGGAACTAAGATCCCACATGTTTCAGGGCAATGAAGCCTGTGTAGCATAAACTACTGAGCCCAAGCTCTAGCCTCCGCAAACCGCAAGAGAAGTCGCTGCAATGAGAAGCCCGCGCACTGCAACTAGAGAGCACCCCCCACTTGCCGCAACTAGAGAAAACCCGGGAGCTGCAATGAAGACCCAGCGCAGCCAAAAATAAATAAAGTATAAAACTCCAGCACAGAAGAGCTAGGGAGCCAATAGGAAGCACTCCTCAGCGCCTGCCTCTTGCCCTGAAGCCTCATCAGTAAGTATTTCTAATAAACTTTCATGCTTGGCGGGAGATCCGTCACACACTGACAAATTTCTCCAGAAATCTGAGATGTCTTGTTCAGAGTAATAGCTACAGTGCCCAGGTGCCCAGCTGCTATTGTAAAACCAGTAAGCATTTAATTGAAACAAACGACTATAATAATAGTACATTATCCCTGCAGGCCGAGCACCATCACAGTTTTAATTATTGAGTTAAGCGTCAGACTAATTTATCCTTGAAAGCAACAACCCCGTTCCTGGTTACAGTGATCATCCCGTTATGAATATGAAGGCACCAGCAGGGAAGGATCTAAATGGAAAGCCATTTTTCCTCTTAGGGGCTGGTTTTGTCTTTGAAGAAAGGTTTGCAAACACAGGATGCTGAGACACTGGGATTGTTCTGCTGGGGGTGTGAGATTTCTGCTGGGGTGGGATTTCTTCTGGGGGGTGTGGTCCTCAGGCTTCCCCTCTCTAGGATGTAGGCTCTTACTCCTCTGGATGGAGCCTGAATTAGCCACCAGCTTTACTCTGAGTTAAGGCCTGAGTCTTAACCAAGTCATGTGCTTCTGGACCCGGAGAAGAGAATGACAACCCACTTCAGTATTCTTGGGGCTTCCTGGTTCAGAGCATAAAGAGTCTGCCTGCAAAGAGGGAGACCCAGGTTCAGGTCTCCCTGGGTCGGGAAGATCCCCTGGAGAAGGGAATGGCTACCCATTCAGGTATTGCCTGGAAAATTCCATGGACAGAGGAGCCTGGTGTGCTACAGTCCAGGGGCTCGCAGAGTTTCGGACATGACTGAGTGATAAACACTTATATTTCATGCTTCTGGAACAACCCACCACCATCACTGCCACCCATATCACTCTGGTCTCTCCCTATCACTTTTTCCTCAGTCTTTCCACTCCAGCACCCGTACCTCCTACCGTCCCTTGCACACCCAAGCTCAGGGCCCTGCTCTAGCTCAGTGTGATGCCCCCATTGGACACCTGCCAATATTTGGAGATACTTTCAGTTACAACAGGAGACCTGGGTTCGATCCCTGGGTTGGGAAGATCGCCTGGAGAAGGGAAAGGCTACCCACTCCAGTATTCTAGCCTGGAGAATTCCAGGATTGCAAAGAGTCAGACACGACTGAGTCACTTCCACTTTTTTCCAGTTAACGACTAGGAGATGCCACTGGCATCTAGTAGGTTGGTTGCTGTTCAGTAGCTAACTTGCGTCCAACACTTTGCGACCCAATGGACTGCAGCATGCCAGGCTCCCCTCTCTTTCACCATCTCCCAGAGTTTGCTCAAACTCATGTCCACTGAGTCAGATGTCCATTGACTAGGCCAGGGAGGCTGCTAAACATCCTACTAGGCATGGAACAGCCCCCCACCATGGAGAACTACCCAGCCCCATACGCCAAGAGTGCCAAGGGCAGGCCTCCTGGGAGTTAGCCGTTGCCTTTGTTCAGGATGTTCTCCCCACCTGCAGGAACACCTACCTGCCTTACTCCCTCATCTCCTCCCAGTCGTCGTTCAAACCTCCCCTTACCCGAGGCCTTCCCTGGCCCTCCCATCTAACACTGCAACCTATCCCCACCCCCACGCCTCCTGCCTTCCCGAGCCTCTTTGGACCACTCTTCTTTGTCTTCCTTCCAAAGCACTGACCACCGGTGAACACACCATCTGACTTCTCCGTTAAGGGTCTTTCTCATCGTGCTCCCCCGGCCATGGCGTACTTTCCACGTGAGCAGACAGCTGTGTTTTGTTCACAGATGTCTGTACTGGAAGACCACTTGCCACAGAGCAGAATGCTGGCTGAGTGAACTGTCTGCTCAGTCCCCTTCCTTTACCTCCTCCGTCTACTCCGCCTCCAGGTCAGGCAAGGTCACCTCCTCCTCATTTACCACATCCACCCTTCCTGCCCAGGTTCAGAGCCTGGGATAATTAATTTTATTTATTTACTTATTTGGGGGGCTGCACTGGGTCTTTATTGCTGCTCAAAGGCGAGCAGGGCTACTCTCTAGTTGCAGTGCGCAGGTTTAGTTGCCCCGGGGCATGTGGGATCTTCCTGGACCAGGGATCGAACCCATATCCCCTGCATTGACAGGCAGATTCTTAACCACTGGGTCACCAGGGAAGTCCTTGGGATAATTAATTTTATGTGTCAACTTGACTGGGCTAACAGATGCCCAGGTGCTGGTAAAATGTTACTTCTGGGTGTCCATGAGGATGTTTCCAGACATGATTAGCATTTGAAATCTGTCCGCTGAGTAAAGAAGAAGGCCCTCCTCAATGGAAGTAGGCATCAGACAATCCACTGAGGACCCGAATAGGACAAAAAGGCAGAGGAAGGGCAAACTCTCTCTTCTGGAGCGGGGATATCCATCTTCTGCCTTCAGTCACTGGGGCTCATGATTTCAGGTCTTTACACTTGGACTGAATTATATCATCAGCTTTCCTGGTTCTTCAGCCAGCAGACAGCCGATTATGGGACTTCTCGGCCTCCAAAACCACAAGAGCCAATTCTTATAATAAATTTCCTCTTCCATGTATCTATCTGCGTCTTATTGCTTACATCTCCTTGGAGAACCCTGACTGGCACGTAGCTCATTTCTTTTTCCTGGACAATGAAACATCTCTTGCTGGGCTGCCCAGTGGTGTCTCCAGCAAGCGTTTTGGGGGTTACTCCCATGTGCCACAAGCCATGTTCTTGGTTCCTTGAGGGCAGAAACTGAGGCCTGTGGTCTGTCAAAGTCCCAGGGTCCAGAGGGCACTGCCTCTGAGCCACAGACCCTGGGATACAGGGAAGGCAGGTACAGGCCCTGTCATTCAGGAAAGCCCACCAAATCCAGCAGAGCGACAGCTGAGCGAACCATGTGAATCCGTGATTTACTATGAACGCACTCGCCCATTCAACAAGTGCAGTGTCCCCTATAACCTGTGCTCCCGGGACACAAACTACCCCATCCCTGTGAATGGGTGGAGGGGGCACCACGTGGAAGCCCTGCTCACGCACAGGTGATTCTTCTAGAGCATGAATATTTTGTGCCACCAAGGAACAGCCTCAGAATGCAGACGATGCTAATCCAGCCGAACTCAGCGAGCAGTGAAGGAGTCAGCTGTGCTCCCCTGGTCCACGCGCCCCCACCATCTAACTCTCGTCCTGTCTGGCCACACATCCTGGCATGAAAGTGTCTCCCAGTCTTCGTGCATTTTGCTGTAACTCAGTGGTGAAGAGGTATCTTTACACACCCTTCCATCAAGCCACCCTCCCAGTTCTCAACGAGAGTTCATGTGGTAAGGGTTTAACACAGATCTATCCACTGTGCACAGTCTGCATTAGGGGTCATTACAATCCTCTAACTACAAAGCTGCAGATGTCTTGAGAGCCCTGCTTTTCCCATAAGCTCTGTTTTTAGGATTTTGCAGCATCTCTCATCACAGCAGAACCATCTATATTGATTGTGTGTGTGCATACATGCTCAGTCGTGTCCAATTCTTGTGACCCCATGGACTGTAGCCTGCCAGGCTCCTCAGTCCATGGGATTTCCCAGGTAAGAATATTGGAGTGGGTTGCCATTTCCTACTCCAGGGGATCTTCCCAGACCAGGGATCAAACCGGCATCTCCTGCATTCAGGCGGATTCTGGACGGATTCTAAGACACACAGGAAGCCTGTGTGTGGGATTCACAGTGACTAACACAGGTGTGGTTCCTGCCCCACAGAGCTGACGGTCTTATGGAGGAGACAGACATCAATCAATTCCACGCCTAAATCAATAAGCAGTCACAACAGTGACGAGTGCTGAAAGGAAAGCCAAAACCAGAGGAATCTAGTTTGAGGCAGACTGGAAATCCGGAAAGGAATCCAGAAAGGATTCCGGAAAGCCTGGCTGGGGTGAAGGAGAGTGGGGGAAGGGTGAGAAAGGCATGGAAGGATGAGACTGAGATGCAAGAAGGGGCCAGGCTGGAGCAGCACTGGAATGCCAAGTGAAGACCTTCAGATTTCGTTCCATCACTGAGAGTCTAGAAAAGCAGATCAGCAACTTGAATTTTACAAAGGCGAGCTTGGCTGCTGTGAACTTGGCAATTTACAAGCTTGGCAATTTTACAAAGGCGAGCTTGGCAGGTGGCAGCTCCCAGGTAAAAAGTGACACAACCACCATCACAGATTCGAGTAGATGGAAAGTAAGAGATGGCTATCAGAGATACAGAGGGAGAGAGGCAGGATTCGGGACAGGTCGTGGTAAGGGGTCAAGGATGACACTGGACAGCCAATGATGTTCCCGGGCTGGTCAAGAGGGAGAAAAGGCAGGTCCAGCCAGGTGGGGAACGGCAGACAGCCATGAACAGGCTGAGCTCAGGCACAGCATCGAAGTGGGATCTCCACGTGGGGATGGTTGATTACATGGTCTGACAAGAAGGGGACCAAGCAATGGAAACTGGCCTGGGGTCCTAGAGGTACTCAGCCACAACAGAGGGTCAGGCAGGGCGTAGGGGGCCGAGATGAGGCCTGGAAAGGAGACCGGGAGGGGGTGCTTGGAGCAGTGAAGGACCCCAGGAGCCTCGCTGTCACAAGGAGTAAGCAGAGGGCGGGGGTGTTCCAGGAAGCAGGGGTGGCGACTTGATCTAACTGAGCTAAATGTCAAGTGTTGGCTTTGGCAACTCGGAGGCCTTAAAATACTACCAGGTTTCATATTCGGGGTGGGGTGGGTGGAGGCCAGAGTGAATGTGAGGGGAAGGAAAACAGACAACCTGGGCCAGTGACTCCTTCTGGAAGCTCTGCTGGGTGAGATGGGATAGCAGGACAGTGTCAAAGGATGACTCTCTATTTAGATGCCGAAGCGCAATCGTGGAGGGCGGGTGTTCCTGTCACAGGAACGCCCTCGCGGGGAGCTTCGCTGCAGAACTGATAGGGGACATCCTGGCTCTGCCACTCACCGGTCACGTTCTCATCCCGTCTCCAGCAATCCTTTTAACAGCCGGGTGAGGCAGATGCTGCAGCCTCCACTTTACAGAGGAGCCCACCGAGTCTCAGCTGCTCCACCTCCACGGCTCAGACGGAGCAGGGCCGGGTCCCACCCCAGGTCTGCCGGACCCCACATCTGAGCTCTTCTCAGTACTGAGGGTGGAGGGTGCAGCGTGGGCTGGGCAGACCCGGGGTTAGAGTGCCCGAGGGAACAGTTCTGTTATCTGCCTTGTTTTGACTTCTGCCAGACTCCTCTGTGTCTCTGTGAAGGACTGGGAGGGGGTGACCATCCACCAGGAAACTGCTATGATTAAAGCAAGACTGGAGGCAAAGCCTGGGGTGTGGAGTCAGCACGACGGTCATCCCTGAGCCCCAGGGCACTCCTAGGACTGGGGACGTACTGGGGTCAAGGCAGGGATGCAGCTCGGTGAGCCCCCAGGGGCACATGAGAGGTGATGAGGGTTTGGTCCTGCAGGCGGAGGAAGCCTGGGTAGCTGTGAGCAGCAGACAGCCCAGCAGATTCCCTGTGCTCGGGGTAAGCACCCAGAGGTGGGGTCAGGAGGGAAGCGGGGCAGATGTGTTGGACAAGGGAGAGCTGAGGAAGGAGCCAGCACCCTCGGTCACGGGAGGCCGATAACCAAAATGACCTGTCCAACTGTGAATCCTCCATCTTCCTGAACTTGATCTTCGGTTCCTACTGGAAGGAGGCCTGGTGCCCCTGCCCACAGCTATGGGGCTGAACCTCGTTCTGGGAAGATGCCTCTGCTGAGCTGTTAGCCAGCCTCGGCTTCCCCTTCTGGGGGGCAGGAAGGGTGTCTTTTACTCCCTTATCTCCTTGTCTGTCTCCCTGTCTACCCCACTGGATGTAAGCTCCACGAATCAGGGACTGTCATCTGCCCAGGGCTTGGGAGCATGCCTGGTACATAGTAGATGCTCAATAAAAGCATACAGAATGAATGAAAAAACACAAGAAGGAATCCTGATGAAATGAAGCTGAGAAATTTTCTACGTCCTATTCAAAGTCTTGCAGCTTCAAGCACCGGAGTCAAGATTTAGGACCAGGAAAGGGGGTTATTTCCTCCCAGCAATGAGTTCCCTGTGGACAGACACCCCTTCTTCATTCTTAGTCCAGACCCCACGCCTATTACCCGCTCAGGCCCACCCCCACCCCAGACCACGTGGCGGGGGCTCCGCCAGACCACCATCCTCAAGCACCTCCCTCTGGGGGTGGGGCAGCTCTGACCTGCGGGCCCCACTCCCTCTGCTGGGAACCCAGTTTGCCTCCCAAACCCTGACTTGCTTTACAGGACTCTGCTCAAATGTCACCACCTCCAGGGAGGCCTCTCGGGCTCTCCCACCTAAACCAGGGTCCCCGGGGGGTTGCCTCTTAGGCATCTCGCGATTTTTTTTCCCTTGTCATGCCCAGAATCACATTCACCAGCATGTGGACAAGGTCCTGGTCATGTGCTCCATCCATGAAGGAGGGGACCGTGGCTGCTCTCCTTGGAATCGTTTCTCCGGTGCCCAGGCAGCCCCAGGCCTGGCACCCAGCAGGCATTGGGTAGATGTAGGAGTGAACCAAGGAGGCCTGGGAGCTCTGGGCTCCACAGTGGCAACCTCTGGAAGCCAGGCCCATGGAGGCTGAGCACCCCATGAGACCCGCCTCCCACGTCCTTCCTCTCCAAGCATCGAGGCGTAGCTAGGTCCCCGCTTCCTTCAAGCCTCTCCCTGCCCGGCTTCCCGCTTGCTGTCCCCACATGGCAGCTTCCTGCTTCTTTGCCTTTGCTTATGCTGTTCCTTCTGCTAGTGGTGATCTTGCCTATCCCCACGGGTCTAGAGATTGGCCGAGGTCAGCTGGGCCCCGTGTGCCCCTGCAGACCCGAGTGACCTTGCTTAACCAGTTTCCTCTCTCTGGGCTTCCTCAATTAAAGGGCTCCGGATGAAATCAGACTTGCATTTCAGAAAGCTGCACTAGCTGTCCTGGTGGGGAGGAACCAGCTCATGAATGAACCAGAGGGGGAAAGATGGAGGCAGGAGACAAGTTCAGAGGCTTCTGTACCAGACCCGGCCCTGACTAGGGGATGCTGAGCTGGGGTGCGGCGCTGGGCCTGAAGCCAGGAGCAGTGGAAGTAAGAGGGACTCAGGAGGTAGGCCCAGCACGGCTCAGAGACTACTGGCAGGTGGTGGGACCCCAGGTGAGAGGGAAAGAAAAGGAAAGGGAAGGGTTACTCACTCCCCTCCCCCTGAATGGGGAACATTCTACATTCTGAATTAACACATGTGCTAATTAAAACCATCTTTCCAAAGAATTTATGATAGGATATTCCAAGCTAATTATGAATTCTCTGTAGCAGATCCTGAGCGGTGTGCTAATGTGGTGTTGAAATCTCTCTGGCCACCCTCGTTTAAATTATTCATCAGGCCCTGCAACAGTTGTGAACTGTAATTTAAACAGTCAGCTCATGAATATTCAATTAACACAACAAACACTGGCATGTTTTACTGCCTTGCTGCTCAATATTTTGTATCCTCGCCCGTGTTTACATGTTTTTATGAACTCTCGAGAACAGCGCTGCCTGTTGAAGTTCCCGGTTAAGGGAAGATTGAAATGCTGGGAAGGGGGCGCGAGGCAGCCGACATTATTTCTGACAAACTTTCTCAGAAGAGTTGTGGGTGATCAGGCTGGAAGGGTCCAGAGATGGGGGGCCCAGAGAGGGCAAGGACTGGCCCTGAGGTTGCACGGTAGATCCAAGGCACAGAAGTCCTGGGTGGTTCCCACTGACTAATCCAACACAAATTAACTGATAAAGTGGGTCTAAAGTCATCCGGCTTTGAGTCAATATGAGGGACATAGGAGGAGGTCAGGCCTTTCCTGCTCCCCAGCTTCCCAAGGGCCATGGCCAAATGCTGCCAAAGCAGGTACAACCATCCAGGGTTAACAGGCTGGATTAGAATCCAGGCTGAAAATCAGAGCTCCCAGACCCCTCCACGGCCAGGTCAGAGGAATATGTGTCTCCTTTCCCCGTTGTGAGCCCCTACCACCTGTAAATAGTTTTGCAGCTTTCACAAATGGCTCCTCCTTCATCCTTGCATCCTCTCATGAGGCAGGAACTATGGTGATTCCCATTTTATGAGAAGATTGAGACTCAAGAGGACTTGCCCAGGGCAGAGTTCTCCTCTCCCTCCCTCTCCTCCAAAAGTCATTTTCACAACTCCTAAGGAACCCATTCCAAGATGGTTTTATAACAGAGAAAAGTCAGAAATAGCCTAAATGTCTGTCATTAGAATACTGGTTATTCTATTGGTTATTCTATCTCATTGGTCCACAATGAGGTATCTATAAATCAAATGTTAGGCCACCAGGAAAAATAAGGGCACGTCCTATAAATATGGGTATGGAAATACATGGACTGCCTACTGTTGTAGAATATCAGCAGGTCACAGAACAGCTCCAACAGAAGAGACTAGAAACTACAGGAAATGGTACCGTATTATGGTCCTTTATATGTAAATCACATGTGCAAGTCACAAGTTCAGTTCACTTCAGTTGCTCAGCCGTGTCCGACTCTTTGTGACCCCGTGGACTGCAGCACACCAGGCCTCCCTGTCCATCACCAACTCCTGGAGTTTACTCAAACTTATGTTCATTGAGTCAGTGATGCCATCCAACCATCTCATGCTCTGTCAGCCCCTTCTCCTCCCGCCTTCAATCTTTCCCAGCATCAGGGTCTTTTCCAATGAGTCAGTTCTTTGCATCAGGTGGGCAAAGTACTGGAGTTTCAGCTTCAACATCAGTCCTTCCAATGAATATTCAGGACTGATTTCCTTTAGGATGGACTGGTTGGATCTCCTTGCAGTCCAACAGACTCTCAAGAGTCTTCTCCAACATCACCATTCAAAAGCATCGAGTCTTCGGCACTCAGCCTTTTTTTCTTAACAGTCCAACTCTCACATTCATACATGACTACTGAAAAAAGCATAGCCTTGACTAGATGAACCTTTGTTGGCAAAGTAATCTCTGCTTTTTAATATGCTGTCTAGATTGGTCATAAGTTTTCTTCCAAGGAGTAAGAGTCTTTTAATTTCATGGCTGCAGTCACCATCAGCAGTGATTTTGGAGCCCAAAAAAATAAAGTCTGTCACTGTTTCCACTGTTTCCCCATCTATTTGTTATGAAGTGATGGGATCAGATGCCATGATCTTAGTTTTCACAAATCTATGACTAAGAGGATACTCAGCGAACCATTAGTCTAAGCTTGGTTATCTGTGGAGGGTGCAGGTTTTCATTGTTTTCTTGGCTGCACCACACAGGTGGTACCAGTGGTGAAGAATCCTCATATCAATGTAGGAGATTTAAGAAGCAGGTTCGATCTCTGAGTTGGGAAGTTTCCCTGGAGAAGGAAATGGCAACCTGCTCCAGTATTCTTGCCTGGGAAACCTCATGGACAGAGGAGCCTGGAGGGCTACGATCCATAGGGTCGCACAGAGTTGGACACAACTGAAGCTATTTAGCCCACACACAGCATGTGGGATCCTAGTTCCTTGACCAGGGATCAAACCTGGGCCCTCAGCTGTGGAAGTGTAGAGTTCTAACCACTGGACCACCTGGGAATTCCCAATGGTGCTGTTTTAACAGTCTTATTTCTTCATTATATTTGCTTGTGCTTAATATTTTTACTACAACCATCTGCCATTTATAGAAAAATGGATAAAGCTATGTTTTTGACAGAGAGAAGTAAAAAATATAAGAACACTTCATTTCAAATTTATAGGGTACAGCAAAAGCCATGCTCAGGAAAAAGGTACAGCCATAAAATTTTTATTATGAAACAATAAAAATAAAAGCAAATGAATTAAAGCATTTAAAATGGAAACTCTAAACGTACACAGGAAACAAGGGAAGGGATTACAAGAGGAAATGAATACGAAAAAAGAAAAGTAAGAGAATTGAAACATAACTCTGATGGTTCGTTCTTTGAATAAAATGAATAAAACAAAATTGATAAACCAGTAATGTGATTAAAGATGAGCATAAAAAAAAGAGAAACTACGAAACATAGCTTTTGGAATATGAATGGGGTATAATTAGAGGTACAATGCTATAAAAAATATGACATTACACTAAATACGATTTAGTGGTAATGATTGTATAGATCTCAGTGAGATGACCTATTCATTTTACAAAGATGGTATAACCTGTATAGTAACTACATATGATGTAGTTTGTATTTCGTATAGAAATATGAGAAAACTATCTTATAAAAGAAAACTACAGACCCATTTCACTATAAAAAATGCAAAAGAAACATCTTAAGTAAAATAGTACAACATTAAATTGAGCCTCATATTAAAAATATATGTGTGTATGTACATATATTTAAATATGTATGTATACAAGTATACCATACCCAATCAGAATATCTTAATAGGTACCAGGAACCTATTAATAAAATTTATTAACTCAATATACTAAGAAAGAAAAATGCATATGATTATCTCAATGGACACCTTAGAGGCATGTGATAAAACTCAACCAAAATTATGAGTAAGCTCAAAGATTAGAAATGTCTTTTAAAGTATGCTAAAGAAAACTGACCTTATGCCAAGGTGAATTTTTTTCGTATTTTTAAAATTTATTAGGCTGCACTGGTTTTAGCTGCAGAATGTTGGATCTAGGCCCCTGACCAGAGATTGAACCTGGACCGCCTGCACTGGGAAGTCTTAGAGAGGAGTCTTAGCCACTGGACCACCAGGGAAGTCCTGCCAAGGGTGGATTTAATTCCCATTAAATTGAGGGAGAAAGTAAAGATCCCTGGTCACTGATATCGTCCCTATTAAGTGAAAGTTTGACCCAATGCGATGAAACAAAAAGAGATGAGAGATGAGTTACAACAACAAAGAAGATGGAAAAGCTTCTTCTTTGTAGATGTGATAGCATTTCTAGAAAACCTCAAATTTAAAAAATCAGAATTTGAGACAGCCAAATAAAGCTAAACATAAAAGATACACTGATTTCTTATTTACTCTCACACACACAAAAACAGAAAACATAATCAAGAAGTCCTAACCACGACAGCAATGCAAAAATATTCAATTCTAAAAAACAAACGTATACAGAATATGTGTGGATCCATATGTATGGGTATATACATATATATACACACAGCTATAGAGCGAAAATTATTTAAATAAATGGAGATACACATTGTTTCTGAAGGGGACAACTCAAGTATATTGATATAAAATCCCCCCACTTTAACCTGTAGATATAATGAAATTCCAAAATAAAAAAGTATACCCAGGATCCAACCCAAGCAGGAACCAGAGGGCATGAGTCGGTCAAATGGGAGCTAGCAGACCACCTATCATGCCACAAGACACAGGTGCACCAGTGCCCCTGCCTCAGTTCACACGCCTGGCTGTGATGAGGAGGAAAAGTCCAACTCAGCCAGCACCACTCTCTGGGGATGGACGGAAAGCCTGGTCCGCAGGCATGGACTCACACCTGGCGTAGCATCCCACCAGGGGGCCCACTTCACAAAGACAGAGGCAGGGGGATGGAACTGTCACCAGGGGATTATGGCTCACATCACTTATCAGCGCAGCTTCTGGCCTCTAGAACGCAGGGATGGCCCCCTACAGAGGCAGAGGAAGTGCGGGCTTGGAGATGATGCTCTGGGAAGATGGAGCGCTAACCCCGAAGTCGTGGTATTTGCATTCAACTGGAGACCTCCACGTGGTTCTGTGCAGCACACATGGGTCGAGGAACCCAGGCGTGGAAGCAGGAGCGCCCCTCCTCCGCATCACTCCCAATGCCCCACGAGGGGATTATCCTGACCCAGCAGTGCTGGGCTCTGCTGAGCTGGAGAACCTGGTACCCACGGAGGGTGTGTTCCTGCCAGAGGACACAGGAGGTCCTGGCTGCTGTCAGGGCCCTTTGGGCTTCTTACGTCTGGGGCTGTGGATGAGAGAGGAGAACTGACCGCCAGGGCAGGAGGAACTGGCCCTGACTGGTGGGAGGCGGGAGGGCTGCCCCATTGGGGCAAGGAGGTGACCGCCTCCTTCCATCTCCTTCCCCACCGCGACTCTACGCGCTAGGTGCGGCGACCCGAACCTGAGAAGGGTGTGAGTGCCAGGGACACAGAGCTCCTGGGAGCAGGTCACACATGCTAAGTCACCAGATCAGCAGGGGTGATAGCTAATGGGGAGGGGAACTTAGCCAAGGCCGGCCCAGGAGGATAAGGACTTATCACCGTTCCCAGCACAGCAGGCTGTCATGAGTTCCACTACATTTCCTACAGGAACAGAGGTCCGGGCAACCAGGGAGATGCCGCTCCCCTGCCTGCGTGGAGAAGCAGGTCTGTGTGGACTCTGCTGGCCACAGAAATGCTCTGAGAGCTTAGCTGTGCTCTTCTGGCTCCATGAATGTGTCCTTGCCATGGCCACGCTTTCCACAGGCCACCCCACCTTCCTTCCTTCCTTCTTTTCTTCCTTCTATGGATGTAGGATTCTGGCATCACGGTCTGGAATTCCACCTCCCCACCGGCCACGTCCTGCCTTCTTTTTCTCCCTCCTCAACAAATCTCTTCCATGTCCCATCCCATCCAGTGCTGCTTCTTGGCGCACTCGAACTAATGCCAACCAGAATCCCTCTCTGGGAGCAAACTGCCCTGTTTGACTGTACTGCATTGAGAAATATACCAATGTCTTGCCCAGGGTGGAGGGTGGACCCAAGGATGCTCAGTTCAAACCAAAGGGGCCCTGAACTAACCTCCAAGGAAGGCAGGTCCTATTAATGGAGAAATCTTCTTGAAGTTGAGCTCAGAGATACGTCTGGATCTGTAAGTCTGGGGGCATATGCTAAAACTGAGGGGATTATGGTATGAGAGAATCAAGAGGATCATGACACTGCACACGCATGCCATGAGGGCAGAGATGAGAGAGAAAAGTCATCACAGTGTCAGTGTGGGAAAGAGGGGACTTGGGACCATAGACGTCTCAACTGTCTGTGATGGAGACACCCCCCCCCCCCCCCGCCAGAAGGCCCCCAGGGAAGTAACTTTGTCCACCAGTACTTTGGCAGGTGGATTTTTGGGGGGATACTAGGAAGGATACAGAGTCCTCCATGTGGGTTGGAGAGAAAAAAAAAAACACAGGCAGCTCATACACGAAGTGCTTAGAGACAAATAATAGCATATTTATGGCTACCATGCTGAGCATTTTATAAGCATTATAACATTTAATTTTCAAAACAAGCCCATAAGGTAAGGGTTATTAACAAATCCATTTTATGCATAAGAAAACTAATGATCAGAGTATGTGAATAACTTGTTCAACACAGCAAGCAACTGGAGGAACTCAGATTTTTTGCTGGGGCGGGGGAGGGGGGTGGCACTTGGGATATTAGTTCCTGAATCAGGTATTGAACTTCCCCTGCAGTGGAGTCTTAACCACCAGACTCCTGGAGAACTCAGATTTAAATCCAGGTCTCTGGAAGTCCAAAGTCAGAGACACTAATTTTTGCAAAGTACCAACCCCCTTTCAGCAGGGCAGTGGTCAGGGGCACAAAGACACAATGCAAGTGTCCAGGATAAGGGGCGGCGGTGGAGGCCAAGCCCCTATCCCAGAGGACCATTTTGTTTCCAGTGTCATTGGCTGGCCGTTGGTCACTTGTGGACGCCTGCGGGGGTGGCAGGCTTCAGCCTCGTGCTGGGGCATAGTTATGGGAAGATACAGCACTGTGACCAAGGTTGCAGGGGAGGGGGACACGCAGAGAAGGGCTCAGCCAATGCGCTGGCTGGAGTTAGTCTGATTCTGCTAGCAGGGCACAGCAATCAAGAAGACGTCAAGTACACAGGCAGGTGAAAGGGGCGGGGAGGAGGACTGTCACGTGCTAAGGCAGAGAGGCCGGAGGCCCGGGGCTCCCAAGTGAGGAGTCCCGTGGGAATGGGGGGTGACCGTCTGGGCTGACCCTCTGGGCCCAGGATCTTGGGCGGAGGCCGGTGCTTTGCTGTCACCCTGCGCCTCTAACCAAAGCCCAGTTCCTCGGGTCCGGCTGCGGCCAGCAATGCACTGTCTGCCTGAGTCTTTGTGTCCAACGCCTCATACTCGGTCCTCTCGTGATCTCCGAGAACAGGCTGCCCTGATCACCCTTCCTCAAGCACCGCACTGTCCCCCAGACCCTGCCTCCCGGTCACACAGAAGTCCCAGTGACATCCCCTGCCCGGGGTTCCCTTTCTTTACCCCTACTACATTTTGTTTCTAATTCTGCATAGGCCCTTGGTGCACAATTACCCGCGAAGCCTCACAATCTAAGGAGACGTGGCCTGGAGTCCTTCTGATCCCAGGGGTGGATGGTCCTCACGCCAGGGTGTCTGCTTCGAGGCCTGGCCAAGAGGAGGCAGGAGGGGCTGGGAGGAGTCAGGAGTCACAGACGTGTGGATACTCTGCACTCTCTGGGATAAAAGGTTTGCAACTGTCACAGGTGTGATGAAATTCTCAAGGCAGACAGAAACAAAAGTGACAGTTCCAAGGGTCCTAAAACAATGGAAACCAGGACTCAGCTGAGGCTGACGGCCATCCAGCGGTTCGGGGCAGGATCAGAATCTCCTGGGGGACTGCTTAAGAAAGGTTGAGAGGTTTGGGTGGGACCTGAGGATCTGCATCTCTTAACTTCCCAGGATCTTGCAGACCTTGTTGTCTAATTGCTAAGTCGTATCTGACTCTTTGCGACCCCATGGGCTATAGTCCACCAGTCTCCTCTGTCCATGGGATTTCTCAGGCAAGAATACTGGAGTGGGTTGCCACGTCCTCCTCCAGGGGATCTTCCTGACCCAGGGATCGAACCCACATCTTCTGTATTCTCTTGCATTGCAGGCAGATTCTTTACCCACTGAGCCATGATCCCATTTTTGATGGCAATACTGCCCGAGTCCCATAGAGATCGATTGTTGGGAGTGTTAGCTGCCAGAGATTCCCGGCTGCCCCCTTCTCTAAAAATTGCCCCTTGGCCAGTGGGAACCATCTTGCCTAGGAAGTTATGCACAAGCTCCACCCAGCCTGGCCTGTGACCAATGCCTGATCACACCGCACACAGCGGTCTGATTCATGCTTGAGAGCTCCCTACGGAAACAAGCAGGCCTCCCTCGAGCACAGATCTGGACACCATCTGAAATATCTCATTTGCTCTTCACAACAATCCCGTAAGGAAATCGCAGCACAGAGGGTGAGTGGGTGGCTGAGGTCACACAGCCAATCAGACATCTGACCTCGGAGTTCGTCTCGATCCCCACCCCCCAGCCATTGACAATAGCCCCAGGGACAACAGCCCCTTGCAGGACCCATTCATGAAATGCTTTGGGGATATTATCTCTCTTGGTCCTCTCCACAGCTCTCGCTGGGGTTGGTCCATTCAACACATGAAGAAAGTATGGCTGGGAGGAAAGGGATTGTGTTCCATCATCCATCAGTGGTGGAGAGACGGGCCATGAACCTAGGTTTCCTGCTTTCAGGTCTTTCTACCAGTTCTGGAGTGATAATAAGAACTAACAATGGCTTATTTGGAAGGGATTCCTCAGGGTCCAAAATTTCATCCAACCAACACAACCCAGTGACAAGTTCTAATTACTTTTTCTTGCTACCAAGAGTCTGGAGAAAGAGCCAATGCTTTTGCCCCAGTGAGAACTCTGACCACAGGCTGGGCAAAGGATGCTTCTGTGCAGTGTTGAGGGCACAAAACTTGGGGTCAAGGGAAGAAGGTTCCTATCCTGCCTCCACCACTTCCTGGCAGTGTGTCTCTGGACAAGCCCCTTGTCCTCAGGGACACACCTCTAAGTGAGATTAACTCTGTCTCCCTCCAAAGTTGATGGGAGGGTTAGATAAGGTGGGCCATAAGATGAAATAGACTATTTTCAATAGAATAGAAAATAGAAATAGAGTCCTCATCTGGCTTACATACCAGCAATAGCGTAGGCAGCGCTCTACAGTTTGTGAAGGGTTTACCCCGGCACCATTTATTTTTCATTCATTTACTCACCCACTCACTCACTCAGTCATTCAACAAACCCACATCAGACACCTGTTACATCCACACAAAGCGAAGCATCAGGGTTATCCAACAGCACAGGTGCTTCTCACAGCCACTCTGGGCGGGCGGGGGGTGAGGGGCAGGGTAAACAGTATCAGCTCCATCTCACTTGAGGCTCAGAGGAGAGGAGTAATGCCCAAGGTCACCCACCAGGGCAGAGGAGGAACCCCAGGACTCCGGACTCCGTGTTAAGTGCTACTGTTTGGACCCTGGGCTGCCGCCATCACAGCTGGGGCCACAGCCCAGACCAGCCAGTGTGCCGAAACCCCCAGGACACCTTGGCCTCAATAGTAATACAGCGATGCTCTCCTCTGGAGCCTTAATATTTTGATGAGTTTTATTTGTCTTGCCACCTTTTATAAAGACTCCGAGTACTAAATGGACAAAGCCGCAAGACGAGAGAAAGAGGGCAGGGGACCGACTGACTTTTCATTATCCAGCAGAGCCGGGGGAAAATGACTCCAATAGATCTCAAGTTTTATGTGCTCCAGACATTCTGCGGAGCCAGAGATGGTTTCTCAGCAATGCTGATGGTACATTAAAAGCTCATTTTCCCAAACGTGGTACTGAATATGCACTAGGAGGAAAGAGCCATTATCCTGGGTAATATCGAAGCTGCAGCTGACGAATGTTGCTGAGATTTTGTGAGTTTTCCCTCGTGACTCGGGAGCAGGTCTCAGACGGAGAGGTACTCTGCCAAGCTGGGCATCTGGCCCAGAATGGAAGTAAATGCCTAGTGAACCTTGCACCCTTCTGGGCCAGAGGGTCACAGCTCCGACTGGCAGAGGGTGGACACTAGAGGGCGCTCAAGTGATCTATTAATAAAACCTCACAATCGTTTTGTGAATCCCAGTGGAATAGGTGGCAATTGGGTCTGAACAAGGAAGTCCGGGCAGGTGTGAAATTTCCTCCTCCTAGGCATCTGCTGCTGTTGTCTGGTTCCCAAGGCCCAGCACCTAGGATGCCACCTCCAGGAAGTCCTCTCTGCTACCTCTCTCCTCCGAGCTTGTCAGTACTCATCTGCTCCTCATTCTGAACTAGCACCTCACGCTTCATGCTGTGGTTACTTGTGAATGTGAACGGCTTGACTCAGCTCACCCCTCTGCTTATTCACGAATTCACGTGAAGGCTGTACCAGTTGGATACTGAGTTCACAGGCAGTCAGCACCTGGGTTTCAAATCTGGGCACCACCATTTGGTGGTTGTGTAGCCAAGTGATTTTTCTCTCTGTGCCTCTGTTTTCTCACCTGCAAAATGGCAATAATAATAGTACCTCCTTCTCAGGACGAAGGACGAAATGAGATAAATATAAAGGGGTTAAGCGGATGTCAAGCACATAATACATGTTTTAATAACTGTTAGCAGATTACAGATGAGCCTGGTGGGCTACAGTCCACGGGGTCACGAAGAGCCGGACACGACTGAGCGACTAAGCACAGTGTCCACACATTTAGAAAAAGCTCACCTAGAGGAAAGTGAAAGTGTTGGTCACTCAGTCGTGTCTCACTCTTTGCGACCCCATGGACTGTAGCCCACCAGGCTCCTCTGTCTAAGGAGTTCTCCAGGCAAGAATACTGGAGTGGGTTGCCATGACCTCTTCCAGGGATTGAACCTGGGCCTCCCACATTGCAGGCAGTTTCTTTACCATCTGAGTCACCAAAGAAGCCCCACCTAGAGGAAATGGGGGTCAAAATGAGGAGTATTCCTTGCCCTCCAAAGGCCAAGATACAGAATCCACGGCCACGGGAGCACTGGTGGTGCCCTGGGAGGCGCATCGTCACGGTTCTCTTCTAGGAGAAGCTCTACGTTAGTGACTTGCTGCCTCTCGCTGGCACAGGGCTGGCGGCTGCATAAGTCCGCCACCGGGAGAGCCGAGTGGACACCAAGCTGAAATCACAGCTGCTGTTCCCTTTCCCCCTCCCCGAGGCTGGGAGCACCCCAGGGCATCTTTGAAGGCCCTGTGACTTAGATACCACCCTGTAGGCAACCTTGATTCACTCCACACACAGCCTGAAGGGTGCAGAGGGCACTGGGCTTCGAGGCAGAGACTTGGGTCCGAATTCCATCTCTTCCCTTCTTTTCACTGTGTGACCTTGGACAAGTAATCTCTCTTCTCCCATTATTTCATCAATAAACAGAAACTGAATGCTATCTGCAAGCCAGGCCCTTTGTTAGATGCTAGTGCAGAGCAAAGCATAAAGCACAGATCCAGCCTTCAGGCTGTGCCAGGCTGGTGGTGCAGAAGGCATCTAAATGGACAACCACATATTTCCAGGAATTTAGTCAGATACCACCTTTATTTAAAATTTTGATACATGATTCATCATATTTTTGGTGGCAATTCTGCTTTTTAAAAATGCTGCATGAAAAAAGGACTTATCTTGATTCCTGAGTTTTGGCACATGCCCTTAAATCTTGTGATGGCGGCAAATGCCTCACCTGCCTCTCCCTACATCCAGCTCAAAGGATCCAGAGAGCCTCCGAGAGAAAATGACTTCTGAATCGGGTCCTAAGGCAGGAATAGGGGACCACCAGGTTGACAAGGGGGAAGAGGAGTTCAGGTAGAGGGGATGGCATGCAGTGGTGCTCAGTCAGGGTGATTTGTTCCCAGGGGATATCTGGCAATGAGAGGAGTTGTTATTTTAAAATTTTTATTTTGACTGAGGATTGTTCCTAGAGGCCAGGAATAGTGAAAGGAAGCCAAGGATGCTAGACATCCTACAATGCACAGAATGGCCCTCCACATCAGAAAATATCCCTCCACCAATGTTGGTTGGGCTAAGTTGAGAAATGCCATACTGAAACATCAAGGAGTGAAACATCATGGCATCATGCTACCATGGGCTGACTCCTTGACTTCTCTAAGCCTCAGTTTCTGGATCTGAAAAATGGTGATAATAGTGGTACCTACTTTGGAGGGTTGTTGGGAAAAGGCAGTGGCACTACATCTGTACACAGCAGGTGCTCAATAAATAGCCTTATCCTTTCTGACTTTAAACATACTTCAAACTTCAGAGCAAACCCTTCTCAAAAGAAACAGCTTCCCCGGGTTCCAAAGAAAACTGGGACATGGAAAAGAACACATTTTGTTCTTTTCTGACCTTTCTCTTAGAGAAAACCACAAGTCTTATCTCTCAATAGAACGTGAGCCTGTTTGCAGGGAACCAGCCTGTGTGTTGGCTTATCACTGGCCTGAGTTTTAACAGGGACTGCATTTTTATGACTGCGTTATAAACCTTTGCAAAATCCACTTTTAAACTAAAATACGCCGACAGGTTCTTAACTACTATAGCTACTAAATTAAGCATGAGGGATGGAGGGAGGCACAGAGTGCAAAAGAAAACAAAAGTGCCCTGAAAGAGTCAGTGGAGGTAAAATAATGTTCATTAAAAATAGAAAAACAAACACACAAAAAAATCTTTTGTGTTCAACTTCACACTCGTACATCATAATGTTCCAGTAAAAGGCCATTTCCCCCTGAGATAATAAAAGAATTGAATTTTTCCTTATCGGTCATCTATTTTTCTAGCTGAAGCTATTACTCCCGCTCTGGGGTTGCTAGGCAACAAGAAATATTAATAGCAGCTTTTATTAGCTTAGCTTTTGCAGCCGAGTACCAGAATGAGAAAATGGGAAACATAAATGTGTTACATAAATCTTTCAACCTTTCAGAGCTGGTGTTAGTCTCTGTTTTCATAATGATTTATTGAAGTGATGGTTCATTTATGAGAAAAAGGAGTGCAGGATAAGAAAACGGAGCAGTCCCCTGCAGGAGTGTTTGAAAATAAATAATTATAGCAGGAGAGCAAAAGCTGTTTAAAGCCATTTTTCTGAGTTTTATAAAATGTAAAAAGACATATTTCTTTCACTTACTGCCTCTAAAAAACAGGGGGAGGGAGTTTCATCCAGATTCTGTGGAATAAAAAGGAACCTCTGGACCTCTGGTCCACCGCCACCCTGTGTAGGATTCTCAGAGGTCCATTTGGGAGATAAATACCCCGACTCCCACTCCCCAGAGGGAAATTAGCCAAAAACATGGCAGCCAGGAGAAGCTCAGCTACAGAAGCCCTTTATGGATGCCTTTGTTGTTCAGTAACCAAGTCATATCTGACTCTTTGCAACCCCATGGGCTGCAGCACGCCAGGCTTCCCTGTCCATCACCAACTCCTGGAGTTTGCTCAAACTCAGGTCCATCGAGTCGGTGATGGATGCCCTGCTTTTACCAGAAGATGGATCCTTCTCCAGGTCATGTAGCCAAGAAGAGCTGAGTTCGGGTCTCTCACTTTCTTGGAAAGCAGGATAACTGTCACTTTTCTGTTGCTCTCAAGCTCTGAGCCTTGACTGAGGTCCTGGTTTAATGACCATGCCCATCCTCTGTCCACCCCCAGCTGGGGCCCACTCCCCACCCACACCCACCCCACCATCTGATCTGCCTTCCCCAACACCCACTTCTTGGACCAGCAAGCATTGGCGAGTCAGCCTGATGACACCTCCAGCAAAGCCAACTCCAGGCAGGTCAGGCTGCACAAACATAGATACCCAAACCTTATCAGTAAAATGAACAAATAGAGTAGCTTACATTTACTGAATGCCCACTGTGTGCCAGGCACTGGGGACTTGTCTACATCTATCACTGAATTCTCTTAAGTTCCCATAAAACCTTGTAGCTTAGATGGTAAAGAATCTGCCTGCAATGCTGGAGACCTTGGTTCGATCCCTGGGTCGGAAAGATCCCTTGGAGAAGGGAATGGCAACCCACTCCAATATTCTTGCCTGGAGAATTGCATGGACCAGGGAGCCTTGAGGGTTATAGTCTACAGGATTGCAAAGGGTCAGACACAACTGAGTCACACACACACACACATTACCCAGCACTTAGGAGCACAGGCTCTGGGGTTAGGCCAACCTAAGTCCAAAACCCAGTTCTACCATTTGTTACTCTCCACCCTGTGACTCAGAGCAAGGGGTTAATCCCCCCATGCCTCAGGTTTTATTCATGTGTAAAATGGAGGTAATGTTACTTGTCTTACGGGAACTTGTGTGTGTATTAGTCTCTCAATCAGGTCTGACTCTTTACAACCCCAAGGACTATAACCTGCAAGGGTCCTCTGGAATTCTCTTGCCATGGAATTCTCCAGGCAAGAATACTGGAGCGGGTTGGGCTGCCATTCCCTTCTCCAGGTGATCTTCCCGGTTCAGGGATAGAACCCAGGTATCCTGCAATACAGGCAGATTCTTTACCATCTAGCTACAAGGTCTTACAACTGCTGGGTAATACTAAACATCAAGAAAACAACACACACACAAATGACCACAAATTCCTGCCCTTGCTGCATCTATACCTTTCTGCAATGTTACTCAGCTGTTTCTCTCTTTGGGGTCTATTTCTGGGCTTGGCCATACGACTTGCTTTGGCTAAAGGAACATTAAAAAATGTGATGCAAGCAGAGGTTTGAAAAGTTGCTGCACATCGGAGTCTCTTTTTCTTGATGCTCTCAGGAGCCCTATCACCATCACCATGTGAACAAACCCAGGTCACCATGTGAAGAGAGACCTGTGGCCACATCACCTGCACAGACCCAGCCAGCTGCCAAGATGTGAACAAAACCAGCTCCAGCCATGCTGCAAGCTGACCCCAGAAACCAGCCAAGCCAGTGTAGGTCAAAAGAACTACCTTGCTGTTCCACAAAAGAACAGGAAATAGCAAAAGTTCATTGTTTGCTTTAAGCTACTAAGTGTTGGGGTTTAAGCCACTAAGTGTTGGGGTAGTTTTGTTACACAGCAAAAACTAACTGATAACAACGATAAAACAAAACAAAAACCAATTTATGCACTAAGAACAATAAAATTAATAGGTTGGACAGGGTGATGGGTCTCCACTGGCCCTGCGGCTCAGAAGTCCAGAGGATCAAAGGTTGGTGGGCCTTTGGTCCCTTTATCTCAGACTCCAGAGAGGATCTCCTGCATCTCAATTTGTGAGAATCATTTAGAGGGAGACCAAGTCTTCTGGGTGGAAGAGGAATGAGTCAGGGATGGGAGGAGGGGAGGAACAGGAGATTGGAGGGGAAAGAGTGAGAACAGGAAGAGAAGGGGGAAGGTGATGGGGAGACGAATATGAAGGACCTCCCCTCCCTGGGTCAACACACAGATCCTGCCCCAAAGCTCTGAGCCCTGCCCTCAGGCTCTGGAGCCTAAGCCAGGGCTGCAAGCTGTCTCACGGAACCATCTCTAAGGCAAGGGGGTGAAGTGCAACTACGAAACTGCCCAGCCCTCTCCCTCAGCCTACTCTGGGATTCTAGCCAGGAGAGACCCTTCACTTGTACGCCCCCAGCCCTCTCTGTGGAGGGAGAAGGTCCAGTCTTGGCAAGGTGCTTTGGGACAGGGACTCGGAACACAAAGAGTGTAAAGCTACCAGTCTAGCACTCAGGATGTGAATCTACGCTGATGAGACCCGAGTCCCCCAGGCCAGTGGCATGTGTGGTGGTCCTGGTCGCAGAAGTCTATCCAACCCCAAACCCAGATACTTCCTCAGTGTATCATCATAGCTGACAAAGCAATCACTCCCATTTTCCTATTTGTGAGTTCACCAGATCTAGAATTCCAGTCTCCATCCTGTCGATGGGAAAGAAAACTAAGGCTGGGAGAGAAGTTACTTACTCAAATCCCCAGAGAAAGCAGTAAATAAGAGTCAGTGCGAGAGGAGAACATTTGAATGATAACTGTGTGTCACTCTTGTGCTAACTGAAGCCCACGGCTGGACCACAAAGTTCCAGTGACCTGGAGGATGGCCCAATGATCAGGGCTCATCTTAGGGAGACCCCATATTACCCAAATCACCAGAACCCGTGGCTGATTTTGCCAGAACTCATTTCCCATCGTGGCCCGTCTCCACCTGCCCAAGGCTTTCCAAGGAGTTTCCCTGGTCTTGAAAAAGGAGCAGGTTCCCTGAGAACTTTTCTGGGAGCATCAAGCTTTGTCCCTTCCCAGGATAATTCCTCTCCTGGGTAAGCCAGGACGGTGAGCTCAAACATTTCCCAAGGACGACTCCAAAATAAATTATTTCAGACTTAACAGAGGCTGTTTAATAAATTCCACTCTTCTAGTTTCTTTGGGTATTTTAGAAACTGATTTATACATACAATATCTCTCTCAAAATGAGACAATCAACACAGGATAAAATTATTGAGTTATGAAAATAGGGGTCAGATGGAGGTGCAGCGCTTTAAATTAAACTGGCAAAATATATCTTTCATACTAAATTGACTCTTTTTGTCTTGGAAATGAATGTTTAATCAGTTAAGATGCTGAAGTCGAGGGAGAAGCCTTAAGCATATTTAATTTTGTAAAAGGAGCCTGAAGCCAATATTGTACAGGCCTCCTGATGGCAGCCATACCTTGAAAACCGAAGAACCAACTCCCACACAAGCTGGGAGACCACGCAGGCTGGGCAGGGGACCAAAAGGAGCTGGTGACCTCTGGCATCAGAGCCAAGAGGGCCTGGTGTTCATGAGAGGGCTGTCAAATGCCTTGGTGTCAAATGCCACTGCTCCAGGGACCACTTCCTTGACACAGCGCGGCCTATGCAGAGGGCACCTGGTCCTCGGGCCATCCTCTGTGTCCCCGGCGGCCGGGCAGCCAAGCTGCTTCACCCCTTGGGCAGCTGCTAAAAGCTGAGAGTACATGGTAGGGGACAGAGCTGGGGATGAATCCTGGTTGGGGGACTTAATAACTATGTCATACTCATTCATTCATAAAGTACATAAACTATTAATACCAGGATCAGGTTATCACTTCCCCTGGGAAGCAATAACCTCACATCTGAGCCAGGCGCCTCCTCTTTGTGATTTTAATTAATTAATTACTCTGCATCATGTCTTCAATGCAGCACGCGGGATCTTTGTTGCAGCATGTAAACTCTTAGTTGGCCGGGTGCCTCTTCTAGCTGCATAGAGCAACATGCACTGATTCCATCAGAGGATTTACTACATGTTCAGAAGTGGGCTCCTCACCTGTCTCTCTACCTGTGCTAGTTGCTCCTCAAGGACATCTTGTAGGTCCAGAGTTCAGAACAAGGTCTTGTACCTAGCTGGCTCTTAATCAAGACTGATCACTGTGGTTAAGCCCCAAAATAGCCCCTTTACAATATCAGATTCTAATCCCTGGAACCTGTAAATGGTTCTGCATTTGGGGAAAAAAAGAGTCTTTGCAGATGCGATTAAAAGTTAAGGCTCTAATGTATGACAAAACCCACTGAAATGTTGTGAAGTAATTAGCCTCCAACTAATTAAAAAAAAAAAAGTTAAGGCTCTTGGGATAGGGAGATGATCCTGGATTAACCCTTTATGTTGTAAGTTCGTAAGCATCCTTATAAGAAAGGCAGAGGGAGATTTCACTGACAGAAGAGAAGGCGATGTGATGACAGACAGAGACTGGAGTGATGTAGCCACAAGCCAAGGACAGCCAGCGAACACAGGAAGCTGGAGAAGCACGAGGTGGATTCTTTCCCAGAGACCCCGGAGGAAGGTCACCCCTCCCGACACGTTTCTTAATCCAATGATACAGATTTTGGACCTCCATCTTCTAGAGCTGTGAGAGCATAAATTTCTGTTGTTTTCAAGCCACAGTTTGTGACAATTGTTACAGCAGCTGCAGAAAACTAACAATCACCTACCTGCTCTAAGTCTCCATTTCCTTATTGCACTCGTTCCTGCCTCACTCAGCACTCGGAAGTGTATGTGAGACAATGTGTGTAAAGCTCCCTGCATGGCGCTTCACATCTCGGGGGTCTGACACAAACTCCAGCATCACCCACATAGCATGTGTGTCCACACACACTCACACACACACACACACCTTCAAGCTTCAGCTCAGACAAATTTAAAACAATTGTTGGGCTTCCCCGGTGGCTCAGTGGTAATAAATCTGACTGCCAGTGGAGGAGTGTGCATGCAAATGTGTGAGTGCTCAGTTGTGTCCGACCCTTTGCAATCCCATGGACTGTAGCCCACCAGGCTCCTCTGTCTATGGGATTTTTCGGGCAAGAATACTGGAGTGGGTTGCCATTCCCTACTCCAGGGGATCTTCCTGACCCAGGGATCCAAACTGTGTCTCTAGCATCTCCTGCATTGGCAGGCGGGTTCTTTACCTCTGATGCCAATGCAGGAGACACGGATTCAATCCCCAGTCTGGGAAGATCTCACATGCTACAGAGCAACTAAACCCGAGCACCAGAACTTCTGAGCCCACACTCCAGAGCCAGCGCTCTGCAGCAAGAGAAGCCTGAGAAGCAATGAGAAGCCTGTGCACCACAACGAGACAGTAGCCACCACTCGATGCGATGAGCGAAAAGCCTGCGCAGCAAGGAAGACCCAGCATAACCAAAATATAGATAAATAAAAGTATTTTTTAAAGATACTTTTTTAAAACAACTGTCTTTTTAGCATATGGTCCCAATGGATGGACATGTTCTTAATTGGTTTCCCACTCGGCCGGGCAGCCTTCCTCTGGGTAAGATAGTTTGGCTTACCTTTCATTTCATAACGAGGGAATAGAAAACCCAGTGAACCGTTGATAACTCTCACTAATGGAAGAATTAAAGCGACCTGAATTTGTGAAGCATCTTAAACATGCACTAGTTTTAAAGGAATCTGGAAAATGACTGCAAAGTGCCTATCTGGACTAAGCCCAACAAAGGCATTTCCTAGGCGAAGGGATCAGGGGGTCATCTCTGATAAACAGATAATCTCTTTTGTAATGATCAGAGCTCTTATAACCAGGTGACCCTACCAAGTTACCTGTGAGTATCTAGAGCCTATTCCTTTAGGTAAGTGAGCCTTATGGGAAAACACTACCACTGGTTACAGTGGGAACTCATTTTTATGACTAATAATGACAATAGCAAATATTCCCTGATTGTTTACTCTCTGCCAGACATTTGCTGAGACTTTACATACATTATCTCAGATACCTGTCACTGCAAGAAAAGAGGATTGAAGCTCAGGATGTGGGGCTGGGGTTAACACTAGTCTGTGGGATGTCAGAGCCTATGCACTAACCACTACCCCGCACTGTGTCCGCTGAAGACTAGCATCCCAGGCCAGTGACACTGTGACCCAGAACCCCAGGCATACACACCCCTGCATCCATGGGCCTCCCCAGGGCACACGACAGAGATGTCAGTCGGGCCCTGCCCTCACCTGGGTTACCACAAATCCTGAATCGGGACCGTCTGGAGTCATGAAGTTTTTGCTAGGAAATTAGCTGGGCAAGCAGTTAAGGCAAAAGCATTATAACAAAGTGGAATTAAAACCACACATTGTGGAATCTGCAGGTCTCCGAGAGAGAAGGGGAAGTGGACGATCTGCATTATTTATGGGCTTGTTTCTCAAGAAATGGAGCAGCAATTTCCACTGAGCACTTTAGTGAGCAGTAGAAAATGTGGGTCTTGAGTTGGCTTCCTCCTGCCCTCCCTCTCTCTCATCTTCCCTCCTACGTCTCACCTAGCTTCACAAAAATAAAAGTGATGTGGCTCTTGAAAATACACAGAGTATGCCAGGTTGTTTTTCTTTTTCTTTTTAAGCAAAGAGATTTGGTGGTAATAAGAGTAAACAATAAATAAATAGAATATAGTCAAGATTGTTAGATGACAAACAATATAAATGAAGGTCTCAGACATCTGATAGAACTGGGCCACAAATTTGGCTGTGACCTCTGAACAGCCTTGGTAGGGATAAACATGATCCATCCAACATCATGTGATTCTTACAGAAATCAATTTAGCGGTACCTCCTGCCCTCCCACAGGTGTGTTTCTGACAAAATCAAGGACTGTTTTCCTCCTAGATACAGTGGTTGGTCCACGCATGCTATCATGGTCCTCCTTGGAAGACTCAAACTACCACCTCCCAGAGACATCAGAGAAGATGCTGGCTGCCGATAGCTGTCATGCCTGCTGTGTGGATGATACTAATGATATTGCTGGAGTTCCTGGATCCAGCCATGCCTGAAACCCTCTGTCCAGCCCTCAATACCTAGATATTTCAGTCTTTTTTTTTTTTTTCCTGCATCAGCTTCTTTGAATTTTATTCTTGTCACTTAGGAATGAAGTTAAGAGGTATTACTGGCAATATAATATTAACTGTAAAGGAAAAAGCAAAAAGAAACATATACCCCAGTCATTCAGAAGAAGTACTAGAATTCCCTTAAGGAGGTTTTCCCCATTATACAAAAGAATTCTCTACTGACTTTCTATAGGTCTTGATTGTTCAAAGCAGCCATTCATGCTGAAAAATCACACCTTGCTCAGCATGGGATTCAGGATCTTTATGATCCAAGCCCTACTAATTCTTTCACATCCTCTCTTCCTGTGCAACTCCATGTTCTTTCTCTCCAGCCCAGTAGGAAGGACCCACATGCCACGCCTGAGCAAGACATGAGCCTCCTGCTTCTTGCTTTTGTACACGCTGTTCCCTCAGCCTGGAAGGTCCTTTCCTGCGCTGGTCTGCCTGCCAAAGCCTCTTCTATCCTCAAACTCTAAGTCAGTCATCACCTTCTTCCCTGCCAGCTGAAACAAGACACAATATTTTTAAAGTAATATGATTCCACTTATATGAAATGTGCAGAAGAGGCAACTATATAGAAACAGAAAGTAGATTAGTGGTTGCCGAGGGCTACAGATGGGGGTGGGGTTGGGAATGATGACTAAGGGGGATAAGGTTTCTTTGTGGAGTGATGAAAAGGTTCTAAAATAGTTTGTGTTGATGGTCACACAGCTCTGTGAATATTCTAAAAGCTACTGAACCGTATACTTTAAATAGGTGAATTGCATAGTAGGTGAACAACATTTCAATTTCAATAAAGCCTTTTTTTTGACCTTGCCAGGTAGCTTGTAGGATCTTGGTCCCCCAACCAGGAACTGGACCCAGATTCCCTGCAGTGGAAGCATTGAGTTCTAACCACTGGACCACCAGGGAATTCTCCTTCAATAAAGCCTATAAAGGTGAGACTATACTATTAAAATAATAATAAAACATAATACCAAGATATTACAAACAAAGCTTCAGAAGCAAGTAGCATGACATAAACTTCCCTCCACGCCACCCTCCACATTCTGTGGACCCCCATGCAAGTAACTGACAGAGCCCAGACCCTGCACCTGAGCAGAGGGTCCTCCTCAAGGCACTGGCATTCTGCTCCCTCTCGACTCCCTTCCCTGCTGTGACCTAGCAGGAACCATGGCGGGTAACAGGGACTCACCGTGGGCAGCTGGCCCGATAGCAGGTGGCTGTCCTGGGCCAGCATGTTGGACACCATGATGGCTGGGAGGTCCATGGCCTGGTAGGAGTAGGCAGGGAGCAGTCCGTTGGGTGCGAGGCCGTGGCACAGTGAGTGGTAGCCGGCTTCGTGGTCCCCCAGGTGCAGGAGGGATGGCTCAGGGAGGTTGGGAGGTGTTATTGGGGGGATCTCATAGTCTTCGTTGCTCTCGTTCTGGCTGTTGAAGCTCTAAAACATCAAAAGGGCAGGTTGTTGCAGGTCAATGTCATACAACTGCAGAACAGGCTTTTCAGCACCAGTGATAGTAACAATGAACACCCCTTAGCAAAGCAGAGAGGGGATGGTCCCTCTGCAAGGCACACAGTCAAGATGACGCAGTCAGACTCCTGACCCATCCCCAATGGGTGCTTCCTCCTACTGGACAGTCTGTATACAGAAACCTGCGCTCCTGGAGAGTGGGGCCACCACCTGTTCACCTGTTTTTCTGTTTTCCCACCAGATCTGGCCACTGCAGCCCACCATGAATTCATCTGTCTACATCCACCTATTTTACAGATGGAAGAACTCAGGTCCTGGAGGAAAGTGGCTCAAGTAGGATTAGTAGAAGAGCTAAGAGCAGAGCTGAAGTATCCTGGCTCCATGCCTGGTGGTCTTCCAGGGCAGCTGGATGACTTTCTCTTGTGTGTCCCCAACTGTGTCCTCTCAACAGGTCTTCTCATCTCGGTAAATGGTACAAACATTCCCCCAGGAGCACAAGCTATTCCCCCAGGAGCCACACTGGACATTTTTCTTTCCAAACATTATTTGTTCATCTTCCCCACCTCATTCCACTGACCAGGAAGCTCCAGTACAATGCTAAATAGAAATGGTAAGAGTGGACACACTGCTTTTTTCCCTTAAGTATCTCAGTATTTTACCACTAAGCACCCAGGTGGTGCTAGTGGTAAAGAACCTACCTGCCAATTCAGGAGGCATGATCCCTGAGTAGGGAAGGCATGGCAAGGAGGAGGAAGAGGGCATGGCAACCCAGTCCAGTATTCTTGCCTGGAGAATTGCATGGACAAAGGAGCCTGGCAGGCTACAGTCCACGGGGTTGCAAAGAATTGGACATGACTGAAGTGACCCAGCATGCATAATGTTTGCCATAGATTCTTATAGGTATTCTATAACAGGTTAATTGTACTCCTTCTTCTTTCAATTAGGCATCACATTTTAATTTTATTGAATTCTCTTCCCCTGCATCTACTGAAAGGCTCAAATAAGCCTTTTCTCCTTTAATTCAGTTAAATATGGTAAACTGTACACTTAGTTTTCTTAATGCAAAAGCAACCTTGTTAATTTTGTAATGAATTCGCACAGTAACAATATTGCAGTGTAACCCCTCCTACCTCAGAGTATGACTGTATTTTGAGAAGGGTTTTTAAAGAGGTAATGTTAAATGAGATCATTAGGATGGACCCTCATCTTATGAAAAGCTATACATTTTTTGTATAAACTATTAAAAAAATACATTTCCATTGTTTAAAAAAAAAAAAGCAACCTTGTATTTCTGCAATGGACCCTACTTGGTCATAATATATTACTATTTTATCCATTATTAAATTTTGATTGCTGATATTTTGTTTAGGATTTTTGCATCTAGTTCATGAGTGGGATGGGGCTATGATTTTCCTTTTTCATACTGCTCTTATTGGGTTTCAGTACCAAGGTTATGTTAGCCTGGAAAATCATTCTTCCTTTTCTATGCTCTGAGAGTGATTAGACCTAGGAGAAGAGTTATATGTGAAATGCAAGATGGATCTGAGAAAACATGAAAGAGAAGTTTCAAGACATAGAGGAAAAAGTGAGGAAAAAACGGACATCTCTTTAATCAGCAGACTGGAGGGAGCAGAGGAATAACTGAAGAGACAATGACTAGGAATATTCCAGAACTGACGACGGACACTAGAGGTACTGGTGGATATGATGGTGACCTGTGGTCCCCTGTCTATGACAAAGGAGGCGAGACCAGGTAACGGGGGAAAAACAGTCTCTCCAATAAATGGGGCTGGGAAAACTGGACAGATACATGTAAAAGGATGAAATTAGAACACTCTCTAACACAATACATAGGAAAAACTCAAAATGGACTAAAGATCAAAATGTAAGACTGGAAACTCTGAGACTCTTGGGGAAAAGCATAGGCAGAACACTATTTGATGTAAATTGCAGCAAGATCTTTTTTGATCCACCTCCTACAGTAATAAAAATAAAACAAAAATAAACAAATGGGATCTAATTAAACTTAAAAGCTTTTGCACAGCAAAGGAAAACATAAAGAAAGCAAAAAGACAACCCTCAGGATGGGAGAAAATATTTGCAAATGAAGCACCTGGCAAGGAATTAATCTCCAAAATATACAAATAGCTTATGCAGCTCAATATCAACAAAAGAAATAACCCAGTCAAAAAATGGGCAGATCTAAACAGACATTTCTCCAAAGAAGACATACAAGCAGCCAAAAAGCACATGAAAAAATGCTCAACATCACTAATTATTAATGTTAGTGAAATGCATATCAAAACTACAATGAGATTTCACCTCACATTGGTCAGAATGGCCATCATCAAAAAACCTATAAATGATAAATTCTAGAGAGGGTATAGAGAAAGGCAACCCTCTTACACTGTTGGTGGGAATATAAATTGATACAGCCACTATGGAGAACAGTATGGCGGGTCCTTAAAAATCTAAAAATAAAACTACCATATGACCCAGCAATACTACTCCTGGCCATACATCCAATGAAAACCATAATTCAAAAAGATAAATGCAACCCTATGTTGAAGATGAAACTCCTGATATGAAGAACTGACTCATTGGAAAAGATCCTGAGGCTGGGAAAGATTGAAGGCGGGAGGAGAAGGGGACGACAGAGGATGAGATGGGTGGATGGCATCACTGACTCAATGGACATGAGTTTGAGTAGGCTCTGGGAGTTGGTGATGGACAGGGAAGCCTGGCGTGCTGCAGTCCATGGGGTCGTAAAGAGTTGGACATAACTGAGCAACTGAACTGAACCCTGGTTCATAGCTGTGCTTTTTACAATAGCCAGGACATGAGCAAATGAAATGTTCATCAACAGACACATGGGTAAAGAAGATGTGGTACATATATACAATGGAATATTACTTAGCCATAAAAAAGAACAAAATAGTGCATTTGCAGCAACATGGATAGACCTAGAGATTGTCCTATTGAGTGAAGTAAGTCAGACACAGAGAGACAAATATCATGATATCACTTATAAGTGGAATATTATTTTTTATTTTTTATTTTTTTTATTTTTTTTTGGAATATTATTTTTTAAAGGGTACAAATGAATTTATCTGCAAAACAACATCAGATATGCAGATGATACTACCCTAATGGCAGAAAGCAAAGAGAAACTAAAGAGCCTCTTGATGAGGGTGAAAGAGGAGAGTGAAAGAGCTGGCTTAAGACTAAAACTAAGATCATGGCATCTGCCCCCATTACTGCATGGCAAATAGAAGGGAAAAGATGAAAGTAGTGACAGATTTCCTCTTCTTGGGCTCCAAAAATCACTGTGGATGGTGACTGCAGCCATGAGATCAGAAGACAATTACTTCTTGGCAGGAAAGCGATGACAAACCTAGACAGTGTGTTGAAAAGCAGACATATTACTCTGCCGACAAAGATCCGTATAGTCAAGGCTATGGTCTTCCCTCTGGTCACATACAGTTATGAGAGCTGGACCAAAAGAAGGCAGAATGCCAAAGAATTGATGCCTTTTCAACTGTGGTGCTGGAGAAGATTCCTGAAAGTCCCTTGGACAACAAGAAGATCAAACCAGTCAATCTTAAGGGAGATCAACCCTGAATATTCACTAGAAGGACTGATACTGAAGCTGAAGCGCCAGTATTTTGGTCATCTGGTGTAAACAGACAACTCACTGGAAAACTCCCTGATGCTGGGAAAGATTGAGGGCAGAAGGAGAAGAGGGCATCTGAGGATGAGATGGCTGGATGGCACCACTGATGCAATGGACATGAAGTTAGGCAAACTCCAGGAGATGGTGAGGGACAGGGAGGCATGGCCTGCTGCAGTCCATGGGGTCACAAAGAGTCAGACACGACAGGGTGACTAAACAACAACAATGGTGGAGTGGGGACCACATGGTCTCTAAAACCCCTGCAGGGTGTCAACACCTTTCTCCTCGGGTGCCTGTGGTTTGAACCTCACCACAACTTGTGGAGAAGAACTCTAGACTGTTCTTTGAGGAGCATGCAAGCATACTCAGTCATGTCTGATTCTTTGCAACCCCATGGACTGTAGCCTACCAGGCTCCTTTGTCCATAGGACTTTTCAGGCAAGAATACTACAGTGGGTTGCCATTTCCTTCTCGAGGGGATCTTCCCAATCCAGGGATTGAATCTGCCTCTCCTGTGCCTCCTGCATTGGCAGGTGGATTCTTTACCACTGAGCCACCTGAGAAGCCAGACTGTCCTTGATAGTCACAGAAAGATGCTCTGAGAGGATAGTGCCTTGCCACATTCATGCCCAGCCCTTAGACCCAGACCCCAAGCCACCTCTTGGTCGTTGGCTCCCTCTGCAGGGATGTTGTGAGATTATTTCATATTATAGGCAAATAGCAGTCCAAGAAGCAGTGACCCTGTTGGTGGGAAAGGGCACTGGCAGCCCTACGGAATAGGACTCAGTCTTCCCACACCAAGATCTGGCTCTTTCCTACCATCTGAAGTTGCTTCCAAGAGCTGGGCCAAGCTCACATGTTTGGGGACCAACCTCTGCCTAGCTGCTCTATATGCATACACCCAAAGTTACATCTCTCTTACTGCACGATCTGAGGTTATCATCTTCTCTCTCTGTGCCCAGTTCTCACTCTTGCACCAAGAGGGACAGGGATGGGCTCATCCATCTCTCAAGTTCCATGGCTAATTATATACATTGGCTATTCAATCAAATCGATGAGATTTAAATCCAACTCGATGGCAGTCCCAGCTGGTACCCTGTAGTAACAGAAGGGCAGAAGAGGGGACCCAGGGAAGATCCAGTTTCTCCTGATCAAGCTTGACACATAAGGGGAGACCATATCCTGGTAGGTCTCAGTTCTACTGAAAATAACTTCCTTGAGCATTTTTTCAATTAGGAAATATAAATAAATAACATTTAATGAACATTTAATATGCTAGTTGTGAATATTTTACAGACAATTAATGTATTAAATTCTTACAACCTCTTTATGAAGGAGCTTCTGTTATTATATGCCCATTTTACAGATACAGAAACTAAGGCACAGAGAAGGGAATTTACTTGCCCAAAGACACACAGTTAGTAAAAGGTCTCACTCCCTCCACTGTCTGCAAAGGAAGGCAACGTTTCCTAGTTTGTGACGTGGATCCTGGGACTCTGGGTCCTAATAATTGTTAGAGGCTGTGCCAGTTTATGGCCAAACTGAGGGCTTAAGCACTAAAAAACAAATTTTGGTCCAGCTATGATAACCATAGCTATCGTTGCTATTGTTCACTCAGTCACATCCAAACTCTTTGGGACCCCACGGACTGCAGCATGGCAGGCTTCCCTGTCCTTCACCATCTCCCAGAGTAGCTCAAACTCATGTCCATTGAGTTGGTGATGCCATCCAACCATCATGTCCTCTGTCGTCCCCTTCTCCTCCTGCCTTCAACCTTTCCCAGCATCAGGGTCTTTCCCAGTGATCTGGCTCTTGGCATCAGGTGGCCACAGTATTGGAGCTATCATATCATCCCAGAAAGCAGAGTCCAGGAAGTCTTCCCCCAGCCCGCCTACAACAAGATTCCCCCTCCGCAGCCTCGCATGGACTCTCCGAGGCTTCTTAATGCCGGCAGTGATTTGTGACTCTTTCCTTTCTTTCAGTTTATGTCCCCTTCCTCAGACCCCAGGCCAAGGGTTAAGGCTGTTGTGTCACCAGTGCTTGGCACACAGTAGGTGCTCAGTTAGAATGTGATGAGTGAGCACATGTAAGAGGGTGATGCACCAGGCTTTGGGTTTAGACTTCATCTGGGTATTTCCATATCTGTCCCTCTCAACAGACCAGAAGTCCCTCAGTCACCCACTATTCACGTCTCTGGGCGCTGATTTCCTTTCTACTCTCCGCACCCACAACAGGCGCTGTCACGAGGCACATGACAGTGAACGCCAAATGATGCTTGAGTCCACACCTTTCTTTAAAAACCAAAACCTTAACACACTGGAACCAGCCCAAAGGACCAGAAGCCTTTTGCAAAACTAAGCATATGTTATATCAAAATATTGGAATCACACAATTATGACAATTCATTTAAAGAGGCAATTAGCGCACTTAAAAATAACTACACATGCAAACACGTACATGCCTCCTCTGAATGCAATTAAATCCTAAATGCATGACACCTGAATACCAGCCCAGCCGGCTATGGTGAATACACCATACTGTCTGTCAGTCACTGGACCCAGCATTTCCACATTCACTCTCCATTTAACTCATGAGTTCTGCAAAGAAGTGACTGTTCTCTCCATTCTGTAGATGAAGATGATGAAGTTCAGCGAATGAAGGTGTCACAAGTGATTCTTGGTTGGGATTCAAGCCCAGGTCTTATGACTGAATCCATCATTCTCCCACACTGGGTCAGAGACTTCTTTAAGATTCAAGTTCCTCACTTCCTCTAAATAAGAGATGGGCCACTCAGTGATTCGTAATTTGCTCTTCAGCACCAAGGTCCTCATGAGAATACAGAAAGAGATGCCAAGTTGTAAAAGCTATAGAAGTTAAAAATATTAGCAAAACCTTACAAGGAAACTTCTGGAAAGAGCTGACTCTTCCTATCCACCCATCCTCTCTCAAACCCACTCCAACCACATTTTCATCCCACCATCCACCAAAACTGTTTGTCAAGGTCTTCAGTAACCTCCATGTTACTAAGTCCAGTGGTCAGATCTCACTGCCCTCTTGTCCTCCTTGACCTTCTCAGCAGCATTTGACATACCTGGCCACCCACTTTCTCCTGGGAATAAATTTCTTCAACTGTTTCTAGGACATCACAGATGTTGATCTTCCTAAATCACAAGTCATTTCTTCTCCATGCCCTTTGCTGGTTCTCATTCTTTCCTTCAACCTATTAATGATGTCACAGAGCTCAGATCCCAGACCTCTCCTCTAAACACTCAGTCTTTGAGGATTTCATCCAGCCTCCTGGATTTAAATACCATCTATGTTCTGCTGACTCTCCAGCTTATGTGTCCAGCTCAGAACTCTCTTCTGAACCACAGATTCATGGACCCCACTGTTATCTGACACCTTTGTTTGCGTTTTAATGGACATCTCAAATTTAATGCATCCAAAAGAGAACCTGTCAACCCATGGTTTTCTCTTCCTTAGCTAATGGCAGGTCCAAACTTGCAACTGCTCAGGCCAAATGCCTTGGAGCTGTCCTTTGTTTACTTTCTTTCTCTCATATCCAACACCAAATCTGTCAGGAAATCCGAATGGCCCCACCTTCAGAACAGAGACAAACGGAGCCACGACTGTCCAAGGCACCATCCTCTCCATCCTGGAGGACTGCAGTAGTTTCCTACCTGGCTTGCCTACCCCAGCTCTTGCTATGGTTCATTCTCACTCAGAGGCCAGAATTACATGTTAAAATGTAAGTTCATGTAATTCCTCTGCCCACCACCATCCAGGGGTGCTCTTCTTACCCAACAACAGAGTCCTCAGCAATTCCATTCCTGGTTATAATCTAGAAAAAGCCAAAAATACTAATTCAAAAAGATACATGCACCTCGGCGCTAACAGTGACATTATTTACAATTGCCGAGGTATGGAAGCAACTTAAAGGTCCATCAATTGATGAATGGATAAAGAAGACATAGCATATATATACATACACACACAAACACATATGTATGTATACACACACACACACACACACACAGAGGAAGGCTACTATGCCATAAAAAGAATGAAATTTTACCATCTGCAGCAACATATATGGAACTGGAGGGCATTATATTAAGTGAAATAAGTCAGACAGAAAAAGACAGAGACTGTATATCACTTACATGTGGAATCTAAAAAATACAATAAATTATAGCAAAACAAAAGTGAAAATATAAAAAAAAAAAAGGAGCAGACACAAAAATATAGATAAGAAATTAGCGGTTACCGGTGGGGAGAGGGAAGTGGGAAGGGGGACTACAGCGTAGGAGAGGAAAAGGGTTGTTATGGGATGATAGGGAACCATGTTTGTGAAACTTTTGAAAACCGTAAAGCACAGTAGAATCTGTTTTTATATTTATTTATGGCTGCGTTGGGCCTTAGTTGTGGCACAAGCTTTCTTGTAGCATGTGGGATCTCAGTTTCCCAATCCTCGATCGAACCTGTGTCCCCCATTCTGGAAGGTGGATCTTAACCGCTAGACCACCAGGAAAGTCCAGCACTGCAGAATTTAAAGAATCTTTCATTCAACAAAAAAGAACAAGGGTCTTATAATGGCTACATGGCCCAGCTCCCCCACTCCCACCTACATCCCTTTTACCTTCCTGACGTCACCTCTTAATATGTTCCTTCTTTGTGCCAGTCTGGCCACACTAGGTATGGTTATAAGCCTTAGCGCCTTTGCACTGACGGTTTCCTCTCTCTAGCAGATTCTCCTGTTAAATATCCACACAACTCATTCCTTCATCACTAAGTTCTCTACTCAAACATCTGCTTCTCAATGAGGTCTACCCTCACTGTTCAATTTAAAGTCACAAATCATCAGCCATGTTCTACAATTCCCTTGTTTCTATCCCTTACTAAACGGCAACTCACTCCAGTATCCTTGCCTGGGAAATCTGGTGGACAGAGGAGCCTGGTGGGCTGCAGTCCCTGGGGTCACAAAGAGTCGGACACAACTGAGTGACTGAGCACGCACACACAGCATTTAATGCTTTCTAACATCCTACACATTTTATTGATTTATTATGTTTATTATGTATTACCCAACTCCATTAGAATATCTTCATGGAGGAGGAGATTTTCACCTGTCTTGTCCACTGCTGTATCCCCAGTTTCTTCAACAGTGCTTGGCATGTAATGAGTGCTCAAAAAGTCTTTGATAAATGAATGAATAAATGAACAAATGAACTGCTCAGCAAATGCCTGAAGAAAGAGTGGTAAGAAAATGAATGGACTGGCAGACCATGAGGAGTCCCCCCTTCTAAGGAGAAGGCTTACTCTAGGCTCTGATCCAAGGCTACGACACAAGTTGTTTGAATCAGTCCAACATTCCCCGCTTCTCAGAACTGGTGCATGAGAATCTGTAAGTGTCCTTTGTGGGGAGCGGGTGGGACTGGGGAGAAAGAGGCACTGCAGCAAAGAGCAGGGCGAGGAAGTAGGGGTTTACCAACACACGACATCTACCATACAGAGGAATGCTAGGAGGCTGCCAGGATCAGCTTGTTTCCGAATTCCTCCCTTTGTGCTTTTCTTTCCAAATCAACTAATGAACAAGTTAGTTGAATCAACTAAACTCAGAGCAAAGCAATAGAGATGGGGCAGAAGGGGCATCCGGGAGACTGTCGGGTTTTTCTCGCACCGGTTCCAGGAAAGGAAGACTACTGCACTGACCCAAACGACCTTTGTGGCTTGCCCTTGGGTCAGATGGCTAAGCCTTCTCAGGGAATTCCTAGGAGGAAGAGACTTAATTAAACATGGAAGCTGATGACTTCTTGAGGTAGGAGAACAAACAAGCAAGGGTGGGGAATGGGCCCTGGGCCTTGAGAAAGTGATGGAGAGGAAGGAGTCTAAGAACATCCAATGGACCAGAGCCTGTTGCAGTGACAAGCTTATGTTCCATGAAATTATCAGAATAAACTCATTTGCTTACCACAATTAAAAAAAAAAGACAAACGAATCCATTCAGCCATAGGAACTAACATGGCTGTAATATAGGAAGTAAAAAAATAAATGTGTGTGTGTACGTGTGTGTGTATGTTCTAAGTCGCTTCAGTCGTGTCCAACTCTTTGCAGCCCACGGATTGTAGCCTGCCAGGCTCCTCTGTCCATGGAATTTTCCAGGCGAGAATACTGGAGTGGGTTGCCATTTCTTTCTCCAGGGGATCTTCCTGACTCAGGGGTCAAACCTGTGTTTCTTGTGTCTCCTGCTTTGGCAGGCAAATTCTTTACCACTGAGCCACCTGGGAAGCCTATATATATATATTCTTCTAAATAACCCTTTCTGAAACAAATATTCAAAGTTCAAACCTAGAGAACGATAAAAAAAAATTCAAGAAAAGGATTCTAGAAAGAGTAGTGAGCTGAAAAATTACAATGTATATCAATTCAAAATAGCTGTCCATAAGGTGACTATAGTATTCAATGTGTAATGTGACTATATTGGTTCCTAAAATAGAAAAGGTACAGGATAGAATTATAAAATTAATAATGATCACAAACTAAAAATCTAGAGGATTTCATTAGAACCTATGCCTTCCCTTAAGATTGCAAATATTGATTAGTAATTTATATTGCAAGGAAAATGTAAGTTTAAATACTTCTGTTATAATTTTAAAATTTTTATTGAGGTGAAATTCACATAACAAAAAGATAATTCTTTTAAAAATAACACTTGTGTGGCATTTAGTACATTCACTCATAATGTTTTGCAATCACCGCCTCTATCAGGTTCCAAAATATTTTCATTATCCCCAAAAGAAAACCCCATACTTATTAAATAGTTTCTCCCTGCTCTCCTGGCCTCAACTCCAGGAGACCACCGATCTATGTTCTGTCTCTGTGGATTTGCCTATTCTGAATAGCTTAATATAAGTGCGATTTTACCTTCTTTCATTTAGCATAATGTTTTTGAGCATAATGTACATTATCCACAATGTAGCATATATCAGTACTTCATTTCTTCCTGTGGCTGAACAGTATTCCATTTTATGTATATACCCAATTTTGTTTATTCATTCATCCACTGACGAACATCTGGGCTGTTTACACCCTTTGGCTATTGTGAATAGTGCTGCTATGAACAAGTGTGTACATATATTTGTCGGAGTCCTTATTTTTAATTCTTTAGGGTATACAGCTAGGTGTGGAATTGTTGAGTCATATGATAATTCTATGTTTAACTTACTGAGGAACTGTCAAACTTTTTCCATCGTGGCTGCACATTTTACATTTCTACCAGCAATGTATGAGTGTTCCAATTACACCACATCCTTGTCACCAACACTTAAATTCCATTTTTTATTATAGACATCCTAGTGAGTATGAAATGGTATCTTATAGTAGTTTTGATTTGTATTTCCCTAATGACTAGTGATGTTGAGTATCTTTCCATGTGTTTTTTGGCCATTTGCATATCTCTGTGGGGAAACATCTAGAACTTTTTTGTTCATTTTTAAATTAGGTTGTCTTTCCATTGTAGTGTTGCAAGAGTTCTTTATATATTCTACATACTAGACCCTTATATGATTTGCATGGGGTGGAAAGTGGGAGGGAGGTTCAAGAGGGACAGGACATATACTTAAGTGTGGCTAATTCATGTTGATGTACAGCAGAAACCAACACAAAGTTGTAAAGCAATTACCCTTCATTTAAAAATAAATAAATATTCTTAAAAGCTAAGCACAGAGTTTAAAAACAGATATATCATTTGCAAAATATTTTTCTCCCATTCTGTAGGCATTTTTTTTCCACTTTCTTGGAAATGCCCTTTAATACAAAGGAATTTTTAAATTTTCATGCAGTCTTCATTGTTTTTCTTTTGTTGCTAATGCTTTTGATGTCCTGTTTAAGAATTCATAGCCAAATCCAAGGTCATGAAGAGTTACCCTATGTTTTCTTCTAGGAATTTTGTGGCTTTAGTCCTGAGACTTGGGTCATGGATCCCTTTTGAAATAACTTCTGTATACAGCATGAAGTAGAGTCCAGTTTTATTTTGCCCATGGTTATCCAGTTGTCCCAAAAAGCTATCTGATGATGAGACTGTTCTTTCTCTGTTGACTGGCCTTGGCACCCTTGATGAAAATAATTGCAACTGACCACAGATGTAAAGGTTTATTTCTGGACTCCTATTTCTATTCCATTGGTCTATATGTCCAACCTTATACTACAACCACTGCAGATGATGACTGCAGCCATGAAATTAAAAGATGTTTGTTCCCTGGAAGAAAAGCTATGCCAAACCTAGACAGCATATTAAAAAGCAAAACATTACTTTGCCAACAAAGGTCCATCTAGGCAAAGCTATGGTTTTTCCAGTAGTCATGTATGGATGTGAGAGTTGGACCATAAAGAAAGCTGAGCGCTGAAGAAATGATGCTTTTGAACTGTGGTGTTGGAGAAGACTCTTGAGAGTCCCTTGGAAAGCAAGGAGATCCAGCCAGTCAAACCTAAAGGAGAGCAGTCCTGAATATTCATTGGAAGGACTGATGCTGAAGCTGAAGCTCCAATACTTTGGTCCCCTGATGTGAAAAGACTGGTCCCCACTGGAAAAGACCCCGATGCTGAGAAAGACTGAAGGCAGGAGGAGAAGGGGATGACAGAGGATGAGACGGTTGGATGGCATCACCGACTCGATGGACTTGAGTTTGAGCAAGCTCTGGGAGGTGGTATTGACAGGGAAGCCTGGTGTGCTGAAGTCCATGGGGTTGCAAAAAGTCGGACATGACTGAGCAACTGAACTGAACTGAACTGAATACTGAGCACACTGTTCTGACTGTGGTGCTCTTGTAGGAACTGGGAAGTGTTACTCAACTTTGCTCTTCTCTTGTAAAACTGCTATAGCAATTCAGGATTCATTGCAATTCATATGTATTTGAGGACTGGTTCTTCTATTTCTTCTAAAAAACTTGACAGGGATTGCAATGCACATGTAGATTGCTTGGATAGTACTGCAACCTTACCAAAATTAAGACTTCCGATTCACAAACACAGATGTTTTCCTCATTTGTTAAGCTCTTCTTTAATTTCTTTCAGCAGTGTTTTATAGTTTTCAGCATTCAAGTCTTTCACCACCTTGGTTAAATTTATTCCTAAGTATTTTATTATTGTGGACGCTGTGACATATGAAAACTGTTTTCTTAGTTTTTTTTTATTAATTATTTGCTGGTACATGGAAACACAGCTGACTTTTGAATATTGATCTTACACCCTGAAACTTTGCTGAATTCATTTATTATACATTTATTATAATTTTAAATAAAAGCAGAAATTCTACACCATTAGAGGAACAAAAACAAAAATAAAAACAAATAGAAAAGAAAATAGAACCTGATCATCTAACAAAAATATGAAAGGAAAAAGAAAATAGAAATTAATTATGAAATATGATAACCTTCATAAAATGAGAGTATTAAGACTACTAGTAATCACAATAAATAAAAAATGATTTCAAGTCCTTTATTAAAATATAAAAAATTAAAATTTTGATGAAAATAAATGAATCCAGCATATGACATTTATAATAGGCATGCCTAAGATAAAATTACATAGAAGGTTAAAACTAAGCAGATATATCAGGCAAATAAAAAGCAGAAGTGGCAAAATTAGTAACAAGTTAAGCACAATCTGGGGGCAAAAAGCATTAAAGAGACCAAGAGCAATACTTAAGTTGATAAATGACACAATCCACTAAGAAGAAATGACAGACATAAACTTTTATGTAGACAGATAAACCACAGGAATATAAAACGTTGACAAACTGTTAGAAGTACAAAGAGGATTTAATCAAACCAAAAACATAAAGAGACACTAGCACATTTCTTCAAAAACTGACAAAATCGATCAGACAGAAATGAGTAAGGACAGAAGATTTGAATAACACAATTTCCTGTCTTGATTTGTCTCAATTTAAAGAACACACATTCTTTTCAAATGTGCATGGAACACTTAAAAAACATTACCATGTACTAACTACTCAGATAATTACAAACTTTTCAAAAGGTAGAGATGACATGGGCCACATTCTATGATCTAAATGCACTAATCTAGTTTTTAACAACAAAGAAAAAAGAAGAGAGAGAAAGAGGGAGTAGAAAAACATGGAGGCAGACAGACCCTCTAAAATACTTGGACATTTTAAGAACAAATCTAGTAAATTTGGGGTTAAATAGGAAATCACAACTGAAATTACAGACAATGAAAATACCACCCGACAAAATCTGTGAGAGGCAGACAATGAAAAATGTATAACTTTTTACCTAAATGAATTTATTAGAAGACAAGAAAGACAAAATAGATGAATTCAGCACTCAAGAAGCTAGAAACGAAAACAAAATAAATCAAAAGTCATTAGAAGAAAGACTAAAAAAAGTACTATAGAAGACAAATTTTACATAAATATGAGGAGGAAATTTTTTTTGAAGAGGTTAACAAAATAGTAAACAACTGACAAGAAAAAAAAAGATGCCTCAAAAAGGAATGAAAAATACATAGAATCTTTGAAAGTTATCGTTGAGAATTCCTTTGTAAGAGAGTTAAGGCTAATTTTCATAAATGTTTATTATTTTCAGCTTAATTCTGTTGTGGAAATCTTCTATATAACTATTAGTTTTTGTTGTTTTTTTTTTTCTGTTTGATCTATTGGTTTCTGAGACAGGTAGGTCAAAAAATTTCCACCATGATTGTGATTTTATCAGTTTCTTCCTGTATGTCCATTTTTGGCTTCATATATTTCAGAGCATTGTTATGTATTTGAAAATTAACAATTATTGTATTTTGGAGATGTATACCTTTCATTATTTGATTGGTTTACCCAATTAATGCTTACTAGAAGGTCGTCTGGCTGACATGCGGATTACCAGTTTCCATCACCCACTCCAATGGTGTGTAAGGCAGAAGATTCACTGAGAAGCAACCTATAGGAATTGAGGGTGATTTGGCTTTTCTCTCATCCTGAACCCCCACTTCCAAGCCAAGTGAGAAAGACCTCTGTCACCGGTCAGGACTTGGGGTGCAACACAAAAGGGGTGGTGGCACCTCATTTCCTGGTGAAGTCTGATGAGAAAGAGCTCTCAGGAGGACTCAAGTTGTGTCTCCAGAGTCGAGAGGCTCTGTGCCTAGAAGGTTCTGGAAGGTGTGAGGAGAGCTGGAGCCGCCAGAAGAGACAGCAACTGGAGAGAGTCAGAGAGCGGTTTGCATGTCCACGGTGTGGCAAGCTCGGGACGTATGAGTTGCTGGGGGCAGATGAAAGCTAAGGACAGCGGTTGGCTGAAGGCATCTAAAGAGGTTCACCCAGGACAGCAGCCTGATAGGGTAGGGGGGTGTCTTAGCAGCAGGAGGTATGTCATCAGGTATGCCCCCTGAGAGAGGACCCCCAGTTCAGTGCGCCCCATGGGAAAAAGCCCACGTGTGAGGGTCTGCTACAGCAGCAGACACAAAGGCGAGGATATCAACAAGACTGGTGAGCGTGACGTTCTGATCCTGTCCTGACTCTGAAGCCTCCGGAAGCATCACAGGACACGGGAGTGGATGCAGAGGCAACAGGCCACCCCCTGCCCACTGCAGGCTTCCAAGACCATGAGCTGGGAAGGAAAGGACAAGGGTGGACCTCTGCTTTCTTGTACCCTGTGGAGTCCAGTCTGCTGGAAAACCCGGAGTGACAGCAACACCTTACGCTGACACAGACTTTGGGCTCCAAATGCTTTCATGTATTTGAAATACTTTTCCCACAAAAGCTTGAAGATTCTTGAAATATACAATCAGTGGGTACTATTTTAAAGAGCACTGGCTTTGGACTTAGACTGACCTGGGAGAATTCCAGTCCTGCCACTTACTTGCTGAAAGACCTCTGGCAATTCATCCCAACTACCTACTCCTGGGTATCTTTATCTATGAACGAACCCCACCTCACTGCTGAGAGAATTATACAAGGAAACGATATGAAGACACAGGGACAGAGGTCAACACATCCTGCCCCCCGCCGCCCCCATACTCAAGGAAGCAAAAAAAAAAAAAAAACCTCAGGGTGTAAGCAGTACAAGTGTTAAATATCTTCTATTTTGGAAACTGAGGTTCAACATGGAAAAATGACCTATCCAAAGTCACACACTCAGTATTTACGGTAACAAAGACAAGAAACCCTGACTGACTGGGGCCAACACATGCTCTACCATTATTCACACCCGTCCCAACACATACATCCATCTTGATTAGCCCAGAACTGTCCTGCTTTACGCCTCTTGTCCTGGGTAATTCCCTCTTTCACCTTAAAATTGTCCTGGTTTGGACAGTAAATTATATGGCCATCTACCATCTTAACAAATCAAACTCAACCCTGTAAGAACATCTCAGATAGAGGACTGTCATTCAATTCAGCGTTTCCTGACTCTGTTTTCAAAACAAGGAAAACAGCATCTTACCCAAACTTAAAGCCCCGTCAACTGGATCAGGGCACCCAGCACCATAGCTTATTATGTGTACAGTGATTTTATGAATTCAGTAGGGAATGAAATGCAATTTTGTCAGGCTTGTCTGTGTCCATAATGACTGAGTCAAATTAATCATCTTGGATAATACCCCTGTGTCACCCGTCCCAGAGATGTTTAATAGAATTTTTCTGATTCATGTCTTGCAGTCCATCAGATCTGGAGTATTGCCACCCTTCTGAAAATCAGTACCATTATGCCTTCTTGTTGGGCTATCATTTTCCAGGGCTAAAAATGCTTCTCAAAAATAAATAAATAAAAGCCCATGCCATATATAAGCGAAACGGGAGTGAAAAAGCCATATTGTTAAAATTAAATGTGGATTCTAGTGGCGGCGGGGAGGGGAGGAGGATATAATAGCTTTTTAAGCCTTTATTTACAGGCAGAACCTCCGAGCCATGGCAACGGGGATGGAGGAGACCGTAGAAAACTCTCCCACTGGTGGTCCTGACCCTGAAATGCTTAGGTTGGAGCAGAGGCGTCATAACGTGACAATGACAACCAGTCCCACTTGACATGAGTTTTGTTTATTAAAACAGTATCTGGGAACAAACATAATAATCCCGGCAGGTTTTTTGCTCAGGAAATTATCTGAGTCACTTTAAGGTTCAGGCAGTTTTCCAGACTGATCCACTTGTGGGGGATGCTTCTGGAAAAATGAGCAATTATAGTGGAAGGGTTTCCTTCTTTAGGAGAAAGCAATTCCAGGAGAACTGAAGTAGCAAGGCTGGGAATAACTTGGGGTCAAAGCTTTTGAGTGAGAGGGTGTGGCCTGAGCACCATCATTATCCCATTTTATAGATAAGCAGGCTCTCTTTTCTAATAACTGGCAGAGGTTTATTTTAATAACATATATATATATATATATTTACAATCACATACCCAACTGCCTCTTTGACACTTTCCCTTTGTATGTTGTAAAGGCAAGGTCTGCAAAATTTTTTCTGTGAAGGTGGAGATAGTAAACCTTTTTGGCTTTGTGGGTTAAATAGCCTCTGTCACAACTATTTTACCTCTGCTTCTGGAGCATGAAAGTAGACATGACAGTGTTGAAACTAATGAACATAATAGCTGTGTTCCAATAAAGCTGTATTTACAAATGACAAGTGGTTGGCCAGATTTGGCCCATGGGCCATGGTTTGCTGACCCTTGTCCTAGAGGTGGTTTTTCTTCTCCTTAGAACTTTTACCATCTAACACACAAAATTCTTGACTTTTTAAAGGTACTTATTGCCTGTTCCAGAAACCTGTATGTGGGTCAAGAAGCAACAGTTAGAACTGGACATAGAATGACAGACTGGGAAATGGAAATAGGAAAGGAATATGACAAGGCTATATACTATCACCCTATTTATTTAACTTATGTGCAGAGTGTATCATGTGAAATGCCAGTCTGGATGAATTACAAGCTGGAATCAAGATTGCCAGGAGAAATATCAACAACCTCAGATATGCTGATGATACCACTCTAATGGCAGAAAGTGAATAGGAACTAAAGTCTCTTGATGCAGTTGAAAGATGAGAGTGAAAAAGCTAGCTTGAAAATCAACATTCAAAAAATGAAGATCATGGCATCTGGTCCCATGACTTCATGGCAAATAGAAGGGAATAAGTGGAAGCAGTGACAGATTTTATTTACTTGGGCTCCAAAAGCACTGTGGATGATGACTGAAGCCATGTAATCTTGCTCCTTGGAAGGAAAACTATGACAAACCTAGACAGAGTATTAAAAAGCAGAGACATCACTTTGCCGACAAAGTCCATATAGTCAAAGCCATAGTTTTTCCGGTAGTCATGTACAAATGTGAGAGTTGGACCATAAAAAAGGTTGAGTGCCAAAGAATTCACACTTTTGAATTGTGGTGTTGGAGAAGACTTCTCAGAGTCCCTTGGACTGCAAGGAGATCAATCCTAAAGAAAACTGACCCTGAACATTCATTGGAAGGACTGTTGCTAAAGCTGAAGCTTTAATACTTTGGCCACGTGATGTGAAGTGGAAAAGACCCTGCTGCTAAGAAAGACTGAAGGCAAAAACAAGAAGAGGGTGGCAGAAGATGAAATGGTTAGATAGCATTACCAACTCAATGGACATGAATTTGAGAAAATTCCAGGAGATAGTGAGGAACACTGTAGCCTGGAGTGCTACAGCCCATGAGGCTGCAAAAAGTTTAGGCTTCCCTTGTGGCTCAGCTGGTAAAGCATCTGCCTGCAATGCAGGAGACCTGGGTTCAATCCCTGGGTTGGGAAGATCCCCTGGAGAAGGGAAAGGCTACCCATTCCAGTATTCTGGCCTGGAGAATTCCACAGACTCTAAAGTCCATGGGGTCGCAAAGAGTCAGACACGACTGAGCAACTTTCACTTAGTGACTGAACAACAACAATTGCCTGTCCCCTTCTCTAGAATGTAAATTCCACTGCTGGGTCACTGATTGTCCCAAGGGCCAAGAACAGTGCCTTGCACATAGTAGGGCCTCAATAAATATTTGCTGAATGAAATAACACATGAATGAATGAGAATAGGGGTTTTGGATTGTTGTGTTTGCAGCTGTGTCTCCAGCTCCTAGAACAATGGAGTAAACATTTTTTAATGCATGAATACATGAATGAATTTACTAATAGCCCACTGATGGTACAGAGGGCCAGCTCAGCACCATCTTCCCTGTTCTAAGAAGTTCTAAGAAGTCAGCAAAGATCTGAGGTGGTCTTCTCCTTAGAGATGCTGCTTAGCACAAAGTAATTCTCTTGGTTCCCTGTCCCCACCTTAGAAATCATCTTCCTGCAAATGTGTCTGAATTCCAGCTCTGTCCTTCATAGTCTATATAGCTTTAGGAAATTCATTGCCACTGCTGCTTCTGGATCTCAATTATACCAACTGTGAAAAGAGGGAGTTGGACCAATGGATTTTCAAACCCAAATTCAATCCATGTATGTGTCACTGATTCACAGGTACACAGGCAGACATGAAGTAGCGTTGATTTTAAAAGCATTTTAAAATGATGAGTAGGCTCTCTAGTCATTTCCGTGTTAAAAGAGCTTCTGGGAAAAAATTATGTCTATTTGCAGCTTTTTTTCTTTTCCATTTCTACCTTTTGAAAACTACACAAGTAGCATCACCTAAAAATGTGCCACGCCAGCTGTCTGGGGCTGAAGGCACTGAAGATCTCAGAGACTGGTCTCTGTGAGTGTTCTGAGGTCCTGTGACACTGGGAAAAGCAGGGAAGTCCCCCAGTTTGCGTTGCTCTAGGAACACTGCCCTGTCAGACCCTTCTGAGGCTTACCTGCCTTCAGAGCAGGGTTCCAGTGCCCATCTGGCATCCAAGGACCCCTGCACCAGACCCTGCAGCACCACCTGACACCAGGCACGGTCAGCCCACTGAAGACCCCAGACACTGCATGCTCCGGTATCACCAGGCCCCTGGGCATGCTGGACCCTTTGCTTGGGTCCCTGTCCTTCCAGGTGACACCTGCTCATTCTCAGAACAACCACAGTACCATTCTGCCTTCCCAGGTGGTGGCACCAAGGACAGAGCCCAGCACCCTAAGCCTGTTCTGTACAGAATGGAGCAAGGACTCCTTCTACAGCCTGGACCCCATATTCGCTCTAATATGCCCCAAAAGTCTCATCAGGAGACTGCAACCCAGAGCTCATCCACCCTGCTAAGGTTTACTGTGCCCCCTCTGTGAGCCAGCTTATGCTGTTCCATTTCTCTAAAGCTTTGTTCGAACAATAATAACAGCAAAACATCTACATAGTACTTACCATTTACTCAGCACATCTCTGTCCTATGACTTTTCATACATGAATTTATTTGTCTTCACAACAACTCTAGGAGGTAAGGACCACAATTATATGTATTTCACAGAGGAAGAAAGGGAGGCACTGAGATTTGAAACTTGCTGAAAGTCACAAAGCTGCGAAGGGTTAGGACCAGGATTCCAACTTGAAAGTCTGGCTCAGGGGGTCTGAATCCTTCCAACAACCACTGATGAGCTTGGAAGCAAATCTCCCTTCAGTTGAGCCTTTGGATAAGACCACAGCCCTGATCAACACATCAGCTGAAGTCTCCTGAGAGATCTTGAGCCAGAGGCATTCAGCTAAGCCACACCTGGATTTCTGACCCACGAGAACTGTAAGATAATGAATACATGTTGTTTTTATATTTAAAAGTCTAGCTCTTAATCTCTGTGGGATTCTGCCTCTTTATAAATAGGAGGGACAGGCTCCCTCAGGAACGATGCTGAAGGCCTGTGTTGATTCTGTCTCCATGGGCAGCTCCCAACTGTCTCCTCCCTTATTCTCTGATCTCTCCTCTCCAGCAGTCCTCAGGTGGGCATATGCCTGTGCCCCACCCAGCTGGTAAGCCCCTTGAATGTGGACCCTCCTTAATGTTTGAGGGAGACAGTGTACCCCAGGCTATGCCTCTCAATCTGTAATATGCACAAAAACCACCTGGGGACCTTGATAAAATGCAGGTTTTGACGTAGGAGGTTGGGGTGGGACCTGAGATGCTACATTTCCAACAAGCTCCAGGGGATGCTCCTGGCCCATGGGTCACACTGTGGATAGCAAGGCCTTAGGTATTAAAAGCATAGACTCTGACCCAGACAGACCATGGTTCAAATGTCAGTTCTGTCACATCCCAGCTTGGAATCCTTAACCTCTGAGAGGTGGGAAGACTTACCCAAGATCACATAATAAACGTGGAGCCGTGAACAGAACCCTTGTTCTAACTTCTAGTCCAGAGTCTCAAAACTGCAGCTAGACACCCACTCTCCTGATTCCTGGGCCTGGACATGGCTATTTGGGTGTGTGCATGTATATGCCCTATATATGTCAACACATGTGAATGGGTGTATATGCAGACATATATACATGTTTAAAAAATGTGTATGTGAATGTGCCAAATGTTAGCATGTGTGCCAGGGCATTAGTGAGAGTTGTTCATTCACTCATTATGTCACCAGATATTAACTGAGCTCCTACTATGTGCTAGGTCCCTACTCCCATGAAACCAACAGTCTAGGAGGGAGGCAAACATCCCACAAATAAAAATATCATTTGTGTGTGTCTATATGTGTGTGTACTGTGCATAGCAGTGCCAACAGCTGGGTGCTCTTATTGTCTCCATCTCAACGAGGAAACTGAGGCACTGAGAGGTTGAGTAACTTGCCCAGGGTCACAGAATGATGCTTAACGCTTGCGAAGTTGTATACCAGCAAGCATGACAGGGTGAGTGTGATGAGCATATATGCTTGTACTTGTGCGTGAATGACTGCAGACAAGCGTGTGTGTTGGTGTGGGTGTGTCTGTTGGTGTGTTGGGGTGTATGTGGAGTGTGTGGGTGTGGGTGGTATGTGCATGTGCCCAGAGGCACTTTTCCATAGATAGCTCTAAATATTTAATAAACAAGATTTTCTGACACCACAACATAGCATCACAAGGACACACGGGTACACAAACATGTTTTTAGATGTTCGTGTTTTCAGAGTTCCTAAAATTCTGCCCATGGAGAAATGGGAGTGAAGGTCAGGGCGAGCAGAGCAGAGCATATCCAGGGAAGCCCAGACCCTTTTCTCCCCCGGGGCAGCCCTGGAGCAGCTTCACAGCTCATCATCCATTATGAGGCTGGAAGAATTCTGCCCCTCCCAGGAAGTTACATAAATTGCTCAGGCTGTAATGGGCCAGTCCCTCCACACTCCCAGTGGGAAACGTACTACCCTGGTGAGCCGGTTGACACAAGATACCAATGACCAAACCTGGCTAGGTTCCCTTCTCCATCATATCACATCTCTAAAAACACAGACATCTATACAAATACCCTGATACTTCTTTTTCCTTTTTGTTGAAGCATAGCATATCAATAGGAAGTGCTGAAGTCCTATGTGGACAACTCAATAACAAATCTTCACAAAACAAAAATACTTACGTAACTAGCACCCAAACAAGGACAGAAGACCTACCAGCACCTCCAAAGCCCCTCAAGGCCCCTCACTACCCGCCCTGCCCCCACTACCAGGGTGATCACAATTCAGATGTCTATCACCAGATTAACTCTGTCTGTTTCTGTGCTTTATGTAAATGGAATCATACGGAACACTCTGTTTGGGTATTTGGCTCCTTCCATTCACCCTGTTGTTTGTGAGATTTATGTACTTGGTTATAAATTGCTCCTTCTCGATGCTGTGTAGTATTTCACTGTGTAAGAGTATTCTGCAATCATTTATCCAGTCTGCTGTTGATAGGCATTTGGACTGTTTCTAGTTTTGTGCTTTTATGAAAAGTGCTGCCATGAACATTCTTATACATGTCTTTGGATGGTCAGACGAATGCGTTTCTGTCGAGTGAACGCTCAGGAGTTGAGTTACTGGGTCATAGAGCTCTCGATACTGAGAAATGGGTTTTCCAAAGTGGTTGTACCAATTTATGCAGCAATGTATGAGGACACCAGGGCTTCCCTGGCAGTTTAGCTGGTAAAGAATCCACCTGCAATGCAGGAGACCCTGGGGTGCTTCCAGGGGTGGGGAGATCACCTGGAGAAGGGATAGGCTACCCACTCCAGTATTCATGGGCTTCCCTGCTGGCTCAGACTGTAAAGAATCTACCTGCAATGCAGGAGACCTGGGTTCGATCCCTGGGTTGGGAAACTCCCTTGGAGGAGGGCATGGCAACCCACTTCCAGTATTCTTGCCTGAAGAATCCTGTGGACAGAGGAGCCTGGTGGGCTATCCATGGGATCGCAGAGTTGGACACGACTGAGTGGCTAACACACACATGAGGGCACCTATGCCTCCACATCCTTGCCCAATTTGGTTTCTTCTATTTTTTCCACTTTCTACATTCTGGAGGGAATATTTAATAAAATGTCAAAATGCTTCCTCATCCCTTCTCCTGCTCTCCTATTGCTGTCTGGCAAATGTTTGCTAAGGCTGGCAGCAAGTGTAAAACCATCAGTGCTCCATGTTCATGTATCACACAGACACGATCTCCAGCCACAACCCGCCACTCTAGAGGGTCATCCCAGCACAGGAAATAACCCAAAGGAGCACAGAGTGACTTGAAAGGCCTTGAGCTGTTACAGGAAACTAAGGTTTTCTTGAGGGGCCTTTGATCAGGTCAGGCCACCTCACAATGCAAAGAAGGCTTTCACAGGCGCTCCTTCTCCATCTCCCTCTCCAAAGAAAACACTCATTCCTATGGCTTATCTCCCCATCCTTCACCGGCCAGGCACACCCTCCCCTCCAGGCTCTGCACCCCAGCTACCCAGGCTCCTGAGAGCCACCACCTTGCTCCACGTCCCTGGGCAGTTGTTCAGACTCTGACACCAAGGCAACAGGTGCATCCACAAGGCCCTGGTGCTGGCCTGGCTTGAGGGTATCTGGGCTGGATTCCTGTTTACCTGAAACACAAGCCTCATCTAATTCATGCCACCCTGGCCCTATGTGAAAAAAAAAAATTTTTTTTTTTTTTTCACCAAAAACTGGAGCCTAGCTCCAAACATTTACCTAGCACCTTCACTATTTCACTTCTCTACATGGCACATTCTAACAACAACAAAAACAAAAACATATTCAGCACTGGCCAAGCAGGCTATCCTAGACCCATTAATCAGTCCTCTTAACTAATGTACACCCCCACTTAACCAGTATAACTCAACTGAACTACTTAACTAAGCTACACCCGCTTCTAGTTTTTTTAGCCTGCAGGGTAGGTAATGCTGCTTGCTGCCGCTAAGTAGCTCAGCCATGTCCAACTCTTTGTGACCCTTTAGACTGTAGCCTGCCAGGCTCCTCTGTTCACGGGATTCTCCAGACAAGAATACTCAAGTGGATTGCCATTTTCCTCCTCCAGGGGATCTTCCCAACCAGGGACTGAATCCTCATCTCCTGTGTGTCCTGAAGGCAGATTCTTTACCTGCTGAGTCATCAGGGAAGTAAGGCCAGTAATAATACCCCCGTTTTACAGAACCAGAAAGTTAAGACAAGAGAGGTTAGTGATTTGGTCAAGGTCACACGGGAGAACGAAACAGAGGTAGGAGTCCCAGGGAGCACAGATCTGCCTCTTACTCTAACCTGACTCCCTGAGTCCCTGGCACTCCACACTTTCCCAGGGGCTGGCAGGATGCAGGATGCCAGGTCTGACAGGGACAACCATGTCACACCCAGGCCTTTGTTTCCCATCAGAGTTTCAGGCTTTGACTATATGAGAGACAGAGACACTGGCTGTCTGGACCACATGAAGGCTTTTTAATAATAATGAGAGGAGGCTTGGCAAACCCAGCCTGGGGCACCAGACTGGAGCGTGGTCAAATGGAGGGGGTAGTGGGGAGGGGTCACACATCTTTAGCCGATTGGCAATTATCAGGAGGCATCTTCTATTTCTGTGATGGGGGGAGGCATTTGTTGGTACATTTTAAAAGCAAGATAGTTCCAATACCATCTTTTCAATTTCAACCCTTAATATAATTTGACTGGCATTAGATAAAATAACTGACTGGCCTCCTCTTTGCTGATATTTCTGATGCTGTTTTTATCTCCTGTGCCCACCACATCCTGGGTGGATGAATTTGGCAAGCTGTTTCACCTTGCTGAAAATCAATTTCTTCATCTGTAAGACACAGCACCTCATGCTATTGTTACCCTGCCACGTACCAAGCACTGTAATAAGAACTTTGGGTATAAATGCATCTTATTTACTTCCCCCCATATCATTTTGAAGAACTTCTAAAGACAATATTGAGGCTCAGAAAAGTTGGTTGACTTATCTAGGGTTGCCCAGCCATGAAATGTCAAGACTAGAACTTGAGCCCGGCTCAGTCTTTCTTCCCCTGTCATTACTTTTATAATTCATCTGACCAACAGCATCTCTTTATGGTTGCCCATGGTGGGCTAGAACCTCATTCAGAGTCACCAGACTCCATCTCGGGGGCCCCTTCAGCCTGGGGGCGACTTTAGCCAGCTGGGGGAGGCCAATCTCTGGTTAGTTGAAAAGACCACTGTCCCTTCTAGGGTTCAGGCAGGGGGTGGAAGAGGCCAACCCATCTAACCCTCAGAGACAACCAATCAGCTCCCATTCACAGATGCAAAAACCAGGGCTCAGAGAGAGCACATAAAACCCCCAAGGGCACACAGTGGAAGAGGCTGAAAAGGGCCACAGTCAGGCTCCGGAACCTCCAACAGCCAAGGACCCAGCACTACTCTGGAAAGGTCCCACATCTGGCCCATTTCAACTTGCTAATCCCTGGGTGAGCTTGCACTGTAACAGTGAACAAGTGTGTGAAATCAGGGATTCTCCCATCCTCCCCAGAAAAGACTCAGGCCCTATGTTGAGTTCCAGGTGGCTGGGAGTGGGCAAGGGATGTTGTTTTCAATAAAACCCTTGAAATTACGTTTCCAATGCAATGCTGTTCCCTCCCCCAAGCCATAAACTTCCTGCACCATCTTCATTGTTTCCATCCCTTTTAGAGAGAGTGAACGTTTCCTGGGATTCAATTTCTCTCATAATAGTTGGAAGGAAACAAAACTACATGCTGTAAACATTCACTGCATTGTCCAAGAAATATCAGGATTATGGGGGAGGCATAGTAAGTGCAGTAAGTAAGGTCCTCCCCAACCCCTGCCCCACAAGTGTTCGTTTCTCTGTTGTGTTTGACTCCAAGACTCCCATGGACTGTAGACCGCCAGGCCCCTCTGTCCATGGAATTCTCCAGGCAAGAAATATTGGCATGGGTAGCCATTCTCTTCTTCAGGGGATCTTCCTGACCCAGGGATCGTATCCGGGTCTCCTGCATTGCAGGCAGATTCTTTACCGTCTGAGCCACCAGGAAAGCCCCAAATTTTGCCCACAAATCCATGCCCTATTGTCTCCCATGCCTGTGCCCTCAACTATTCAAACTTTTAACAGTCAGGAGGCTAGAGCTTGAAAACAAATAGATAGATAGATAGATAGATAGATTAGCTATTGCAATACATAATTAAGACTGGTGAGGTGTAAGCACCGACTCTTTCTCAGCAGTTTTCTCTCAATGAAAACAAGAGAGGTTGGTCGATTTTTCCAAGCACACGTGTAGGACACATGAGGGAGTGTTCATTAGTTCAGCCTGACATATACTCAATTCTCTCCATATACATAGCTTGCGTGGTTTTTTTTTCCCCCTTTCATGCATTTTCTTCTCCAGCTGTGAAGTGATATTAAATTTCATCAGATTTGAACACAATCTCTAGTCTTGAAACAGTTTCCTTTAAGGCCCCTCATATTTATTCAGAATTCATGAATCATGTTCCGATAACCGAACCATAATTATTTTTAAAGTGTGATGTTTGTGGCTTTAATAGGAAATGCTTGCAAAAGGCCTTTTCTCTTTGATTGTTTGTAATCTTAGCAGTAATCGCTGCCGTTCCCTTCTCTGCACCACAGCAGGCAGAACACAATTTCATTTTCATATGAATCAGGAGCTCTTCACCCAGGTTTTAATTAAAGCAATAAAAGTCATGTCATCTTTGCCCTTTACAATGTAGACAGACTCAGGGGCCGGAGTTACTAAGCCTAGACTCTTAGATTTCAATAGTGGCAAGAGGTCTTCTGTCTCCTGGTACATTTGCTGGAAGTATTTTTGTTTGCTTCAAAAAGACTATGGCTGTAGTGTCTTCCTCTGTAAAACGGGAGAGCAGCCTTACCTACCTGAGAGACGTGGAGAACACGGAGGCCCCGGGCCTGAGCCCAAGGAAGTGCCTGGTAAATGTTATTACTATCACCAGCAGCAGCACTATTTAGGGCTGGAAAAAGCCAAGAGGCCCTCTTCCTACATTACTCACATGAGCCAGCTGAGGCTCAGAGAGATACCAGTGCAAGGTGAGGGGAACAGGGCAGAGCAGAACCGAAAACCCAGTCTCCCGGTTTTTCCCCATTCCAGGCACCCTTCACTGCCCCCTGCTGGAAGGAGGCTGAACCTTCCAGACAGGGACAGTGCCTGGGGACTGCAGATCTGACCCTCATCAGCAACCTATTTTCTGGCCTCCAGGTTAGACCATCGACCTAGTGGAGGTTGATGCTTGATCCAGGTGGTCAGAAAAACAGACCAGGCATCCTGGGGATGGGGTTGACATGCTTCTCTTTGTCCAAGGTCCCAGGCAGACCACTGTCTGCCTCCCCTACAAATCCCACCCCCAGCCTATTCAGCTCCATCAGCATCCAGTGACTCAAGCCTCTCCAGCGTGTCCCCTTTCCCCAGCCCTTGGCTCTGGCTTCCCATCCATCATGCCCCAGCATCACCTCGAGTCCCTCCAGCTCAGCCATCATGCTGATGATGCTGGGCTCCCAGCTCCTCACCCCCAGGGATGCCTTCTCCACTCTGTCAATGCCCTCTCCCCAGAGAGGAGCGCCTCCATCAACGCCCACGGCTGCTCAGCTTCGAATCACCACTCACGTCCCACTCTGTGATTTCGATGTCCTACTGTCCAGCTTCTCCCCCAGGGGCTCTCTGAGCCCAGGGTGCCCTCTCTTCTCTCCTTTCCCAACTTGGACTCCCAAGTCCTTCATTTCAGTCCCTCTTTTGGGCAACAAAGCTTGGATGTCCTTCTGGTACACCTGCTTGGAAAATCCTTGCCTGGCTTCACTCTATTAATATCCGCCCCGATTGCACCTGAACCAAGAACTCAGTCTTCCATGAAAGTGAAAGTGAAGTCGCTCAGTCGTGTCCGACTCTTTGCAACCCCCATGGACTGTATGTAGCTTACCAGGTTCCTCTGTCCATGGGATGTTCCAGGCAAGAATACTGGAGTGGGTTGCCATTTCCTTCTCCAGATCTTCCCAACCCAGGGATTGAACCCTGGTCTCCCGCATTGTAGGCAGACACTTTACCGTCTGAGCCACCAGTCTTCCATAACCCACCACAGATATCGCAGACCTTCCCCACCCTCTCCAACCTCCAGTGCCCTCTGGGCAGGTGACCCACCCACAATCTCTCTGAGAACAGGTGCTTACTGGTACAGACACCCTCTGCTCCCAGCCATCCTATCTATAAAGCAACACTCCTTTGCTCCTCAGTCCCCCTTCTGGCTGAAAGGCCAGAGCTTCCACCGCCTCCCACCCTCTCCAAAAACTTAAGCCATCAATTATCTCCTCCCTGTCCTGAGCTCTCAGCATTACCCTTTCTCCTAGATGCCTTCTATTGATATTAATTCTAAAGATTCTCTTTTCGTAAAAAAAACAACCCCTTCTAAGGAGTCCTCATCTCATTTGAGCTATGGTCCTTGCTCTTGCCTTCCCCACTAGACTTCTCACACACTATCTAGACTTACCATTTACGTCCTCACCTCATACTCCCTCCTCCATCCACCCTGGGACAGGCAGGACATCCCCTACACATCAGAGCTGGTCCTTCTGAGATCCAGGGTGACTTTCTCTTTGCTAAAACCATCAAATGAATCTCAACTCCTTCCCCAACCAACCCTTCAGAAGCATGGACCTTCTGCTTCTTCTTGTTTAAATTTTATTTAACTTTTTGAAGTGATAATAAGTCATCATGGTTGAAAACCCCCAAAATGTAAAACGGTACAGTGAAAACTCTCTTTGTTATCCTTGTCTACCTTGTCTACCCAATAACCATAACACACACATACAAGGTACAAAGGCACTTTTACTAGTTTCTATATATTCTTCCCTGGTGGCTCAGACTGTAAAGAATCGTGTGCAATGTAGGAGACCTAGGTTCAA